>NC_054839.1:26136795-26749653 GCF_018345385.1 Vulpes lagopus
TTTCTCCACTTCTGTCTCTGTCTCTCCTTTTTTTTCTCCTCTCTACTCTTTCTTTCTTTCCTCCTTTAATTGGCTTTTAAACAAGTTTATACAAATGATCAATTTTTCCCATCATTCCTGTGGAAATTATATTCAATAGGCCATGTTGTAGCTAGATTTTATATTTTTAGCATAGGGCCAACATAAATCTCAAATGGGATAATTTTGAGAAAAACAGGTGTAGAAAAGAGGCACAAGAAAAGGACATGTCTCCATTAAGTAAATTTTTACAATTGCAAAATAACCTCAAATGTTTAAAACATTTTTTCCTTGTACACTAACAAGGTAAATGTAAATTTGCTTTGTTTATAATTAATGTTTTTTTAAATTTATCAACAAAGGACAATTTAACTGCATTTTTTGAAGCATATGGATGTGATCTATTATAGCAACTTCACGCAAACTAATTTGGTGCCACACAAAAAACACATCTGCAACATTTAACAAATGAGAAAACAAGTAAAACAAAACAAATATGCAAATGTAAAAATTCATTTATCTTGCAACATCCTTCATTATATTGAGAGAAAAAAATTAAACTGTGAAAATCCTAACTGCATGATTACCGTATTTAAACAACTGAAAACAAATAACTGAGAAATAAAGTTATTTATATATTTATTCATATTACAAATAACTTTGAGATTCTATAACATGGTGATATGATATACATAGTCTCTACCTTATGAAACTTATACTGTGTTGGTAGGGAAACATGCTACAAATTATTTAAATATGAGGACAATTCAAATTATATAAAATATAAAAGAAAATAAAGAATTGAATGAAAGATTATAATGTGGCATCAATTTAGATTAAAGTGAGAGTTAAAGTGGACCCTCAAAATGAGACTGAAGTATAAATTAATCAGGATAAGAAATATGAGATGTAAAAGGTTTATGATATATATGCAAACTATACACACTTGGTGATGTCTACTGAGGAAATAATGTACTGCCACATTATGATAAGAAAATATTATTTATTTTATCTTATACAAATTGTGGATCTCTTACCATAAACCCTTTGAAATGTGAAATCTTATAGAATCTTCCTTAGATTATTGGATATCTTAATTTATGCTTAAGGCATTACCAAGATTGGATGAGCTACAAAATTTACTCACTTATGTCATGGTGATATAAAGGCAGATAATTTTCAGTTTTCATAAATGTTGCATGGTTCACATAGTAGAATAAAATGGTTTTGAGATTAATCATTCCTTTCAAGTATGAGAGGTTAAGTATAAAAGAATAAATATTCTTGTGAAAATATTATTTCAGTCATTACTAGAGAAGAAAATAGAGAAAACACATTAAACTTCATCAAATTTATAGATATTTGTAAGTTAATCAGACCTTTAGATAAACATTTACTGTTAGGAATCAAATAACTCATCTCTGACATTTCTATTATACCAAATATAAAGCTATGCTGGTCAGATGTTTACTAAAATTTTGAGGGACGCTCTTAAGGCTAATAAGAGTAAAATCTAAAATCCTCAAAATTTTTGGACTTTCTTTTTATGTTTCCCCTTCAGCACCAGTCCTAACTTTTAAAATCAAATTATTTTAAAAAATTACATTTTGTTTATGCTGAATATGACACACGGTAATAAATGAAAGCTGACTACAACAGCATTGTTATCATCAAGATTTATTTTAATTCAGATAATTAGACAGAAAAAATATCTCACTCTAAGAAAATGTTGTAGAGAGATTAAGCTTAAGTTGTGTTTTAAACAGAAAGAAAGCAGTTACTTCTTTATTGGAAAATTGTTAGTTATTGGACAAAATAAGGGGAACTGATCTTTTTTTTTTTTTTTTTTTTTTTTTTTTTTTTATTTTTTATTTTTTATTTATTTTTTTTTTTTTTATTTTTGGAACTGATCTTTTGTATCAAAATGTTTGGGCTGCATAGTGGTTTTATAAGAGAATATGTATATACATTGTATTTATTTATATTAAAAAAGTATATATACATATATCTATATATGTGAAAAAATAGTATTATTTCTTGCCCAAAAAGGAGGAAATCACTTAAGGTAGTGAATCCAACAATCCTACAGTTGTAAATTTCTCAAGTTTCACTGTAAGTGCTTAAAGACAACTCCAGCAAAAACAGTTCAGTATTTTAATAATTCTTTATC
The DNA here is from genome assembly GCF_018345385.1 of Vulpes lagopus. Taxonomy (NCBI): domain Eukaryota; kingdom Metazoa; phylum Chordata; class Mammalia; order Carnivora; family Canidae; genus Vulpes; species Vulpes lagopus. The sequence continues at coordinate 26,138,984 of NC_054839.1, forward strand.
TCTAATCCAATTGGAGAGACTCATGAAAGAGAAGTCGGCCATTTGTGATATGGATTAAAAATGTATTAAAATTAGTCTTATGGGCTTAAATTTGACTGAATAGAAAATTAAAGCTATTTGTTTCATTTCTATGTCCTTATGGTTCAAAGCGAGGCCATTAATAGCACACCATCTTACCTTTAGATACAGAGAAACTATTACACTAGGTAAGGATTTGTTGTTGTTGTTTTAGATATTTTTTTTCTTAAAACTGTGGAAAAATGGGATCCCTGGGTGGCTCAGAGTTTTAGCACCTGCCTTTGGCCCGGGGTGTGATCCCAGAGTCCCAGGATCCAGTCCCACATCAGGCTCCCTGCATGGAGCCTGCTTGCCCCTCTGCCTGTGTCTCTGTCTCTGTCTCTCTCATGAATAAATAAATAAAATCTTAAAAAAAAAACCCTGTGGAAAAAATGTTTTATTACCCAAAGCAGAACTCGTAAACATTAGTATATTTTAACATTATGTTGAATATGAGGTTGGTTTTGATAGCATAGAACTGAGTAGAAGACAGAATAGTTCAGGAAACCCAATGATCCATGGCAACATATCTTAGGACCACAGACTATTTTCAGGTAATTGGTAGAATGCCAAAGAATGATGAGTACAATACGAATACATAGATAAACTTGGATATAATGCTACAAATCAGGTATTGGCCATATCAGGAGGTCTTTAATTGTTGTGTGTATAGAGTCACTTTATAATTATAATCTATTTTAATTCTGCAAAAATACATTGGATGTATAAACCTGTGAGCACACACACACACACACACACACACACACACACATAGATACACAATATACACACTGGTGGTACTTGTTTATAGAATTCTCATAACAGTAGAATTTATTTTGGTTTAGAAAAATACCTCATATGCCATAATGGAGGATACAATTATTATTAAGTTACATAATGGAGGATATAATGACAAACATTGAAATTCTTTGGATATTATAAAGGTAGGGTTTTATAATACTTTTATCAACCTTTAAAAGTATTTCATTATATCTTAAGTGACAAAATTTCAGTGAGGTTTTTTTTTAATCATTGTTTAATTTGGCTTGATTTAAGGCACAAATTCATCTTTCTATTATTTCATTGTTTTGCTTCTTTTAGAATCGTTAGTCTAAACCTTAGTCCTAACTGTTGGATTTACTACTTATTCTTGTTTATTTCTTTCTTTTTAACACATCCTAAGCCATATATGTGCATTTGACTGCTATAGAATCGGGATCTTATTCTACCAGTGTCTTATTTTCAGTTCCAGGTCAAATCACTTTTCTCTAGTTCTCTAGTATGAACTATTGCTGTCCAATAGACTGATCACCATGGTCCAATCATATAGTTTCCAAAACAGGATTTGGAAGGAAAGTAGCCTTTTTACCTACCATCTGGGGTTTAGTGGTTAGGAACCTGTAAATAGACTGACAAAAGGTAGATTAACAGGAAAAAAGGCAAAATTTATTCTCATACACAGGAGCACATAAAGAAGAGACCCACTAAAAAACTAGAATCAAAGGTTTATATATCATCATAATAGGAGAGGAAGTTAGAACCTCAAGAGAAAGCAAATGGTGGGAAGTCAATGACAAATAAGCAGAAGAAACAAGTGGAAGATAAGGAAAATTTTGATAAGGTTGTGTTTATATAAATTCTCATCCAGATGCAAGTGGTGCCTCTCTTTTCTGGCTATAAACCTCCAGAAAAGGAGAATTAAGGTGGATTTTTTTAATCGGGGAAGGAACCTTTATGTAAGTCAACAAAAGAAATTTAGATGAGGGTATTATTGTACATGTCTTTTTATTTTTTTGTAAATTCTGTTTTTTTCTGATGTTTTCAGCTTAAAATGATCTACATATTACATCAATGTATCCAAATTAGCTCCATTACAGATGATCTAGTCTCAAACACCTTGAGAAAATAAGATAATCTCTATGGATGCCATCAAAAGCACATTTGAACGTGTTTCGTTACTTCTTATTAATCACATTAACTTGATATATAAACTCATTAGAGCATAGCAACAAAGAACAATCTATTTCAATTTTCATACCATGGGAATTGAACTCTGCCTTTGCCACTCACATACTCTGTGAACTTGGGAATGCTTCCTAATTTTCCTCAGTTGCAATGACTTATCAAGAAAAATCATGGATATATATTAAGGAGCAAAGTAATAAGGATTAAAATGGACTATTAAGTAAATTAATATTTTAAATCCCAAGTAAAAGAATAATAAAAAGGTCAGTTTTATATAAAACAATATGTGAAAACTATTTTAAAAGATATACAACATTTTATTTCATATGCATTTTTAATCAGAGAAGCATAATATGATTTGTATGCATATATTTTTAACTATAGCACTATGAGAGGTTTACATGAGAAAGCTCTACTTTCAAAATAGTTTCGGGAAGAGGTACAGGGACTTGCACCCTAATAAAACAGGCATAATTGGTGAAAACTCTTCTAAAAAATGCAACCTTAGAACATCTTTGGATATTGACCTAAAAGGATACAGAAAATAAAGGCTTTATTAATATATATATATATATATATATATATATATACATACACACAAAAACTCATTAAGAAGATTGGCATATAAACCACAGCATGCTGCTTTTCTTCATTCTCCTGGCTCAGCATGATGGAAGGTGCAATCTGGGTGGGTGTATCCAAGAATACAAGGCTCCATTTCTCCACCCAACTAAAAGTTGGGGGCTATGGTAGCTCCATTGGAAAAGCAGGCTACTAGCATTTCTCATTCCACTCGGCTAGGAGGTACAGAGTACAAATTATAAGTGAGTGCAGTCAAGAGCTTCTAGGATTTCTTCTGCAACACAGTCTCCACTTGGAGAGCTAAGGCTCCACTCCAGGTTCGGCAGGTTAAGGATACTGGGGACCTGGCTGCCATCATACCAGCTGGCTCACAGTGCAAAGGTTCTGATCCAAGCAAAGCAAGCTGAGAAGACAGTAGCCTACCACCTCTTTCCAGTTTCTTGCTATTGTCCCAGGAATGTCACTCAAAAAAAAAAAATAGGCCTGTTTCTGCTCTAAGCTCCAAAACAGCGAGCGGCTCAGACATTTTATATGGGAAGAAAGGCAGACCATAAGTACAAAGAGCTAGCTCTATAACAGTAGTTATCACTCTAAATGGCATATAGCATGAAACCAAATAGGATAATTTCTTGCATCACAAGTTAATGGACATCTTATAGCCATCAGGAGACAAGAGGAGATTTGCTAAAGCCTCTATTGTGACTACAGTAAAAATCTGGGGTGAAGGAGGAGTGGTTCAAATGGAAGGGCCTCTTGTATTCCAACTGGGCCAGATTGAGCCTGGTGTTAGAGGAGCCTGGTGTTAGAGGGGCCTGTTAATAGTGGCCTGATTTACAAGTTAAACCATAAATCTGCTTAAGACAAATTTGTCAGTGAGATATGAGTTGCCCTATCTTGAAGTCAATTGTTACTTTTAATTATGAATAAATTAATGTAGCCATTATTATCTTCACATCCTAATTATAACTTAATTGGTCTGATTTTAGTCAAAAAATATAAAGCCTTTACTCTTTATTAATGGTCTCATCTTCTAAACTATTACCTATATTCTAAGTGTGTCTTTTTTTTTTTTTGGAGGGAGAATGTTTTACATACACAAATTAAGATGTAATCACTTTTAAAAGCTAAAAATTGAAATATCTTATATCTTAGAAAGTCAAGCATTGATTTTAAGATAGCTTATACTTTTTTATTTTCACATTCCTTATCATGACAAATTCTGTTCATTGTGGGATACTATTTATAATTTGTTTGAAGAAGTTTGTACACTAAATATTTTAAATATCTTAAAGTATTTTGGCCTAGATTACTTTATTATTTTTTAAAGATTTATTTATTTATTTAAGAGAGAGAATGCATGTGAGCAGGAGAGGGGCAGAGAGGGAGAGACAATTTCAAGCAGACTCCCCACTGAGTATAGAGCCTCAGTATATAGTGGTGCCTCTCTTTTCTGGCTATAAACCTCCAGAAAAGGAGAATTAAGGTGGATTTTTTTAATCGGGGAAGGAAGCTTTATGTAAGTCAACAAAAGAAATTTAGATGAGGGTATTATTGTACATGTCTTTTTATTTTTTATACTGGGCTCCATCTCAAGACTCTGAGATCATGACCTAAGCTGAAATCAAGAGTTGGGTGCTTAACTGACAGAGCCACTCAGATACCCCTAATTTATTATTCTTAATCATTAATTTGCTGATTTCCAAAGCTAAATATTTTAGGATTTTCTTTCTTTCTGTAAAAACATAGTATGCAGAATTTTATTGAAAATAAGAAGGAAAAAAAAACAACATTTCTTTGTTAGTAGAGAAGGATACTTGCTTTATTCCCCTGAAGTACTATTAACATTATATTTTCAATAAATATGATACAGCTTTTAAAAGCTTTGGGAAACACTAAAATATTTTTAATTGTTTCATTTGTTTCATATTACATATTATAATAGTACCTAAAACAATAGATTTGTTCTATTGGGAAATACATATGTATTTTTACAAACTGTTTCAAATACACACCCTTATATAAGTACTGCACTCTGTTTTTTCAAGAATGATTTTGACTGTGTTTGAAATTGTTTGATAATTCAGAATTCTATTACAATTGAAACATCTTTTGTTTTTATTTGAGGCAATATTGACGTGCTTCTCTTCAATGTCTCTCTGGAGAGATTCAAGACAGGCCCTTCAGAATGTGCCACTTTGACATGTGGATTATTTTGAGCTGAAGGCACTTGAGAAACTTTTGTCCCTCCCTTAACTACACAGAAGAATCTAAATTGGGGGGCTTTCCCAGAATAAGGATTATTAACAAAGATAAATTTTTATCTGAGTGACCCATTTGTATGGTAGGGTAAACAGCCAATCACCAAATACCCGCTCTCCTTATCACCCTGTGAAGTGTATTCCTTTGAAGTCCAGACCCCCACCCCCATCTCCTTAGTTCAGAACAACATATATACTTCATTTTGCCTGTCTTTGGAATTTCCATGTCTATGTGGACTTCCCCTACATATGCTATTTGATTTTCTCTTGTTAATCTGTCTCATATCAATCTGCTTCTTAGTCCAACTAGAAGAACCTTTGAAAGAATAGGAATACTTGCTCCCCAACATCTCCTTCTCATTTCCATCTGTAAAGGAATTTTAAAGCTTCATCTTCTCTTTTCTCAACTGTTATCTACCTCCAAACTGCTCGTTTAGAACATTGTAGTCAGTATTCTTCTTCCTTAAATCCCCAAATACAAACATCCTTTCCTATTTCAAATTCTGAGGTTCTAATTTCAAGCGGTGAGACTACTGCTTTAACTTAGAGTCTACAAATTTAAGAGTAAAAGAATTTCAAGAATTCCTTGGGCCTATTTGTTTTAACAACAGCAAAACACATGGGAATGGATGATAACAGCAGATAGAGATGACTGAGCAAATTCCAGCTGTCAGCTCAGTGTTAGGAGCCTGTCTCCATTGATTTTTACTATGTATGCTCCTTGTTTACCCTAAAGTTGATAAAAAGTAGTGTCTTTTTTAGCTTTTGTGTCGGGACACTAGAATTTGTTTTATTTCAGATATATCTCATGGTATATTTGATCTTTTATAATCCATGGAACAGACGGGGAAAAATCTAGACAAAAAATTATTTTGAGGGATCCTGGGTGCTCAGTGGTTTAGCGTCTGCCTTCGGCCCAGGGCATGATCCTGGAGTCCCAGGATTGAGTCCCACATCAGGCTCCCTGCATGGAGCCTGCTTCTCCCTCTGCCTCTTTCTCTGTGTCTCTCATGAATAAATAAATAAAATCTTTTTTTAAAAAAATATGTTGATATTTCTGGGAATTCAGACCTATTACATAATAGTAAAGCATTTATGTATGTAAAAAGAATAGTTGGAGCTTTCAAAACATGAAAATGTGAGACTTACAAAGAATCTTTACAAATTAGACATTAATTTAATTTTGAAAACTATACATGTTAAAATAGACTCCGCTATTTACCCAAATGTTACCTGTGAAAAGATATTTTTAAATGATCTATTTTATAGCTTCATACATGTTGGTATTTAAAATATTTTAACATTGGGTCACTTGAGTGTCTCAATCTATTAATGTCTGACTCTTGATTTAGGCTCAGGTCATGAACTCATGGGTCCTGAGATCAAGCACTCATTGAGGAGACTGCTTGAGATTCTTTCCCTCTGCCCCTCCTACCCCACTCGCTTGCACTCTCCCCCTCTTAAATAAATAAATGTTAAAAAATAATGATAAATTAATCTAGCTAAAAGATACCTTCAAATTTTAATAGGGTATTTCTTACAGTTCAAAGATATATTATATATATCTTTATATGAATATATATCTATATATACACGGAGATACACAGTATAGTTTTGGCAAGAGAATGGATGAATAGACCAATGGAACAGAATAGAGAACCCAGAAATCAACTCAGTAAATGTAGTCAGCTGATATTTGATAAAGGAGCAAGCCAATACAATGGAGCAGAGAGAGTCTTTTTAATAAATGGTGCTGGAACATCTGAACATCCACATGACAAAAAATATACCCAGGCACAGACTTTACACTATTCACAAAAATTAACCTGAAGTGGTTGATACATAGCTAAATGTATATTGTGAAACTATAAAATTCCTGAAAGATAACATTAAAAAACCCAAGATGAATTTGGGTGTGGGGATGACTTTTTAGATATAATATCAAGGGCATGAACAATGAAAGAAATAATTGATAATATGGACTTGATTAAATGAAAAACTTATGCTCTATAAAAAATAATGTCAACAGAATGAGAAGACAAGCTATAGTCTAGGAGAAAATATTTGTGAAAGACAAACCTGAGAAAGACTATTATCCAAAGTTTACAATAAGAAGAAAAAAACTTGATTAAAAAATGGTCCAAGGACTTTTGCAGACATCTCACCAAAGAAGATGGCAAATTCATCATGAAAAGATGTTCCACATCATATTTCATTAGGGAAATTCCAGTTAAAACAGCAAGGTACCAGTACACATGATTTAGAACATCCAAATTCAGGTACATTGACAACAGTCCATGGTAGTGAGGATATGGAACAACAGGAACTCTCATTCATTGCTGGTAGAAATGTAAAATGGTGCAGACACTTTAAAAGATAGTTTAGAGATTTCTAATACAATTGAACATACACTCATAATATGATCCAGAAATTGATATGCCCATACAAGACACTGTTCATTTGTTACAGTGTTTTTTGAATTCTAACATAACCTTTTAACTCTCATGGAACTTCAGTTTCTCTACCTCTAGTGCTCAATAATTTTTCTACATTATCTACTTGATTTACTATACTATAAGCCTTTGCACATTCATTTTAATTATTTTAAATTCCCTGTTTGATAATTGGAACATTTTTATGTCATACCTGAGGCTGGTCCTGGTGCTGGTATTGCAAGCTGGAGTAATGACTTCCAAGTTCTTCACCACTGGGAACCGAAAGTGGAAGGTATGATGCAATTTTTATAACCTTGAATGAGCAAAAGAAACCCTGTTTGAAGGTGTTCTTTTTGGAGCAGTGTGTCAGCTGTGGTATTAATCTTTATAAGTTATAAGCACTGTTGTTAACAAAGTTAACTTGATCCTCAATTTAGTGATGAAAACTGATATGTGCATGAATTTTTACTAGATGAAAAGAAAGTAAATTTCAGTAGATAAAAATGACTTCCCTCATGACCATGAGGCTTTTGAATGACAGAGGTAGTCCTTAATTCTTCATTTAAAAATTAAATGGATTTATTTTGTCCTTATTACAAAATATTGTTTCCCTCTTTAAGAAGTCCTCAGTGGAAGAAAAAAATAACATAAAAATAAAGGAAAATAAAACCACTAAGTTTCTTATTTAATTATTAAATATTATTCCTGATACCATGAATGTGAGAGAACAATATACATCACCTCTTTGAATAACACAAGGGAAAAAAAAACACACAAGATATAAACTCCCAACAAGACAAACATCTTGGAGGCTTGTGTATAACCTTCTAACCTCAAAAAAAGAAAAATAAAGTTCAGGTAACATAACTTCTTTGCACAGTCTAGCAGGTAATTCAAACATGAAAATGTCTTGAAAAACAATAATGACTCCCTACTTGACTTTTTAAAAATCATGGTTTGATGAAGAGCTACTGAAATCACAGGCTTCCAACAGTTGTTGTGTTTAAGCCACCTGCTAAAATGGGCCTGTATCATTCTATAGCCAAACCACTGATTATATACTTACCTCTCCCTGGACAGAGAACCATCATCATTCCTTTAATTATCTTCCCTAAAAAAAGTTATTCTGGGGCTTGCAAGTTTTCCTGATAATAAAGGATATAAAGGAAGGAGGGACACAGAGATCCCACTCAGTGTCTTGTGTGATAATGAAAATAAGCCCTGTGCTTCAGCACTCTTTATTTTTCCTCCCTCCCATGTGGGTGACAAATTGAAAATGAAAATCTTCAAGTAATATAAAATAAGAGAGAAAATCAAAAACTCAATTTAAAGCACTATTATATCCAGTTGAGGCACACTAGGTTATGTCAATGATTTCATTTTCTTTGTAAGGTTCTGACAGGGAAGTCATATATCTTTACTAAACCAGAAAGAAAAGGTGGAATATATTTTATTCTATTAGGTCATTTTGAAGTAAAGATACAATGGGGCAACTTACAATATTGTACCCTGCTGCTGATTTCATCTTTATTTCCTTGAACTGACAACAAAGTAAGTGATCTTTAGCTCTGTACACTTTAAAAGAATAGCAAAACAAATCTACTATGGAAAATATATTGTGTTGAAACACTGCATCCTTCTCTCATTTAAGAAACCATAAGTGGTGAAAATAAATATGTATATTTAATCACAAATTAACTCTTTCGTGTTAAAAAGCATGTAAAATCAGCTCTATTACATATAAGATGTTAGATGCATTCAGTATTTTGGGGTTCAAAATGCAATCATCCTATAATATCCAATCTCTCTATACAGGTTTTGTTTTCTTCATCAACTAGAGGGCACACAACACATAATACATTAACAGTGACTGATACTCATTTGAAATAGGGACTTCCTTTCATTTCAAAGTTCCCTCCAAATATTTTGAGATGTTCCAGAGTATGTTTCAAAGCCCCAAAACCGATATTACCAGCTACTGAAGCATGTTTACTAGGTACCATTGCTGTGTCTTCCCTAAGTCCTTCACTTTCACACGTTTATATCACTGCTTTCCATCATCACCCCACTACCATCATCAATGAATTGGAATTTTGTCAACAAATAATGACTTTTTTCCTGACATCTTTTCTTTTTTCTTTTTCTTTCTTCTTTCTTTCTTTCTTTCTTTCTTTCTTTCTTTCTTTCTTTCTTTCTTTCTTCCTATTTCTTTCTTCTTTCTTTTTTTTTTTCTAATATCTTTTTTAAAAAATACTGAAACAAGTCCTCAGCCTACCAGGGTTTTAGAGAGTTCAAGGGAAAAAGATTACTCCTAATTTAATTAATGGTCCTTTCTCTAGGATCTCTTCACTTGTTTATGGAGCTAGCCTAGGCATATTTCACAGTGGCAGATAAGACTATATATTGAACATTACTGTGCCTTTTGTGAGGTATGAGACATTTTTATTGGATCAAACTATATATGCTCAAGTTTTCCTTTAGTGTAAGTTTTCTTCTAGGATGCTCTTTAGGAAATCCCGACATGCTACAAAGTAAGCCCTGCAATTCACCAGACAGGCACAACTTGGAATGTGCCACAGGAATGACCCAATTAAACTTAATATTAACCATCAAGATACATAAATATCCTACATCCTTCAGGAAACAGATGGCTCAAAACTAATATAAAATTGCTGCATGTGAAATTGTGGTAATGTAATAAATTTTATAAAGTATTGAATTATAATATTTAATTCAGAAAGTTATTAAAACATCTGAAAATAATTCTTATTTTAATTTTAGACCAAAGAACTCTAATTTAATGGATACAACCACAGCCACAGTGTGTATTCCTGGAATTATAAGGAAGCTGTCTTGTGACAGTGTGAACTTCTGTGAAAGAAAATCAGAAATTTTAGGGAGCCAAAAGCAGACACTCAACCGCTGAGCCACTCAGGTGTCCCGAGGGATGGTTCTTAAAGAAAATTGTACATTGAAAAGAATTCATAGTCTCAGGGAGCAGATTAATACCGACAATCATATTTTAATGGAAAATGCTGCTATTATATAGAGTAGGAAACTTATATTTTCATTTTAAATTAAAATATTGCTCTGACATGTTGATTTAGAAATTTAGTAAATAAATCGATACATTTCTGTTTTTTTTTTCATTCCTTTGTTTTTATACCTATTGTAAAGATGAAAACATATTTTCTTCTAAAGAAATTTCCTCTAAAGAAATTCTTCTAAATCCTTTAAAGAAACATATTTAGAAATGATAGGAGTTCTGGGTTTCAGTTACACTTGGAGTATGACATCCAGACTGTATGCATTAAGAATGCATGTGGCTATTTGTACTTCATATATGGTTTAGGATTTTATTTCAGGATAATGTAGGAAATGTTTGATCTATAATAAATATGATGGGGCAGCACGGGTAGCTCAGCAGTTTAGTGCTGCTTTCAGCCCAGGGCCTGAAGCCTGGAGACCCAGGATTTAGTCCCGTGTTGGGCTCCCTGCATGGATCCTGCTTCTTCCTCTGCCTGTGTCTCTGCCTCTGTGTGTGTGTGTGTGTGTGTGTGTGTCTCTTATAAATAAATAAATAAATAAAATCTTTAAAAAATATATGATGGACACATTGCAGTCAGAATCTATATATTTATTATTTATTTATTTATTTATTTATTTATTTCAGAATCTGCTGGATGAAGATCTACAGTTCTGTGTCAGTAAGCAAAATTCCCAGAGGCTTCATAGCCTTTGGACAAGTGCAATATTTACCACATTCCTAAGAGACCAATGGAAAGGCGTTTAAGTATAATGTGGGAATCTCATTTTCTCTTCATAATGTTTGTTGGGCACCAAATACAATTTTAAAACTTTAAGGGTCAATAATTAATTACAACCAAATGTTTCAAATTTTTAACTAGGACTATTAAATGTAAACATCTGGAATGTGGAAAGACTAAAGGAAGACCAGACATGTATCTTGCAGTATTTTTATCCCTAGATCTAGAGCTTTAAAACTTAACCTGGAGGTTGGGTTAGTGAAAAGAGAGAAGAAATAAGCTGAAAAATAAGTCTAGAAAAAGACTGCCCAGAGAACATTGTATCATTGTGCAGTGAAAGGCATGTTTTATATCTGTGCCATCCAATACAATAGTCACAGCAACATGTGGATATTCAGCATTTGAATTGTGGTTATTATGATTGAAGAACTAAAAGGTAATTACATTTTAATTTTTAATGATTTTTTATTTCAGAATAATTTTAGATTTTTCAGTGAAATATGTAAATAGAAGTCCAGAGTTTCCATATACCCATGCTTAGTTTTCCTTAACATAACATGTTATAATTAATTAATTAATACTGATACATTAAGTCCACAAAATAATCAGATTTCCTTAGTGTTTACCTAATGTCCCTGTCCAGCTACAAGATTCCATTCAAGGTATCAAGGTATATTATTACATCCCCTTATATTTCAGTGGGCTGTGACAATTTCTCAAACTTTTCTTGTTTTTGAGAATCTGGACAGCTTGCAGAGTACTTGTCAGGTATTTTGCAGAACATCCTTCAATTAAGATTTGTCTGATATTTTACTCACGATTTAACTGAAGGTATGACTTTGTGATGAAAGACCATTGAAGGAAAGTATCATTTTCATCACGTCATATCAATTGTACATACATCAGCATAACTTAACACTGTTTATATTAAACTTGACCACCTGGCTGACATAGTATTTGTCAAATTTATCCACTCTGCGGTTATTCCTCCCCCCCCATTTGCATGCATTCTATCCCTTTTGGAAGGATGTCACTATGTGCAGCCTTCACTTAAGGTGTGAGAATTTGCACTCCATTTCTTCAATGAGGAAGTATCTGTACAAATTATTTGGAATATTTCTTCATGGAAGATTTGTCTATTATTCCTCATTGATCTATTTATTCAATCTTTGATTTATATTAGTATGGACCTATGTATATTCATTTTATACTGTAGATTACAATTTGTTAACATTTTATTTACTTTGTTCCTAATTGTTTTCTAACTTTGGACATTGGAAGCTCTTTCACTTAACTTCTGTGTCCCTTTTTTCATTATCCCACCATTTCTGTGTTTTTTTTTTTTTTTTAAACACGTCTTCACTCCTAGCACCAGAAAATATTCATGGTTCATCTTTTATATTCTGTGCCCCAGTCCTAGATTCAGCTCTTTCTCAATGGAACCTTGGTTCTTTTTATTGGATAATAGCATTAACATTTAAATTAGCTAAATATTTAAAATAGTTTAGCTTGGGGGATGAGGAAGTGTTTATCTCCTATTCCCTATAAAAGTAAAGTTGATGAATTCCCTTTGCATTTCCTGATTGAACTTTACTTGACATGTCAACTTTTATAAAGAATGAAAAAATATAAGACTTTGGTGCATTGTAAGAGGATTATCTTCTCCTCCTTGGTCAGAGATAGGCCATGGATCAGCATTAAAAGCTTTGTTATATGGTCCCCAAATTCGGCCTGAAATGACATTCTTTCAGGTTCTGCTGAATATTAGAATGAATTATTAATATTGTTGTCAAGATTATTGAACATTTATGCTCTCTCATGATTGTATGATTTCAGGAAGAAATATGTATATATTTCTGTAAATGTGTGTGTATTTATATATATATATGTATATATGTACATATACAGGTACAGTTTTTCATAAACAACCTGCCTTTTTAAGTAACATATAGAATTATAATTCAGAAGAAAGTATAAGATGAAAAATGCATATTTCAGCAACATGCTATACCTGCTCTGAAATCAAGTATGGTCAATACATCAATCCAGAAACATAGCACAAATTTCAGCATCAGTGACATTCCCAAAATAAAAGATGAATGCAGGAGGGGATAACTGGTTTCTACCTAACTTGCGAGGAGCATTAGCAGCTCTGCAATGCCTAATTAACCTCTTCTCTTTCTCTCTTCTAACATGTCTGTGGCATTCTATCATAGTCCACCTGTACCTTCCATGCAAGCTTATATTCTGTGGTAGGCCTGAAGGCAGGGCACAGGCTAGAGTGACAGGGGAGGCTGAAATATACCTTACCACCTAAATGTTTAACCTACCTGCTTCTAAACATGAGTCTTTCAACTGAACAGAACCTTTTATTTTATAACTACAAATAAGGTTAAAAAACATTATATTTAGAGAAGTAGCACACTGATTTTCCATCGTGCACATTTGTAAACAGAGCTGTCTAAGTCATTTCTACCAAGAGGAGTTTGATAGGTGGCTAGGTGAGCACTGCTAAGACAGACTTTTATTTATTTATTTATTTTTTTAATAGTTGCTTATACTTTTATTTTTTTTATTTTTTTTTAATTAACTTTTATTGGTGTTTAATTTACCAACATACAGAAAAACACCCAGTGCTCATCCCGTCAAGTGTCCACCTCAGTGCCCGTCACCCATTCCCCTCCAACACCCGCCCTCCTCCCCTTCCACCACCCCTAGTTCGTTTCCCCGAGTTAGGAGTCTTTATGTTCTGTCTCCCTTCCTGATATTTCCCAACATTTCTTTTCCCTTCCTTTATATTCCCATTCACTATTATTCATATTCCCCTAATGAATGAGAACATACACTGTTTGTCCTTCTCCGATTGACTTATTTCACTCAGCATAATACCCTCCAGTTCCATCCACGTTGAAGCAAATGGTGGGTATTTGTCGTTTCTAATGGCTGAGTAATATTCCATTGTATACATAAACCACATCTTCTTTATCCATTCATCTTTCGATGGACACCGAGGCTCCTTCCACAGTTTGGCTATTGTGGCCATTGCTGATAGAAACATCGGGGTGCAGGTGTCCCGACGTTTCATTGCATCTGAATCTTTGGGGTAAATCCCCAACAGTGCAATTGCTGGGTCGTAGGGCAGGTCTATTTTTAACTCTTTGAGGAACCTCCACACAGTTTTCCAGAGTGGCTGCACCAGTTCACATTCCCACCAACAGTGTAAGAGGGTTCCCTTTTCTCCGCATCCTCTCCAACATTTGTTGTTTCCTGCCTTGTTAATTTTCCCCATTCTCACTGGTGTGAGGTGGTATCTCATTGTGGTTTTGATTTGTATTTCCCTGATGGCAAGTGATGCAGAGCATTTTCTCATGTGCATGTTGGCCATGTCCATGTCTTCCTCTGTGAGATTTCTCTTCATGTCTTTTGCCCATTTCATGATTGGATTGTTTGTTTCTTTGGTGTTGAGTTTAATAACTTCTTTATGGATTTTGGAAACTAGCCCTTTATCTGATATGTCATTTGCAAATATCTTCTCCCATTCTGTAGGTTGTCTTTTAGTTTTGTTGACTGTATCCTTTGCTGTGCAAAAGCTTCTTATCTTGATGAAGTCCCAATAGTTCATTTTTGCTTTTGTTTCTTTTGCCTTCGTGGATGTATCTTGCAAGAAGTTACTGTGGCCAAGTTCAAAAAGGGTGTTGCCTGTGTTCTCCTCTAGGATTTTGATGGAATCTTGTCTCACATTTAGATCTCTCATCCATTTTGAGTTTATCTTTGTGTATGGTGAAAGAGAGTGTCAATGTTACCCAGGGCAATTTATACGTTTAATGCAATCCCTATCAAAATACCATGAACTTTCTTCAGAGAGTTAGAACAAATTATTTTAAGATTTGTGTGGAATCAGAAAAGACCCCGAATAGCCAGGGGAATTTTAAAAAAGAAAACCTTAGCTGGGGGCATCACAATGCCAGATTTCAGGTTGTATTACAAAGCTGTGGTCATCAAGACAGTGTGGTACTGGCACAAAAACAGACACATAGATCAATGGAACAGAATAGAGAACCCAGAAGTGGACCCTGAAATGTACGGCCATCTAATATTCGATAAAGGAGGAAAGACTATCCATTGGAAGAAAGACAGTCTCTTCAATAAATGGTGCTGGGAAAATTGGACATCCACATGCAGAAGAATGAAACTGGACCACTCTCTTTCACCATACACTAAGACAGACTTTTAATTCACATTTTTGCCTAGGGCCATTCTAAAGATCATGAGGAATGTGATTCAGACAGTTATTTACTTACCTGTTAGTAGAAATCTTAGATTTTCTGAATTGCCAAAACAATCTGTATCATACTAAACCTTAATGTTAGCTCATAACATTGGTCCAATTAAGTGAAGTGCTCCACAGCCACCTGTATTTCTGTCAGTGTATGTGTCTCCAGGGTGTATTCAGGAGCATATCATAATTCAGGAATGATTGCCTCAAAGGTTTTATTGGACTCACTCAGTTAACTCAGACAAAATACAGAGAAAATGAAAACCTTCTTGCTTGTTTCCTAACATTCAGCTCTTATGTTTGTTTTCCTACTAGACAGGTGTTATGCAGTTTGTGGATAGAAATATGAATAATACTGGCCTAATAATTTGCCTACTTATCCAAGTTCCATAATTTCCAGTGGAAAAAAATCTGACCCCCATTCCCCAAACAAGATCTCTTTTAAATACTTAACTACAGCTGGTTGCTCTGTGTAAGAAACAAGTAACCTGTGTATTCAGTTGAGGGTAGGAGAGCTCCTTTATTTTTTTTTAAATTTTTAACATTTGTTTATTTTAGAAAGAAAAAGAGAAAGAGTGCACTCACAAGCAGGAGGGGGAGGGAGAGGGAGAGAATCTCAAACAACCTCTGTACTGAGTGTGGAGCCTGATGCGAAGCTTGATTCAGAACCCTGAGATCATGACCTAAGTGGAAACCAAGAGTCCAAGGCTTAACCAACTGTGCCACAGGATGCTCAGGAGAGCTCCTTTAAACTCATATTTGGCACTAAAAACAAAGTAGAAGGGTAAATTTATTTTATGTATTTATATTATGTGTTACCTGAATGGTTTAGATACTGTCTGGAAGGATATAAGTGAAGAAAACAGATATTTTGTTAACTCTCTCAAATTATCTTTGGTCTTGGGAAAATGAAACAGAAATTAATATGACCTTTTTGAATCAAGAAGCCACACTGGAATACAAAAAGTAAATTATAAGACACACTATTGAATAGGGAAGAGTCACCGTGACCCCAATATTTATCTTTATCATATCCTATATGTGTTGTTCCCTCTGCATAAACCATCCTTCCTTAATCTGACGATGAGAAACCCAAAATCATCATCTCTTGCCCCATCTCCAAGCCTATCCCAACCGGCTCTACCCTACACTGTCAACAAAACTCTTTCCCTCACCTAATAAACTTATGAACAAGTATATCTAGTCTGATATTGGCACCCCTCATTATGGCAAATAATACATGAAATATAACAAACATTAAATGTTTATATTAGCTAATCTTTCCTTCAGTTAAAATATTCTAAAATATCATTTAAAAAATAAGTTAAAATGTCCCAGGTCATTAAATGAGGCCCAAGTAGTCTGACTCCAGCTTGTTCTTTCTCCAACATGACCTCACTTCCTTTATTATCCATGGTTCTCCAGAGAAATAGAATAAATAGGATGTATATGCTTCAATAGAAAGTATGATTTTTAATCTCACTTGTAGTTATTATATATCTATATCCATATATGTATATATATATATTATATATATATAATATATATAGTGACAGAGAAGGAATGAGAAAAAAAGGTGTATCGGCTTACACGATTATGTGATTATGGCTGGAGACCCCAGGAGAGCTGATGTGAGTATTAGTCTGAATATTAATGTTTGAAAAGAAGAGAGTTGATGATGTAAGTTCCACTCCAAAGGCCAACAGACTCAAGACATAAGAGAAAACATGTTTAAGTAGGAATTTGAAGACTGGAGAAGACCAAAGTCCCAGCTTAAGCAATAAGTTAGAAATTTTCTTTTACTTCACCTTTTTTATTCTATTCAGGTCTTCAACTGATTGTATGAGGCCTACTAACATGAGGGAGGGCAAGAAGGCAATTGTCTTTACTCAGTCTACTGATTCAGATGTTGAAGCTGAAACACCCTCAGAGACACACTCAGAATGATGTTTTGCTACATGCTCTGGGTATCCTGTGGTCCAGTCAAGTTGACATATAAAATTTACCATCATATCTGTTCTCTATTGAAGAGCCACAGGAACAGGTCGTCACTCCTGCATTTGCCACATTTTTCGTCCTCTGCTATGACTTTGCACAAGTTCCTCCCTTCGAATGAAATTATTTTCCTTTTTGTCTATGACTGTTATCCTATTTATCCTTAAGACTCACTTTACAGTCATATTATAGTGAAGACTCCATGAAATGATCTGAGCAAAATGAATTTCCTAATGCTCTGGTTCAGGAAAAGGAAACTTCTTTGTTCCTCTTTTAGGTACATAAAATATGATTATCGGGACAAAGCTGATTCTCACCTCACCATCAGGGGATATTTGTTAATATCTGAAGATATTTTTGCTTATCATAACAGAAAGAGGGAATGCAATATAATGTGTAGAAATCAATAGTGCACAAATTCTCCCTCGGCAACAAAGAATTATCTAGCCAAGGTCTCCTTGGCTCTGTTTGATACTTTAGATAGGATAAGTCTCTGTTACAAGGGTACAGTCTAGGATAATTAGTAGCATCTCTGGCTTCTACCCACCAGATTCCAGTAACAGCTCCTCTTCCAGTCATGAAATCCAAACTTTCTCCAGACATTGAAAATGTCTCCTGAGTTGCAAAATTTGTCTACTGATGTAAAGAAAAGAGAAAATCCAAAACAACTATGAAAAAGCCAAACGTGTAGAAACAGAGAGTACAATGGTGACTATTAGGGCCTGGCTATGATATGGAGTGGCTAAGTGGCAGGGGGAATGAGGGTACAAATTTCCAGTTGTCAAATTCTGGGAATCTAATATACAGCATTGGGAGTATAGATAACAATAGTGTACTATATATTTGAAAGTTGTGAAGAGATCTTAAATGCTTTCAGACAAAACAAATGGTGTTCATGTGAAATGATGGAGGTGTTAACTCACATGATGATGGTAGTCATATTCGCAATATGATATATTGCAATATATCAAATAGACATGTTGTATGCCTTAGTTACACAATGTTATATGCCAGTTATATCTCAGTAAAGATGGGGAAGAAAAAAAAGAACACACATATTGTGCATAAGAGCACCTAATTAGGCAAGATGATGAAAGGCTTAAGAAAATGAACTCTGGAATTATAAAGTCCTGGGCTGAATCATCTCTGGATTTAGTGCAAGGAATAATGAGCCATATTTAACCTCCTCAAACTATGGTTTTCATCTGTGACCTGATGGCCTAATAATACTAAATGACTCCTACAATAGTTGGGATAATTAAATGAGTTAATATTTAGTGTCTGGTAAAGGGTATGTGCTCAATAATTATTGCTATAGTGATTGGCTAAGAGAAATGCTACCATAAAGGCAGGTGTATTTAACTTATAAATACCATTAGTTACTTCATTTCAGAACAGCTATAAAACTTACAATTTGCACCAAGTATCTCAGCACAGAAGTGCTGTCTGGATTATATTTAAATGTTTCATGGGCAATTTGTGTCCCCTTGAAACAAGGATTATATTTTTGCTTTCTCCCATAGCATCGGCTATAAAAAAATCTTTGTTGAATTGAAACTAACAAGAAAAAATATCACCTCTTATAAAATTGAGTGTAGTTGTTATACCTCTAAATAATTCTTATTTGTCTGTCTCACCCTATTACCATTATGAGTAATTTCCTTTTTATCAATATTAAGTGCATACAGCGGCAGCACATAAAATATCAATTTATAAGGTCATGGCATACTGCTACAATACTATGATGTAATGCAGTGAATGATGAAATTTGGGACATAGATGTCTGTAGGTGGTCCAAAAGTTATGGAAAATGATTCAAATTGTACAGACCACAATCACAGGATTAAGGGAAAGCAATTGTCACTTGCACTGTGTGCTTATAACAAGAGTCAGAATGTGCCAGATGCACAGCTTGTCTGCAGCTGTTGTCATTTGAATCTTTTGTACAACATCCATTTCTCTCCCAACTGTGTGGGATTTATAAGTGCAGAGTTGATCAAAATCACTTTTGTGCAGAGAATTCTTGTATAATAGTTCTTAGATTTAAACCATGCGTAAGAAAACATAACCCAGAAATAATTCCACACATACTGCTTAAGCTAGCACAGATGCCTATGTTGGATTTAGTTGGATACAACTTTAAAGTGCTGATTAGGTCAGGCTATGGGCATTGCCAACTAGAGCTGGAAACTCATGAATTGCTAAAATGCCACCTTTGGGATAAGTGTGTATTTTAAATACAGTCTTTATATGAATATTAGCAAATCAATCTCTATCTAACAAATGTATATTTTTCTCTATACATTAGATTTGAAACATGCTTTTACTAGACAATATTAGGTAAACAATATGATTGAAGAACATATGAATGTACCATATACATACCATATTTCAGGACCAAAGGCTATGAAAATGACCAGGGATTATTTGTTACTCTCATATTTGTAGATATACATCATCTTTTATGTTAAAGATTTTTAAAAATTACTTTAAATTTTCAGATGAAAACTATGTCTCCCATAAATCAATAACTCACCTATTTCAGTTAATTTTTCTCTCCATGCCTGGGTAAACAGCTCAAGAGAATATTATAAATATTAATTTGTGGTTTGATCAACCTTGATAGATGTTTTCTTTAACTAAAGCCAACTCTAAATCTTTTGTTCAGATTAAATTTAGTACTTTCTTCCCTTTTTTTCATATTCCATAAGACTCGTATTTTATTCAGGAAGTAATCAAATCTATATACAGTCTAGGAAACTAAAAAGGCCTCAGTCCACCTAGGGTGGGGGTGGGAGTGGGACAAGGAGAGCATCCAACATGGCACCTCGAGAAAGGGACTGGGCATTGTCTTGCAGCATTGAGGGCAAGACCAAGCAGAAGAAGGCTTGTTGAGTGTAGGGTAGGAAGAGCACTGCCTGGCAGGCTGAGCCCATCTGCCTGTTCCCACAAAACAGGTAGAGATAGACTACTCATATGGCCAGCTTGTCCCAGAAGAAGCCAAGAGTCAGTCTGGATTCCCTGTCAGCAAGTCTAAATCTTCATAGTGCTGTCTACAGTTCCTGAGAAGAACCAGCCCTGGGACATGGCCATCACAACCACATTGCCCTGGTCACATGGCAGCATTTATGTACAGATAATGCTGTTCTTACTTTAGATCCTGAGGACTGGTCTGGTAGGGCATGAAGAGCATATGCAGTGCCTGTGGACTGTCAGAACCCACACCTGCTCCTTAGACTCCATGTCCCCCATATGATGATTTCTAGGTGCCATAGACAGTGTAGTGTTTCATCACATGAACAGAGTAGCTGTCACTGCCAGATGTCTGTAGGAGATGGATGCAGTTGAGGGTCTAGATGTTCCAGGTTTTGATTGGTAGGAGCCACTGTACAGATAGCTCTGAGTGGCTATCAGGGTCCATACCCAATAGACCATGAGATTCTTCATCTCAGCTAGATACTCAAGATGTTGCAGATCTTGAAGGCCTTCAGAGAGCCTCTGAAGAGTACACTACATGAGGAACCAGCATTCACACTGTGTTGTCATGCCTGGATTGTGTTCATCTTCTATAAGATGTCTCACAAGATCATGATATAGACTTCTGAGTTGCTGTAGAGCTTGCACCCAGGACATGGAATGCTAGCACAAATCCATCATTGCCCTCCAGTGTCTTCTGGCACTTATAGGTAGTACATGTATCCCACATACTGATGGTCTTGTTGGAGAAGCCACAGAAGAACAGGTCACCTGGGGAGTTGAAACAAAGGTACCATACAGGGCCCAGGAATATTCCTTTGTACTGAGAATCTGCTGAAGGTCATGGAATTCTTAGGATCCCCATGTTTAGGTATGCATCGATGTGGGATAGCTGGTCAGTCAACATAGACACATCCCTCTGAAACTATGATGCCCTTGCTGAGCTTGCTCTAGTTTTCATTCAGGATATCAAACTTGATTTTGATGCTCTTCATCAGCTTCTCCTAGAGCTTGCCCAGCACAGAGCCCAGGAAAGCATCTCCTGGCTCATCCACGCTAGTACCATGTGCATTTCTGGAAGTGGCATTCTGTCTGCTGCAGGAATTCCTTCAGTCCCTGGAAGCAGCAAGTCTCCAGGTATGTTTCCTATGTGTCCTGGTTCCTGGTGAATCATGTACTTGTACTTGGGGTGAGGACACTTCATGTGTTCACACTCTTTGAGTTGCACTGCCAGGTTCATCTTATGGAAAGGTAGGCAGCTGAGTTTTGGAGGCACTGCACAAATCTGCTGACACAGCTGCCTTTGTGGTCCTTCCAGGCACTGAGCTTACTGGATAAAGAGATCCTCAATATGCTCCACCACTGCAACGTTGTTTACCACCAACATCAGCCTGGAATTGCTCATAAGACACTTCTCTATCTACAAGGCTCATCTTTGAGAGAAGTGTGCCCACATATGGTGTCACCAGGTCCTTGAACACATTGCAGTACAGCTGGTGTGGGGCTTCTTCAAGGGCTTCTCTGCCAATACCAGAGGCTCCTGTTCTTTCTCTGCCTTGAGCAGTAAGAAAGTGAAGTGGAGGAACATGCTGGACTCAGAGTGTAGGAAGGTGACTGAGATGGCAGAGGCTGAGTGGCAGGTGTGCTGATGGGGTGTGTGCTGTCCTCCTCATCCCATGAATAGGCAAGTATGCTTTTGTACATGCAGGTCCCATTAGCTTTCTTGATGGTAGTGGTAGCCAAAAAGGCAGCTTGAAGGACATTTCCATTCTGGTCCTGGTGGCAATGTCTAGGGTGGGAAGGTTAACAGGTCCCTCAAAGAACAGTTGAAGTGGGCACTCTTACCTGAGATCATGCCCAAGAGAGGCATCTAGAGTCCTCAGGTGATATCTCCCTCCCCTGCCATTATAGTTTCCCTGATGCTATAGCAACACATTTTCCCTTCTTGTTTCCATTAGCCACTGGCCAGAAAAGGGTTTAGGTTCACCTATAAGGATATTTAGAGTCTTCCTAACTTGTGCTTTCTTCTATAGTATACTTATATGTTGTTCACTTCCTGTTTCCTTTGATAATTACCTATGACAGGCAGATTCCAAAAAACTGTGTATTGCTATTTGATTCTGGTTGCTAGAATTGCTCAGTTTATGATCATGAACTAATTATTTCTTCTCTCCAGTCCAAGATATTTAGAATTAAAGTCTCATTGTGCCCTCAGATTCTTAGAGTAACTGCAATAATACAGATATCTATAATAAAAAGCTATGAATTAACTGTATCCAGGTGGCCCCTTCCTTCTTGCTGAGATAGCTTATGAAGTGAACGTCAGTGCATTGATAAGGGGGTACAGAGAATGAAGTCTTGAGGATAGTAATGTCTCATAATCTTTGTTCTCTGATGCATAAGAGCTTTAAATATGAAACATGATGGATGACATAAAGTATACATTCTCAATTTCAATTACCTTTCTAAGTTACTCAAGTAAGTTGACTTTTGAAAATCACCATCCCCTTATATACTTGTCCAACAAAAAACCTGATAATTTTCTTAATTCCATGCACTATAACAGAGAAATTATTTGAAACATTCAATATAGATTTTAATCTAACAAATGTAAAAACACAGTCTTTATCATATATCCCATTGTATATGCTTTTTGTTGCATATGGTCAGCTTAATGGATCACTATGTAACTTTAAAGTTTTTGTCTTTACTAGGCAAGATACCAGCAAAGGTAGTGTTTGCTTGCTCTAAGTTCCCATTCCAAGTTCTAGAGAACCTCATGGCTTTACCAGTGAGTATATATTTATCTCATTCTCATTCAATGTGTTTGGGAACATTCCTAAAATCAGGAACGTGTAATATAATCACAATTGGTGTAAGTCTGTCTTTGTAGATGGCAGCACTTTTCACAGTAAAGAAGGACATTGACATCTGTCTTGACAATCCAAAAATATCTAATGAGAATATGCATTTTTCATTAAAGAACATTAGTATATATTATTTTCATTGCCAGCATATTGGAATATATTTGATTGATAAATGTAAGGATATTTTATAATCAAAGATTATATAGATAAATTTTGATAGGACTATTGAGAAATGAACACTGAAATATTGATGATTGATAGCAGTAACTGATGTCAGAAAGTAGTACCTGAGTTCAGAGACAAGGAAGTTGGTGGTTTGAAGGAAAAATAAAAGTGGTCAAATGTTTTCTGTGTACTCTTCCAATCAGATTGATTCCAAAAAGAGTCAATCTATTGCTCATATTCATAATTGCTGTGCTTTGAGTGGAAATAATTATTTTTAATAATGCCCTGTTACATATACATTCAAATAAAACATTCTTCCCAGGAAGATGATCAAATTTCAGAGTTACTTTCATTATATTCCAGGCATATTTTTTATTTAGATATATCCAACTAATAAAGAAAGTACAAAGCAAGGGCATGTAATTTGCTATAACTATTCTTTTTAAGGATTTGAATTTTTTATTCATCAATTTCTCTGATAATGTAAAAATAATTTCATAATAATGATTCTTTATTATTTTTGAGGGTCTTGTCACTTAGTTTTTCTTTTCAAATTTTACTTTCTTTGAGTGAAAATTTAGATATATTATTCCAAAAGGGAAATGTGGTCCTTGAGGTCACATTTCAATAAGTGACCATCAGGTTTCCTCAAGTTTTATGTTAGAACCTCTCTTTAGGAATAACAAATTATTTGTAATAGTGATAAATAAAGATGTATAAGTAGCTAATGATTTGGTCATTTTAACATATGTTTTTCCCCTAGGACTAGAAGAAAGCTATTTATCAAGAATCAAGGTAAGGAATCAAGATCCAGAAATGATTAATAAGTACTTCCTTTCATTTTGAAACTCAGGCTATTTAAGGTACTCAAAGTCCAGAATAGATAAATGAATACACACACACACACACACACACACACACATAATTCATATATTGAAGAAATTTTATATAGTCATTTAAAACTGAAAATTGTCCAGACGCCTGGGGGGCTTATTCGGCTAGGGGTATCTGACTCTTGATTTCAGCTTGGGTCATAATCCCAAGATCATGAGATCTAGGCCCATGATGGGCTCTGTGCTCAGCAGGGAGTCTGCTGGAGATTTTCTCTCTCCCTCCCTCTGCCCCTTTGCCAGCTCATACATGTGCATACCCTCTCTCTCTTTCTTAAATAAATAAATAAATAAATAAATAAATAAATAAATAAAATATTAAAAAAACTGATAATCATCATAAAATACTGTGATTTTGAAAAGCATCAAAGTAGTTAAGTGCTAAGGATTATTGAGTGAATATTTGCCAATTCTATTTTGAAAGACAGATTTTAATGTACTATTGTTGAATTAGAGTGAGAGTCCTGAGTAGTTTCATCACCAAACATGTGCATCTATATACCCTACACTGAAAATATAAGCAAAGCAGTAAAAAATAATATTGCTAATTTATTGATTATTTAGTAATATTTTAATCTTTAACTCATTACAGTCAGAATTCCAGAAGATTGAAAATAAAAAACTCTAGTGTTTGACTCAGGCTACACAATTACTAAATTCTTATTTATGACAACATTAAACATTATTACAATTTAAAATTCTTTACCATCCCAGTGGAAACTCAAACTGCTAAGGCATGCAAACATTTGCTCTCTCTTTCAAACAGCTATAATATATTTGTGAATAGGAGGTAAAATACTGATAATCTATATCTGTGAATGAAACTTTTATTTTTTACCTAAATATCCATACATCACTTTAAAAATGTCACTAACTTTTTCCTAAAAATAGTGTAATCTTAATTTTCCATTCCCACAAAATCTTTTATCTTGCAAGTAACTCATAGATTTTTAAAATAAGCATTAGCTAAATTCTAAAAGAAACAAAATTAGTTATTTAGTAATTATTTTTATTTGGTATGTATGAAATCTCAATAGTCCTTCAGATATAAAACAGTTGTTTAAATTAAATATATTCTGGGATTAATATTTAATTATATCAGATAATTGTTCTATTTCATAAGAAAATTATATTGCCTCTATACATATGTTAATGAAATAAAATTAGGTTCTCTAAATATAAAACATTTTAAAATATTAATAAAAACTATATTTAGGTGCACCTGGGTGGTTCAGTGGTTGAGCATCTGCCTTTGGCTCAGGTAGTTATCCCAGAGTAATGGGATTGAATCCCACATCAGACTCCTTGCAGGGAATCTGCTTCTCCTTCTCTCTATGTCTCTGCCTCTCTCTCTCTGTGTCTCATGAATAAGTAAAATCGTAAAAAAATCATATTTAAATATATTGACTTTATCCTTATGAACTATTTTGATATAATTGTTTAAACAAATAATTTTTTGCTAACAGAGTTTTATCACACATGGACTCAAAATATGTTCATCCCAAAAATAATTTACAGATAATGTGATCCAACCTCTTCATCTAACAGGTGAAAAAAGTGACATTCAGAAAGGTCATGAGAATTTTACAGATAGAAGCCAGATGTTTTGACTTCCTGTCAAATACATTTTCTGTTATACATAGTGCAGCTTCATGAGTCACCAATTTTCATCAAAATGAAATGCCACGAAGGACCAATATTTAAATACCTAACCATTCTGTTATATTTGATTGATGTTTTAGGTGGCACATAAACATTTTGTAACATCCCTTGGTCATTATTCTAAATATTAGTATATGTGTGTGTGCAATTCTATAGATAAATTGTTGTTTGGCAACGTACTTTGGAATGCTAGTATAATAATAGTTTACTTCACCAAGACAATTACAACTTTTTCTCTCTTGCTTTACAGTTTACCACGCTTTATAGTTTATAGCATTTATCATATTTTACCTTATTTTTGACTGTTTTTTAGATTTCTTGCAGGAACATTATATAGTTTCCTTCAAAGTGGTGACTTGTCTTACTTCCCTTGCTTGAAATGTTCATCTTTATATAGCCAATTGCCCCCTTCTCTTATATAGATCATAGGACTAGAATAGTAATTCTTCTATTGTATAACATATATTCCTGTTAAAGAATGTCTTTGTTTAGCATGATGAAGATAACAATAACCTTTCTCAGGGAATTATTATGAGGATCACATGAAATCATGGTTATAAAGAGTAAAGTATCACTTGGTCTGAAAAGATAACAACATTCAAAGCCCCTCTGTCACTGGACCTAATAAAGGTGAACCAGAGCAGCATGAGGAAATATGTAATATTCTGTTGGCCTGAAGAGTAGCCAGTGATGAAATCCTCAAACGCATCTCATTTAGGTCACAACATATACAGTTTTTTTCATTTAGTAATTCAAGTTTGCATCCCAAATTAAAATCCTCCACATGATGAAACACAGTTATCACTTGATGAAAAACAAGTCCGGAAACTTTTCAGTGATCTTCCCCACTGTCTAAGGAATTTGTCTGTGGGCACCCATTAAATTTTTGACCATGGAATGTTTTCCATCTGGTGACCTTCAGCATCCTGCACATCACCAAAGAAATGCCTATGACCTATATAATTAAAGCAGATGTCTACTGAAATTTTGAATTTATGTATCAACAGGTATCTCAGTATAAGAAAATATAAGAGTACTATAATCTTGAAGAAAGATTGCTTAAATTTATAAAGGGAAATAACTTTTTTTTGAAACAGCATTGTTGTACTTTAAACAGAAAGTCAGTTATTATTCCTTAATTTCTATTTCTATTTCTTTCTAAAGACTCACCAACACCTGCTAGGATGTCAAACTCTTAAAGAAAGCTCGAAAAGCGGAGTTCTTTTATGATTACTATTATTATTAGCTATTTTGTTTCTGAAATTGGAGAAAAATCGAAGAATATACAAGCACCAATTTAAAGAGACTGCTAAAACCCACAAAGCTAAAATACTTAGTATAAAATTTAAATATTTATATGCTACAAGATTCTTTTGAATAATAATTATCACAACCTTGAGTGCAGTGCTAATGTATCTAAAATTGTTTTCATTGCCAGAACATGCTTCAGGGAATGTGTGAGAAAAAAATAAATAAACAGGCATTAGCTCTAGAATCCCTAGGCAAATAATAAAGGGAAATCAGTCACCCTTCTAATTTCCAATGCTTTACAAATTATAAAATATAAAACCAAATATATCAATGAAATACACGTTTGTTTTGTATACCATATCTGTTTTAGGAGTATATATGCATGTTTGTGTATACATGTCCACATGTGTACTTGTGTGTCTCCATGGGTGAATTTGACACAGTATGTTTGCTAAGACTACTTATGTAATATATTTTTAAGGATATTTGTGATGACTCTATTTGGAGCCTAATTATGTTAGTTAAAGCCACTACAGAATTTGTAGTTAACAGGGTAGGTACCCTGCCCATATCTTCTTTACTGGGTAGCAGGGCCCAACTCTCAGCTGCAGTGGGTGATGGCTGACAGTAGCTCAGTGCTACACTCTTACACTGAGAAATGGTTTGGGCTAAATTGATTCACCTAAAGCAACCAAAAATATCTTGGTTTTTTGCTCACCCTGAGCATGTATAAAGCCAAAGACTAGCAGATAGGAGGCATAGAAAGCTAGTCCTTCAAGGTCTGAAAACTTTGGATTGCCATTCATTCTCCTCCCTGTTGGGTCAGATTGAAGCTAGGGATCCACAGAAATCAAATCTTTAGCTTTTTTTCTGCTTAATCCTGCATCCCTCAACCCTATCTGTTTTACTGACAGTTCCATCACTGTATCATTTTCCCAATAATCCTTTTTTACTCTCTGCTTCTAGGGAAACTGAACCTGGAAGCAATTCAGCTACCACTGTGTGCAATGTGATTACGGCCAAAATCAGATGTTTTGAGAAGTCAATGCTTGCAAAAAATTTTTTTTAGTTATTACTTAATGGACTAAAGAGGCCCTAAATAACCTCATGATTATAGAAAGCTTATTAGAATATTCCCCATAGATCTCTCATGTTTATACAAACCTTGAATCCACTTTTATTCAGGAATATCCTTAATTATTATTAATACTTTATTTTTTAGAACAGTTTTACGTTCACAGCTGAATTGAAAAGATACAGAGATTTCCCATATACCCCCTACCCTGAAACATGCACAGCTTCCCCCATTATTAACACTCTTCACTGGAACCATACGTACATACAATACAGAGCCTTTTCAGATTGGCTTCTTTCACTTAATAATGTGCATTTAAGATTCCTCCATGTTTTTTATGGCTTGATAGCTAATTTCATTTTGTGCTAAATAATGTCCCATTGTCTAGATGTATCATAGTATATTTCTCCATTTGCTTACTAAAGGACATCTTAGTTGCTTCCTCAGTTTGGCAGTTATGAATAAAGCTGTGATACATATCCATGCAGAGGATTGTGTGGACATACATTTTTCAAATACTTTGGGAGATAACAAGGAGCATGATTACTGTATCATACAGTAAGAATATGTTTTTTTTTTAAGAAGTTGCCAAATTATCTTCCAGAGTCACTGTACCATGGTGCATTCACACTAGCAATAAATGAGAGTTCCTGCTATTCCATATCCTTGTCACCATTT
Source organism: Vulpes lagopus (assembly GCF_018345385.1). NCBI lineage: Eukaryota > Metazoa > Chordata > Mammalia > Carnivora > Canidae > Vulpes > Vulpes lagopus. The sequence goes on from NC_054839.1 coordinate 26,167,883, forward strand.
GGTGTGGTCATTTAATATGTATTTAGTGGTATTTCATCATTGATATCATTTGCATTTTTTTGATGACATATCATGCAAAGCATCTTTCATGTGCTCACTTGCCAGCTGTATATCTTTTTATGTGAAGTGTCCATGAAGGTCCTCCTCCTAGTTTTTGTTTGTTTTCTTATTGTGAAGTTTTAACTGTTCTTTTGTTAATGTTTTGGGTAATAGTCTATCTGATTGTAAAATGTCTTTTCCCAGTCTGTGGCTTGTCTTCTAATTCTCTTGGCATCATCTTTCACAGACGTTTTTAATTTTAATGACATCCATTTTATCATTACTTCTTTCATGAATCATGCCTTATGCCAAAAATGTCAGGACTTGGGATGCCTGAGTGGCTCAGTGGTTGAGCATCTGTCTTTCTTGGGTCAGGGCATGATCCCAGGGTACCAGGATCAAGTCCCACACTGGGCTCCATCTGGAGAGCCTGCTTCTCCCTCTGCCTCTCTCTCTGTCTCTCATGAATAAATAAGTACAATATTTAAAACAAACAAAAACCAAAAATGTCAGGTTCATGCTCAAGGTCATCCAGGTTTTCATCTGTTATCTTTTAGGACTTTTGTAGTTTTTTATTTTACATTTACGTATCTAATTTTTAAAAATATTTATTTATTTATTTGAGGGGAGCAGGGGCAGAGGAAGAGGGAGGAAGAGAATCCTAAGCAGACTCCCCACTGAGTCACACTGAGTGTGGATCCTGATACAGAACTCAGTCTCAAAAGTCTGAGATCATGATCCTGAGATCATGACCCAAGCCAAAGTCCAGCATCAGATGTTTAACGGTCTGAGCCACCTAGTGCCCCAGTCTGTAATTTGTTTTGATATTTTTTGTGACTAGTAAAAGTTTTGTACCTAGATATGTCTCTATGTTTTTATATATGTGGATGTCCAGCTCTTCTAGCACCATTCTTGAAGAGACTATCTTTATATTGCCTTTGTTCCTTTGTTAAAGATCAGTCAACTATATTTAGTAAGTCTATTTCTGAGCTTTCCATTCTGTTTCATTGATCTATTAATCTGTTCTTTTGTTAATACCACATTTTCTTAATTACTATAGCCTATGTTGAATCTTGAACTTGGGTAGTTTCTGTCCTTCAATTTTGCTCTTCTCCTTAGTGTTGTGTTGCCTATTTTGGATTTTTTCCCCCTCTTCATTTAAACTTGAAAATTAGTTTGTTACTATCTACAAATAACTTGCTGAGAGCTTGATTAGGATTGCATTGAATCTATAGATCAAATTAGGAAGACCTGACATCTTGACAATACTGACTGTCCCTGTCCATGATGTGGACTATCTCTCCTTTTGTTTAGCATTTTGACTTCATTCCTTAGAATTTTTTAGTTTTGTTGAAATAGATCTTATACGTTTTTTGTTAGACTTATACCTGACTATTTAATTTTTGGATCCTAATGGGAGTATTTTCAATTCCAAATTCCACTTGTTCATTACTGCTATCTAGAAAAATGGATGATTATATATATATATCTTGTATCCTCTAACTTTGCTATAATTTGTTGATTATTTGTTGATACTTTGATACTTTTGGCTTATTTACATAGATGATCATGTCATATGTGATCAAAGACATTTCTATACATTCCTTCCATGTATGTATACCTTTTACTTTCTTTTCTTGTCTTGTTCTATTAACTAAATCTTTGTGTACAATATTGAAAAGGAGTGTATGTGTGTGGAGTGGTGATGCCTGGATGGCTCAGTCAGTTAAATGTCTGCCTTCCGGCTCAAGTCACGATCTCAGGGTACTGGGATCAAGCCCCACATAGAGCTCTCTGCTCAGCAAAGAGTCTGCTTCTTCCTCTCACTCTCCTTCTGTGCTCTCTCTCTTTCTCTCTCTCTCTCAAATAAATAAATAAAATAAAAATAAAGAAGAAAGAAGAAGAAAGAAAGAAGAAAAAGAAAGAAAGAAAGAAAGAAAGAAAGAAAGAAAGAAAGAAAGAGAAGAAAGAAGAAAGAAGAGACATGAGAAGGGACATTTTTTGCTTTGTACCTGATATTGGTGGGAAAGTTTTGAGTTTATCACCATTAAATATGTTAGCTGTAGGCTTTTTGTTGATACTCATTATCAAACTGAAAAAGTTGCCCTTTATTCCTAGTTTAATGAATTTTTATCACAAATGTGATAATGTTTAATGCTTTTTATGCATCTAATGATATGACCATTGGATCTTTATTTTTTGTAGCCTATTATGTGATAGATTGCCTTAATTGATTTTCAAATGTTGAAGTAGCCATTTGTGCCTGAGATAAATTCCACTGGTTGTGGTATATAATTCTTACACATTGTTAGATTCTATTTGCTAATATTTTGTTGGATCAGATTCTGTTGTTTAATGGGATCTTCCAACAGGGATGAGATCCATCACAGATTTTATTTAAAAGTTATATAAAAAGGAATTTCAAATTTGTTAATAATGTATATGCAGAAATATTCAGCTTGAGGTAAAAATTCTTGTTTGACATCTTGAACTCTAGATACTATTAATCTTCATTTCTGCAGGATATGAAATAATCAAGACTCTAAATCACATGAATTGAGACTTTGCTTTTTATACATTTTTTAAAAGTATGTTGGCCAAGCTGGTAATTATACAATACGTTAGATTCTACCTACATTAGATTCTACCTGCATTAGATTCTACCTACATTTTTCACTGACTTCTATTCCTCATTTGAATTTGAAGGGTTTTGCTTTATTTTGCTTTGTTTTGTTTTGTTTTTTTGACAGCTGGGACAACTATGGATTTTTTTTAAAGACGCAAATAAGTCTTAGAACAGTTTTTTAAAACATTTAATAGCTTTTCATTAAAATCAGATAAAACATGAATGAGAGCAGAATATTTTAACTTTTATCTGTTGTTGGTCAGGAGGTTAAGCAGAGTTTTCTCACAGATGATTTTAACTCAAGATTTAATCATTCTGTTTTCCTAATATTTTAGAAACTGCAAGGATCTTAGAGAAAAACTGACTCAAGACATGTGAACTCCTTGAAGAGTTTACCTCTGAGGATTATTCCCAAAGCAACCTGAGGCAATGTATTCATTCATACTTACTGTGTGTAATGGAAAGAAATTATGTTAAAACAAATCTAAGGTCATGTTTAACTGTAGCATTCTGTGATGAATCCAAGACCTTAATTGCCAATTATAACATTGTTTTAATAAAGAATTGTAATGCATTTACAGCTAATTTTGGAATGAATATAGGTAAATGTTGATAGTATTACATGTAAAATAAATCTAATATAGTTGGTAATATGTATGTATGTGCTGTGCATGATTGAAAATTTAGAAATTAAAATAGAAATGACATTTGAATGATGACCAAATATACACCTGAAGACAAACAATGGAAAAGGATCCCAGACAGAATTTACATAAGCATAAATGTATGGAAGTCTAGAATGTCTAGGAACTACAAGTAGTTTAGTATTACTGAAACATAAAGTTTGAGTTAGGAGAGAGCTGAGAAGGACTTTATCGTACTGGCAGAGATCATGAACATTCAATGAAAAATAATTTAATTTTGTGTCAAGAATATATAGCCATTGAAGATTTTGAGGAGGTTAGAGACATACTTCTCACTTTCAAAACTTGCTAGCCAAAGGTAGCATAGGAAACAAGGTAGGAAGTAAGAGAGTAGGAAGGAGGAATGGTCCTCTAGATTACAGAATGATACCAGTTGAGTATATAACGTGAAGAGCATAGACTACAATCATTCCCATCAGTTAACCTCCCAGACTCTTACTATAGGAGGATTTTGGACACAATCTCACAGCATGTGATCAATCCAGGGTACCGTTTTCTACCAACTGGCCATATCTGGTGTATATAGATAATCTGCTATTTCTCCTCTATTTCTTAAATTTGGTAGGGACTATTAGAGTGTATATAAATGAGTTGTTTAATACTTTTTTAAGAATCACTAGAGACAAAAATGCTAAACAGGAATGTTCTACCCAGAGAGGAGTCTTTCTCTGTGTATACTTAATTAGTAACTCTGAAACAGTCTTTAAATCATTTGCTAAAGAACACTGTGATAGATAATATCTAAGACTGAGGCTCTCATTTTATAACAGAATGTAACCAATACCAACCCTTTAAATGCTATATTAAGAATTTTAAAGGCTCTGCTTCAGGTGGCAGGCTCTGGGGAAGACATAGGTAGCAAGAAGCAGCCCCTGAAGCAGCCCCTAAAGCAGCCCAAGGAGATAGACAAGATAAGGAATTCAAGCAGAAAGGGGAGCAGAGTAGAAGCAGAGGAGAAAGAAAAGCAGGAGAAACTGGAGGAACTAAAAGCAAAGGTCATGGGGAAGAGCCCTCTGGTCACAGGTGGAATTAAGAAATCTGGCAAGAAGTAAGCTATTCCTTATGCTTGAGGAAATGCTGGTCCTTAATTCCATTCTTGTTTAAACATCTGGATTCCCTGTCACAGCATCTGTTGCCATCTATAGCTAGAATGCAGTGTTGTCTTAGATCCTGTTGTAAACTTTTGTAAAACAAAACAAAACAAAAAGACAATCAATCATTGAAAAAAAGATTTTTATAAATCTGTAACATTTGATGATATAGTTCTCATTTGTAAATATTCCTTACAAGTTATGTCTTGCTAATAATAACCCAAATACAGATTATATATTGATTATAAATATAATTTAAACTATTCCAGTGAAAGGGATAAGTTAAGCATTTTTGTTAATCCTGTATCCTATCTCTGTTTGCATTCTGATTCAAAAACTTGAAGGGCAGGCTAGATTATATTATTTAAAATGGTGTTAATAAAGCATATCCAGTTGTAGGGCAGTAGTAGGAAGTATGAAATCCCAGGTTCCAACTCACACTCAATGAATCAGTAACTCCTGGGGAAGAGTCTTAAAAGCAGAATTACAACTATAATTTCTATTAAGTCTTAAGAACAAAGATATTTGAAAACCACTTGCATTATCTCATTCATCATTGGCAAAGGGTACAGTGTGACACTGTTGTATGTCAAAGAAGTTAATGAATAACATTTCCTTAAGTTCTTTGCTTGTAATTTAAAAGAGAGTAAATAATGGAAGTAAGAATAGTCATAAAAACAAAGAGAAGGATATGTATGTGGTTTGAGTGAGGTATGGGGGACAAAGATGTAATGGTGAATGGTAGATTGGGCAATTACCTGTCCCCAGTCCCAAGTAGGTAACAATGACATTTTTTTCTGAAGGAAAGTATCGATCTAGGTTATGGATGGCAGTAATAAATATCACTCAGTAAAGAAGCAATCGCTAAAGGCATCTTTTATTCCCCTTGCTCAGTTGACATAATCTACTAAAAACCAAGAACCAGTTGTTCAGCCCCTCAATAATTTTGTAGTCAAGGTCATATTTTTCCAGGGTATTTAATATGATGGTTTACAGGACAGAAACAGAAGCCTTTCTAAACTTGAGATATATTAACGTGTGCTGCACTGTTTGATCACTTCTATCTGTCACTGCGTCTTAAGGAAAATAGATGATCTTGACAGTATTTCTTCTTTTAAATTCTGGCTGAGTGTGACCCAGTAACATGTCAATGCAATTTGTCTTGAACCACTTACTGTATATTTCTAAAGAGAAAGAGAAAGATGCGGATCATGCTCTGCAGGTGATCTTTTGTTATACTTATACTTCTTGATCTTATAAATAATTACTATGAGTCCCCACCTCAAGAGACTTAAAATAATAATTTTTAGGATTGTTGGGGGTTTTTTGTTAAATAAGTTTGTTTAATTCTTGATGTTCATATTTATTTTGTTCATATTATACAGAATATAATAATTTCTAAAATTTTGTCTAGCTTTGGGGTAGAATTGCTTTAGCAAGCACTGTAAAAAACACAGAATTACGTGAGATCTCTCTTTCAAATTACATTTTGACATGAAAAAGAGGAAGGAAGAGCAGAACCTATTTGAAAGAGAATGGTGTGATAACAGATTTATATAAAGACTCCTCATTGATGGAGATGACTGAAAATTTTAATAAACTGGTAATTGGTAGAAGTGTGTTAGTAGGTGTTTTGCATCTATCATCTGTCCAGCAGAGAGAAGATAAACCAAAGCAGATGGAGAACCAGGATCTGTGAAAAATGCCTGGAGTAATCTGTAGGTGATACTTAATAAAAGTAATATTTAGAGAAAGAGAAGTCAAGGCTTTTAATTGATAGCAATATTCAGTATGAGCCATAAATTTTTCTTTCTTTGAAAATTTGCTCTAAAAGATTTTGAATTTTGGCTTCTTATACAAAGCAAATCAAATTAGTCTGTACTGTTTTGATTCTAAAGAGTTAATTCATTTTACAAATAGTACCATAACCCTGCCTGAAACAAGGTACCTTTATCAGCAACCAGGCGACAGTCCCCAGAGGTGGAGTGAAGCATTTGAGAATTTTAAAGCCTGACTATTGCTATCTTTGAAACACAGACATTATTAGAGATGGAAATATTATGCCTATCCACTCGTTCTCAAGGTTATTTGTATTTCTGTGTTAATGTGTTTTCTACTGATGTTGTAATTATCACCTTTCGGCTTAATAAAAATGCAACCTTGTTTTCAGTTAAATCCTATCATTTTTCTCCCCTTTCTAAAATCAGGCAAAATGTTTCAGTTTGATCAGGTCCCTGGGTGTTAAAAAGAGCTAAGTTTAACAAAATAAAATTAAATTTCAGAAACAACTCTGAAGCTAATCATGCTGGGTTAATCCTTACCTCATCACAGACATCAACAATTACAAGAAAAGGAGGTGAAAGAAAACTGTTTAACTGTTTTGTGTGTCTATGTATGCATGCACCTTTATTTAAGACTTAGAGGATGGAAGTAGATAATGTGGTTTACTATATTCCACCACTACTATCATCCCTCTTCTGTAATGATCTGAAATGTCTTATCCTCGCTGGACGTGTGTTTACAACTATGGGTTTTGTTCTTATTATTTTTGTTTTACTTTTTAAAAATTATTTGTCTATATGTTCAGTGCAAAAGTAAGCAGGAAAATAATGAGTATGTCACAAGTTATAACTATATCAGCATATTAACAAGTATATAACTACAGAATCATAATTGATTTGTGAGTTTTCTTAGCTACTGATGCAGGTTCAACATGCACTGCACCTGGCCCTCCAAGATACCCCCTCCCCACTCCTCCAATTTACCAGGCCACCTCATTTTCAGGTGGAGTGAAAGTTACCATCACTTTCAGGAATTTGTGGACTGACCTAGAATAGATAGCATCTTACTGGGACAACTGTTTTTGCACAGGGCTATTTCTTGTCTCAGAGCTAAGAGTGTTTACTCTGTTTTTTTTATTTTTAAACAGGTGATTGACACAAATTTTAGGAAGCCTAATGGCTTGATTTTCCCTTATTACGACCAAATCTTGCATTTGGACCATATCTTTGTATTTTTCCCTTGAGTAATTCTGATTCTTTGCTGTAAACATGGTTCTTCAACCAGATCTTTAGATTGTCATCCTCATTATATTTCCCAACCTGAATTTGTCATTATATTCCCTTCCCTTTAGGGTCTTTGCAAGTTTTAAAAAGCCAAAAAAACTATACAAAATGGAACAACAATATAAAACACATTAACCACCATCTCATCTTAAGCAGCTGGGTTTTTGGGTTTTTTGGTACGATTCTAAATGCATAATTACAATGGAGTACATACAGCTATATTTTCCTTCAGTATGCTGTATAACTACAGATTCCTTCAGTCTTTATAATAGTTTAATACTTACAGATATTATCCCTTCACTATTCATTGTTTCCAAACTTCAATATTGTACATGCTTTGCAATAAAAAACTTCATACTTAAAGCTTTTTTATTATGCCGAATGCTTTTCTTAAGGCAAATCTCAATTGTGTATCAAAGTTGTGGCAATTTTTTCAATGTCTGATAGGTATAACAATCCTTTCCTTTGTATTTAAACATTCATAAACATTGTAAAAAATTATATAGTATAGCAAGTTCCTTACAAAAAAATAGCATTGCCAACTCGTCTCATTTCTAGGAAGTAATAATTTTTAAACATTGTGCTTTAAAATATAGTAGTTTTTTCTATTTAACTAAATATTGATAATGCTAATTTTTAATTTACTACTTACTATTGTATATAATTGATGAATTGTTTGCTAACAAAATGAGGATTTTTTGATACATTCCGCATCTGTCCTTTCAATATGTCATTCATCTAATTTCATTCAGTTTTAATTTATTTATAATTAAATAAATTTATATTTCTTATTTCATCCACTTTACACTATGCTTCATGGACTCCCACTACATACAGTAAATGTATAAAACACTCTGCCTCTCTCTTCCCTCCATTTTTTTCTTTCTTTGTTCCCTCTCTTGAATTCTGTCAAATTTATATTATCAAGTTGACAATATTTTAAGGTTAGCATAAAAGCCATTATAATATTAGTTGTAGTCAAGCTGTTTATTTTATTCTAATAATTGATAAATAATTAGCAAATATTTATTAAAATATTTATGTGTATATTTTCATTGTAAAACCCCATAATATACTAGGATTGCATGTTTTTCCATGAATTAATGTGACTTGATCTGTGCTACTCTAAAAGATTAAGTTTATTTTTTACCTATAACCTGTTGATGTATCAAAAAAGCACAATTTAGTATATTTGAATGTACTCATATAAATATACATATGTATGTGTGTATACATATGTGTATACATGTATGTATACACACATACACACATATATACATATGCACACATATATGTGTATATACATATCTATTTGTAGGTTGTGTGCTTACTTCATTGTATTCTAGAATTTATGTTTGCACATTTTTATCATTGTTGAGAGTGAAATTGTATTACTATTGTCCTAAATACTTCCACTTTTGCTTATTCTATCTAATGATTTAGTCCATCCCACTTTAGAAAAAGTGCTATGTCTACAATTTCTTTTCTTAAGATTCTTCAGAGACATCATATGAAATTTAAGGCTAACTGTGAAAGCCAAATAGTCTCTTGGGAGCATATAAAGAGCTTTTAATTCCCTATTGCTGGAGGACGGTAAAAGATAAGGATTAGGACCAGGATTTAATTATAAGAGTAATAGAACTACTTAGAATGTCAAATTTTCAAACCTTATAATACTACTACTCCAAGATCACAGCTGTGATTTTGAAGAAGTAAGACAGAGACTCGGCAAACAGGTACTCTTAAATCATACACAGGAAAATATTGAATTTCCAGATTTCTTGGAATCTCTTGGGCCCTCAGAAGTATCTTTTGCTCTCCTTTTAAAGTTTAGTGCTGTCTTTATTGAAAACGATTCAAAGACCTCTCAAGATAACGTTGACTCCACTCAGTACTGACATTCACCTTCTTTTCTTCTCATCAGAGCCATAAATAGATTAGTTACACAATGTCCTAGAAGGAAAAATGGTATGCCTCCTAAAAGAAGAAGGATACCTAAAAGAAGCAGCATACCGAGGGTATGCTAGATGAGAATTATGAGAATAGATCACTGGATCAAGAGAAGTAAAGCATACATTTGGGTAACAAAGAATTAACTCATATATAAGCATATTTCCAGGACATAGAATTTAACATGCTGGCACAAAACCAAAGAGATAGTATTATAATTGCTGTCAGAATGGCTCTTGGAACCTTGAATGATGTGATGGGCTGTATTAGAAAAGTAGAAATTCCAGAATTACCATGGTAGATAGTAAAAAAGCAAGCAAAAGGACCTTAAACTCAGACATACTACCTCACATTGTGTTACGTGGAATAGTTTGAAAACACTGCTTATCAATAAAAGCATTTTAAATGTAATGTGGCTGACAGTAATATCACCAAGGCCATCATTTCGTGGCTTTCCTCTAGGGCTGAAGGTGTTGCTGTTATGCGTGTTGAGATGCTGTGATAAATATGAGACCCTTTACATCAAAGTGGATAACAAGATTTTGAAATAATGGAAGATAGGAAGTGGTATTTAACCATCAGAAATAAGGCAGATACAATGACAAAATATGTGATAAAAGTCAGAGTGGCAGCCAATTTGACTTGAACCTCAGAGAATTATGGAAATGGTTAATTGAACAAGGTCTCCATACAGTCAAGGTAGGTTGGCAGCTATAAAGAATGCTCATTCAATAGTTTGAAAGCAATCTAGGCAGAATATAACAGTCCTTTATCTGTTTCTGAACTTTAGTTCATATTCAGACCAGGAACCTAGTGATTAAAGGAAAAATCAAGATTTTGGAAGGAGCAATCCCAAGAAATCACATTAATCACAAAGAGACCTAAAGTCATTTACTTGGATAACAATACACTCAGCAAGAGTGAATATCCAGACATGCTAAGGGCTATTCAACTCAAAATATAGCCATGACCACTACAGAAGTAATGAGAGAAATCAAATAATAAATAAATTCTTAGACCAAGTCTTTTCATTTCCCAACTCCTGAATATACAATTAGAATTAGTAGTCTCAATAGATGACATGATTCTCTACCCCCATACTCCCTTGATCATTTGTGCAACATACACCATTTCCATAGGTAATGGTTTGAGGTCTATGATAATAGGAACAGCTAAGTGGAAGAATCTGAACTGTTAACTTTCATAATCATTAAAGAAAGAAACAAAAAATATATTAAAAAAATCACATCCAAGAGAAATCACATCCAAGAGATCCGGCAGAGATTTCTACAGCCATAATATTGAATTAGTGGTTCCCTCATTTCCCCATATCATTTATCACTCCAACCCTAAAAATATAGACATATACTAGAAGCTGACAGTAGACTACCACAAGCTCAATCAAATAGATGCTTCAAGTTCAAATGTTGTGTAACATTTGATAGAGCAGATTAATAGGGCCTCTGTTAAAATACATCCAGCTTTTGATATGTTGAGTGCCTTATTTTCTATCTGTATAATGAATGAAGACCCACTTACATTAAATTAAAGACCCACTTAAATTAAATTAAATTAAAATTTAAGTGGGATAAATAACAGTCTACATTTCTAGTCATGCTCCAAGACTGTTAAATCTCCTACCCTCTGTCAGAGTTATAGTTGGAAGGGGCATACAGAGATCATACAAAAATTCTATAAACATCACCTTGGTCAGGATGACATATTGCTAACTCCACTGGATAAGCAAGAAATGACAAATATAATGTAGAGTTTGTTAAGATACATGTCCTTCAAAAGGGAGGGAGATGAAGGTGAATCTATGATGATTCAGTGGCTTACCACATAAAATAAAGAGTTTGTCTCCATTTTTTGATGTTTGACTGTGGATAGCTGTTCAGCCTTATCCCCTTCTTTTCACTTTCTGTTGCACAGGGGGACAAGCTGCTCAGAAAGTCAAGATTCTCTCTTCTTTGGTACCAGTAAGAATTTCAAACCATATGCAGTAGATCTCATCAGAGACCAACCCCAAACCATCATAAATTCCCTAAGAAGTACCCTTTCATCTTGAGCCATTTCAGATTTGCTTTGGAGCCAACTTGCTCTCCTCAGAAATCTTCATTATATAAATAATGATGATAGGGTAAGCTTTTCCTACTCCCTTGTTTTGTTTGCCATCATCAGTTTAACTCAAACATCCAAGCCAAATTTTGGGTAGAAGTAGTACATTCCTTATCTGCAGGATAATCACACACAGTACATCAGAAACATTTTAGGGGCATCTACTGGGGCATGTTGGAACATTCCCTTCAATGTAAAAGAAAAATTATTTCATCCTGCAAAGCCCATGTCAAAGAATGAGGTAAAAGACTCTCTTAGATTTTACTCTGTAAAAACAATAAATTGTTTTGTTCATTGCTATATAATACTGTATTGGTTAAATACTGTATGGAACACAGACATCTTTATTCTCAGATCTTGGAACGTGGTCTGATAAGTAATATTCACTCACTAATATTTGCTGTGTGAAGAAATAAATTATTAAATAAAGATGTGGTATCCACATTAAATTTATATTACTTAGAATTTCCAAAGGGATATGTTCTTTTTTCTTTTCCTTTTTTTTATTTTAAAATTTCCACTGGACTGTGTAATATACTTCAATGACAGTGGTTATAATTTAAATTTAGCTGATGTTGAAGAAGTTAAGAAAACCTGTATCAATAATGTCATTTCATTTCAGAGATGTTTCTTTGGTATGCATAATTTGATGACATGTGATGATGATGATGAGCAGAGGAGGAGAAGGAGGATTATGCCTGAATATATTAGTCCTTTTGTTAAGATTGATTTTATTTATTTATTTATTTATTTATTTATTTATTTATTTATTTATAGCATGAGTGAAGGGGAGGGCAGAGGGAGACAGAAGAATCCCAAGCAGACTCCATGCTGAGTGCAGCACCCAATTCGTGGCTCAATCCCAGGACCCTGAGATCATGACCCGAGCTGAAAAGAGTCAGACACTCAACTCAATTTCCTAAGCCCATTTATGTATACTAGTCTTATGCAAAACATAGGCCAAAATCATAGAAATACATATTTGTAGTTTGGCTTCAATCCCCATATGATTAAATAATCCCTTATTGATTCCCTTGACCCTCCTTCTTGTCTGCATTCAGCCAACATAATGAAGGAGTATAAACTAATTCCACTCTACTCTTACAAACCTTTGTCTGCTTCTATGCTTTCAGTGAGAAAGAGTCAAAAAACAGATGGAAAGTAGATGATCGCAATGTATTTTCACATATTTAAAAAGGAGGGACACCAAATAATTTGTTCTGAATTTACTTGGGGTGTGGGAGGAAGGAGGGGGTTATACCTGATCTGCAGTTACTGATCTAAACCTGCTAGCAAAGATTTCCAAAGATGGAGATCCCTGGGTAGCTCAGCAGTTTCGCGTCTGCCTTTGGCTCAGGGCATGATCCTGGAGTCCCGGGATGGAGTCCCACATCAGGCTCCCGGCATGGGCCTGCTTATCCCTCCTCCTGTGTCTCTGCCTCTCTCTCTCTCTATGTCTATCATGAATAAATAAATCTTAAAAAAAAAAGATTTCCAAATATGTTTATTTTTTAAAAGATGTATTTATTTATTCATGAGAGAAACAGAGAGAGAGAAAAGAGAGAGAGAGAGACAGAGGAGAGAGAGAGACAGAGGCAGAGACACAGGCAGAGGAGAAGCAGGCTCCATGCAGGGAGCCTGAGGTGGGACTGGATCCTGGGACTCCAGGAACACACCCTGGGCTGAAGGTGGCACTAAACTGCTGAGACACCTGGGCTGCTTTCTTCTTCTTCTTCTTCTTTTTTTTTTTTTTTTTACCAAAAATGTTTATGTTTAACTGGCAGGACCAGCTATAAATCTCACTGTACTAACTTAGGTTTATATATACTCTTCAGTCCTTATTCATAATATATTCTGAGGAACTTAGTGGCTTCTGTCACAGAAGATATGGTGCTAGTCCATGAAATTGATATTACATTAATTAGGACTGGTGAGCTAGAAGTCAAACTACTCTATTTATCTGAAAAAAAAAAAAAAAACCCGAACTATTCTACTTATTGATAAGATGCATAAAGACAAGAAAGTAGGAAATAAATCTCATAAAAACTCAGGAGCCCCAGCCTCTATAAAACGTCTACGTATGCAGTGATGCAGTAGTCTGTAGCATGTTAAAAAACTGTTAAAAGAGACACATTGCCGCCTCTGGTACCCCTTACCACTGAGAAAGAAGCAAATCTCCTTAGTGGTTTCTTTTTGGTTTTGGAGTTTACATCTACCTCACTGAAAGGCTTCCAAGTTTGAGTGAAGTACAGAGCAAAAGAAGGATCTATATAAGGTCAGTGACATCACACAAGTTACTCTGCCACTTAAACCATATGACTAAGAAGACACAATGGTTCTTGAAATGTAGGACTCAGATAAGGTCTATCTATGGAACCTGTAGCAGATCATTGTGAGTGAATCCAGCATAAAGCTTTAGAGCTTTGGAGTAAATATATGCCAATCCTTAGCAAATAAAGAGTCACTTCCTGAGAAAACAACTTCATGCTTACTGAAGCCATATATGATACAAATATAATGTGTGATCATGGACCATATCATGAACTGGAACTTCTCTTAGCTTCAAGTGACATAAGACTGGTATTAGTATTCTATTATCAAGCAGAAGTTGTACAAATTAAGTAAGGCTTAGGCATGTCTGAAAGGAAGAACTAATTTGAATGAACAAGAAGTTAAGAACACATGCTTCTTTTTTAATATTTTATTTATTTATTCATGAGACACAGAGAGAGAGAGAAAGAGAGAGGCAGAGACACGGCAGAGGGAGAAGCAGGCTCCATGCAGGGAGCCCGACGTGTGACTCGATCCCAGGTCTCCAGGATCACACCCTCGGCTGAAGGCAGTGCTAAACCACTGAGCCACCCAGGCTTCCCACATGCTTCTTTTTCTTGTCCATTAATTCCCATCTCTCATTCCATGCCAGTACCCTCTTGAGATTATTATGACCAGAAGAATACAACAATTTAGGTTTGTTTTAAATATGTAGTCCTGCAAATTTTACTGACAACAAAAAATAAATAGCTCTAGCATTACATCCTCCCTCAGGGGCAGCCCTAAAATCAGGATTGAGGAGAAATCCTTTCAGGGGGCTGAATATATGGCTTTTTATTTTTCCTGGAAGATGAGAACACTGAGATATTTCACTATTGATCAATGGTGGCTAATGGTTGGTTGTATGGATCTTGAAACATTCAGGCTGATCTGCTTATACTAACTGCTGTTTCTCCAGCCTCCCAGGAACAGAGACAAACACTGAATCCCTGATAGAGAACCATACCTTAATAAACCTACCATACCTAATCTCCAGAGACAGAGTGAGTATATTTGAAAACTTCCTGAAGGAAGAAACATGTTTTATTCTCTCTAGAATGGATACTTAATCTGCATATATATTTTCATTTCCTGCTGCAATATTTCTTTCCATTTCACCATGAGAAGACATAAATATGTGTTCACTATCATGGCAGTTCACACAACACTTCTATTAAGAGAAATAATTTTAAAGTAATGAAGTACGGTGTTTGTCTCATTTTCAAGGAATTTATGGCTGACCCTCTTACATTGCCATTCTGAAGTAGTTAGCCTTATAAAATGTTAGTTCTCACTCTCTTTTAAAAAGATTTTATTTATTATTTATTTATTTATGAGAGAGACCATGAGTGCACACACAAATGCAGAGGGAGGAGCAGAGGGAGAGGGATAAACAGACCCAACAACATGGGGCTCTATCCCACAGCCCTAGGATCATGACCTGAGCTGAAATCAAGACTCCAACACTTAACTACCTGAGCCACCCATGAGCCCCTAGAATGTTCTTTAGAATAGTAAATCACATTGCAAACTAGGTGGCACATGGCAATGTTGAGATATACATCTCCAGGAAGCAATGTATACTCTGAATTAGTGACTGGCATAAAAGGCTGTTTCTCCAAGAGTAGAATTTATGCACCTAGAAATCAAGAGGTGAGAAAGGGAGTTTTTCCTATCATTATTGTCCCTAATGTTCCACTAACAAAAAATTTCCTTCTCCTCCTATTGATGTTAGGTTTTGCTATTTTAGAGAACTTCATTTCAAGGTGAGGAATACAGTCATCAGAGGCCACAACAATGGACCCAATAAACTCAAAGATAAGCTGGTAATTTGGCCACTTTAATCTCATGCTATTCAACAAACAGCTAAAAAAAATAGTGATTTGGATTTGCTATACTAATAGGAGTGACTGATGCTAATTGCTGAGGGGAAAATTTGGTTACTTCTACAAAACTGGGGCAAGGAAGCATATGTCTGAGATTCAAGTGGTCCTTTATACTCCCATATACTTTGCTAAAACTTAAGGAAAAAATACAAAATCCCCAAAACAGGCACAATTCCTACGAGCACAGATTCTTCAGGAATAAAACTTAGTATCACTCATTAGGAAAGAACCACAACTAATTGAGATGCTTGATGAAGGCAAAATAAATATGGATATAAAGTGGAAGAAGGCAATTACACATACCCTCTAGGACCATGTGATCAATTGCAGAACAAGTATTTATCATAATTTTATCTTTGATTTGATATGAATGTGTACATGTATATAAGCTTTTGTGTATTTATATGACAGCTCCTCTTCTTTTTTCCCCTTATATTTTTCTACTGTTTATCAAAAGATGTATTGATAGAGGCCAGACATACATCACAGTCTTTCAGTTATAAAAACCAAAGAATAAGTGTGACTAAAGTAGAACAGCAATGGTCATCACCCAATAATGGATACCAAATGTTATTGTATATCAAATTTTAGGGAGAATGGTCATGTAGTTTTCATTATATGAGACATTGTTGTATCATTTAAAGTACAAGAATGATTTTGTCATCACCTTTTTATCTAAGTGAAAATGTCTAAAAGGTGTGTGTACAAGTTGATAATATTTGGATTGTGCTAGATGGTATTATGTAAACTTGGCTAAACTAAAGATTGCCTTACAAGAATGCCAGTAGAATGATCCAGGTTAGCATCATCCCAAAGAGTAAAAAAAAAGAAATAAAAACAAAAACAAAACAAAAAACAAACAAACAAAAACCTGGAAAGCAGTAAAATAGCAAAATAGCAACCATTATTCTTAGAAGTTCATCACTGTTAAATATGGTTAAAGGCAAACTGCTATATTGATCAATGGTTTCAACCTTGTTTTGCTCTTCTTCATGCTTTATCCCATCTCTGTCTTTTAATGAAGATAAATAGTATTCCTGACCCACAAAGATGGTTGGCCGCATATCCAAAGAGGATATGATCACCCAGAAGTCACAATTTCCCATAGCTCTCTCCATTGTCCCCTTTTAACAATCCCACTGTGGCATCTGGATGTGTTTGGAATCTTGGTTTCCTTGCAGATTTGTACTCATTCAGCTTGACTAAACTTTATCAGCCAGTCTCTAATCCCCTGATCTCCCTTATTTTTTAGAGCACTTATATAGAATATATGCAATTGTTAATTATTTCTCTACCTTTTAAGATATCAATCTTTTAAAAACTCTTAATTATACAGAACTGATGAATACCAGGGGGTAGATGGTGGAGGGGTTACTTGGTGATGGGGATTAAGGAAGGTACTTGTGATGAGCACTGAGCATTGCATGAAAGTTTTAGATCACTATATTGTACACTTGAAACCAATATTACACTGTACATTAACTAAAATTTAAATAAAAATGTTTAAATATCTCTTGCTAGTGTTATAAACCAAGAATGTCTTTCTCAAGGACCTAGGGGTGATCCATTAAAATATAAACATCAAAGAAGATAGTGTCCCTCTCTTCCAGTCTTTGGGAGAAGTTAGGAGTTTAACTTCCCTAAGCAGCACCAATTAGCAAACACAGATGGCATAATCACAGACAAAAATATTTGCAAACTCAGGAATAGCTCATTGTGCTCAACAAATCCTGTTGATCCACCTGTCCCTTAACATTTTCCAGTACTCTTCCAGTAGCTCATCCCAGCACTAAAAAACTCTCCCACCCTTTGTTTCAATGGATTGGGTTCACACTGAGTTCTATTTTCTCTTTCTTGCTGGCAATGGTCTTGAACAAGTCTTACTTACCTATTTAAATTTGGCAGGTGTGGTCTTACTCTAGCACTAGAAATAGAGCAGAGGTATTGCACCTAATTATGATAAGGAGATGGACATTGACTCAGGAACATCTGTCCTACTTTGTTCATGCTAAAAGAGGCCATGAAATTTACCACCTGTAGACACTACAGCACTGGACTAATTATGGATATCAGTTGACATTCTGAGTTGAGTTAATGAAACATTTTATTGTGAGGATAGTTCTTTTACCAGAAACCTACCTCAGTGCTATAGGATGGTAGCTTTCCTTGCAAACTTAGAAAGGATTAAAGAAGAGAATAAAATAAAAGTAGAAAGAAATGCTAAAGACTGAATATTTACCAAAAAATGCTGAGCTCACTTAATGGCAAGGTAACAATTTTGGATTTCCTAGGATAGTCTCTGTTAGCATCTGATATAACAGTCAGTTGGCAAGTCTCAAATCTGTAGGGCAGACCTGCTAGCAGCCTGCTGACTGAAAAGTCCAGCAAGAGTTGGTCTTACAGTCAAGCCCTGAGGCAACATGGGGCAGAGTTACTTATTCCAAGACCTTCAGTCTTTTCTCTTAAGGCTTCAAACTCATTGGGTAAGGCCCCCTACACTATGGGTGGTAGTCTGCTTTCCTCAAAGTCTATTTATTTAAATATTAATAAATATAACTTTCAAAACAACACTACACTGCTATTTCACCAAACAATTTAGGCTCCATAGCCTAAGTTGACATATAGAATTAACTATCACATGAAGCAAATTATCAAAGATGGAATGTTTCAGAAATTATATTTCTTCATGAATGAATCATGGCATATAAATCTGACCTTACTACTAATACTAATTAGAAAATTAGATGACACTTTTGAGTATAATAATTTAATATAGATTATATTTTGTGTTACATACATTCAATGATATAGTTACTGTTTATCTTTAGTCATAAGAAAAGAAATTTGGGTTACTGAAAGTTTATAGAATTTGCTCAAGTTAACTTACACAGTAAGCTGTGGAGCTGGACTTTAAGCCTGTACATTTCAATGCATTAATTACCAGCCATGTATGGATGCTGAGCACATGAAATAAAGCTAGTGCAAAACAAAAACCAAAAATACAGAAACAGAATGTAATTTTTAATAATAAGGTATCCTATTTACCCTAATACATTCACAATAATTCCTGCATATAATCAATACAAAATGATTAATGAGATATTTTAGTTTTTTTAATGCTACAGCTTCAAAGTCCAAAATAGACTTATCATGATTAAAAGAGCAGTAAAATATCTCATTAATCATTTTATATTAATTATATTCTTTTTCATTTTACCTTTTTTTCTGTAATTATGGATACCAGAAAATTTAAAATTACTGATGTGGCTTTGATTATATTTCTACTGGACATCGCTAATGTGAGCACTTAACCTTACTAAAGGGAATTTCCTTCTTATAATGATGTCTTTTTATTTGTAAGGTGTGGCTCATTATCACTTCAATGCAATTGGCACATAATACTTTATTAGCTTATTATCGCTTACTGTAGACCAAGGCTTTATCTTTGCACCACAGAATGGAGTAAAGGTGTTCTTTAGTCTAGATATAAAAAAGAAATAGAGACATACTTGCTTTGATTTTCTCTGTTAAAGCTGATACCCAGTCCAAAGACTTCATTTGATTTATCATGACATGTTCACTCAACATTAGGGTAAGTAATTTTGTTTCTGAATTTTAATCCTCTGTGTTTATAAATTGGGATATATTGCTAAAATTATTATTGGATAATGCTTAACTAGAAGAGTAAATATTGATTAATTATGCACATGGAGGACTGGTTGCTTTGAAAACTACAATTTTAAACAAATCATAGGTCCAAAAACTTTTATATTAATAAAAAGAATTGCTAAATCTGAATGTTGTGTATTTTGAATTATTAATATCCAGGGAAAATATTGATACCAGAGGTTAATGAAATATTTAACCTACTCAATTCAACTCCTAAAATTCTGAATCTTTGTACCTAAGACAGGTTGCACAGATCAGAATTTATAGAGATTCTATTTAAATCAAAATTTTCTGACTCCCCATCTTCTCATTTAAACAATACTCATATTGTTTCTGAATCACAGCTATTTTGGAGTATCTGGCAAGCCCACTAGGAAATTTTTAACAAACAGAGCTATTAAGATAATTGTCTAAAATGAGTTGATCAATCAACTCAGTTATTTAAAGGTTGCCTATTTGGCTCTTTATCCCCTCTCTTTCTCTTTGGCTTCCTGCCTTTGGCCATTTTATTGCTCTTTAGCACTTTCATTAGAGATTTGGCATGAAAAAAGAAAAAAGATGAAAACTAAATGAGGCTATTTAATTTCCCAATAGGTTTAGCAATTCTTAAATATTCCTTCAGGGAAGTAAAATGCAGTTTGGGTTATCTCACCTATTCATCCAGAAGGTCATATGCTATATTTAGCATTATCCTTTTTTGCCCATCAGAAAATAGGCATATACAAATATAAATCAACTTCTTCTAAAATACAAAATCTGCCTTTTCAAAATGTTTGCAAATTTCAATAATACACTGATTATTCAATTAATTTTGATTAGCATATTTCATTTCATTATGTTTTTATTTCACTTGTTTTTCTTTAAAGATTTTATTTATTTATTCATGAAAGACACAGAGAGAGAGAGAGAGAGAGACAGAGACACAGGCAGAGGGAGAAGCAGGCTCCATTCAGGGAGCCTGATGTGGGACTCGATCACAGGTCTCCAGGATCACACCCTCCGCTGAAGGCGGTGCTAAACCGCTGAGCCACCTGGGCTGCTCCACTTGTTTTTCATTAAACAGTTTTACTGAGAAATATTTCATGTATCATAAAGTTCATCTATTTCCAATGACTCATTTCAAGTGACCACATCCTGAGTGGTACAAGTATTAATATAAATCAATTATAAAACAGTCTTATTTCATAAGCCCATTTACTGTAAATCTCCATTCTCATCTCCAGCCCTAGAATACCCACTTCTCTGCTTTCTGTCTCTATAAATTCACTTTTCTTAAATGTGATATAAATGGAATCATGCAACTCAATTGTCTCTTATATCTGGCTTCTTTGATTTAACAAAATGTTGACATTCATCCGGGATGCAGGTTTCATCAGCAGTTTCTTTTCCATGCTAAATAGTAGGCCATTTTATTAATATACCATATTGTATACATCTACTCATTAGCTGATGAATATTTGGATTTTTCCTAATGTTTGGGTATTATGAATAATTCTGCTATGAACATTCACATGCATTTCTTTGGGTGGACATATATTTTTATTTCTCTTAGCTACATGTCTTCAAGTGGAATTGTTGGGCTGTATATTGGTTTCATTTATTTTTTTAATTATTTTTTTTGACAAACTACCAAATTGTTTTCTAAAGTGGTCTGTAATTGACATTTACACACTTATATTTTAAATATTTATCTGTTTGAATTAAAATAATGATGTTAATATCTTTATGTGCAATATTTTACAATAGTTTCTGGAAAAATTAAATATATTGCTGATTATTTGAGAAATTTTCAAATCCCATTTGGTAGAACAAAGGAATACATTTTACAAATATTATGTATATAGAGCTAACTTTCTGAGAATGTCATACCACTTTTTTTAAAAAATTTATTTGTTTATTTCTGATAGACATAGAGAGAGAGAGAGAGAGAGAGGCAGAGACACAGGAGGAGGGAGAAGCAGGCTCCATGCCGGAAGCCCGACGCAGGACTCGATTCCAGGTCTCCAGGATCAGGCCCTGGGCCAAAGGCAGGCGCCAAACCACTGAGCCACCCAGGGATCCCGAATGTCATACCACTTAATAAAACTTTAATAATTAACTCTACTTGAAAATAATATAAAACTAAAAAGCAGAAAGTTTACATATGCATTCAACATGCACCTGAAATATCTTTAAGGGATTCTCTATATTTAGTAATAAGTAATATTTCAAATGGAGTATATAAACACAAAGACAAAAATCTAAAACATTTTTGAACTTCTAATGGCAAAGTAACTTATATTAGACTTAACATCCTATGTATAAAAATTACAAACTGCGGGGGGGAATCTTGTTTGAAGACACTGTAGAGCAAAACAAAACATTCACCAACTAAAGAAGGTATAACATTCAAAAGGAACATTGAATAACACTTATGTTTACATGATGGCACTTTCCATTCTCAGAGAAGCAGCTGCATTATTTTTATAAGAAAGGCACTATAAATGTAAAGACAGAAAGTTAAAGGGTGGAAAATGACATAACACGCTAACTCCAAACACAAAAATGATGTGGCAATCCCCAAAACAGACAATGCAGATCATAGTTTACAGAGATTTAACACAGAAAAAATAATGTTTCATAATGCACAAAAATAACAGTTTTGAAATACACAAAATAGAAATTTGCTAAACTAAAGTGATAAAATCCACAAAGTGAAGAAAGGAATATCCCTCTTTCAGTGACCAATACATAGTCATAATTAAACTAAACAAAACCATCAAAAAATCAGTAAAGATATAGAAGACTTGAACAATTTTATCATCCATCCTAATCTCACTGATATTTTTAGAACACTATCACATATTTATAGAATACATGTTATTTTCAAGGGCATGTAAAATGTTGATAAAAATAGATAATATGGTAGACCATAAGCTAAATCTTAAAATAAAGGAAATTAAAGTTAAATAAAAACAAAATAAAGTTAAATAAGTTTAACTCTTGTTCTTTGGACAAGAGTTAAATACATTGGAAAACAACCAAAATAAATTTACACAGAAATAGTCCTAAATAATGAAAAGTTATGCAATATTACTTTATTATTTTAAATAAATCATGAAAATTAAAATTATAAGAAAAGTTAGAAAATATACCAAGCATTATCATCATAATCATCATCATAACATATAAAATACTAAGTATTGTTAGAGGAAAATTTATAGCTTTATTTACTTACAGTAAAAAGTAAGAAAGGATTAAAATAAATGATCTAGGCTTTCATTTTAAATATTTAAAATAAAAGAGAATTTAATTCAAAATAAGAGAAAAATGAAAATATAAGTGACATAAAATTAAACTAAAAAAACAGAAAAAAGAAAAACGAAGCCTATGTGCATTATTTAAAAAAAAAAATAATAATAAAGTTAGGAAACACTCATTTATACTTAGAGATAAAAACAGAATAAAATACCTATCTAAATGTCGTTAAAAATATATTAAAAGTGCTATAAACAATGTGGTTCTAGTACATTCTATAAGTTAGTTGAGATAACCCTGAGCCAAAGGAAGACACTCAACCGCTGAGCCACCCTGGTGCCCCCAGTTTGCAGTTTCTTGTATATCTTTCCTCTATATTCTATAGTCACCAAACAGCTCAATAACTTAATTCTTTGCTGTTTTCCCAGGAGTTATGAAAACATATAGCCACACAAAAGTGCAGTACAAAAATATTTATATCATCTTTATTTATAAGAAGAGGAAACAATCAAATGCCCATCAATAACAGAATGGATAGTAATCTTATGCTATGTTTATTCTTCAGTAGTAAACATACCTTAGCAAAAAAGGGAACAAACTACCAGTATACAATTATATGATGCAATAGTTAATAAATAATCCAAAATAGATTTACTTATTTTGTAAAGAATTTAGATAACCTGAGCAACTACTTGGAGATCATGAATAATTTAATTGATGGTATTGATGAGCTCAGAGGAGGCCTAAACATACTTAGAGAACTAAATTTCTAGATATTTCAGGGTTGAGGAGAATAGACTTTACACTGTAGTGAACTGAACAAGATTGTTGCAAGCCATTTTGTATTTCACTCCTACCGTCTATCATTAATTTTTATGTGTAATTGAGAAAAGTATCACTCATGGATCTGGAATTGATGCTTTCCAACACGGTGTTCTATGGCAATAAATTATTACCAAGAGTGGCTATTAAAATACAGATTAAGGGGGTACCTGGATGGCACATTCGGTTAAGCATCCAACTCTTGGTTTTGGCTCAGGTCATGATTTCAGGGTCTTGATCTCAAGTCCTGTGTGGGGCTCTACACTAGCATGGTGTCTGCTTAAGACTTTTTCTCCCTGTCCTTCTGCCCCTCCCTCTGTTTGCATGCTCTCTCTCTTAAATAAATAAACAAATCTTTAAAGAAAAAATATAGATCAAAGAAAAACCAAATAAATGAGAGATATGCATGTTACATGGATAGGAAAAATCAAGATTTTCACAATGTCAGTTATTCCCAATATGATTTATTGATTCAATGCAGTTTCAATCAAAATCCCAGCAAGTTATTTTGTGAATATTGACAAATTAACTCTAAAGTTTCTATGGAAAGGGGGAAAAACTAGAATAGTCAATAAAATATTGAAAGAGAAGGACAAGAGTTGGACAAAGTCTGTTCAGACACTACTTGATTTCACAACTGACTACAAAGCTACACTAACAAATACAATGTGGAATTGGCAAAAGAATAGATCAATAAAACATAATAGAGTGCCCATAAATTGAATTGTTGGATATAAATATAGTCAACTGATATTTGACAGAGAAGCAAAAGTAATACAATCAAACAAAGGCAGTCCCTTTAAGAAATGATGCTAGAACAACTGGACACATGCATGCAAAAAAAAAAAAGTATTTAAACATAGAACTTACATCCTTCACAAAAATTAACTCAAACTGGATTACAGACCAAAGTATAAGACACAAAACTATAAAACTATCAAGCCAACAGGACATGGAGAAACCTTAAATTCATATTACTAAGTGAAAGAAGCCAATCTGAAAAGTCTACATCCTCTAGGATTTCAACTATAGGATATAAGGGAAAAGGCATGGAGACAGTAAAAGATCACTGATTGCCAGAGGTGTGGTGGAGAGGAATGAAGAGGTAGAGCACAGAGGATTCTTATGGCAGTGAAAATAAATACACTATGATATTAAATGATGAATATATGTGTATGTCATTGTGTATTTGTAAAACCCCATGGAATGTACAACTACAAGACTGAACCCTAAGGTAAACTATGGTCTTTGGGTGATTGATGTGTCAATGAAGGTTCATTCTTCAGAAAAGAAAAAAAAATACCATCTGGTGAGTGATGCTAATAAAGTGAGAATGCGAGAGATTATTCATGTGTGAAGGCAGGGTGTATATGGAAAATCTGTGTACTTCTTTCAATTTCAATATGAATCTAAAACTAGGTATAAAAATTAAGTTTATAGGGCAGCCCAGGTGGCTCAGTGGTTTAGCGCCGCCTTTAGCCCAGGGCCTGATCCTGGAATCCCAGGATTGAGTCCTGCATCAGGCTCCCTGCATGGAGCCTGCTTCTCCTCTGCCTGTGTCTCTACACCTCTCTCTCTCTGTGTCTCTCATGAATAAATAAATAAATAAAGTCTTAAAAAATAAAGTCTATAAAAGAAAAATGAAGTGATCCTGTACATACATTAGAAAATAAAGGTTGCATTTTTTGTGTGTGGTTTAAACACATTTTTATTTTTGGAGGAGAGAAAAAAATGTTTTTTCTGACATGTAAAATATTTATAGTTATGTTCCCTCTATTGACTTGTGAGCTCACATATCAGCTCCCCCTTATTCTTGGTGCCCCCTCTGCTTTTGCATCCTCAGGCGCTTGCTTAGGGAAGCATGCATGTATTTCTATCAACTGCTTCTCTAATAGAAACTGTTTATAAAGTCAGCATCCTAGAATAGTAGGTTACAGCACCTGTATAAAATATGTATAAACCATGCTTAATTGAAAGTACTTTTCTTACTGAACAAATAATGCCTATCTGCAAAGGAAAGTTATATGACAAAATGAATTTCCCTTAGAAACGCTGCTAGCTATTTCAACACTGCATGCACAATATTGGTTTCCATGGGCCAATTATTTAGTTTTTGGCTGAAGTTTCCAAAGATATGGCTGTTTCAAGCTGGTAATAATCACATAAACATGTCATTTTTTTCAGATACCCATCAGTTTTGACATTATCAAGAAAATCAATCTGGCCTCTAACAGTTTTTTCTCATTTTTCTAACATTTTTCTGTACACTGACTTGCATGTATTACAGTGAATCACATAACATTTGAGATACTCTTAGAGCTCATGAGGGCACTAAGGACAGAATACATCCACACTGGCAGAAGAAAATTGTCCTTTTCTACTTGTTTCTCCTCCATCACTTACTACTGAATTAAATAAAGAACATGCAGACATTGCATCTTGTCCAAATATATGGAAACTATTTAAACTCGTTTTCAAAAGAAAATATAGACATCTAAAGATCACACAGTTGGGCATTACTTCCCCATCCAAAAGGGAATGTTTACAATAGATCAACCTGATGTATTATATTAATTGAGTTTTCACATAATTCTAAAGATAAATAACATATCTCAATGTTATTCAGATTTCTTTAACATCATTTTAGTATAAAGATAGATGTCATAAATAACTGTCACTTTTATTATACAATATAGTCATGTTAACTTTCAGTTAGAGCAGTATAGTAATCTTGCTCCCCTGGTTCCCTCCTCCCCCTTACAATCTCTTATAAATGATGCTACCTCCATTCTCTACCTGAGTGTTACATACTGTTCATTTCAATTCTACAGACCTTAAAGAAAATTGTTTTTTTTCTCAGATAGATTGGGTGATATGTGTCATTTATCCAACCAATATTTATTTGTCAGTATGATGGAAAAGTCTGGATGCCAGAAATATCTAAGTCCAAATACCTATTTTTTGCAAGTTATGTGACCTTGATCATGTTAAAACAACTTTCTTAACCTCAGTCCCTCATCTACAAATTAAGATAATAATTTAAAGAATGTGGGGGTATTGTGTGAGCTCTAATATGTGAGTTAATATGTCCTTTGGAACAAAGCAGAGCTGTTAAGTGGTAGCTATTAGTATTTTCATGGACTAGACACATGGCAGGCATTGGCAATATACAGTTATCCTCAATGCCACCAAGGCATACACAGACAGAGGTGGGAGGATGTGTGTGCAAATAATTATAATACACTATGATTTTTAATTCCAAGGTAAGATTGTACTAGTGAGTTCTCTGTTTTAATAAGTTCATCCCTGATCTCTCCTATTTTATTGTTAGAAATGTTAAAAAGGGGAGGCACACATTCTTCACACCAGTAATTATTTTTTGTTTGCATTTCCTTTCTGCTTTTTCACAAAATAATTAAAATGTCTTTAAACATCTTTCATACTAATTCAGTTTTTCTCTTCAACTGTGAAAATGTGAGAATCTTTCCATTATCATTTATATATAAGCACATGTTTTGTTCCTCTTTTACTCTTAAAACAAGCTTTTTTTAAAATTCAACATTATTTCTGAAATATAACATTGGTATATGTATATTGTGTCTAAAAAATCTATCATCCATCTATTTTTCCTTCTATCTTGATGTAACACAGCAGGGTAGTCAAAGGGTGTACATTCCATATTATCTTAAATTATTGTTTTATGAATATTGTAATGTTTTCTGCTTTTTGATATTACAAAAAAAGCTGGGCTGAGCTAAACATGCTCATAATCTATTTCTCTGTGAGCATACTACAGATGTCTGGATTACTGAAATTAATTTCATTAGATATTCACAAACTTTGTTTCAAAGCAATTATAAGACTTATCAATCAGCAGTATGTAAAAAAAAATTATTCTTCCTTTCTATTTCAGGAATGAATACAAATTTTTACTAATTTTAACACTTATTTGGCTAAAAATAGGATAGTCTCAGGTATTTTCATTGAACCCTTTGGTTTTCCTGTACAAATTATTCATTGTTTTATTAACTATTTTTCTTTTCCTATTTGATATTGCAGAACTTTTCCAAATATATTCTGACTACTAGTCCATAGCCTAAGATGTGAGTTACAGATATTTTCTCCCAGACTATTACTTTTTTTTTCCTTTCATTAAAGCATTTTAACAAAATATCTACAACTTTGGATAGTTAAATAGATTGATTTTTTTCTTTATGGATTGTGTATTTAAATTATCATTTAATAAGCTAATTTTATTAAAAAAAGATATGTAAAATATATTCAAATATTTAGCTGTGTTTTGGTTAGTTTGCACTTTGACTTCCTCTAAATTATGCCATAACTTAATTTTGTATAAACATTTATATGTTTGAAAAGATGGAGTAAAAAACTTCTTTAGCCATCTAATGTCCATTCTTAAAGGTAGTCACTGAATAGTATCAGTTTCTATGTATGTCCTTAAAGAGAGATTTTTTTTTAATGCATAACATCATCAAATATTTCTTTTTATTTTTTTCATCAAATATTTCTATGTCCTTTTATAAAGACAAACTTTGGAATATCAAAAATACTATACAGTATATTAAGGGTAGTTCTATACCAGTTCGCCATGTCAATTTAAAAAGAGCTCACTAATTCGTTTTTCATAGTTGTCCTCTATTCTTTTTTTTTTTTTTTTTTGGTTGCCCTCTATTCTTTGCAAATATTTACCATGATTTTTTAACAAGGTTTTTATTCAAAAAGCTTTTAAGTTTTATTTTTATCTTAATAATTTTACTTATTTTTTTCTCACTACAGATGATGTGATAAATAAAAAAAAAGTATGTATATTGCCTATATAGAAATTCTTAGGTGTAAAAGGAGAGTTAAAGCTATGTTGCTAATTGTCTTACATAAAGATTACATCAAATGCAGTTTACTGAACAATGTATTACAGTGATCATTTTCTTCAACCCTCAATTGACACAGTGTTATCAAATTTTATAATAGGTGAAAGAGTACTGCAATGTATTTTTAAGTTTCATTTCTCTTACTATGGTTAAACTCAATTTCACATATTACAGCCAATTATATGTCCTTTTCTTACATACTAGTAGCATATTATTAGAAGATAGAGTAAGGTAAGCAAAGTATCCTTCACCCTGAGAAGACCCTTTGAAAATTAAAAAAATGAAGCAAGCCTCTCCATACCACTGACATAGAGCATTATTCAGGGTTACTTACTGACTGGCCATCAGGCTGGTGGATGGACGGATGGACTAAAAGACTGAAAATCGAGAGCACCATACAACTATTCTCTGCAGCTTTCTTCATCCCCTCCTTCTCCATCCCCTCCAGCTTTTATGGAGTGAGGAGCATGTTGATGGGGTCACAAGGTAGTTATCTAAAGTGGCGCAATCTGTGCACCAGAAGATTTCTACTAGTTATTTTAAGTGGAGCCTTCTGTGTACCAGTCATCTGTTCTGGCAACTTAGGTGCACCACGTTAGGGAAGAACAGAATAAACCCTCCCACATTTTGGCCAGGACTTACATTAACCTGCATGGGGCCTAAAACATGCAGCTGCCAGGGAGGTCGTTGTAAGGTCACGAACAAGATGGGGATCCAAAGACGGAGTCAGTGTTGTCAGCACGCCTACATATACACTCAATTTTATGAGCACTCTCTTATGAAATATTAGAAGTTCTTTATAAATAATTGAAGGTAGAGCTTTATCCTTGTTATCAGTTGCAAATACATGTCCCATTTTTGCAACAGTATATGTAAAGTTTTTGTCTAATATTTATCTCTTAATTCGAGGGCCAATCTACTGTAGACATAGTTTAAGAAAAACAACACATTTTACTGAAGTGTAACTATTGTACAATAAACTTCACACATATGTAATTTAACATGTCTTGTATATGTACACCTGTGAAAGTATAACCGAAATTGGTATATTGAGCACATCAATCACTCTCAAAAGTTTCCTCATGCCCTTTGGAGATTTTCTTGCACTCATCAAAATATGGAGAGATTTTTTGCAGATATTTAATTTATCATTAGTGTTTCTTTCCTCATTGCTAAGTAGCGAATATATATATACAATAAATTGTCCATTTGTTTAATGATGAAAAACCAGTTTATTTTATTTTATTCCATTTATTTTATTTTATGCAGTTGTAAATAGTTTTGCTTTTTAAAATGTAAAATTAATAGTTTGTTGCTTATTTTGAGAGTTGGAAGAAGCTATTTCCCAGTATTCTTGACTATTCTAGCAAACTAATTGAATGTCCCAAACATTGCCTTATCCTTATTTAGAGAACAGGGGTTAGAGAAAAACTATGTTCTCCCCTGGAAGATTACTGGAGTGAAATATATTCTTATTTTTTAAGTGAATAAAGTTATAATACACCTATGTTCCTTGATAAGCTATAAAAATTTCAGATTTGTCACTATATTTTGGATTTCAGGGTGGAATCACATTTCATATATTTATTTTGATCTGACTTTGGTTTTTACCATTCTATAGAAATCTCATCAATATGGAAGAGAGAACAGAATACAGTTCATCCTTGGGATTAACTTAATTTTTTTTTAAGATTTTATTTATTTATTCATGAGAGACACAGAGAGAGAGAGAGAGGCAGAGACACAGGCAGAGGGAGAAGCAGGCTCCGCACAGGGAGCCTGACATGGGACTTGATCCCGGGACTCCAGGGTCATGCCCTGGGCTGAAGGCAGGCGTTAAACCACTGAGCCACACAGGCATCCTGGGATTAACTTAATTTTAAATGTTCCAGTGAAACCAGGAGGATGAGTCTTGAGATAAACTTAGTAAGCAGGCACTAGTCACAAACTTAAGACTAACCTAAATTTTAACACTGTTAATAGCTTAAGAAATTAAATGAAAGTGAGAATGTGCATATATAAAAGTGATGTCACTATGTTACCTTTAAAATATAATTTCTCTGAAATAAATGTAAGCATATTCTCACAATGGATATGAGATACCTTTAACATATCTAGAAGAGTTGGACTATCGGATCTGATTTTATGTAGTCATGGCAATGGACAGAGCTTCCTGCTCATCCACTGAAATTTAAAGTACATGTTCTAGCTTTAAAGTTAATTGTAAACTTGTTAACTGTCATATTCACATTACTTTTTTATCCTTTAAAATAATTTTAAGCAGCAGGCTGATGTAATTGTTCTGAAACAAAGCCAATTTTAAAAGACTACCAGGAGAGATGAAGATTCTTAGAAGGTGAGCAACATGACCAAGCCCTGCATGCCTTATTACTTACATTGACATGACCAGCTGCCCTTGGGAAAAAAGTAGCACCTGAACTAGCTCCAAATCTCCTCAAAACACAGATTCACTTAAGATTTTAAAATAAGCTCAAATTATGTTCGGTGTTGCCTCATCCTTTGTCTGAAGCACAAGACATGTCATTAGAACTGTCTCAAAATCGGAACTCCCGAGTGGCTCAGTGGTTGAGCGTCTGTCTTTGGCTCTGGGTGTCATCCTGGAGTCCTGGGATCGAGTTCCACATCAGGCTCCCTGCATGGATTCTGCTTCTTTCTCTGCCTATGTCTTTGCCTCTCTCTCTTTGTGTCTCTCATGAATAAATAAATAAAATCTTAAAAAAAAGAATTATCTCAAAATTGAGTCAGGATCTTTGTTTTCATTATCACTCACTTTTGTTCATGTAATTTTATGATTGTAAACAATTATCCTAAAGAGAAGGTCAGTCATTCTATTCAGGGAAGTAAGAATGATTCATGCACAATTTTCAGCCTTAGGTGGCCTCTGCATATTTAGCAAATTGTGACTGCCTTTTGTTATATTTTAATTTTCTAATCACAAAAAAAAAAAATAAAACTTGGCAGAGTTCTGCTGGCATCCAGTGTGTGTATATTTCCATACACTCTTTTGACAACACTTTTTTTTTTCTAAAAGCATTACATTCAAACAATTTATTTCTATGAAATAAACTTGGTAATATTTCCTACAAACTATCAAATAGATTTTCTTTTTGAATGTGCACTCTGATCAAAATTAATTTCTCAACTCTAATGGTGAGTAGTAATTAAGAAAGCAAACTTGTCAGAAAGCACAATGTTGGCAAAGTAACATTTAAATACTGAAGTTAATATATTTGATTTTATCAGTTAATCACATATTAAGTGTTACTCTGCCAGAAAACTTCCTGTATTTTTTTTTCCTCATTGGCAAGATAAACAGGTACAAAATGTCTTGGGGTTTAGGGTTTCTTACAATTCTAATTGCTACCACCAATTCTCTTGAGGCTATGGAAAGAAAGGAAAGAGAATACAAATTTACATTACTCCAAATCAAGATAAGCTTTAAAATATGTAAACCATAGAGGTGAACATAAATATTAAGTAATTCATGATTAATTACATTCTAGTAAATAATTATTTTATTCGATGTCTACATTTATTCTTTATAATTACTGCATTTCATATTTGGAATGGATTTCCATTGGTGTTGGTGTTAAATGGTGTTATAGTTTCTTTTATTAATCATCAATTTAGTAACCAAGAAAATATTGTTTTTTTTTTCAAGAAAATATTGTTATTACTACTTATTTCTAAAATGTAACAAGAAAATCATTTCATATATTCAGCCACATATATTCATTTTGAATATAAAACCATTTTCTAAAGGAGGGAGGAATGATTGCTGTGATTTTTTAAAATTCCAATAATGATTATGACTTATGTATGATCTTTAATTATTATAATAATATAAATGGAAAGTTGTTCATTATTATAATCTTGTATTCATTCTGAAGTGTATAATTCACTTTTTCTATCTTTAAAAATCAAATAACATTGTAGAGTACTATCTCCCTTGTTTTCGTTATTTTACTACAGTTATTTTTCCTCATCCATCCCTATCCTAATATTAGCATGTAAAATACTCTTAAAAGAGACATTGACTATTCAGTGAATATACAAGAAGCCATTAAGGGAGAATAGAATTGGCTAAAATTTCACAAGGTAGCAGAAGTAAATAGAGAATCAAACTTAATGATTGAGAGAGAGAGAAAAAATATATATATATTTGTTACAATAGCTTGCTTACAAATCATGACTATATAGTATGTAACAAAGAGCTTAAAAATATAATTTTCTTATTACTCTTGAATATCTAAATGCACACATAGAAACACTCATTTACAAATCACAGTTAGTGAAATACAAGTTGATGAATATGTTAACTAACACAACCATGAACTCAAATAAAAGGAGTAATAATAATAATTTAACCACAGAAGGAAACACTGAATTATAATAAGCAATATTAGACAAATAGTACCTATTAAAGTAATTAAATAGAAGATTTCAAAATAAGGATGGGGTAAATAAAATTCAATCAATCTAATGTAAAGCAGTCAAGAGAATAAAGGAAAACAAAGAAAATAAAGCAAAAAGTAAGATGATAGATTTAATCCAGTTGTAGTATCATTAAAATAATAAAAGTTGATTATATTTCTTTAAAAGACAGAAATTCCCAGAGTGGCTGAAATAAAAAAGCTTTGTGCTATGTATAAGATACTTATAAAAACATATAAATGGAGTAAGTCAAAAGTAGATAAAAAGACAGATGAACATATATGAAGCAACTGCTAATCATAAAACCTGGAATAATAATTGCTATATGAGACCAAAATTGATAAAGATACACAGTTTGGAAAAACAAAATGAATCATCTTGATTTATGTTTTACATGTATACATACAACAAATGTAGGATACACATTATTTCCAAACACATTTATAAAAAATTCTCTATGAAATCACTAAGCAGGTATAAGCAAATACAAAATAATTATGACAAAGATGATATTTTGTCCAAAGGAAACAAGACAATATAATTACAAATAAATAATAAATAAATATTATTTTAAAAATCTCCAACATGTGAAAATGGAAAAAAAAAAAACCTGATTTAATATAGTTCATCAGTAGAAGAGTTTATCAGAATCAATATTACAAAATCTTTAAAATCACATTAACGGCAGCCAATATACTAAATATCAAATCTTTTCAAATGGAAAAACAATAGTACATAAATATTAATTTTTGCTTTAACTGCATTCATATGTACCAAAATATCTGAAAGTTATGGCCTAGATATTCAAGCTGCTAATAAATAAAACTTTAGAATATATTGAAAGTCAATCAAAAGTAATATATATTACACACCATGTAAGAAATTTATAATGTAGGAAACAAAGATATAGTGGATTCACTAAAGAAGAGGAAGAGGAAGGAAAAGGAAGAAGAGAAAAGGAGGGAAGGGTAAGAGGAAGGAGGGAGAGTGGAAGAAGAGGAAGGAGAAAAAGAAGAAGGAGAAAACAACTGACAAAATAAACATCTCTAGAAAAATTAATCAAGGAAGAAGAGGAAGTATAAGTAATTATATAGGGCATGAGATAATTGCTTAGCAACACACATACCGTAAAGAATTCCAAAATCAATAAAGACTACTATAGTAATCTATATCCAATACATTTGAAAAAAAATGGACAATTCCCTAGAAAATCATAAATGACAAGCATTTAAAGAAAATTTAAATAATTGAATATACCTAATAGCATTAAGTAATATAAGCACTTTTTGAAACCACTTACACACACACATGTGCGTGTGCACATGCACACACTCACCTATGAAGTTATGCTCACTACTTTAAATGATAGAACTAAGAGGAAATTCCTATATTACATTAATTTTCTAGGAAAGGAGAGAGAAATGTATTTTAAAATTTTGACAGGAAATCTGATCTAGGATGTGCTATTTTCACTTGAATATAAACATAGAGAAATTCAAAGAATATTAAAAGAAAAAAGAACAAAAAGAACAAGTAAGGGTTTATAGCCAAGAAACATGTTAGGGAGTGTGGGTGATGTAGGGACAGGTAGGTTTTTGGTGAGTAGAAAATCACTAAGAGGAGATATGGAGACATCAGAGGAAGGAGTAATTCTTACTAGACTGAACAAACAGGATCCTTACTGAGGGCAGATCACAGTAATCGATATCAAGGGTGGGTAATGAGGAATTTGATTAGATATTGAGAGTAATCATCTATCAAGCGTAGGAGGACCCTGTCTAAACTGATTTAGCAGGATTCATGCTAAAACTGGACTTTAAAAGGACAGGGAAGCCTAAAATGGAGGCCTAGGTGAGAAAGAGGCTCAGAGAAGCCTGGTATGAAACTTGTTCAAGAAGGGAGTCTTTGGGGATGCCTAGGTGGTTCAGTGGTTGAGCATCTGCCTTTGGCTCAGGACATGATTCCAGGGTCGTGAGATCAAGTCCTGTGTTGGGCTCCCTACAGAAAGCCTGCTTCTCCCTCTGCCTCTGTCATTCTATCTGTGTCTCTCATGAATAAATACATTAAATCTTTAAAAAAAAAAAAAAAAAAAAGGAGTCCTTGTCAGTAGTCATTGTCCAGAAGGACAAACACTCTTGGAGTCAGTAGTCATTGTCTAGAAGGACAAACACTCTTGCAGACAGAATTTGAATAAGAATCAATATCTATTCTTAACAAATTTAAAAGAAAATTTATTAGCTTTTCTTTTTTTTTTCTAACCATGCCCGACTGGCTTGTTTAATCGGAGAAGGGCATATGGAGTTAACAGTGTGAGGACAGTTGGGACCTGAGATCGGGGAAGAACAGATCCTCCTCCCCATACATGCCCATTGTCCCCAAATAAAAAAATAACCAACTATTGGAGAGCAGGTGAGACAGTGACTGAGGTTGGGGAAGGGAACAGGGAACCCAGGGGCAGCAGAAGAGACCATGAATTATGAAGACATAACAGAAAGTGAAATGATATAAATTCAAATGGCTAATTTATTTTTTTTAAGATTCCATTTATTTATTTATGATAAAGAGAGAGAGAATGAGAACATGATTGAGGGGAAGGGGGAGAGGGAGAGGGAGAAGCAGACTCCCTGCAGAGCAGGAAGTCTGATGTGGTGCTTGATCCCAGGATCCTGAGGTCATGACTTGAGCCAAAGGCAGACACTTAACTGAGCCACCCAGGAGATCCTGGCTTATGTATTTAAATCTAAAATTGTGTCGAGGACCTTTATTAACATTCTTTCCTTGGGACATTTTACTGATATGCTAACCAGTGAATAAATGAAAATGGAGCAAATAAGAGATAGAAGACTTCAAATAAAAATAAAAAGATTGCTATAGCTTTAAGCAATCTTTTGTAATTCATAAAGGAGGTAATATAGAAAAGTTTTAAAATATTTACAAATTACCTAATAAGGTTGTTTAGCAAGTTCCCAAATACTAGATTAATGTAATATAGGCAGCATGAAAATAATGCTATTTATCTTCTTCACACTTCTTCTTCACACTATTGTTTAAGATCACCCAGATGAGCTGCATATCAACTGATACATTTTTAAAATAATTATTTGCCTAAATATAAATATAAAGAAAAAATTTTAAATTTTATATATACTCTATATGTCCCAAAAATGGATATATTTTTAGAACTATATAATTTATAAAATTATAAATATAATTATGAGAACTACTATATTTTAATGTTGGGAAATAATTTTGTTTTATAATAAAATTTCTATCAGTGAATCTAATTACAAAGCAAATTGTTCTCATGAAAATTGATGTAAATATGAATGTTGATTTAAAGTAAACTCTGTGCCAATAAAATATTGATGTTGTCTTTAATGTAACTCTTAAAATAACCAGAACCACCATTCCCCTAATGTACATTCAAAGCACAAGTCCCCAGATTTAAATAAATTGAGTTCGGTTTGCTTCATGTGCCCTAAGTGTGATGTAAGTCATTAACAGGTTGAGGTCAAACATCAAATTATGTGCTCGACAGCAAATCTCTGCTGGCAAGAACAAAGTTTAGAAGCTTAAACATGTGTGGAATTGAAAAGATAAGTTTTTCCCTGAAGATACATCTTTCAGGATGAATAAAAATATTTGAATAATTTGCTAGAAATATATTGCTATAGCTTTAAGCAAATACTACAAAGCTGCCTCCATTTAGATATGCCAAAAAGTGCCAGGTAACAAATTATTATTTCAAGTATTATAAATGTAGAATCCATGCACTGTGCACTTGTGGTGTGTGCATATGGGTGCCCACTCACATACACATGTATTTAAATATACATAGATGCATATGTGTGTGTGTGTCTGTGTGTGTATAAATGAAATTTAAGGGGAAGGACTTAATCTAAGTATACATTAACCGCTTCTATATTTCCTCCTCAAAGGAGATTTTTCTGTTTTTCAGAGAGGAAAATGATAAGTAGGTATATTCTTAAAGATTCAATAATATTTTACCTATTACAGTAAGACTCATCCTGATGCCATTCTGTGTTTAAAATAGTTGAACTTGATGTCTGATTGATCCTATTAAAATGTAAATATTCTGTTTAGCACAATGATACAATCAACAGTAAATTTCTAAAAAGAAAAGAAGAAAGAAAAGAAGAAAGAAAGAAAGAAAGAAAGAAAGAAAGAAAGAAAGAAAGAAAGAAAGAAAGAAAGATGGTCAAGACTAGTTGAAGAGAAGAGAATGTACACCCCACAGAATGACTGGCAGATCAAAGACCAAAAAATTACCATAGAATAGCCACAGGCAATACTTTGATTATTTAATAGTCACTTCTTAAATTTTTAACTTTCCTGTAGACAGGAAACCAAACTCCTATAAGAACCCAATTTCTAAGAATTTAACACCTGATTAGATTCTGCATAGCATTAGAAAATGTAAGGGAGTGGTGCCTGGGTGGTGAAGTCAGTTAAGCATCTGACTCTTGGTTTCAGCTCAGGTCTTAATCTCTGGTTGTGAGATCAAGCCCTGTGCAGGGCTCTGCAGTCAGTGCAGAGTCTGCTTAAGACTCTCTCTTCTTTGTGGCCCCCACTTCCCTCTATTCCTTTTTTTCTCAAATTATTTAATTAAAAAAAAAAAGAAGCAGCAGCAAGGGATTTTGTTAAGTGTTAAAAAAAGTGAAACTATAACAATAGACACAACCATGCTTTTAAACATAATAGATGTGTGCATCTGTAAGGATCAGGTACTAGGCTAGGGAGTAGACACACAAGAATAAAAAAATCAAAGTGAGCTCCAGAATCTCATAAGGCTTATGTAAAGTTTTTTTTTTTTAAGCCATTATAAAAGGATATACTCTTGAATATATTTGAGGACTGGAGATAAGGCCAGTGTGACTAGAGCCTTATAAATGAACACTTCAACTAATTTGTGTGACTTTGGCATAAATGTGTTTAAATTTAACTAAACAATGTTTCCTTTTTGCCAGTAGGAAAGTGGACAGGTATGGAAAGAGTGAGCATTAGATAAAGGTCATAAGAAAAGTAAAAAATGTAATACATATGCGATCATGTATTGCAAACAAAAATACAAAGATGAGTGACATTATTTGAATGTTTCTTCAACTCTTTCATATATTTCAAACTCAGGATAAAATATGCCCTTACTGTACACAAGGATAAAAAAATAAATATCGGTTTATTTTATGTAAGATTTTATTTGTAAGAACACAGAATTACATGAAAAGATGCAAAGCATATTGATGAGTTACAACAGCAGTCTGTAATCAGGGGGAGTAGAACGAGGCATTATTACTTTCCATCATACAATCTCCTTATTTGTAAATAATAATTTGACATTAACAATAATTTTAAATCAGTGTAGTTCAACTCACCTTTCCATGTACTGCTATGTGTGTTTCCCCAATGCAGTGGTGTCTGGAGGTGGAGCCTTTAGGATGTAATTGGATTGGGATGTAATCATGGGATGGATCCCCCATGATGGGATTGGTGCCCATATAAGAGGATGAAGAAACCAGGGTTCTCTGTGGGCCAGGTGAGGATAAGTGAGAAGATGGCCTGCCTATAAGCCAGAAAGCATGCTTCCTTTCCAGAACTCCATCATACCAGTACTCTGACTTCCAGCTAATTTTTGGTATTTTGTTACAGCAGCCCAAGCCAACTAATATGTGCCAAAGACAGAATTTTAAATATATGTTTTTGGACTTGTGACTTGAATAGTGCATTGCCATTGAATTTATCTGGGATTTTTAGTTCAATGTATAAGAGCTATCTACTGAATGCTAATCTTAAATAACAAAACCATATAAATATGTTCATTATATCAGAATATTATCTACCATTCTGTTACTCTGCTGTCTATAGTAAAATTAAAACTTATCTTCAGAACCAGGACACCATCCTCTCATTCTTTCTCACTTAGGCTCCCATAAGACTATCCATCTTCTTGCTTTCTTTTCTTAGCCTATCTTTCTCTAAGTCATTTTCTAAACCATGGTAAATGATCATTCTTAAATACTCATCTGATAAAAATGCTTCCCTGCACAAAATTCTCAAAGAGCTTATCATTAGCTACAAGATAAAATCCACCCTTCCTTGATCAGGCTATAACTATTTATCTTTTATCTTTTCTGTTTAACTCTTGGAAAATATAAATATAACTAATATATATAACATATATTTATATACATACATCTAGTTATGTATATATGTTCATATATATATGTTCATGATATATGAATGTATATATATATGTTCATATATATATATATGTTCATGTATATATACTTATATATTCCATCTCTGCATTGCAGCCATGTAAAATAATTCAAAAGTCCTCCTACCATCTCTTAAGAATTTTTATATTCTTTTCCTTTTCACAGGTTTCCTGGATTCTTTTTTTCTTTCTCTCCACTCTAATATGACTAATATATTACTTCAATATTACTCATAGGTAAGATTTATTTCTTTTGCCCTTTGGGACAACTGTATAGGGACTTGTAAGATGCTACTAAAATTCTTCATTTGATTATAACTCCAATATAGTATGAAATTCTGAAAGAAAATATTATTACTCATGTTTGAAATATTGATTTTAACAGAAAGTTTAAAAACTGCATATATATTTCTTATTTTAATACTTAAGGAAATAAAATTTAAAGAACTAAATCAAGGAAAATATTTTATTTAAATGAAGTAAAAATAAAATATCTCAAGTAATTCTAAAACATAAATGTGTAAAGCAAGCCTTTTTTAATTTTAATTGCAATGATTGGTACCAAGCTGTTCCTAAACTTGAGTGAAGAAATAGTTCAAAGGTTGACAGAACCAGTTTGGACATACATAAAATGTTTTTCAAACATTTTACTTTCAAAATTAAGTAAAGTAGCATCTGAAGTGATTTGACTCTAATCCATTTTCCCCTTTTGTACTACAAAAACAAAACAAAACAAACAAAAAACAAAAGCAAAACTTCTATGTGTTTGATTTTATACATTTTCTACTCATTTGGAATGCCTGGGTGGCTCAGCGATTGAGCCTCTGCCTTTGGCTTGGGTTGTGATCCCAGTGGGGTCCTGGGATCGAGTGCCATGTCAAGCTCCCAGCATGGAGCCTTCTTCTCCCTCTGCCTATGTCTCTGCCTCTCCCTCTGTGTCTCTCATGAATAAATAAATAAAATCTTTAAAAACAAAAATAAATAAATTTTCTCTTCATTTAAATGAAAGGTAAGTAGTCTTTCTTGATAGTGTCATACAAGTAATAGCTTACATTTCTAGCAGATTATGGATGATTTCCTGTAACTTGGATATTATCACCACATTTGTCTATAAGGGAGTCAGTTATTCGATAGAACAGAGTACCATTTTGCTTTGAGAGGTGTGGGTAAATTTGTAATGTTTTGGTACCATTTTAGAATACAAGAATAAATAAGCTTAATACAAATTTAAAGGCAGCGAGCATGTAAAGAAGCCATACGTATCCATGACATTTAGTTACAAATACAGGACTTGCCAAAGGAAAAAAATGCATCCAATGTAATTTAATAACAGAATTTTTATTTTAAATAGTGAACCCTAAATAAACTAAATGGTTGCAACTTAATGACTGACTTCAAGTAGATTTCAGACTAGAATTACTAACACAATTACCAAGTGATGAATAAATTAACTAAACTAGAATGATTCCCATTAGTCAACTACCTGAATCAGTATGTTGCCTTGTAATAACTAGTTAGGAACTGAAGATTACTTAAGAGTAAAAATAAATATTTTTACTTCAGATGATCTGCTGAGATTTGAAAATATGACTTGGATAGAATTCAGATACTAATATGATTATTCGAATAATTCTTGGGTTGCACATGCACTCCAGGGAAGCAACACTGTGTTTAAGCAGGTAATTTTTTTCACCTCTACCTGCACATCAGAGAGTTGACATTTGAAGGTGAGAGAAAGAAAGCAACTTTACAAGGTAGGGCTTTGGGGAAATAGAGCAGAGTCTTCCAGCTAAAACTGATTAGAAAACACTCTTTTTACCTCTAAATCCATGGAGGCCTATGAAATACCTTACTCCACAGCTACAGAAATAACATCTTGTTCTTCATAAGCAAGGGCATTTGATTTTTCTCCTTCTAAGAAAACCAATAGAGGCTTGACTCTAAAAAGTTCTGCTTTACACAGATTTCTTTTTATAGCAGTTATGAACATGTTCAACAATAACAGTGTAAGAACAATACCTAAGTTAGGGCAGCTGGGGATGATTTGCTTTGTACTTTAACGATTGGACTTTAAGTGTCCATTAGAGAAAGCAATAACTTGTCCTATTCAGTACATAAACTTTGCTATTTCAAAGAATAATCAAATTAGCCTAATGTAAGTGAAGTCTAAAGTCAGACAGCAAATCAGAAAATAAACAAAGTACCAAAGGAGGACAAGAATTTGTATTCAGGAACAGACAAAACAAAGTCCTGATGATTTGGCAATAAAAAGATTACTGATACTGATCTTAGGAGGGGATAGGAGTCAATTACAGTCAATTACATTTTAGTCATATAAAATATTATTTTTATTTTGCTATAAGCCTCTGCATATACATGATAATCTTATTTTTCGCAAATAGAGAAAGAGATAGGACTGCAGTGTGTAATATCTTTTTTGTTCTTCCCAAGTCACAACTGATAAAACACAACTGAGCATTGGTAAAGAAAGATAATAGAACCAAGTAGATCAAACATTTTTAATTTCAAGTCTGCTGTCTAAAGAGAATGGTTTAGAGATGCAAAATGCTTTATTAAATAGTACCATTAGTGATTATCCATATTTTCTTTTGCCTGTCTTTATGCAAGTCACGGCTCACCTTTGCTATAAATTTATACAAAGACTAATTGGAATCAGCAATAGCCCCAGGTGTCTATACGGTTACATAGGAAACATAAGACAAGCAACTAAAAAACAGCATAGAATTTAATTAGTGGATAAGAGATTACAAATATTTTATGAATCAGTCTATCCTGGGAAAGGCAACCAGAAATATTTAATAGGATAAAAAGGCATTTGACTTAAGCTTCGAATTAAATCTAGGATTTCAAGCACTGAAATGAGGAAGGGGCAAATAAAACTCAGAGTAGAACACAGAGAATTGGAGATATTTCTATAAAAGGAACTTAGAAACAGGAGAGGCTTAGCATTTTATACCCACACTTGGTCCACATTCAATAAGCTAGAGGATATTAGTGACATTACAGCACAACTGATTTATATTATCATACCTCAAATAAAGAAAATGTAATTGAGAGATGGCCTGAAGAATCCATGACTGATGCACAGAATATAGTGCAAGTTCAACTGAAATCTGGTTGAGTTGAAATAGGGCAGTGGAAAAGAAACTGAATAGACAGATGTAAGAAATGCAGATGAGGGCATAATTCATAATATTTGGCCACTTATTGAAAGTGTGTCAAAGAAGAGAACTTGAATGTAAAGATGGGACAAAGATGACTGAATTTTGAGTCAAGTTGCCTGGGCACTAACATAGAGAAGAAAATTGTATCTGGGGTATAGGGTGATTTTATGGTTAGGAAATATTTGGTTCTTATTTGTAGCTAGGTGCCCAGCATATGCTAGAATATGCTTATAAATAAATGAAGTATAATATAATATCTAGTTGCAGAATAATATAACATTGAAGGTATTAGTAATACAGTTATTCTGATTTATTTTAAATATTTTGATTTAGTGAAAAATATCAGCAGAAATATAAGGGTATGCTTTCCTCAATGACAATGAGAAAACACGTCCCTACTATGTAGATGATTATTTATGTATAAATTGTAAGTCCACTGTTGATCAACTAATAATAAGATATAAAATATAATTAGAAATAACATACAATGGAAAAATGAAAAAGACTTTTTAAGTGAGGGTTTTATTTTAAAAGCATTTGAATAAGTTAAGATTTGAGCTGTTTTGAAAATATGTATATTTATATAAAAAATATAAGTGGAAGAGTCAGAGAAGGATTTCAAAAAGGGTTTGGGGAACTGATCTTGTCTAGAACAGCTGTTTCCAAAACTGTGAGATGGTCAGAATTACTTGGGATAATATTTAGAATTACAGATTCCCTGATGCTAAACCAGATGTACTGAGTAACAATCTCTAGTATTGGGTAAAACAGGATCAAGTGGATCTTACTTGGATTGGTGGACTCTGAGCAATGACTGGGAACATTTTGTTTTGTTTTAAATTTCAGGAATAAATATCAAACTGGGTAAGAAAATTATAAAAATTTTCTTTCATAAAGATAGTTCTGATTAAAATGTGTGATTTACAAAGAAGTGAATGGGAAACAATTAACCAGTTAGAAGACTATTACAATTGTGTAGTTGAATTACAGTGAATAACTTACACTTAGCTATTGAAATCATAACTGAAAGAAAAAGATGGCAAACAGTTTGATTTTAAAATAGCAAGTTAAGATGCCTAATCAGGTCAGGAGGAAGTGAAAGACTCAAGTATGACTTCTGGGTGAAATGTTATTTCCATTCTGTTAGGAAACGCAGTCTCAATAGCACAGTCTTTCAGCCTCCACTTGACTATATAAGAATGGGTCTCAGGCCTGGAACACATCCACACTAAGAAATGAGGAGCCCAAACTCATTTTTTGTCTTCTATGGGAATATCTTCTTTCCCTTTTCTAGGCTCAATGACTGTTCTTTTGTTTCTGCTTAAAGTGTGTACATCATATGACATCTGGCCAACTCTGCTGCTGGTCCCTTCTTCTACTGCATGAGAGAGTGCATTGGGCAAATTGCTTTGCCATCAGCAGCCAGGAGAGACCCACTGGTCATGAAGGACCAGCATACACTACTGAAACTGATCTTGTGCGTCTTCTCTATGTAAGTGAAGTGTTGCTGGACTCTGGTGTGTCTTCCTTGACAACTCTGATACCATGATGCAATGGGTAGAAGAGTTTCCTCTTTTGGGATTGATTACTGGCACACAGTGCTCTATACCCTTGTGATTGTTAACTGGTGCATGTTACTGTGCTCTTCATATTCTGTAACAGGGCAATGGGAAGAAATTATAGTTCAAGTTTGTAGTAATATAATAATGAGTAATGATCTGAACATACTTATTGCAGAATGCATGTGGAAATTCCACTTGGTCTTAAAAGAAAGTTATCAAAAGCTTAGGGTAAGGGCAGGGCAGCTTAGCTAAAAGATATAGGAGGTGAAGGAGTATGTAAAATAAAAATGATAGTTTCATAAAGAAAATAAATTGATGTGAGGATTATCTCTTTTCCATTTTATAAATCTGTCTCATAGGTAATATGCCCATCAAGCATATTCTAAGGATGGAAATAGGCGATAACCATTTAAACCATTTAAAATGAAAAATTTAAATAAAAGTAGCAGTAAATGCTATATATGCTATTAAGGAAGTAAACAGGCTGAAGAAATAATAACTTTAGGGTTATCAGTGGAAGATTTTCTTTAGTGCAGATATTTCGCTGAAATATGTACATTGTTAAGTGCCTGTGAAACAGCTTTCTAGGCTAAAAAAATTTAAAATTACAGGCACAAATGTCTACAGATAAGAGGTCTGGGTGTGTCTGGAGAAGAGAACGTAGCCCTCTTATATATATAATGAACAATGGTATTCTGATTATATTTACAATCAAATAAACTACCAACAGTGGAAAACAGGAAACAGAAGAAGGAATTCGACTCTCTGACCACTCAACTTTTAATGAGGTGTCACTTCTGTTTTCAGATAATAGAAATATCAGACTTTATAAAATAACACTTACTGACAAAACTTATTGACAAAACCATGTGACACACAAATGCAGGTGTCGTGTAGAGAGTCTACTAGGTTAATTTGGATTTTAGGCTTCCCTGTGTGTGTGTGTGTGTTTATCCAGATGTTTGTTAAACTTCTTAGTTCACATGTTACTTTGCTGTCACTCAAAGTGTAGATACAGCGGGGAGCAGACCAGAGCTTAGAG
Organism: Vulpes lagopus; assembly: GCF_018345385.1. NCBI lineage: Eukaryota > Metazoa > Chordata > Mammalia > Carnivora > Canidae > Vulpes > Vulpes lagopus. The sequence continues at coordinate 26,212,768 of NC_054839.1, forward strand.
TTATGGCAGAATAATAGAGGTGGAATAAAAAAAAGAGAGACAAATAATCGGGCAAATTAAAAGCCAATTGAGAAATAAATTAAACCAGGAGAGTATGGTGTCAGTACAAAACAAAAGTGTTCTAACACAGGAACTTTCAATTGGCCTACAAAAAAGTTAATTCTCATTAAGAATTTTGAAAAGATATGGGGATCCCTGGGTGGCTCAGTGGTTTAGCATCTGCCTTCAGCCCAGGGCGTGATCCCGGAGTCCCAGAATCGAGTCCCGCATCGGGCTCCCTGCATGGAACCTACTTCTCCCTCTGCCTGTGCTCTGCCTCTCTCTCTTTCTTTGTGTGTCTCTCATGAAAAAATAAATAAAATCTTTAAAAAAAAAAAGAATTTTGAAAAGATCTGTTTTAGTTGAGTATAACAGACGATTGACAAGATAATCAGATGATAGACTGGAAGATAAAATTTTAGAAAAGTTTTCTTGGTCAGAATTTTTTTGTGAAAGGAAGCAGAACAATTACACAGCTGTGGTGGGGGGATGGGATCAGGAGGGTGTTTTGATATATGGGAGATGAGAGAGATTTATATCTGAATATGAATTATAATGTAGCTTAGATGAATTCTTATAAATAGGATACGGAAGTGACATTTAAGGAATTAATCCTTGAGAAGATCAAACAGAACCTGATTCCCAGAGCACAAAAAGAACAGATTGTACTTTAATAAAACCAGGAGTAAACAGGAGTTATTCATCCATTTAGAGAATTTAGAGAAAAAGGGAATACATGTAGGAATTGTAACTTAAAAATTACAGATTAAATGAGAAGTTTGAAATTTAAGAGCAGTTTCCTAACATTTACTGTATTTCCCAAACTTTTGTGAGCTAAAGTGTGGTGCCATATGGACAATATTAAGATCAACATGAAGCTGTACAATAGTACATTCTATTTACAAGGGAAGTAGTATGGAACTGTTGGGGAGTGTTAAGTGCATATTTAAGGCTTGTTGTGGTCATAATTTTATGGTAATGTAAATTACTCCTGGGTGATTTTCATTCAGTAATATTGAACTATTTAGGTGAAAACATGAATTAGTTTTGTTCTGTCTGTAGTTGTCTTTTTATTATTGTGAACTGTATTGTTTGGGGATTTTCTTTCCTCAGGCATATATAATAGAAATAAGATAGAGGAGTGCCTCAGTGGTGCAGTAAGTTAAGTGTTGTACCCTTGGTTTAAGCTCTGGTCATGATCTCTGTTTTGTGAGATCCAGCCCTGCTTTGGGCTTTGTGCTGAGTGCACAAAAGTCTGCTTCAGATTCTCTCTTCCTCTTCCTCTGCCCCTCCGACTCATACTCTTTCTCTCCCAAATAAATAAATAAACCTTAAAAAAAAAAAAAACAAAGAAACAGAAGCAAGAATAAGATAGGCGTGTACCTTTTACAGTGATTATAGGGTAGTTTTATTGCCCATAATCTAATTCGGAGAAAAGAGAAACTTACTGTGAAGTAGAAAAAAATTTAAATGTGGTGGCATCAGTAAACAGGACACCACCACGTGGTTAAAGAATCTTTCAGGGCAAATGAGCAGGAAAAGATATGAAGTGGTAAGCAAAAAAAAAAAAAAAAGTGGAGTGGTTGAAATCAGCTTATCATACATAATTCAGTAAGTAATAACAGAATGTCCAGGATATGACTGTTAAAGTGGTATAATAAAGGGCAATGGAGGAACAAATTCTGTGTGTTTGTGAGTGTGTGTGTGTGTGTGTGTGTGTGTACTGGGTAAATAATTACAGACATATGATATTTATGGATCATCTGAAATCATTGTAACATCGTGGTAAAATAAGTAATAATAAAACATAATAATAGCTATTAATTCAGGTGGTAAGGACTTTAATAAGTTAAGGGATGTGATTAAAAAATCAGTAACTGAAAGCAGTGAGGAATGGTAATAGCGTAGACAAATGAAGTCCTCTTTAATGGAGCTCAAGCTTATAAACTAGAAGTATGTATAGTGTTTTGGGTGGAGCAAAAGAGAACAGGATGGTTCCATTTCTTAAACCTGAGCAGTGAGAAACCAGAGTGATAAAATATTCTCTGCTTGTAACAGCTATATGTGATACAGTTTTTATGACAACAGGGTTCAAAATAAGGCATAAATTAAAGGATCACTAAGGAAATGTTTGAAGACATGAAGAATCCTGTAAATAGTAAGTACGGTATTATACAGGGTGTCGTTTGGATTAGGAATTACACAGTAATACTGGTATGAAAATCTTAGTCATCAAGGTTGGTATGGGAGTACTGAGTATTTATTTATTTGTTTTTGTCTTTATTTATTTATTTTTTTGTTTATTTATTTTGAGAGAATGAGAGTACAAGCAGCGGGGAGGAGCAGAGGTAGAGGGACAAACAGACTCTGTGCTAAGAATGGAGCACAATTCAGGGTTTCATCTCAGGACACTGAAATCACCATGACTCTGAGATCAGGATTTTAGCTGAAATCAAGATTCAGATGCTTAACTGAGCCACCTAGGCACCTCTATTTTTTTTTAAGTGTCAATGCACTATAGTTAACATTACTGTACTCTACAGTTAATATTGCAATACATTGTGGTATAGCAGATCTCTAGAATTTATTCATCTTGTATATTGAAACTTTATGTCCATTGTGTGTGTTTGTCTATGTGTAAAGTGTATAATTATTGGCACATTTGGACAAATTATTAACCTCTTTTAGTCTAACAACTCTTATAGAACTAGAGAAATTGGAAAATCAAAGTTCTATAAACTTATTTTCCAAATTAAATTTTAAATTTAATTTTCCTTACAGGAACTGAAAATGACTACAAAAAACCCTATCTGAAAAGAGAGAAAATTAATCAAGAGCCGCTGTTGCTAAATGACTTACATGTTAATGAATTTAATAAAATATTTATGAATCAGATTCAAGAGTCAAACAGATTCAGACTAGAAGTCATACAAGCCAATTAACTAATTAAGAAATATCACTCCAAGGATGCCTGGGTGGCTCAGTGGTTGAGCATCTGCCTTCAGCTCAGATCGTGATCCTGGGGTCCTGAAATTGAGTCCAACATCGGGCTCCCTTCAGGAATCCTGCCTCTCTCTCTGCCTATGTTTCTGTGTCTCTCATGAATAAATAAATAAATAATAAATAAATAAATAAATAAATAATCTTAAAAATATCATTCCAGAATAAGTTATATAATATGTCAAATGCTTTTAATGTCAAAATGATCCTACACAGAAAGTTTATAACCAGAGTTACAGATAATATTAATTTTATGTCTTACATAACCAAATATTTAAAAAGGAGAAGAAAAGTGGCTTATGTGTTTAATAGAAACAGATATTCAATTTGAAAGAAATTCAGAGATCTTTAAAAAGAAAGAAGAATTAGAACATATTGAGGAAAGGACAGGCCCAGTTCCTAAGTCAAATATATCCAGAAAAATCATTTAAAAGTTAAGTTCATTGAGGCAGAAGTATGTTTTTCTTCCCTATCTTTCCTCCATGTTCCATATAAGAATATAAACGTGGGGCCTTCAATTATATATCAACTTTATATTCTGAAATTTTACTCTGCCCACAGTACAAACACGAATTGCCAGGCCCTCTCAATTTCAATATAAAACAAAACAAAACAAACACAATGCGTAAAATCAAATTTGTTTTCCCATTGTGTTATTTTTTTTTAATGTCTCAGCAATGAGGATGAATTAGACACTCGGGATATAGCACATATATTTTAAATGAACATATTTTGAATTTGATTTAGTGCACGACCTTTATCCTTCAATAATTCATATAATTCTTCAATTAAAAATCTTTCCAAAAAGGAGTTTCAAATTATTGTTTTCCGTATTCTACTTCATAGATTTGGATAATCCCTCAAGAAGCAAGCTTATGAATTGTTATCAAAAAGTCTGTAATATCTTATAGATTATTTATCATTGAAGAAGTTTCACAACTTTATTTAAATGTTCTATTTCTCTACTTTTTGCATATTAGTCTGCATGTTTTATATGCTAATTCAGTTACACATTGTTCATTTGCAATTATTTCCGTTTTTTATTTCTCATGATTAGGCATATATGCCTGTTTAGAAGTCAAATGCTTTACAGATAGATGATGTCAAGTGTTCAGCTGCAGATACTTAACACCATCATGCCAGTATACTCATTCAGTCACACATAGTTATATTAGTTATAATCGTAAAGATTAAAAATTACTTAAAACCGACTAAAAAGTAGGTTACCCTCCCACACTCCCAAAATGGTCATTATCTCAAATAACAAGTTGTATAGAAATAGCTCCAGTTCAAGGTGTGATAATTAAGAGACACAACATCTCTGGAACTCATTTTTTCATTATTTTGCTGTGCAATTCTCAACATGTTGATAGATTATGTCTTTAGTATTTTGACATGCCTATTCTGGGCATAAACACTAAAAATATGAAAATATCCAAAAATAAGTGGGAAGAGAGATATTTATAGTATGTAGCACTTTTTATTATCAAGGAAATAAAATTTTTTAGTGACTTCCCAGACTTTCTTTCAGTTCTCATTAACCAGAATTGGGCTACTTCTGCTGGAACAAACAAACAAAAATAGCAAGGCAATAAGATAATCACTGTTGTCCTGAACAAATAATTTTATACCCTTTAAACTAGAGAGAGTGTCATTCCCTAAACACATGGCCATTAATGATGAAATTTTAAACAAAATTGGAGCTATGTCAGAAAGGACAGAATAGAAGGATAGAATAGGAAAACAGACCATGTTGATTTATTAAAAAATAAATTGTGTTTAAAATAGAAAAAACAAGGCACTATTTTGGTTTGAATGATGTAACTCTGTTTTCCAGTTACCCCAGTTGAATTTACAATTTACGATCCAGGAAACATTGTCCAATCACAGTTCATAGGGGTTCAGTGTGATGTTTGTTGTCCAATTTTTCATATCTCTGCACCTACTGAATTCTAAATTGGAGCAAATGGTGAAAAGCCTTCTACATTTTTACCAAACCTAGGGTTGAAATCGTAATGACATTTACTTCCTAGCTATGCATATTTGAAAGTTTAGAAATAGAAATGTCTTCCTCAAGGAAAAGGAGAGCCTATTGAAGTTACCTCACTACTTGATGGCAGGAAATGAATAGGAAAACCACTTTAACTTAATCATCGTCAAGTTCCATTAATGATCAAGCAGGTAAGAAAACTCATTGATGTTAAGAAGAGTATTGTGCTATTTTTAAAAAGCACACTCATTGTGAAGATGTGGACATGTTGCTCTTATGTTCTCATCATTTTTATCAATCAGATCTGTCACTTTACTTCTGTGAAGAGTCCATGAGTGAGCACATTGGTACGTGTTGCCAAAAAATATTACTAGGACATCCTGAGAGGTGAAGTAGAAGGTCTTTATGTAATCATGAAAACAAAGTAGTATAATTCATCATTATAAATAGTCTTAGTTTTGAATTCTGTTGTCAACCACTTACTTGAATTTAATTTCATCTTGCTTCCAATGTGTTCCCAGTCTTGCCACTATTCTTCTACTTTTTTTGACTTGTGATTGCTGTTTATCAACAGTGCTATCGAACTATAATTAAAATATATAAGTTTATCTGTTTTGACATATGTATAAAACCAGAAAATTATTACCATAATCGAGGTAATGTATATATTCATTATTCCCCAAAGCTAGGATTTATATTTGATATTCTCTAATTTTCTTATCTTCACATGTCATTTATTTTCTACCATAAATACAGCAACTTAACTCATTAATGTTAAATGTTTCAAACTTTATATTGAGTGTCATAACTGGGTTTTTTTGTTTGTTTTTTTTATTTTTTATTTTTTTCATAACTGGGTTTTTTGTTTGTTATTTCACTAAGTAGGCTTCACTCCCAGCATGGAGCCCAGTAGTGAGCTTGAATTCATGAACCTGGGATGAAGACCCTGAACTGAGATCAAGAGTGAGATCCCTAACTAACTGAGCCATCCAGCACCCCAGTATCAGAACTCTCTTGAAAGGGATACCAACCCAATGTACAGTAGCCATTCATTTACTAAGTATACAATAAACAAAGGCAACTGATCATTGTTATTCATGGTAGTATGGTTCTATAAAATCACCATAAACAGTGAATTAGAGAATATTGAACTGCTTCTGGAATATTCCAGATATATATGATATATATATATATATATATATATATATATATATATATCATTATATTCTTAAATCATAAAACAATGCATCCCCACGAAGTCCATTTTCTTTAAGAAAAGAAAAATGAGGTTCAAATGTAAGTGACTTTCCTGAGACCACCCTGCTAGCAGGTGTCAGAGTTGGTTCTCAAATCCAATCCAACCATTCACAGAGCCAAATTTCTTGCACTACACAGCACTGCTCCATATCAACTCCATTTTTTGGTCATCTCTGTGAGAGCTGAAAGAAGAAGGTAAAGCTTAGCCTTGTTTGACCTCAACTAGGAACATCTACATAAAGTGGTACAAATTTTTCATGTTCTGTGCATGTCTGCAAATGACTGCCAAAGCACAATGAATATTGAGTTTTGGGTTACAAATAAATATCATAGTGACTAGGCAAATACACAAATATGGAATTCATAAATAAGAGATAGACTACCTGTATTGAGGAGTCTATGGCATAGCCACTAATTTAAAAAAATGTTGCAATGGAAATGGCCACAATCCATGGCACCAGTACTTTTTAGACACATCTATTCTCTTACTCTTTATTTTTAGAATGATTACATAGAATCCCTTAGTGTATTATAGTTATCCATACTGAACATGAGTTTGTCACACATTGCGATTGACATTCCTGAGACCAAACCCATTGATTAGCATAGTATCTAGCCTAGTCCCTGCCTCTGCCCTATACTGTAACTACAGATAAAGTCCATAAAATATGCAGGTTGATGGTCAAGATAATTATTATGACATTATTTTATGAAAAACCTGCAGCTAACATCATATTCAATGGTTAAAGATTGAAAGATTTCTTACAAAAGTTAGACAAGAGAATGCTATTTCACTCCAGGTATTCAAAACTATATCAGAAGTTGTAAAACTCTTAGAAAAAATATAGGAGTAATCTTCATGGCCTTGCATTTGGCAATGGAATTTTCACATGTGATATCCAAAACACAGGCAACAAAAGAAAAATAGAAAAAGTGGGATTCATCAAAATAAAAGACTTGTACATCAAGGACATTAGCTAAGAAAGTAAAAAAGATAACTTATAGAATGAAAGAAAATATTGCAAGTTACATCTGAGAATAGTGTAGTATCCAGAATGTATAACGAACTCTCACAACTCAACAACAAAAAAGCTAAACCACCCAATTTTTAAAAAATGAGCAAAGGTGTTGAATAGAACCTTCTCTGAAGAAGATATTCAAATGTCAACCAAATACATGGAAAGATGTTCAATCCTATTAGTCATTAAGTAAATGGAAATCAAAACCACAATGAGATATCACTTCACTCACACTAGGATTGTATAATTTTTTTAAAGTATTCGTGAGGACATGGAGGATTTGGAACACTCTTACATTGCTGATAGGAATGTATTATCATTTAGTCACTATTGAAAACATTCTGTCATTTTCTCAAAAAAAAAAAAAAATATATATATATAGAATTATCACATGACTCAGGGACTACACCCTTAGGAATATACCCAAATAAATATATCTACATTTAAGGTCATAATAGTGGTATTGACAATAGCCATACAGCATTAGAACTATTAATCTTGCAGTCCAACTTAAGTGCCTCATTGAGGAATTAAGTCTCAGAAACATTAACTTATTCAAACCCACACACTAGTAAAAATAAGAAAAAAAAAAGAAATGCCAGTTTAGTCTCTACACAAAGCAAGTAAATTGCAGCTACAGTCTAATATTGGGGGGGATAAAGAGTACCAAGAACTCTCCATGTTCTTACTATGGCAACAGCAATCCATCAAGATAAGGCTTTTAAAAATAGAACAGAAAGAGGTGTAAGAAAACCACTAAATCCTCACCAATGTTAGAAGTAGAAGAGGGAGGAGGCATTGTCATCGACATTTTAGGGGTACTATGTTTCCTGAAATGTTGATTTCCTCCCCAATATAGCAGTAAGAACAGTGCTTCATTGTTGTCTTCCTGACACAAATAGAAGAGATCTTCTAGGCAAAATTTTTGGGAAACCAAAGGTGACCATAAGAACCATAAGGAAACATTAATTTTCCCACTTCATATCGGTGTGGGTAAAAGGTGTTAAAGACGCTCTTTTCATTTCAGAGAAGGAAAAAAAAGAAATCTCAGAAAGAGGGAAGATCACAAAAAGAAGCTGACCCTGGAATTGTCACCACTTATATCACATATTTGAGTGAAGGTATATGATTTTGTGGTTGATCAAATGAACACTATGGAAAGTAGATGTAGCTGAGTTGTATTATAATACCCTAAATAAAGACATTTCTCAACAGGTGAGAGTTTGTAGCAAGAGGCCAGTAATAAGGGCTATTAGTGGTGGGAGGCAAAGTTGGAAAGCTGGAGAGATAGAAGAGGTTGGATTAGTACCAAGTCTTCCACATCAGCAAATTGGGAAGCTGGATAGCTTCAGAGGTTCCCACCATGACCCCATATATGCATCCCATGAGAAGGACAACATTGGGATGATTATTACTCAGAAAATATGTGCAGTTAGTATCAGCTAGGAAAGTCTAATCTAACCACAAATTAGAAGGAAGCTGCATCCTCACAAGCCTTGCAATAAAAAAGATGTGTGTCCAGAAGAAGAAGTGCCAGAAGATGTAATAAAGAAGAATTTTAAATTTCTTGAGCCAAAGTTTAATCTGCATTGGATAAGAGCAAAATTTTTAATGTGCTATATAATTGGAGATTTATACTGTACTAGAATTAGTTTTAATGGCCATAAGTGGCTGGAAAATAACATGCCAAGTGCATATTCTAGTTTAGAGCATCTTAGTTATCTATTGCTACATAACAAACTATCAATTTAGCAACTTAAAACAACAATGAGTTATTTAATTATTTATTTTTTATTTTCCCTGGGTCAGCAATTAAGGAACTGTTTATCTGAGTAATTCTAGCAGTGTGCCTCAGAGTCTGCAGCCAAGATTTTGGTTGGGCTTACTCTCAAATAAGAGAGTATTTGAAACTTTGGCTGAGGCTAGAAGATAGTCTGAGATTATAGATAGGGTTTAAACACTATTACTTAGAATAGAGAAAACTCTTAAGCATATAGAGAAATGAGGTTAATCAAATATTTATATTGTATTATAAAATTATGTTAATTATGAAAAATAGAGTAGAAATAAGGAAGGAAATTATTTCAGTTCTCTGATTCAATATTATCTTCTGCAGTTTCTATTTCCTGAATTAACTTTTCAGCTACCAAAGCTGTTCAAATTACCATATTAATATATGGAAATTATTTTATTTCATAAATTATAGAAAAAAATATGCATTAAGCGATCAAAGAAATGTTTCCGTGGATCCTTTCAAAAGAATTCTGAATATACAAAACACAAGATGAAACATTTCGATTAGTACAAGTCCCATTTGCTTAAGCTATTAAAAATAACAGCTATAACTATTGACAATGCTTAGCTTAATGTCTCAAACACAGTTTTCTCCCATATTTTCGCAAATATTCCAAATACCAATCATTTGCATAAATTCTTTATAATTACATTCTCTTTTCAAAACTCTAAACACTAAATAGATAAAAATTATAACTTACCTTAGCTTTGACGTAGTTAAGCGTTTTGCTTCTTTAGTGTTGCCCAAAACATATTAGTCATCAAGATTGAGGTAGGAGTAGGCTCATGGTGAGTGGCTGTCAAGGGATGAAAATAGGAATGTCTAGGGATGCCTGGGTGGCTCAGATGTTGAACGTCTGCCTTTGGCTCAGGTCATGATCCTGGGATCCTGAGATCGAGTTCCTCGTCAGGCTCCTAGCGGGGAGCCTGCTTCTGCCTTTGCCTATATCTCTGCCTCTCTGTGTGTCTCTCATGAATAAATAAATAAAATCTTTAAAAAAAAAAAGAAAATAGGTATGACTAGACACAGATTTTAAAAGCAAATTCTCTTTGAATCTTCTTTCCCACCACCTGATAGGCATTTTGTTTGATTTACCATGGCATTAGCAGCAGTAAAATGGGTGATATCAAACAGAACTATTTGGAAGCATTTATTTCCAACTCAAAACAGAGCTTTATATTGTCTTTGTCATAAATCTACATATTCTTCTCTTCTAATTGCAAAGTAGAACTTGCTTTGATATCTAATGGCAGAGGACAGTATGCTACCTTCCTTCTGTGGAAATTCCATATGAACATACACAACTTATCCCTTGGTCAGATCTTGTGCATAATAATGAAGAAACACATGATCAAGTACTACAAACCGATTAGAAGAAAAAAAATGAACATAATGAATGAAGACTCATGATAAAACAACTTAGCAAAAATGTACCTTACCACTAAGCACCACTGGTATCACTGTGGACAATATCATAGAACTCTAAAGAAATTGGATTCTCCAAAAGACAGATGATATTGAGGTTTTCAGGAATCAGAAAGATGTTATCTTGTGTCTCATTGGCCATTTGAGAAAATGCAATTAAGTATATTCACTAATATGTTACATAGCAAAATAATAATGTCTTTTCATGAAAACAAAAGAACTACCCATCTTTATTTTCCCAAAAAGCTAGCATTTTACCAACATTTTTTTAAATGTTAATTTATATCTGGTAGTGTATCTTGCACATAAGGCAATTACCCAAGGGGCAACACAGAAAAATGCAAACCACTAAAATATGTCTTAATAATGTTGTATTTTTTATGGTGGTAAGAATTAACATGAGAATTAACATCTACCCTTTTTAACAATCCTTTCAGTACACAAAACATTGTTAACCACAAGCACAATGTTGTACAGCAGAACTCTAGAACTTGTCCATCTTGCATAACATCTTGCATAACTTTAGCAACTCCCTTTCCTCCTCTTCCCCGCCCCTGGTAACCACCATTGTACTCTCTGTTTCTATGAGCTTTACTATTTTAGATACTTCACATAAATGAAATCACGTGATATTTGACTGGCTGATTTCACTTAGTATAATGTCCTCTATGTTAATCATATCATTGCATGGGGCAAGATCTCTCTCTCTCTCTCTCTTTTAAGGTTGAATAATATTTCATTGCATGTATATACCACATTTTCTTTCTTTTCAGTTTGGTTAAGATAAAATTAACTGATAACATTAGTTATATGTTAAAAAATAGTTATGTGTTAGCTTAAGGTGTATCACATATGATTTGATATATGTGTATATTGTGAAGTAATAAATTTTTTAGTTTACATCTATAATTATAGTCACCATGCTGTATATCATATCCTAAGAACTTATCTTATAAATGTAAGTTTGTGCCTTTGACAACCTTCACACATTCCCCCAACCCCACCTCTGGCAACCACCAATTCTGTTTCAATGACTTTGGTAATTTTTAGATTCCACATAATAATGGGATCAAATGGTATTTGACTTATTTCACTTAGTATAATATTGCCAAGGTCCATCTGTATTGTTGCAAGTGGCAGGATTTCCTTCTTTTTTATGGCTAAATAATATTTTTTCAATAAAATATATTTCATATCTTCTTTAGCAGTTCATCTGCTGATGGGTACTTAGGTTGTTTCCAGGCCTTGGCTATTATGAATAATGCTGCAACAAACATGGGGGTGCAGATAACTCTTCAACAACTTGACTTCAGTTCCTTTGCATATATAACTAGATATAGAATTGCTAGATCATATGGTAGCTTCCTTTTTTAATTTTGGGGGAATCTTCATACTGTTTTCATGTGGCTGTACCAATTTACATTGCCACCAGCAGTGAATGAGAGTTCTAATTTCTTCATGTCCTTGCCAACAGTTTTTGTTTTTCGATTATTGGCTCTAAAGGGTTTGTATGTGTATGTTTGTTTTGATAATAGTTATTCCAACAGATGTGAGGAGATAGCTCATGGTGGTTTTGATTTTCATTTCACCGATTACTAGTAATGTTAAGCATCTTTTCATGTACCTATTCACCAGTTGTATGTCTTCTTTGGAGAAATGTCTATTCAAGATATCGTGTAATGGGCACATATCCCAAATACTTTGTTTACAGAGAATAATAGGAAAATTGATATTAATGTAACCATTGTTTTGGTTTTCCCCAAAAACAGAAAGTATTAAAAATAACAAATTGTTTCTGAATTAAACAACTAGAGAGAAAATAGAATTATTGACGGATATTAGGTAAGTTGTTATTTTTTTAAGATTTTATTTATTTATTTATTTATTTATTTATTTATTTATTTATGAGACACACAGAGAGAGAGGCAGAGATCCAGGCAGAGGGAGAAGCAGGCTCCATGCAGGGAGCCTGACATGGGACTCGATTCCGGTACTCCAGGATCACACCCTAAGCCAAAGGCAAATGCTCAACCACTGAGCCGTCTAGGCTTCTCAAGTTGTTATTTTCTTATGATCAGACTTGCACTGTTCATATAACTGCAAAAAAAAAAAAAAAGTAGATAACCCCCTCCAGAAAAACTCTCTTTATACACACACACACATATATATTTCTATATAAATACATATATATTTAATTCCTACCTACAGTATATATATATACATATATATGTATATATATATGAGAGAGAGAGAGATTGAGAGAGTTTGCTATGAGTATAGATATATGCAACAGAGTGGCTATCTCTTTAACTGGAGGGTAGAAATTGGCTTGCCACTTGCTGCTATAATTTATTTTGATAGTATAAAGAACACAAGAAACCTTTTAAGTTTACTTCCTACATTTTCCTTGAGACTTATGAAAGTAACTGAAATGAAATGTGAAAGATATAAAAATTATGGTTAACACCTGGCACAGTGCTTCTGTACAACAGGCGCTTAAGCAAGTGTATTGAATCTGCAAATATTTCTCCTTTAAAAATACACATATAAATAAAACCTTGATTGTTTTCATTTTTTTAGTTTCATGAAAAAAAATAAAATATAGCTTAGTGTGAAATAGGCATATGTTTACATATTTTCTGCAAAATACATGTCTATTTTATTTTCTGAATTATTTCCAGTGCATAAAATATCTACTATTTTAATGACCACATTTGTATTTTTATGATTCTTTTTTTATCATTTCCTTGTTATCTTAGCTTGGGAGAAGAGTAACTGCGGTGGGGGGCATTTTTTTTCTAAAATATACTTGTGGAAAATTATAAGTTTAAAAATGATTTAAACATGAATAAGCCAGAAGTAGGACTTTTTTATATTATTATTTTGTTCAAAATCATATGGCAGCACAAATGAATTATAAGGTACATTTTATGGAATAAGTCCTTTGAAGAGCCATAGTACTATAACTAGCACTTAAAAGTACCAAAAAGAAACGTGTGGATGAAGCAGAACATCTAAAGATATAATGACTAATAATGTTACTGAACTGCTGAAGATATGAATCCACAGATTCAGAGTCTTACAAACATTGAGCAACAAAATTCAAAATAAAACACCTACTCAGAAGCATCATAATAAATTGCTAGAAAGCAAAGATGAGAAAATCTTTTTTTTTTTTTTGAGGTTTTTTTTTGAGGTTTTTTTTTTTTTGCCTTTTTTTTAAATTAATTTTTATTGGTGTTCAATTTACCAACATACAGAAAAACACCCAGTACTCATCCCGTCCAGTGTCCACCTCAGTGCCCGTCACCCATTCCCCTCCAACACCCGCCCTCCTCCCCTTCCACCACCCCTAGTTCGTTTCCCCGAGTTAGGAGTCTTTATGTTCTGTCTCCCTTCCTGATATTTCCCAACATTTCTTTTCCCTTCCTTTATATTCCCTTTCACTATTATTTATATTCCCCAAATGAATGAGAACATATAATGTTTGTCCTTCTCTGATTGACTTATTTCACTCAGCATAATACCCTCCAGTTCCATCCACGTTGAAGCAAATGGTGGGTATTTGTCGTTTCTAATGGCTGAGTAATAGTCCATTGTATACATAAACCACATCTTCTTTATCCATTCATTTTTCGATGGACACCAGGCTCCTTCCACAGTTTGGCTATTGTGGCCATTGCTGCTAGAAACATCGGGGTGCAGGTGTCCCGGCGTTTCATTGCATCTGAATCTTTGGGGTAAATCCCCAACAGTGCAACTGCTGGGTCGTAGGGCAGGTCTATTTTTAACTCTTTGAGGAACCTCCACACAGTTTTCCAGAGTGGCTGCACCAGTTCACATTCCCACCAACAGTGTAAGAGGGTTCCCTTTTCTCCACATCCTCTCCAACATTTGTTGTTTCCTGCCTTGTTAATTTTCCCCATTCTCACTGGTGTGAGGTGGTATCTCATTGTGGTTTTGATTTGTATTTCCCTGATGGCAAGTGATGTAGAGCATTTTCTCATGTGCATGTTGGCCATGTCCATGTCTTCCTCTGTGAGATTTCTCTTCATGTCTTTGGCCCATTTCATGATTGGATTGTTTGTTTCTTTGGTGTTGAGTTTAATAAGTTCTTTATAGATTTTGGAAACTAGCCCTTTACCTGATATGTCATTTGCAAATATCTTCTCCCATTCTGTAGGTTGTCTTTTAGTTTTGTTGACTGTATCCTTTGCTGTGCAAAAGCTTCTTATCTTGATGAAGTCCCAATAGTTCATTTATGCTTTTGTTTCTTTTGCCTTTGTGGATGTATCTTGCAAGAAGTTACTGTGGCCGAGTTCAAAAAGGGTGTTGCCTGTGTTCTCTTCTATGATTTTGATGGACTCTTGTCTCACATTTAGATCTCTCATCCATTTTGAGTTTATCTTTGTGTATGGTGAAAGAGAGTGGTCCAGTTTCATTCTCCTGCATGTGGATGTCCAATTTTCCCAGCACCATTTATTGAAGAGACTGTCTTTCTTCCAATGGATAGTCTTTCCTCCTTTATCGAATATTAGATGACCATACATTTCATGGTCCACTTCTGGGTTCTCTATTCTGTTCCATTGATCTATGTGTCTGTTTTTGTGCCAGTACCACACTGTCTTGATGACCACAGCTTTGTAGTACAACCTGAAATCTGGCTTTGTGATGCCCCCAGCTATGGTTTTCTTTTTTAAAATTCCCCTGGCTATTCGGGGTCTTTTCTGATTCCACACAAATCTTAAAATAATTTGTTCTAACTCTCTGAAGAAAGTCCATGGTATTTTGATAGGGATTGCATTAAACATGTAAATTGCCCTGGGTAACATTGACATTTTTACAATATTAATTCTGCCAATCCATGAGCATGGAATATTTTTCCATCTCTTTGTGTTTTCCTCAATTTCTTTCAGAAGTGTTCTATAGTTTTTAGGGTATAGATCTTTTACCTCTTTGGTTAGGTTTATTCCTAGGTATCTTATGCTTTTGGGTGCAATTGTAAATGGGATTGACTCCTTAATTTCTCTTTCTTCAGTCTCATTGTTAGTGTATAGAAATGCCATTGATTTCTGGGCATTGATTTTGTATCCTGCCACGCTACAAAATTGCTATATGAGTTCTAGCAATCTTGGGGTGGAGGCTTTTGGGTTTTCTATGTAGAGTAAAAGATGAGAAAATCTTAAAGAATCTTGAGAAATTATAGAAATTACTTACTTTACTCTCAGAGTTCTCCAAAAAAAAACAATGGTTGCTAGAAATCAATAAAATAGTATATTCATAATCCTACAAGAAAATAATTCCAACTTTACTTTCTCTGTTAAGTAAAAATATCATTCAATATGAGACAAAATAGATCATTGTCAAATGAATAAGACAGAAGGAAATTGGTCTAGCAAGAATGATTTTTACTGAGGTGATTATTCAGACAGAGTGATAGAATATGTAAACTTAGAGATGCTGAGAGGAACAAAAACATTGAAAAGAGTAAGTCTAACTGGAAATCACTGTGTAAATCACAATATAATATTAAATATAGGTCAAAATAACATAAATCAGGAGGGATGAATAAAGTCTAATTTCTTTCATTTTTTATGAAGCATGTACAAGTATCAAGTGACATTAAAACTTGACAAGCAAAAATGCACGCTGTAATGTGCAGAATGTCAGGTGAAAATAGTAAAAGCTAAAATACATAGTGATACTGTGTGTTCCAGAGAAAGAGAAAGAAAGCAAGAGAAAGAGAGACAGAGACAGAGAGAAAACACAAAATACCTCTTCAAGGAATTGACAATATCCTAATTTAATTAACATCAAGTTCTGCCAGTAATCTTCATTTTAGATTTGTGGGAACCTTGGGCCTCAAAGTTTTAGCAAGGAGCTATCGTAGCCTATTTTGGGTTTCTTTGGTAGTGCTTTTTGGAATATTACTGGGCTAAACAGATTTTTATCCTCCTTTATTATAAGTACTCAATATAACATTACAGAAAGTTTTTTAAGGCTACATTTTAATAATTTACATTCAGAAAACAGCAAAACCAGAAAATAATCCCATTTTCACATTAGAATTGATTCTATGTTGAACAATTATGTGTGGAGGAAATGTGCATGCCTATTGTATTCTTTCTTTCTTAGTTCCAATGGATGAAAAAATTAAAATACCCCATCAATGTATTGATACATGCAAATCCTCCTTTTTTATTAATGCATGTACATTGTAGTACATTTAACTAGGTAGTTTAATGCTTATAATGCATTAGCTATGGTAATAACAGACAATTTATTTATTTTAGAGATTTTATTTATTCATGAGAAACATGGAGAGAGAGGCAGAGACATAGGCAGAGGGAGAAGCAGGCTCTCCAGGGGGAGCCTGATGCAAGACTTGATCCGAGGACCCCAGGATCACAACCTGAGCCAAAGGCAGATGCTCAATCTCTGAGCCACCCAGGTGCCCCAATAACAGACAGTTTAAGAACTTCTCCATGCTTTCATAAAATGAGGATAAAATAGTGTATAGTTCATAGAATTCTAAGGAATGACCAGGTAATGCATGTGCGATGCCTAAATACCCAGCAAAGGGCTTATCATATAGCAAATCCTCAATAATTATCTATTTATTATTACTTTAAGTCTTATAAATGCCAACCCTCTCTTGCCATCAGGCAGGCATTGGTTAATAATCAACTACCAACTCACTGACTCAATGTGGCTTTCTTAAGTGTACTTTTAAAAATGTTTTAATTCCTACCTACAATTTGATTAAACTAAGAATGATGAGACAATTCTTCATTGCTTGTATGCCTCTATTTTATTTACCAATAAGATGAGAAAATGCATTAAGAGATTAAAAAAAAGGTAGAATGGAATTAAAATGTGAATTTATATTGAGCAGTCACTGAAGAATTCAACCTAGTTTTCCTGAAAATGTTTCTCTCATTAAGGTATAAACAGATATAAGACTTAGTCTTATTTTTATGTGGTTTACAGTCCTATCATCTCACCTAAAATCATTGGTCTACCTGAATGCTATGTAAAACTGGATATGGTCCTACCAAAGCCTTGAACAAATTTCACACAGAAAACAAGTTGTAAAACTGTAATTACAGCTGAGTCATTGGCCTTGTCCTCTCCCATGTACTTACTGCTTGAAATTGTATCTTTGCTATCAGACAATACTTAATCTGAAAACTATTTTTCTGATATTATTGTACTTAAGAAGATAACATCTAATGGTCTCTATGTCAAATTGCTGGGGTTTTGTTTGGCTTTCTTTGGTTTTGGTGCAATTATATGTTCAGAAATACTCATATTTCAAGGTATCGAATTCAGCAGCAGTTTCTCATTGGAAATGTAGAGAGTTGGAAAATAATAGCAAGTAAGATTTCCTGTCTCTGTCCTGAATATAAATTTGTTATTTTAAAGGTCTGTGCTTTGGATTTCAAATCTTTATCTATTTAATTTAACCTATCATGAAGAAGATAAATATGCTATTAAAGTCCTATTAAAATACCACATGTATAGCTCCAAGAGTCAGCCAATATGCTTGTTTTCCATTAAATGAATATAGATCTTTCCAGATCTCTAGAGTTACTATGGATACCAAATAGAAAATATTATTTACAATAGCTTGATAATATAATTATATATTTAAAAACTCAAATAGTCATTTGTACTGACTATAGTGCCGCACGTTAAAGAAGTATTTTAAGTTCTTAACAACTCTATATTCCAGTACTAAAAATAAATTTTGCTAATAGGGAAAAGAAACTCAAAAGAAAATCACTGGCTTTCAATCACTAAGTTAATGTTAGTCTAGTCTTGAGTTTATATATTTAGTGCCTAGCTGATAATTTCATTTCTATCCTATGTTTCCTATAATAGGACAATAGAAATCTTTTGTGGACCTATCGGAAGGCTTGTAAATAGAAATAGTTTAATTTAGACATAAAAGGGAAAGAATATTCATTTTTAGGTGAGATTTGCAGTATAGCATCAGTTTTCATAGAGATTTTCTCCTAAAATCTTAAAGAACAGGGAATCCCTGAGTGGCTCAGTGGTTTGGTGCCTGCCTTTGGCCCAGGGTGTGATCCTGGAGACCCAGATCGAGTCCCACGTCAGGCTCCCTGCATGGAGCCTGCTTCTCCCTCTGCCTATGTCTCTGCCTCTCTCTCTCTCTTTCTCTCTCTGTCTCTCTCTCCTGTCTTTCATGAATAAATAAATAAAATCTTTAAAAAAATAAAAATAAAAAAATAAAATCTTAAAGAACAAATAACGTACTATGCATTGATGAAGGCATCATAATGAATATGAATATAAATATATCAAATTTTGGTTTATCATGTGATCATTCGATATAAAGGCTATACTAGTACATCTTTGAAAAAGTCACTATTTTTTTAAGTGGATTCAACGTCGAGCATGTAGCCTTAACATGGGGCTTGAACCCATGACCCCAAGATCAAAATCTGAGCTGAGGTCAAGAACCAGATGCCTAACCAACTGAGCCACTCAGGTGCTCCTCATTTTACTTTTAATGGACTACTTATTCAACTTGTGTTTTATCCTTTGTTATTCACTTTGCATTTACAGTGATATTCAGAGTGTAAGATACTGGGTACATGTATATATTAAAATAATCCATAGACCTCAAAGGCTTTATCCCAACCATTCAAGCAAAACTATCCTTAGCAATAATTTTCACCTTCCTAAATCAAATAAGTAGTTAAAAACCTTTCTTAAAATCACATAGCTTCTAAGAAGCTCAGCATTCCATAATGTCTGCAATATTGCCAAACTCCTAAAAATGATAATATAGCTGTTCTCTAATAAAGATATTATATGTCTTAGAAGTGGGATTAGATATCATTCTTAGAGTGATAAAGAAAAAATAAAAGTTCACAAACTTTGATAATGTGTGACTAGGGCTGGGTAGATTTGTAAAGACCAAATTTAAATTATTCGAATTACAGATGATGTGGCCCTTTGCTATACAAGTAGTGTAGTAATATAAGAAACAAAATACATGGATTTTTTTTTGGAGATTGATTAGTACTTACTCAAAATATTAAGAGAAATAGAATCCTTTGAGGTTGTTCAAGAATCTGACTATAAATATGAGGGTTATGATGTCACATACCTACCAATAAGATTTTGAAGAGAGGGTAGTTTTAAAGAAAGTGAAAGACACGGTAGATTATGAGAATGATTTAACCTTATCTACTCAGAGAGAGAATGACAGCTTTATTTACTATGGAAATCTGCAAATTTTCAGTGACAAAAATGTTAAAATAGTTAAAATTATATTAGACTAAAACAGTTTGATTATATTAATGGACATTTAAATCATCCTTTTTGCATAAACAAGATTATTTCAAATATATATATTCTTAGAGAACAACATCAACAACTATCTTTTTATTTTGAGTACCTAAATATTAACAGGTAAACAAAATAATTATTCTTGGAACACATGCACATACATTAATCAATTTCTTAGCCATACTTGTCTCGAATGAGTGTTGCTACTTTTCTGAAGGGCATTTTTTGTTTTTGTTTTTCTTTTATAAATATTTTTTTTCTTTTTTTTCTTTTTTACAAAAATGCCAGCCAGTTTCTTTCAGGTTGCATTTCATGGTTAGAGAATATGAAATTATCAACACTTTCAATTAATTTTTCTCCTTAGACCTTAATATTTTAGTCATCTTATTGAGCTATAAATTTCATATGATAAAATTTTTAGTAAATAGTTCATTGATTTTTGACAAAATATACTATATGTAACCAATACTACATTTATGATGCAATAGATATTCATAATCTTAGAAAATTCCCTGGACCTCCTTTATTTATAAATACTCTCACCCCACTATCCTGGCAACTGTTAATATGATTTTTAGGTCCCTAGAATAGATTTGTCTGTTCTAGAACTTTACATGAATTGAATAATATAGTATACATATATATAAAATATATATCTTTTGTATCTGGCTTCATTCACTAATCAAAAATTTTCATATTCATATATATTGTGGAAGGTGGAAAGTCTTAGTTCATTTTATTGTTAAGTACTATTTCATTATATGATTATATCAAATATGTTTATTCCAGTGTATATCGACTGTTTCCAGTTTCTGGATGTTATCAATAAAGCCACTATGGATATTTACATATATGCCTTATTATGGACATAGATTGAGTAAAATATCAGAATTGGATTTGTATGCTAAGTACATTTAATTCTGTAACAAAATGGCAACTTATTTTCATAAGTGGTTGTGCAAATTTATATATCCACAGAGAATATATGAGAGTTCCAATTGCTCAAGATTTTTGGCAAATTTGACATCAACAGTTTTTAAAATTTTAGTCATTCTAATGGTGGATGTAATGTGTTATGCAATTATAATTTTATTTTACATGTATTTGATAACTACTGACTCTGAGAATCTTTCCATAAACTTATTGTCCACTTGTTTTCCTTCTTTTTGTGACATGTTTATATTTTTAACTGTGTTGTATTCCTGTGAGTTTTACATTCTTAATGTAGTCTGGAAATAAAAATTGGTGAGATATTTATAATACACATGTTTTCTTCCACCTTGTGATTCACTACTATTTCTTAAGAAAGATTTTTGAAGAGCAGAATGCTGTAATGTCAATTAAATGTACTTTTTTGTCCTATTAAAAAACTTTAACTCACCTAAGTTAACAAGTATTTTCTCTTTTCTTTTCTTTTAGAAATGTTGTAGTTTCTGCATTTGTTAGTTCTATGATCCATTTTAATATCTTTTTTGTGTACAGTATAAGCTAGGGATTAAATTTTCAAAATATTTTTTTCTTGACTATTCTTTCCCATAGATTTGAAGGTGAAGGGATCCCTGGGTGGCGCAGTGGTTTAGCGCCTGCCTTTGGCCCAGGGCGCGATCCTGGAGACCCAGGATCGAATCCCACATCGGGCTCCCGGTGCATGGAGCCTGCTTCTCCCTCTGCCTGTGTCTCTGCCTCTCTCTCTCTCTCTCTCTCTCTCTCTCTGTGACTATCATAAATAAGTAAAAAATTTAAAAAAAAAAGATTTGAAGGTGATATTTACCAAAAATCAATTTATCATATATATGTGGGTCAATTTATGTACTCTGTATGCTGTTCCATGTTTCTACCTCGCACAAATACCACATTGATTTGATTAGCTTGGATTTAGAACATGTCTTGAAATCAATGTATAACCTTCAGCATTTTTCTACATAGCAAAAATTTTGTTGATCATAAATGTCATACTCAGTTTGCTAATTGCTATAAAATGTCTGCTGGACTTTAGATTATGTTAAATCTATAGATAAATTTGAGGAACTTTATCATTTAAGCAATATCTTTATTTCAAATTAATAAATATGTTATATCTTATTTAATTGGATTTTTTGATATTTCTTTTTTTTAATATTTAATTTATTTATTCAAGAGAGACATAGAGAGAGAGAGAGGCAGAGACACAAGGCAGAGGGAGAAGCAGGCTCCATGCAGGAAGCCCAACGTGGGACTTGATCCCAGGTCTCCAGGATCACACCCTGGGGTGAAGGCAGCGCTAAACCTCTGAGCCACCCGGGCTGCCCAAGGATTTTTTGATATTTCAATCAGTAATGTGCCACAGTTCTTACTGTGGATCCTAGTTCATTAAAATTACTCTAAAGTATTACATGTTCTGGATGTTATATCAAATAACATTGTGTGGCAAATTTATTTAGGTAGATGAGAATATGAAATCACATATTGTAGTCACTACTTAATTAGTAAGTACACAGAACTTTTATGTTCCTGATAATCTCCTAAACAACTAAGTTATTTAAACCTCATTTAGACCTCACCATGAGTGCATAAGCCAGATTCTGATATTCTTTTCTTTTATCAACCGGGAACTGGAATACTGTTCTCAAGCAGGTTCTTGTGTTGGTTTTTTTTTGTTTGTTTGTTTTGTTCTTTTGTTTTTTACCCAACTGACAGCTTACCTAACTTAAGTACCAACTGAACTTTTTAATCATGAAAACTAAATTCCTTTAATTTTCAATTTGTTGCTGTAATCAGTATAATTAGGTCTGCTGTTACAAAAACTGAAAAAAATCTCAATATACATAAGAAGCCAAATTTTTTTAAACATTTTATTTATTTAGTCATGAGAGACACAGAAAGAGAGAGAGAGGCAGAGACACAGACAGAGGGAGAAGCAGGCTCCATGCAGAGCCTGACGTGGGTCTCAATCCCAGGTCTCCAGGATCACACCCAGGGCTAAAGGCAGCGTTAAACCGCTGAGCCACCCAGGCTACCCCAAGAAGGTAAATTTCTTAAGAAGTAAGTGAGACAGATCTGGAAGTGTCCCTTAGAGTATATTGTTTGAAATGATAATGGAGGTACATTTGGAAATTGTGCTATTAGAACAGTTATTTTGCTTCTTTTCACTGTATCACATTATCTTTGTTTCTAGTTTCCACTTTTTTATATTGTAGATATTATCACATTATCATTTTCTTTGTGAATTTATTAACATAAAAATATTGTAAAAATTTAAAATAAGATTTCTAGTTCTTATGCATTTAGATATACTAATAGTAGCTGATGTGTGAAATCATTTTAAAATGAGGTAAAATAAATAAAATCTTAGGAATATACTTTGTTCCTATCATTTCTTCTCACTGAACAGTATTAAGATAAAATAGCATTGCTTTTTCTGATTTTATAATATTATACTTGTTTTTGCTTTCTTTTTCTGTGTTCTTTGTGTTATATTCAATAAATTATTTCCAACACCAGTATCAAAAGGACTTTCCCAATGTTCTCTTCTAGGAATTTTGTTTTCAGGCCTTAAATTTAAGCCTTTAAACCATTTGAATTGATTTTTGTGCATGATTTAAAATAATGATCCAATTTCATTCTTTTGCATATGGATATCCATTTATTGAAGAGATTATCCTTTCACCATTAAGCATTATTGGCACCTTTGTTGAAGACTGGTTGTGTATGTGTGGGTTTATGGAAATTTAAACAATATTAATCCTTCCAATCCAAGAACATGTGATGTCTTTCTATTTATTTGTGTCTTTAATTTCTTTCATCCATGATTTGTAGTTTTCAGTATATAAATCTTTCATCTTTTTGGTTAAGCTAATAACAAGTATTTTATTTTAATGTAAAATGGGACTGTTTTCTTGATTTCCCATTTGGAGAGTTTGTTGTTACTGTGTAGAAATGCAACTGAATTTTGCATATTGATTTTGTATCCTGCAACTTTACTGATTTTGATGAGTAATTCTAAAAGTCTCTGTGTGTGTGTATGTGTGTGTAGCCCTTAGAATTTTCTATATAAACAGCCATATTCATCTTCAGAGATAATTTCACTTGTTCCTTCCAACTAGATGTCTGTTATTTCTTTTTCTTACCTAATTATTTTGTCTAGGATTTCCAGTACAATGTCGAGTAGAAGTGATGAGAATAATCATCTTTGCCTTGTTCTGAAACTCACAGGAAAAACGTTCAGTTTTATACCATCAGTTATGATGTATACCATCAGTTATGATGTTAGCAGTATTACTCAGTCAAGGTATGGAAGTAACCCAAATGTACACCAACTGATTGAATAACGAAAATGTGGTACACACATACTATGCAGTATTATTAAGCCCTAATACAGAAGTAAATCTTGCCATTTGTGAAAATGTGGGTGAACCTAGAGAACATTATATTAAGTAAAGTAAATCAGACATATAGGGGAAATACTACATGATGCCACTTACATGAGGAATCTAAAATAGTCAAGTTTATGGAAGCATAGATTAGAATGGTGGTTACCAAAAACTGGGAATGAAGGGATATGAAATAGAAAGGTAGTAAAGTCAAAGTGTGCAAAATATCAACTGTACAAAATGAATAGCCCTAGAAACCTACTGTATAGCATAGTATCTGTAGTTATCTAAACCATATTATATACTTAAAATTACAGTAATTGGGTGTATACTCTGTTAAATGGTCTTACCTGCCCCCTACCCAAACAATAATAAATAAGAGGGCAGAAGGAAACTGTTGAATGGAATGGATTATGTCATAGATATTGTGGTGATAGGGTTACATGGTTCCAACACATTAGGTTGTGTACATTTAAAAAATACAGCTTTTTGTATGTCAATTATTGTTCAATAATAAAAAATAATATGATTAAGTGACATAAGTTGATTTTCCTTTAGGACTATTAATTTTATGAATAACTTTTTTAAAACAAGAATTAAAGCAAGGGATAAATAGGGATAAATACTTTCTCTTTTTATATATTAAGTCTAACAGTAATAAAAATGAATTATAATTTCAAATTAAGCTTTAATATTTATATGTAGCATAATCATCAAATTTTATCAAAATGATTGCATAATATAATATGATCAGTTTTCCAAATAGTCACTAGAATACCACAATGGAATATTCAGAGAAAAAATAACTCAAATATAAACCATATAACAATCCATAGATATAGGTTGTCTATTATCTATTATTTTTGGTAATCTAGATTTTGTCCACCGTGGAATTCTATAGACAGCTCACTTCCCACATACATAACAAATTGCATACATAATCAGCTTGTAATGTGGGTTTCTAACAAAGAAGCAAATATTTGACTTACATGTCATATCAACTAAATACCCAAGTCAAATATACAAAATTTAGCTAGTGGCAACTTTTGTTTCTGCATTGAGTGGTAACTTCAATAACATCCGCATTTTTAAAATCCATAAAAAATTGATTGCCACAGCAAAGAAAATTAAAGCAAATTATGGAAATTATTCCAAGCCTGGTGCTTGATATCATAATTAAGACAGTGTTTTATAATTTGTTATAGATATGTTTTCAAGTTTATGAATGTGTGACTGAGTGAGTCTATTTCTGAAATAGATAAAACTTCTCTGTGGCTTATTCCCAATTTTGACCACTTGTGTGCCACTTTTCCACATACAACATAAACCGTTTTTTCTGTTCCTAGACTGTACCAAAGTTCTTTCTAATACAAAAATTGATGCATCTTTTCCTTCTTCCACAAACATCTTCATTCTTCATCCCTCCAACACCCCCTGGACCACCCAAACCACTATTCATAATCTGACTATGCCCTTTAGATGAAATTCTCCTGCTTTTAAATGTGGATCTAATAGTTTACTTATTTCTGAAAGCCTTTCCTGCTTTCTTAAACTGTAATGTTTCATGGGTTCCATAGTCCTTGCCTGTATCATTTACCATTATTTCTAAATACATAATTTCTGATACATTAGAGATAATAAATAACTATTATAAGGAATTCAAGCCAATATTGACACAAAAATAATATTTAATACAGTTTTCCTTGAACAAAATATCATGGAAGTTTTTGCTTTGTGTGTGCGTGTGTTTTAATTTTACTTTTAAGCAATATCTACACCCAAGGGTCAAACTCACAACCCAGACAGAGATTGAGTTACAAGCGCTACTAACTGAGGTAGCCAGGAGCTCCAAGGTAGATTCACTCTGTATGCTGATTCACTCCTATAAACATTAACTTATCACTTTCATTCATCGTCATCAGTAAGAATAGAGTGGTAAATATGACAGACACATGTGGATTCTAGTACAGATAGGAAAATAGAAATAAAAATATTATCAAAATGATTGCTTCAAAATACATTGTAAGAACATTTTCCACAATGATATTTGAATGATATATTTTCATTAGTTTTAGCCGAACTAGGAATTTTAGTTTATTTATTTAATTTTGGTTTATTCAAGGAAGGACATCTTATCAATGCCAATGGTCCTAAATTTCAGATTTTAGGAGCCAGGAATATATTTTTTTTAAATGACTATGGTGAAAGCATGACAATTTTGTTTTTACAAGGATTCAAAGTTAAAAACAGAATCCTTTGTCCCTATTGTAAATGACCGTGTGTGTGTGTAAAATTTATCTCAGAAATGTCATATATAATATATAGACATGTATATTACCTGTATTCATAATTTGACAGTGATGTAGCATGTTTACTCCCAAATAAACAAAAGAAAATACCTGAATTAAAATGATTACTTTTTTTAAAAATATATTTTATTTCTTTATTTGAGGGAGGGAGAGAGAGAGAGAGCACAAGCAGGGGAAGGGACAGAGGAGAGGGAGAGGGAGAAACAAACTTCCTGCTAAGCATGGACTCCAAGGCAGGCTCCATCCCAGGACCCTGAGATCATGGCCTGAGCAGAAACTGACCGAGCCACCCAGGCACTCCTCAAATGATTAATTCTGAATGATCTGTCTCAATGAATCAAATGTATCATTTGAAATATCATTTTATATGTGCGCATGTGAGTGTGTGTGTGTGAGAGAGAGAGACACGGAGGAGACAGTGCACACTTAAGCTCTGCACACTGGTCTCCTGATATAAATTTCTTTATCCCAGATTAACTGTTAATACATACCACTAGCAAAAGTGTCCTTTATTTTATCTCAGAAGAAGAAACAAGAAAATAGATTATTCGACCTTTCTGTATTTCCACCTAAGTTCATGATATGGTCAGCAGATCCAAGGACATAAAACACACATACAAATTGCTGTAGGCTACCAGTTAGGACACCTGATAACCTTTCAATCAGAATAACTGTCCTTCTCTTCTTAGGGGATATTTTCCAATGTTATTCACAGATTAATGTCCAAGGCTATACCCTACATTATTCTGACACTATTAATATAGCTGATATTCCACTTATATTAGATTTATCTTTTTTTAATAATAAATTTATTTTTTATTGGTGTTCAATTTGCCAACATACAGAATAACACCCAGTGCTCATCCCGTCAAGTGCCCCCCTCAGTGCCAGTCACCCATTCACCCTCACCCCCGCCCTCCTCCCCTTCCACCACCCCTAGTTCATTTCCCAGAGTTAGGAGTCTTCATGTTCTGTCTCCCTTTCTGATATTTCCTACCCATTTCTTCTCCCTTCCCTTCTATTTCCTTTCACTATTATTTATATTCCCCAAATGAATGAGACCATATAATGTTTCCCCTTCTCTGATTGACTTATTTCACTCAGCATAATACTGACAGTCATGTTTATCTGTGTGGGCGACCACGAACTAGCTGGAGTAACTGAACCAAACCAGGCCCGGACTTGCATCCCTCATTCACTCAAAAGGCTTGGGAACCTAAAGGGTGAATAGTTGGTAGACGCTTGCGAAGGGCTTGAGCAATGGTTCTCAGGGATCGCCCACATAACACAATAGATACAACTTATTCTGACCTGGTCATAAATGTAAATAAGGGTCTGTCTGTCCTTGCTGGTCTGTTTATCATACCTAATATTCCTTTGAAGTATGCACATCTGGAGCAACAAGCTTATCTATTTATCAAGGTCTTCTGGCACCTGTGAGTCTGTCTAGCATGCTGAGAAAAGGGAACTTTGGAGGATTTCACAAACCTGCTAAAAATAAACACCTTCTTGGCTTTATTTTGCTCATACTATAAAATGTTGTAAAACCTTGAATAAAGCTGGCACTGCTTGGACATCATCCACTGTGTCCCTCCTGTCCCCATATCTTAACTTTTCTTTTATTTTCCTCATCCCCTATTCTGAGGACCCTGATCATGTTGCCGCAGTGCGCGCAACATATCTAAGCAATACTGTTCTTATTAGAAGGATAATGGGCTGATATCATTATATTTGACCAACTAATGACATAATTCATATCTTCAGAAATAGAACAGACAAGCCCTGTCTTTAATTTATACAGTTTAATTTATTAAGTATATATTCTTTTTTAAATATTTATTTATTTATTATTCTTTATTTTGGGAGGGACGAGGAGAAAGAGAGAATCTTTCCCCTTCTTCTTCTTCTTCTTCTTCTTCTTCTTCTTCTTCTTCTTCTTCTTCTTCTTCTTCTTCTTCTTCTTCTTCTTCTTCTTCTTCTTCTTCTTCATCTTCTCCTTCTTCGTCTTCTTTTGTATATATTTTTTTGGAGTTCAATTTGCCAACATATAGCATAATACCCAGTGCTCATCCCATCAAGTGACCCCCTCAGTGCCCATCACCCAGTCACCCCATCTTTCTGCCCACCTCCCTTTCCACTACCCCTTGTTCATTTCCCAGAGTTAGGATTCTCTCATGTTCTGTCACCCTCACTGATATTTCCCACTCATTTTCCCTCCTTCCCCCTTTATTCTCTTTCACTATTTTTTATATTCCCCAAATGAATGAGACCATATAATGTTTGTCCTTCTCCAATTGACTTACTTCACTCAGCATAACACCCTCCAGTTCCATCCATGTTGAAGCAAATGGTGGGTATTTGTCATTTCTAATGGCTGAGTAATATTCTTGTTGATATGATATATCATGTTGATTGCTTTACGAGTGTCGAACCAGCCTTGCATCCTGGGGATAAATCCTACCTTGTCATGGTGAATAATCTTCTTAATGTGCTGTTGGATCCTATTGGCTAGTATCTTGTTCAAGGAGATCTTCTGAATTTGTCCTAGATCATTTATTATATTCCCCTATATCTCACTCATCATTGTTTATTATCACAAACCACAGTTAAGAATATTCTTTGATTTATTTGCTATCGTTAACACTTTCACTCAATAGCTGTGACATTCTGCCTTATAAACAAATAGCCTTGCATTCTCTCATCCTCTGACAAAAGTGATGCTGTGTCATTCTTTGGGCATTATATCAGAAGAAACATAATTTTAGTTTATTGTGTTAATGATGTAACCTTTAGTCCCTTCATCAATATGGAGTCCAACAGGTTTCTCCTCTTTAAATTTATAATTACAAGAAGTAATTTGAGGAGATATTTTGAACTATAAAATAATCTTATACATCATCTAGCCTTCACCCACTATTTTTAACATTATTAAGGGCTCTTCACTAAGTCAATATCAATGGCAAGAAAGTAATGATTTCATATTTCCACTGTTTCTTCTATATTTATTATTTATATTCATGTGTAAGAAAGACATTTCTTCCAACTCACCCTATCCATTTTATATAGGGATGTTGAACAAAGCTGCATTCATTCTACATCAAAATTTGGGTGGAACTAGCATCATTAATATATTAAATGTATTATATATATGCATATATATATATATAATTGTATTTTTTCCATTTATTTTGTTTCTCTGTGGGTACCCTAAAACTATAAAGAATCTTGTATTTAAAAAACTATTCTCAGGATGCCAGGCTGACTCAGTGGTTGAGCAACTGCCTTTGGCACAGAGCATGATCCCAGGATCCTGGGATTGAGTCCCATATCAGGCTCCCTGCAGGGAATCTGCTTCTTCCTCTACCTATGTCTCTGTGTCTCTCATGAATAAATAATAAAATCGTTAAAAAAATTATTCTCTATTTATGTTGCTATGAGAGACACTAACCAATTACTATCAACTTTAATAAATTTATCTTTAGAACTCTGATGAGTTCTTTATTCAAACAAATAGCTTAATGTATTTGCACAACACATGAAATAGTAGTGTTATTTCAAGGAGGTTTTAGAATAGTTAGAATGGTAATTTTAGGGCAACCATTAACATTCCTTTTAGAGAAACATAATTGACATTCTAAACAAGGAGATAAATTGGAATCATAAAAAATGGTTACTTAAAACCAGAGAAGGGAGGAGAAGGTGGGTAGAGGAGAAGAAAGAAATAGGAAAAAGAAAAGTCCTAAACAAAACAATTACAAACATGGTAGATACTAATCCAACCACATCAATAACATCTTTAAATGAGAAGGAATAAATAAGACAACTAAAAACTGGTTGTCAGAAAGGGTTTTAAAAATCCAACTATACTGGACCCCTGGGTGGCTCAGCAGTTGCAGTTTAGTGCCGGCCTTCCACCCAGGGTGTGGTCTTGGAGTCCTGAAATCAAGTCCCACATCCAGCTCCCTGCATGGATCCTGCTTCTCTCTCTCCCTATATCTCTGCCTCTCTCTCTCTCTCTCTCTCTCTCTCTCTCTGTGCCTTTCATGAATAAATAAATAAAATCTTAAAAAAACATCCAACTATACTGCTTATAAGAAACCCACTTTAAATACACAGGTAGAATAAAAGTAAAGGAATAGAAAAAAAATACCATAAAACACAAAAGGAAGCTAGAGTTGTCATATTTCAAACAAAGCTTACTTCAGAACAAGGAAAATCATCAGGGACAAAAAGAGATACAGCATGAATATGAATACATATATTCTCAAAAAAACAAAAAAAAATAAAAACAAAACCCTAAAAATGTGCCTTGTAAGAGACCTTTAAAAAGCTCAAGTCAAAGATCGATAAAACTGTAAGACAAAATAAATAAGTCTATTATAGTTAGGACTTCAATGTTCCTCTTTCAGTAATTGACAAATCAAACTGGCAGAAAATCAGTAAAGATATAGTTGACTTGAATAGCATTGCCAATGAACC
Organism: Vulpes lagopus; assembly: GCF_018345385.1. Classification (NCBI taxonomy): domain Eukaryota; kingdom Metazoa; phylum Chordata; class Mammalia; order Carnivora; family Canidae; genus Vulpes; species Vulpes lagopus. Next base: position 26,243,751 of record NC_054839.1, read on the forward strand.
TGATCTACTGTCATATAAGGAAACCTACAATCACCAACCAGCAAAATACATATTCTTCTTAAAGTTAAATGGAGCATTCACTAAGTTAAATCATATTCTAAGATATAAAATACAACTTAAAATACAATCTTAAGAATAGAGATTACACACAGCACATTCTCATATCATAATGGAATTAAATTAGAAATAAAAAACAGAAGGATAGCTGGAAATTTCCAAATATCCAAAAAATTTAAAAACAAACTTCTAAACACATTGGTTATTTAGGACCAATTTATTTATTTTTTTTTAAACTTTTTTTTTTTAATTTTTATTTATTTATGATAGTCACCCAGAGAGAGAGAGAGAGGCAGAGACACAGGCAGAGGGAGAAGCAGGCTCCATGCACCAGGAGCCCGACATGGGATTCGATCCCGGGTCTCCAGGATCACGCCCTGGGCCAAAGGCAGGCGCCAAACCGCTGCGCCACCCAGGGATCCCTAGGACCAATTTAAATTATGAAAAAGGCCAAGAGGAATAAAAATATCTTGAACTAAATAAAAGTTAATATATATTTGGTCAAATTTGCGGGATCCTATGACAGCATTGTTGAGATTAACATTTATAACAGTAAGTGCATATATTATAAAAGAAGAAATTTGTGAAATCTATAATGTAAGTCTCTGCCTTAGGAAACCAGAGAAGAACAATTTAATTCTAAAGCAAACATAAGAAAATAAATAATAAATTAGAACAAAACTCAGTGAAATTGAAAAGAGGAAACAATATAGAAAATCGATGAACTCAGCCTACTTTTTGAAGAGACTGATAAAACTGATAAATCTCTATATACATTAATCAAGAAAACAGGGAAGTAGAAAATTACAAATATAAAAAATGAAAGAAGGGTATTAGTAATGATATCATGTATGTCAAATAGACAAAAAAGGAATACTACAAATGACTCTAGTGTCCACAAATGTGGTAACCTAGATAAATTGAGTGGACTAGACCAAGTGTGGACTAATTAACTTAAGCAAAATTGGGCAGATACAGATGAACACAATGATATTCTTGTAAATGCCTGAGTCTTCAAATTAAATGATGCTAGTGTTGATCAAGACAGGATGTTGGTCAACTTGCTACTTTTAGGTGGTTGTGCTTTGAGAGTCCTGAGTGAATTTGTGATTCCTCACTTGAGTTAGTCAAAAAAAAGGCAGGCAAATTAGAACCAATAAAATTCAAATTCTGGAAAGATAACAAAAAAATTCCAAGTTAATAGAATCATATACAAGAAGGATTTCAGAGTCGAACAGCTGTGTTTCAAAATGGAAACCATTTTAAATGAGAAGAAATACCAAGAACTAAGGTGTTGTGAGCATCTAAATCAATGAGGGAGCAGTGTATTTGGTCAGGTATCATTGTTACAAAATCTGAGATGATGGTAAAAATCGGCCCAGATTCACATGCCACAAAGAAGTTCAGTTTGAAGAAAATGGTGATCTAACAGAGAAACTGATACAATGTATTTTGAATGGGATAACAGATGATTCAAATGAAATAGCAGATAAGGAAATGCTCACACTCAGGCTATTTGCACCTTAATGCTTGAAAGTAAGTAATTAAGTTGCTAAAAAGAGATTAAGGATAACAAAGCAGAGTCATTATCCTAGTCATATTAATATAAGAGGCAAATAATGAAAAGAAACTCTCAGCTGTATGGGAATAAGCAGAAAGTCAGTTATCCAAACTAATACACAAAATCCAAACGTGGATACTAACAAAATTTCATAGTGATAAATAATAAAGAGTGATAAGTTAAATTTTCTTAAATATCCCTGTTACCAAAGTAAAAATTGTGTTCTAGAGACACAGATAGAGCCCTATGGATTGGACTCAATGAGTTATAACTGTGTGAAATAGAATGTACAAACCAGAAAATATCTAGAATATGAAAATAACCCTGCATTTGTTTCACATTCTTCCACCTGGCCCTACTGTTATGGTGATTTTATAATATCATTCATTGTCATTGAATCTTTTATTGGCATAATTTAGAAATAAATAATGAAATAAAGATATCATTATATTGTGCTTTCCATGCTTGTTGGCCAATAAAATAATACATGTCATAAAGTGATACAAATTATATTCTACTTATGTATGATATTTCAAATTCCCATTTCATTGTTTCTCATAATCCTAACTCTACACATTTAGGCACAATAGGCCACATGATCATTAATAAGTAAAACAATCAAGCAGACAGCATGGAAATAAATTTAAAAATGGAATAACACTTCATCAAGTGAAGTTACAATTGGATGGATTCCAAAAATCCCATTTAGTTGGCCACAAATTTTCTAATACTTTACTTTTTAAAGTGAAAGAAATCACCTTTTAAGTGTTTAATCACACTTACACACTCCTTCACACTTTGTATACAATCTCATCTATAATCTTTATATTCACCCTAGAAGGTAAATACCACTGATCTATTTTATAGTAGAAAAAGATAAGCCTCAGGTAAATTATGACTGGCAAAAAAAACATGCTCATGATATGGACATGAATCAAACTTAGATATTTTGAACATGTTCACTCATCAAACCAATAAGTGTTGGAATCTAATTAAATCTAGATTGATCACATTTGAGGTTCTGTCGTGTTTTCACCATTTTGTTTGTAATGTCTGGCACAATGCCTGGCAACTATCTGGTTCTCTCTACATAAGTGTTGATTAGATGGATGTGCCAGTCATTTTACTAAGTCCTCCTGCTTCCACACATCTCCATACCCATCATATTTCATCCCAGTGCAGGTTATACAGAAGTAATCGTTAAATCCAATAATAGGATTCAATATAAATGTTAGATACAACTCTTTCTCTAAATACTGCAGAAGTTCAAACCACCATTTTTATTGGAATTTAGGTATCAGGGAATGAGACTTTACAATATTTCTTAAATGATCATTTTAAGGATTTCACAAGGTCTATATTATGCTATACTATATATATATTAAATATTATGATATATTAACTTTAATCAATCACCATGTTTATAATAAATCCATGTTAAGCAGAGATAATGAAAAAAATATTTATAAGATTATATTTCTGTACTTGTGAATTTAGGTGGGAAATACTTTCATTTGAATTCAGCCTCCTCCTCATGTTAATATAATTGTAACTTTTAAAACTTGGACCTCCAATTATTCATAAATTATGTTGTTATTTTTCTGGATTCATTAAGAAATTTGCAAGATAGCACAAAGCTTCTTTCTGACAAACACTGGGGATTTTGAAATAGATTATCTTCTTTCTTCCATTGACCTGGAAGCCCCCTAAGTTTCAGAGATAATAACTGGGCAGCAGTTCCTAGGTATAGCCCTTTGGGGGCAGAGTGAAGATACTGCCTCTGTTTCTCCATCTCCAATCCCAAGTGCTAGTGTGTATTATGAGGAGGGAATGTTTCTTATACTCTAGACAATAGGTTAGAAGTATGCCAGTTATTAAACAGTCCAGTTTCCTTAGTAAGAGGTTGTACCTCTGCTTCACCCTTCCAAACTTCTGTCCTCATTTCAGTCCTTTAGTGAAGTCCCCATATCTCTTTAGACCTCTCTGTAAATCCCTATGCTTGCTGAACCCTGACTCCTGTTGGCCTTACCTGAATGTTTGTCTTTTTTTGCAGCTAGAATCCCTTCTTCCTATTGCTCTTCTTCCCTCTCCTCTTTCCATTCCACTTGCCTTGAAAACTAACCATTTGTATCACTCTGTCCTTGGCCATTCCCAGGAGCTCTCAATTAGACATATGTGGAAAAATAATTTAGTGACACATTTAAGGGGTTCTAGAAGCCTGGAATTGATCTGTGATCTCTGGAAAGTAGTGACTTCTTTGGAGGAGTAATGAAAACATATATTTATATTATAGAAATATACTGTGTAAGGCTCCATTGTTTGATATAAAAAATGACATATTTTTTTAATTCAAGTTACATACACTGTAATATTAGTTTCAGGTATACAATGGAGGGATTCAACACTTCCATACCACATCCAGTGCTCATCACAAGTGTACTCCTTAATCTCCATCACCTATTTAACCCATCACAAACACCCCCACCATCAGTTTGTTGTCAACTCTTAAGAGTCTGTCTCTTAATTTGCCTTTCTCTCTCTTTTTTTCTCTCTCCTTTTCTCATTGGTTTCGTTTCTTAAATTCCACGAGTAAAAACTATGACACTTTAATTATACAATTGGACTTAAATTTTGTGAAGCTCTCCTCTACCTACTGCAGGCAACTTAATATTATTCACTCCTGATTTCCTCCTTACCCATTCCAAATAAATACTTTAATTGATTTAGATTTATTAATATTGTTACAGTCAGATTCAAAATTCTTTGAGACTTTCTTCCATTACCTACTGTTATGAGTCAATACTTTGAAACTTCAAGTACTGCTGAATGCTAGAGAAAATGCTTTTGTTTTGTTTTTTGTTTTAAAAGATTTATTCATTTGAGGGGTGGAGAGGGGCAGAGGGAGATGAAGAGAGAGTCCCAAGGAGTCTCTGGTTCAAATAAGCCCCATGCAAGGCTAGATATCATAACCCTAAGATAATGATCCAAGCTGAAACCACCAAGAGTCAGTTTCCCTAATGACTATGCCACCTAGGCACACATGGAAAAAATGTTTTTAATTGAGAGTCTGCACATTTCAATGCTAGGGTGTTTTTTCATCCTTCTAGGATCTATGCTTCATAGATGCAAAAAGGACATCTGGTACAGACTATCATGTGACTTCATTTTCTAGACAGTTAATCTTCATGACAAATCTGTAGAGAAAGAGCATTTCCACTTACTACCATGTCCTTAATTTATATTACTTTTTTTCCAGTCTTTGTATTATTGGGCTCGTTTATGTGTTCATTATTGCATGATGAGTTTACTTCCATGTCCCTCTTTGGTATTTGTGTAAGTTAGAATGTAAGAGAAGTCTGAATTTGAGATGCATTAATGAATTTAGTTAGGAATTTTAAAATTCAGAAACTGAAACTGGAAAATAGTAAGACAGTCTTTCTGTCACTGACATTCCCAAAATTTACACAGGGCTATTTCATATATCCCATATCTTCTCAGCTTTTCTTCTGAGACTTTGCTTAAGAAGTTCAAACAACAGACTAGTACTTGACATGGCTTCTCACTTTTAGCACTTTATCTATAAATCTTTCTAATTGTTAAAAGGTTAATTCTTTCTAATTGTTGAAAGACATAGTAAAGTATTCTCCAAACTTCAAAGGCACTTTGAGACCTGAAAATGAAACAGGTGACTCCAAGAGTTTACAGTTTTATTCAGGGTAACCCACTGAACAAGGGGGCTCAGGGCAGAGGATCTTCTGTGGCAGTTGCATATTCTCCACAAAGTCTGGACCTTAGCCCATGGATTTTATATAGTGAAGGGACATGCCAAAAGGCTTTGGAGTGAGATCAAAAAGTTTGCATGCACCTCAAAGGGTGTGCGTTCACTTAACTGACGGCTAAACTTTAATTAAATCTTGTGGTTCAACCTGTGCATCAGGAAGGGGAAAGACTATGTTTTCCCTAACAGATTTGTAGGAGGCTAATGCAAGCCTGTCCCCACACTGGCCTTGGTGGGCACTTCTAAAGTATGTATATTAATCTCTAGGGGACCGAAACACATAATCCCAAGAGAAGTCATGCAATGAACATGACAAAAATGAAGAGCCAAGGATGAAGTTACTACTGTCAGCACTCCTTCACTCACTTCTATTCCACTTCTACATTCAAAGGACTATTTTGCTTTCCATGTGTGGGTGAAGGGGTCACTGGGACAATTGGTTTTAACAATTTATTTCAAATATTTTATTTGTTTGCATCAGTGTTTAAACATACTACATTATCTCTGAGAACTGTAAATTATCTTAATTTAGAAACTAAAATGGGATTCCTGCTAAACTGCCCCCAGAAAAAAATGGAAGTCCCATAATATGACATAGAGATGGGGTGGTCTGAAAGGATGATGGTGAGAGGAGTATGTAGAAATAGGTTGACTTCTCAAGTAATCAACCCATCACAGATTAATATTCCAAGTATACCTTCCTACTCTTGCTTGCTAAATTTAGACTTTATAATCAGTACTTATATAATTCCTAAAGTACCATTGATTCTTCCCCCCTCTGCTTCTCTGAACATCTGCTTACTTATTTAAAATCTTTAAAAATTTCATCATTTGCTAAATATTATAGCCAATTGTAATCCCCACCTCCAGCCCTGATATTGTCCTTCCCTCTTCCTTACCACATACTTTATTTTCTGTATTTATGATCCAATATCTAAAATGAGTTTGAGGGGCATCTGGGTGGCTCAATTGTTGAGTGTTTGCCTTTGGTTCAGGTCATGATCCTGGGTCCTGGGATCAAGCCCCACATCTGGCTCCCCACAAGGAGCCTGCTTCTCCTTCTGCCTATACCTCTGCCTCTCTTTCTGTGTCTCTCATGAATAAAAAAATAAAATTATATATATATATATAATGAGTTTTGAAGGACAGCATTCTTTCTCTCATGATAAGAACGTTTTGGCAGATATAGGTCATATTACAGTAGAATTTATTATTTTTCATTTTTCCATCCCCATTTCATGTATTATTTCTGTAATACATATAACATAAAGAATACTGTAATGACCATGGATCAGAGGGTTTTTTTAATGCTATTCTGCTATATCTTCTTTTTATTCATGTCTTTATTTCCTATTTTTATTTCATTCATTTACTATCTTTTTTTTCTTCTTTTCATTGCCCATAGGGCTTCTTTTTTTTCACATAAAGTTTATTTTGAGGTATGCTTCGTGTTTCCCAAGCACAAGCAGAATTTCATGTTTATTTGTTTATAATGTCTGACTTAATTACATTATATTCAAAGGATATCCCTCTCACAATTTCAGTCCTTTCAGTTGTTGTTGATATTTCATTTATAGTACAGTATATTTTTTTGTTATAACTTGAAGAGAAAGTACATCATTCAGGGGCAGGAGTAGAGTTCTACATATGCCTGTTAGCTCATACTTGTTAATGATGATTTCCAAAGCTTCAGTACTTTTACTACTTTTGTTCTACTTTTTCTTTCAATTTCTAAATTAAAGAGATGGTAGTAGATGGAAATACCATTTCTCTATGGATTTTCCTCTTCCTAGCAATTTGCCCAATTTGTTTGTAGATCTATTTATTTCATTTATTTAAACAGTGTTTTATTAGTTTCAGGTGTACAATATAGTGATTCAACACTTCCATACAACACCCAGTGCTCATCACAAGTGTTGAGCTCCCCTTAATCTCTATCACCTATTTAACCAATCCCTCCACCTACTTCCCCTATGGCAACCATCAGTTTGTTCTCTATAATTAAGACTCTGTTTTGGTTTCTCTCTCTCTTCTTTTTTTTTTTTTTAACCATTTGTTCATTAATATTATTAGTATTCATTATCAAAAATGGAGAGTTAAGTTTTAATTTATAGCTAATTTATTCCTGGATATGCTTTAGTGGGTCTATAGTTGCAACCTAGTTTTTTTCCTGATTGCAGGCTTAAAGAAGTTGCCTTAGTTAAGTGGATATACTACAAATTACAGCAAATCCTGTGATGGTGTTGCCATTTAAAGAAGCAATATATCCTGCCTTCATTTTATTAAGACTCTAACTCACTATTTTGTTCAAGACTTTTTGAAGGGCTTTAGCACTTTACTAACATTATACCAAGTTTAAAACACAACATAGAAAGGTATACAATAGTATATGCTGAAGTACTAGTTGTTTAGATAGATTTATAATATGCTTATTTAGCTGTGTTCTGATAAGCAATTTTCATATAATTTTACCCTTTATAAATACAATTTACTCTCTCAATTAGGTCAATAAAAGGTCATATTGATTCTTTGTGATACAAGTGTATCATTAAGAGCTGATCCCTTGGTAAAAGAGAACTAATTAAAGAATATTTCTTGAAAACAAGGTACTTCTGAAATAATATACTGCAGAATTATTGAAAGAATCCTTTGAACTGAGAGTTATATTGAGAACCTATTCTGATACTGATAATATATAAAATATATTAAATTCACATTGACATTTTAAAGAAGAATGTAAAGGAAGAGCTTCCTATTATCTGTACTGAAGATCTTTTATGACATAATACTCTTATTTCTAAAATTATGATTAAAACTGCACTTCAAAAGTCAAGTCTTTTCAAAGAAACTAAATTACTGAGTACAGAATTTGGAAATTTTATCTGATGTTCTTATGAAAAATTCTCTTGACCTTTGATTTGACATCGAAGAGCTTTCTTATTTCTAAGAGCCTCTTTTGCTCTATTCTTTTCATGACAGTGGAGCAATAGGGGAAAAAAATTGGTAGAAAATATTTGCTAAGTGTGCTATAAAAGTAAAACTTTCTTACATATTCAGTGAGTATACTTTTATTGTATATGTATATATATTTATGCAATATGATTAGAACACATTTATATAATTAGAGTCTAAAGTATTTAAGTTGAAATATTATCCTAATTTTCTTTGCTATGAAGAGTACATCATAAAGAAATTTTCTAGGTCATGGTATTCTTTAAATGACTGAATTAAGGATACTTGCAGCTGTGAAGAGAAGAATTAGTCATTACTTTTGGGTTACAAGGATAATATTATAGAATACAAAATATGAGCTCTATAACTATAACTATATATATGTATATATGTATGTATATATATATATATATATAGAGAGAGAGAGAGAGAGGGAGGGAGGGAGAGAGGGAGGGAGGGAGGGAGGGAAGGAAGAGGACTTTAAACATTGTGTGTTTTATCTGTAGAAAGAGGTTCATTGTTACTGGCTGTTCATTACAATCTCAAAGTCTTTAATCTGGTAACAAAGTCTCCAATCTGGTGACAAGTCTCCAATTTGGTAAGGTTTGGAAGGAAGTATTTTCTATTTAGGTGTGGTGATTGTCCATGTTCATTTCTCTTCTTTTCCAATCCCGAAGTAAATGAAGTGAAATAGTCTAAATAAATTCAAAAAACAATAAGGGAAAACATTATTAGAAAAAAGCTTTAAACAAATATTGTGGATGCAGGGAATTAAACAGGGATAGTTGACATTTTTATACACCTGATAAGAAATAATTACTTCATATTGTCCTTGAGATTCTCAGATTTTAAACTTAAAATGATGCACATAGATAAAAACCAGTGGGCTGTGGAAAGCAGGGATTGCCCTTTGTCCTCTGCCAGATGGAATACAGATAATTTATCTTGTGAAAATTGTAACAAGAGGTGCTCTGGATTTTAGAACCCAAGCACAGTAGAAGAAGCCTGTAAGAGAAGGTACACAATCCAATCTTTGGTTGTGATTTCTCTTCTAACTTGTTTTATGCATAGGCTCTGTAAAAGGGAAAATTTGACATCTAACCATAGAGTATATGTCAAGTCTTGTACAAGCAAGAAAGGATAGCAGAAAATCACTTATACAGGGGGAAGAGCAGAAGAGAGCTCTATAATAGGATTGTAAAAGCAATGGGAGAGAGTTTTATGTCCACCACGTTTTATTACTGAAAATTGTGATTTACACCATGACTGTGTTATACTTCTAGTCACGAAAGCAGCAAGTCCAATTCAGCTTTAGGAAGACGGGTTTATATGAGAATATAGCTAATTAATTCTGGTAGGAAGTGGGTAGGGCATTTACAATTAACAGCGATCACAGTATCCACTCCCCAAGAATTAAGTGATGAAAACATTGAGAGACAGTTCTTTAAAAGACCATCATCAGGGTAAATACAGAGAATATAGCACTAGCAGATCTCCTCTGTGAACTCTGTTCCTTGTATTTCCCTAAAAACACCTGCAGAAACATGACCTAGTGCCTTGGCATTATCCCTGTCCCAAGGTTATCACCTGCTAATAAATTCTACCTGGGGATCCAGAACTCACAGAGAAAATGAAACACATGAGATTTCAATCACAGTGAAGGAAAATAAATGAACTGAAAAATTTAAATATGCTGATCACTCTCCATCTAGTTTCTGCTCCTCACTGCTCTGCCTGTATACTAAACCACTGAGGCCATAGACTGCATCACCTCAACTTCTTCCCTTGGGTTTTGAATTAGGTTCTGCTGAGACAGAACCTGTCTCTGTGAGAGATTAGTTTGCTTAATTTGCAGTATAATAAAGATAATGTTTTTGCTGAGGCAAGTCAGACATGTATATTTTCCATTACAAAATGCTGGCTCCTTGAACTCGGGATCCTTCTCCTTTAATACAACCTACTGTGAGTTGGGGTTGGGGGCTGCTGGATGCTGGGTATTGTCTAACATTTCCTCTGCAATGACCTGATTTTCTATATATGGGTGTACTATTGAACAGTTTTGTTACTGACTAGGCTATTTTACAATTCCTCAGGCAGAGAAATAAAGTTATCATTGTTTTGTGGTAGTTACTTAAGCTTCTTTATACCACCAAATGGCAGTAGGTCTCAAGGAACCAGAGTTAACATGATAATATTCCAGGTACTACTATTGCCATGAGAAATAATGAACTCCTTTTCTTTTTTAATCTAATCCAAGTTTCTTCTGTTTTCTCCAAACATTTAAAATTTTTATTTGGCAGACTAATGTTTAAGTTTCCAAGTATGAACAAAATGTCATACCTTTTCCAGTCCTATACAGCAAGGCCAAAAATATATCTGCATATAACACTAAAAAATTAATTGCCCTTTATCTTCACTTGTCATTTACATAAATGGTGTGAAATCTATGTTAAATAGATTTTTCCATTTTGGCACAAACCAAAGTGGTAGATCAAAGCGCTGAATGAATTATCATTGTATTCTTCACCACTATGAATTCACAGTAAAAACAAGCAAAACAATATCACTACTGAAAAAATTACCATTAACAATATGATTACTAAATGATTTACAAATATATATGTATATGATTATAATTGTGCTTTTGTCTACACAGTAAATCTCACTAGAGGTGGATAGCCAATTATTGTGCATTAAAATCACTTGGGATAGCTAAAAATTTAAGTTTATTTGTATTATTTACTTTATATTTTTAAAGATTTTTAAAATTTAATTTAATTTTAAACTGATATACATTATTTCTATTACTGTAAAGTCAAGACAAGGCATATTTAAAGAAGACTAATTTGTATCCATGACTTTTCTGTTCCCTGCTTTCCTTCAGAGATAACCATTTAAAAACTACAAATATATTTATATACATATATATAAAACATATATATATATTATATATAACTATATATGTATGTTTCTGTATGGTAGGTATGTGTGTATCCCCATTCTCTTAGATTAAACTATGAATACTATGCACATTTCCTAGATGTTCCTATTATTTAGTAGTAATATATTTTTAAAAAGTTTTCTTCCTTTTTTACAGCCATGTATTTCTCCGTTTTGCTGAGTACTGTGTGTGCCCTCTTTTAATGGTTTATCATAGCTTATTTAAACAGATTCCACCTTTGGACTTTTCAGATGTGTCCAGTTGTTTATTATTATGTTTTATTTTTGTTACTATAAATAGTATTTCAATAAAAGTTCTTTGTGTTAATTTTATATTCTTTCAACGAATTTTTAGGATAGATCTTTAAAATTAGATTGCTATATATAAAGGTAAATTCTGTGGATTTTTTTTTTCCTTTACCATACCCTCTTCCATGAAAGTTGCATTTCCATCAATAGTAACAATGACTGTGTTATCTGTTTCTCCACCGATGCACAACAGAATATATCATTAAACCATTAGATTGTATCAAACTGAAAAAATGATAATTCAGTGTAATTTTAATGTGAATTTCTCCTATAAGAATTTGCTTCATTTAAAACATTGTTACATTAAACTCTTCTCAATGTTAATTATTTCAACTCTTAGAAGTACTCCAACATTCTCCTTCACACTTTCAACCTTTTTCCTATGCTCCAGTTTCAGTTGTAGCCAGAGATCTATTTGGATTTGCTAAAATTATCATTTAGCTTTTTTTTTACCACAATTCTTCAATAAAATTTTCATATGATTTTTAATATGTATACATTATTAAAAGTGATCTAAATAATTATGGGGATATAAATTTCACTACCAATCCACTGTGGAAGCTGGATTTATTTTTTACAAATGTATTGAGGCCATTTGTCTAAGACCATACATTTCCTTTTTGTTTAACCAATCCATTGTTTTACTTGAATAAGGTCTCAAGAAATTTCCTTAGCTCACATATGGCTGAATTGGTATCTTCCTATTGTAAAACACAATTGCAAGTTAAACTGGCTAAAAATACTAGTTTGAAATATATATTTTTATGCCTAGTGTTCCATTGCTTTTCATCATTCACTAGTACTGATAAAATTTATTATTCAGTTTTATATATATATATACATATATATATGAGAATATATATATATGTGATTTTTGGTGTGTATGTATGTAACATTTTATGACTCCATGCACTTCACAAAATTTTATGGGACACATATTTAAACAGTGAGTCTATAAAATTCAAAAATGAATAATGTACAGAAAACAAGATTACTGGGTATTCTTTCAGTCAGTGGATTTCTGGGTGTTATCTTGCAGACTCTCTGGGATTATATGATTTAGCATAGATGTGAAAAATTGATTGTTTTGTTATTAACTAGGCTATTTTATGACTCTGTTCAGGGAGAAATAAATTTATAGAAAATTAAAGGTATACAATGTTTTCTGACCATTGCAGAGCAAAGAATCCCTGCTCACAGCTTTGTAAATCAATTTTTTTCTTATAGAAAATAAATTCTTTCTGAATCTACTTCTCATCTATACCAGTTTTAATATATAATTGGCATCCTCATTAATCAATGAGCTTAATAAAACCTATGACTCACATCCTTTTTGTATTTGCATGCAAGTCCTGGTTTTACCTTTTAAAAAATTATATTTTAACAATTATCACACATGTCAATTGGAAACTATTTCTTACAATGTTGCTTCTATGATGTGGAAGAAAATTTCAACATGATTGCATTACTCATTGAAATAAAAAAAAACAGTTTATGATGTATCAAATACAATTTGAATCAGAACAAATGAGAAACATTTTTTATAACTTAATAAGTACTCATAAACAAACACTACAAAAAGAACATTTTAAAAAATATATACATTTTAGGTGCTATAGTTTCTCCTGCTGGTATTCCCTGTAATAAAATAATCTTTAAAAATATCAGTAGAAACTGACATATTTGTTATTACTTGGGAAGTGTACTTTATTACATCTTAATAAGTAAACTTGAATAAGTCAGGATTTGTGTTATAGGACAAAATGACTCAATAGTTAGATATCCAAAATCTATAACTGTTTTAGGGCATTGTCATAAATAGACTAAGAAATAGTAAGGTACTTACTTATACAATTTATATTTCTATGCTAAGAATATTACAGAAGTCTGCTATATCATCTCATTTACTTAATTTTTTAGTTTATAGGATATCATTTTCAAAAAGGATGCTAATATCTAAACTTTTAAGAATTTATTTTAAGTCTCTTAAATTGTTAAGCTTATACATGATGTCTGGTAATTTTTTTCATTTTTACTTTCCATTACATCTTTAAATGCAAAGCACATGTGAACGGTAGAAATAAATAGAGTATCTATTTTGGGCAGATTTTCATATTATCCATAGATGAAGTTACTTCACTACAGTGGAAAATCTTACCCAGAGGATTGTAACCATAAAGTGTTTCTGTGGCTGAGACCAAAAACATTTAGACCAAATATATGTTATTCCAGCCAATAGTGAATTCTCTCAATAGATGTGGCTTTCTCAATCTGTAATATTTAATGATACAAGGCATGGGCCTGTCTAATGTCCATTTCAATAATTAAAAACTGGGTATTATAATCATGTATATTTAAAATTTTGCTACAGGGAACTACAATTAAAATTATTTGAGTGATATAATCATATATATAAAATGTCCTTCAATTATCTATATTTAATAATTGCATGGTTATATATGAAATTATTCCAAAAATTAAATAGGTAAAGAATACTGGCCTATTTTAATAGACTCTTTATAGAATACTGTTTCACTGCCCTTGCTGGTGGCAGCTTGTAAAAAATGCCAAGGAACGTTGATTTGGGAAGGATTAATACAGCAAATGACAAAATTGCTAATGAAAAATAGATTCCATATTGAAGGTTAATTAAGATCCCAATATATATATATTTGTCCTCATTAGGATAAACCCCACAGATTTAGAGAGCTCTAAGTGTTAAAGTTCAAAGAATACTGAGATTGCTGTCATATCTCCTGCATAAAATGAAATGAGATTAATCAGAATTGATTAAAATGTTAATAGTAAAAGAGAAAACAATAAAAGTACTTGGGAGAATTTTTACTATTTTGTATACTTATTTATAAAAACATGGTGTAAAAGCCTAATGGTAATAATAAAGCCTATATTTGTAACTTCGCTCTAGTATCATGCAGCTACATGCACTTTGTTGAGCAAGTCAGATTCCCAGGCTCTGGGCTTTCTCTTTTATTTCTTTACTATCTAACTACAATTCAGAGAAGCCAAACATACCCTCTTCTTTGTTTTGAAAATGAATTAAGAAGTTCAAAAGATTAAACAATTTGTGCAGAACCCATCAGGTGATAAATTACCAATTTGATGGCAGAATCCAGTTTGTGTCATTTTTATTTTGTTTTAGTATAATTTCATTTTTCCATGTGTCCTTTGTCCATTAAGGTAACCTGCACTTCATTGTCACTTCATACATTTGAGTGATCAAATGTAAACAAAACATTAAATATTTCATATTTTGCAATAAATTGGGCTGAGTATATAATTCAACATGTAGTAATATCTGAGAATTATTATGTAACTACCTATAATTGCTAGATATAAAAAAGAATATAAAATATTAGTAAAAATAAAACTTATATTGAGATCAGTGAGGAGATTTCAAAAATTTTAAAGCTCAATCTAAAGGTAACATCAAGAAGCAAATATATGAAAATGTCTTTTTTCCCCCATAAGCATAATGTTATCATTTGATTTCTAGGGGTTAGAAATTTAGACTTTTCTCTTTTTCACTTTCTCCCTCTCCTTTCTCTCTCTCTAGTAATAATAATAACAACAATAAATATATGATTGGTGTCTTTCATGCAGAAGAGCCTTTAAAAAACTAGAGAAATTTTTATTTGAATGAGAACAAAAAGAAGTATCACGAAGCATTGATAGCTGATTTGTCAGTCTTTACGGCTGCCTGCTCAGATACCAGCAATTCATTGTGGAGCTCACACAGGGTGGAAGCATGAAGTTTCTAAAGGCAATAATTTTGCTGACAGAACTGCAAAAGCTGCTGTTAAAACATGACAGACTACAAATATAGAGGCTTCACTTTTAATATAATAAAAAGAAACTTTTATTTATCTTTAAAACTGTGCTTCACAAAAGAAAATGGACACATGGATTATTAAAAAAGGCTAATAGGAATTTGGACTATGAGAAATATCTAACAAAATATTTCCTCTACCACCTATTTGTTTGGTTGGTGTTGGGTAAACAACAAAATCTTCATATAAAGGAAAGATTTGATTTGATTTGATATTTTGAGGGAGAGAGAGTTCACCTGGGTGTGTGGGTTAGGGGGGCGAGAAAAGCAGAGGATGATGGAAAGAGAGAATCTCAAGCAGGCTCCATGCACACCAGCAAGGAGCCTGAAGTGGATTCTGTTTCATGACCCTGAGATCAAGACCTGAGCTGAAACCAAGAGTCAGACGCTTAACCTATGCACTGCTGAAAGAGAGATTTTAAAGACACCAGATCTTACTATGCCTACAGAAAAGATGAAATCATTCAAAGTGTATTAGAGGTATGTGCATTCTTTGCAGGCCACTCGCAAGGTAGCACACAAAATCTCCCTAAGTTATTAGGCACCTGGTAGAAGTTGGATTCCATAGAACTAATCATAATACATAAGGTAAAAGAAAGGCTTTTCTCCAGATATGGTGTACATATGTGATGGTCTGAAGTCCCTCCCCTTGTCCAAAGCTCATACATAGCCATTCGTAACGTAAAGGATAGTTGGAAGAAAGGCAGGCAGGGACAAACTACACACCCCCCCACATCCCTCACCCTAAGAAGAAGTCATCCTTAAAAGGATTTTACACCCCCCTCTAAGGAGCCCTCCACTATTTCCCATGTGATAGATAGATGAGAAAAACCTGATTGGGTGACAGGTGCATGTAGGGTTAATTAGATTAAAACAGCCCACTAACAAGCCCTTTACACCCCCTAGACTTAGACAATCCGGTGGCAACCCTCTCAGGTTCCCTCTCTCTTTGGGAGCTTTGTGATATCGCTCAATAAAATTTGCTTTGCTGCCCACCACTGTGCCTGGCCAGCCTCTTAATTCTTCGAAATGGAGGGACCAAGAACCACAGGCACCGAGGCAAAAGAAATCCTGCCACATCAATACATATAATTCCCACTTTTGGAATAGCAGAGCAAACTGAGTAGGATTGAGGAAGTAACTTTATATTTACTCTTGTCAAGGATTATGCAAATGTTTGCAGATTCCTAGAAGACTCAGTACTCTGGACAGGTAGATCAAATGAATCAGATTCTAAATAAACATTAGCTAAACTTCTGCAGCCTATTATGTTAAGTAAGACGTCCTAGAGCTTTACCATTGGCCTTGTTAAAAAATTAGAGTGGAATCTGGAAGTAAGCACTGGATTTCTCCCTTTAAATCTATGTTTGGCAGACCTATACATTTGGGTCTGAGCCCTTGTCCTATACCTGACTTAAGTGAACTCTTAAAATCGTGTTCAATACTTAAAAGAGTTTTTCTCATTCTAGAAAACCTCCCAAGTACCACTGATTATGCATTTGGCTGCAAACGTCAATCAATCAATCTCAAAACTGGATTCACACTTTCCATGTGAAGCTGGTACCTTAAGAGGACTGATCTGTGCTTCGTACAAAAACTTGAGATTTCTGGACTAACTGACATTGTCAGTGGGCCCTCTTGCTCAACCGTTGAACCCAACAGTTAAAACCAATAATAAACAAGACCTACTTAATTCATGTTTTAACTGAAACCCATTGTTCTTATTTTTTATTGCACTTTCTTGAGGCCTTGAGGAGGATGTTTTGCAATGACCAGAACTTTCCAGCACTCAGACCAAAAAAAAATCCCTGATAGAAACGAATGCCTAGAAGATCACACACCACATATATCCCATTCCCTGCCCAGTTCACCGCTGAACACAAACTGACCCTCATTCATGATCATATGCTCTCTGCCTGTTGTCTTGCACCTACCCCTTTAAGCATCTCTCTATAAAACTGTAGGTGTCCATCTTGCCCCCAGAGAGGTTAGTTATTAAGACTTAAGCTGCCAACTCCCTTGACTGCTGGCACTCAAAAGAAATTTCTTTTTCAACTCATCTCTTGAGTTACTAACTTCTCTTGTGATGAGTTTATCTGAGTGTATTCAGCAACAGTGATGGTAAACCCAGCCAGGAGCTGTGCTTTCAATTTGTCCAGACTTCTCAGGGTTCTCTACAACAGAGCATTGGCCGAGGGACTATGCCAGGGCTCACCTGTTTGTTTCTTGAATTAGCAGCTGTGATAGATCAGTAATAATATTGGGAGTGAACTAAACTGGAAGAGGAAATTCTAACATATTACTACTAATACCATAGATTGCCTTGGTGTCCTATTTACAATAGATGTATTTCAATTAGTTTATTGAAAATATATATTGTATTAAACAATGAATATATCATTAGGTTCATTATTATATTTTTTCTGTACTTTCAGTAATGGTCCCATAATCTTATTTCTAATTCTCTCTAAATTGTACTTCCAGTTAAATGGAACCTCAATTTAGAAGTCCAAAAATCTGGTTCCTGAGAGTGTAGAAGTCAGACTATTTTGATCAGTAATTGCTGATAATAACATAAGTAAAAGTAATGAATATGCATCCAGGTACTTAGGCCCTAAACTTGACGCAAAATTGTTTTGGAAGTTGATTTGATTGGAAGAATGGTATAGAAAAGAAAACCACCTAAATAATAGACAAACAGAAATCCAGCAATTGCAAACGGAGTTTGTAAAAGAGAGGTCTAATACCACTTCATTAACTTTGGGTGCAATATAAATAAATAAACAAAAGTGAATGGCTGTTATTCATGTAGATTTTGTTAACCATTATCATAGTATAATTACTGATTTAGACCCAATGCAGAAAAATTAAGTCCATAAGGACTAAAAAACATTAGAAATATATACACTAAACACTGGAAGATCACTTTGTACCTTTCGAAGGGTACCTGACTGTGATAGCAGATGATAGCCATGGATATCTTTCCATTTCATATCTGCAAAAAAAAATATTTGGAAAAATAGAACAATTTCTAAAGAGACTAATAAAAGTTATATAATAAAGAGCTTAAAATAAAAGTCTTACAAGGGCAATGGTATGTGATAGACTGAAACTTAGGAGATATTTATTGGGATTTCCAAGGAAAACTTTTAATTAAAAATTTCGATTATGAGGCTCCAACCTTATGCTATTCCTTAGACTTGGAATAGGTAAGCTTTCATGAGGAACTATTAAATAATAGATTGTTAATCATTTGTACTTGAAAGCAATAAAAGCATCACAATAAACTGTAAAATAATGGATCACCAAGAAATATTTTTGTGCATTATGAATCAAGAATCTGATTTAACCATTTATCAGTGGTATGGCATTTTTCAAAGGCTACTTATTCCCCAGAGGCAAATAATATGCTGGCTTTCAGAAAAAAAAAATCAGTAATTCACTTATTCTATCATTATTCTGATAACTGGTTTGCTTTTATTTTACTGTGAGCTTGCTGGATATTTAGACATCTGCAACTTGCCCAAAGAAAGTAAAAACAATTAGAAAATTGTAAGATTACTATTTTATAACATAGGTAGGAGATTGTAAGGACAAAATAAATAAAAGAATAAGAGGCTTAATTCTCCTTGAAAATAAGGGGAAAGATTTCTATCCCTCCCTTTACTTGGAGTATTTATTTTATTTTTTAAAGATTATTTATTTAAGAGAGAGAGAGAACGAATTAGGGGCAGTGGCAAAAGTAAAGGGAGAGGGAATCTCAAGCAGACTCCCTGCTCACGTAGAGCCCGATGCAGGGCTTAGTCTCATGACCTGAGCTGAAACTAGAACTCAGATACTTTACCAACTGTGCCACTCAGGCACCCAGAGTATTTATTTTAGAAAATGTGTAAGTTCTTCCTCAGTCTCTGTGATATATGTACATCATTTCAAAAGCTAAATAAGCCTCTTGCCAGCTTTAAGACCCAGGGATGGCTTTCTCAGGAGCCTAGGAAGCTCTCTTGGATATGTAATTAGCAAGTTAAAAAGCACCCTTATCTATTTCTGTGGAAGGGTAAGAGCTTGACTTCAGCTCACTGACTGATGTCTCACTTCAAGTTGCAAAACTATGATCTTGTCATAAAACATAGGAGAAGATTACTTTCCTGTGGATAAAGCCAGTACACAAACACAGATGGTCAGCTCAACTACTAAGTGAATTTAGAAGGAACTATATTTGACAAATGCTGCTGTCACATGCTCTAAATCTAGGACTAGTTATTGTTTATCTTAAGAACATTTATGTAATAATGTATTAGTCAGGGTTCCCCAGAGAAACAAAACCAATACATAAAGAAATTTATTATAAGGAACTGGCTTATGCAATAATGGAGACTGACAATCCCAAGAGCTACAGTCCTCAGGAAGGAGAAAAAGAAGAGTTGATGGTAGAATAACAGTCTAGTCTGAAAGCAGGAGAACCAGAAGAGCTGATATAGTTTCAGTCTAAAGGCAATTAGGCATTAAACCCAGAAAGAGCCGATTTTTCCCTTCTGCTGAAGACAGGAAAAAAACAAAACCAAAACCAAAGAGATATTCTTGCTCAAAGGGATTAGGCAAGAGGAATTAATTGCTTCTTACTTACAGGATGGTCAGATCTTTTTTGTTCTATTCAGATCCTTGACCTTTTAGATGGGCCCACCCACATTAGAGATGGCAATCTGCTTTGCTCAATCTTCCAATTCAAATGTTAATTCCATCCGGAAATACCCTCACAGCCACACTTAGAATAATATTTCAGCAAATTATCCAGGCAACCTATGGCCCAATCAAGTCGATATATCAAATTAACCATCACAAACAGGTTTCATTCTGTTTGGCTATTAAAATGATTACCTTTTTTTCTGTCTTTATAATCTCTTAGTGGATTGCCTGTGATGCATATCACATTCTGGCTTAATACTTAATTAAAATAAAATTATTTTCTTTCTCTTCTACTTTTGTGGAGAGATTTTCTGAGTTGGGACTCCTCTGGTTTTAATTGTATTTCCCAACACTGTATGTGTAAGATTGTTTCTGACCTTTTTAATTTGCCATATTGGTCTACTGATCTATAATTGTGTGTTTGCTTAATTATTTAAATTTTATAAAGCTCATTATATCTGCTAGAGCAAGTCCTCTTGATTTGTTCTTTTTTCTTAAGATGAATTTGGCTTTTATTTTTCAATTCTGTACATTATAGTTTTGGTTTTTCAAATCTCATTAAGATCAAAGACAAATGAAATTGCCCGTTGAGAATTTTATTAAGATGATTTATATCTTTAGATAAATTTAAAGAAAACTTAAAAACTGATTTCTTTGACATATTGCTTCTGCCAAACCACAAACATCTCACAATTTTTCTTTATTATTTTAAATATATTTTGATGTATTTTTATTTTATAAGAAGAGTTATTTTACATATTTGTTAGTAGTTATACACAATTTTATTGAAGAATAAAATATCTAGAGTAAGAGTATCAGAAGAGGAATGCTTCTAAATAAACAATATGAAACCAAGAAACTCAAAATTACTAGAGCTCTGAAAGCCTCCTATATTTCCTCAAATGATTAGTGTCATTTGTAGGTAACACCTTTATGTCTTCTAATAGCATAGATTCTTTTTAAAAAAATAGAAACCTGCAATGTAATAATTTTGCATCAAAATTCTTTTGTTCAATGTTGAGTTTATGAAATTGATTTATGTTATCAATTAGAATAGAATACTTTGCTTATTCCCAATGCTGTATGTTATCCCCAAATTTATTTATTCAACCTAACATTGCAAGTTATTTGGTTGGCCTCCAGTTTGGAGTTATTACAAGTAGTGATGCTATCAATATCTTTATATTATTTTAGCAAACAAATAGACATATTTTGGGAGATAAATACCTAAGTGTGAAACCATTGGATAATAGGATATTTCAGCCTTACTAAAAACCACCAAATATTTTGTGCACATTGTGTTGTGCCAAATTATATACCAACAGCAGTGTCTAAAAATATTAGTTGCATAACCTCTAGCCAAACTCACCAAAAAAAAAAAAAAAAACCCAAAAAACAAAAAAGAGAGAGAGAGAGAAAGAGATAAACCAAATAAAATCACTAATGAAAGAGGTGAAATAACAACCAACACTATGGAAATACGAACAATCATGATATTATGAATACCTACATTAGGAAATATATATTATGCAAACTTATAAGCCATCAAACTGGACAACTTAGAAAAATATAGATAAATTCCTAGAAACATACAACCTAACAAAATTAAAGCAAGAATAAATAGAAATTTTGAACAGACTAATTACCAGCAATGAAGCTAAATCAGTAATCAAAAAACTCCAAAAAAGGAATGCCTGGGTCGCTCAGTGGTTAAGCATCTGCCTTAGGCTCATGATCCTGGAATCCCGGGATCAAGTCCCACATCGGGGCTCCCTCCATGGAGCCTGCTTCTCTCTCTGCCTGTGTCTCTGCCTCTCTCTCTCTCTCTCTGCATCTCTCATGTATCTCATGAATAAATAGATAAAATCCTTAAAACCAACCAACAAACAAACAAACAAACACAAAAGTTCAGGACCTAACAACTTCACAGGAAAATTCTATCAAACATTTAAAGAACAGTTAATACTCATTTTTCTCAAACTATTTTAAAAAGTGCAAAAGGAAGGAAAACTTCCCACTTCATTCTGAGTCCAGTATCACTTGATAAGAAAACCAGATGAAGCCATCGCATACAAAAAATGAGAACTATAGGCCAATATCTTTCATGAATACAGATGCACAAATCCTCAACAAAACACTAGCAAAATGAATCCAGCAATATATTTAAAAATCACATACCACAATCAGGTGGGGTTAATTCCCAGATGTGAAGGTGGTTCGATATTCACAAATCAGTGAGATATGACTCATCAATAACAGAAGTGATAAAAACCACATGCTCATTTGAATAGATGCAGCAAAAATATTTAATAAAGTACAGCATTCATTCATAATAAAAACCCTCCACAAAGTAGATTTAGAGGGAACTTACCTCAACAAAATAAATGCTTTACATGAAAAACCTAGAAACAACATCATACTCAATTATAAAAAAAAAAAACTGAGAGCTTTCCCCTAAGTTCAACAACAGGACAAGGATGTCCACTCTTAGCCACTTTTATTCAACATAGTCCTAGAAGGCCTAGCCATAGCTATTAGACAACATTAAGAAATAAAAAGTATTCAATTGGTAAGGTGGAAATAAGATTCTTATTATTTGGAAATGACGAGATACTATATATAAAAAACCCTAAAGACTTCACCAAAAACTACTAAAACTCATAAATAAGTTCGGTAAATTTGCAGAGTACAAAATTAATATACAGAAATCCGTTGCATTCCTATACACTAATAATAAAGCATCATAAAAGTGAAATTAATAAACCAATCTCATTTACAATTGCCAAAAATATATAAGAATAAAGATATAGGAGAATATCTTTATGGCCTTCTGGAAGATTTTATTTTATATTTCTATATATATTTAAATATTATTTTATTTTTTTTAAGATTTTATTTATTTATTCATGAGACACAGAAAGAGAGAGAAGCAGAGACACAGGCAGAGGGAGAAACAGGCTCCATGTAGGGAGCCCAACGCGGGACTCGATCCTGGGTCTCCAGGATCATGCCCTGAACTGAAGGCACCGCGAAACCACTGAGCCACCTGGGCTGCCCTATATATATATATATGTTCAATAAAAGATTTCCAACATAATAAGTAATCTGGATAATGCAAATTATAAACAAAGATATTACCATACAAAAATAGAACTATTGAAAATTCTATACCAGAAGTAAAAACCTGGATGACTGAGTTTTTCAAAATGACTGCAAGAAGATTTGCCATTCTGCAAGTCTGTCCTATAGCATGATGTGATATTCCTGTCACTTACAAGTGGACAGACATAGGTATTCCCAGTCCTTGAATAAACATAGGCTCAGATGATCATGAATGGTATGTTATGTGATTTCCAAAGCTAGTTTGTATTTTCTGTCTTATCTTCATTCTTGTGGCTATTCACATGATTCCATTCCTCCTGAGATGTTGGCTGGAGGACACCTTCATTTACTCACCTGGAAGAACACTCCACAGGGCATTCCAGAACACTGTACCTTGCTTCAGCAAAGAAAGAAATAGAGAAGGGTAAGAGGAGAGTAAGCAACACAAAAGAGAGTCTTTTATTAACTAATCTCTGAAATGGTATCTGGTCACTTTGCCATATTCCATGTGTTAGGAGCAAGTCAGTAGGTCCAGTTGAAACACAGGGGAGTGGAATACGTAGGATGTAAATACCACAAACACGGGTCATTGGGAGGCCTTTCAGAAGCTGACTAGCACACTAACTAGGTCACAGCTAGACCATATTTCCCAGTTTTTCCCGTAACTAAGTGTTCTGTATGACTGAGTAGTACCCAATGGATAATGAGAGGGTATGAAGGTATACCATTGCATACACAAGACTTTTCTGTAGGAAAAAGAAAGTATTTTTGCATGTTCCTTTACCCCTTAATATACCTAAATGAAGGCAACATTTGTACTCTCTGGGTGAAAGACTCACAAGACAGTAATAAGTGTAGTCCACAAACTGCCACAGTAGGAGAGCTCCCTGCAAAAGGAGCGTGGGATATTAAATTACTAAATGTAGGAAGAATATGTCCTTAAATTAATATATGATTAAGACTATACCTCCATTGGGATGCCTGAGTGGCTCAGCAGTTACGCGTCTGCCATCAGCTCAGGGTAAAATCTGGGGTCCTGGGATCAAGTCCCTCATCGGGCTCCATGCATGGAGCCTGCCTCTCCCTCTGCCTTTGTCTCTGCCTGTCTCTCTGGCTCTCATGAATAAATAAATAAAATCTTAAAAAGAAAGGAATATACCTCCATTGTACCATAGTCCTTAAACACATTTGTGCTCATTTATTACTACAGTCATTTCTATTCTAAGTAATACAGCTTCTTGTTATTTAGTGTGGGATCCTCCAATTGTAGTAACAAAATATGTGACATTGCTTTAACAGTTTACAGCAGAGAATGAAGAAATAGATTTTGGAGTTGAAAAATAGATTACATGTAATGTGATGAAATATGTAATAACATGTTTACCTCAGAAAAAAATAGAGGGAAGAATAAGTGCCAACTTGTCACTAGAAGTTGAAACAGAAAGAATATTAGTGTGTTTTGGCTACCACTTCCTGATTTGGCAGAGTTGTATGAGAGATGACAAAGCAAGAACTGACTTTCCTCTGACAGCAATAAAATAAAAAAAGGAGTTCAGAGTTGTAGCCCCATAGGTTTGCTATGTACTTTTAAATAAAAAGCAGGAAATAAGACCAAAAAAAAAAAAAAAAAAGAATACTTCGAGCAAAAAAAACCACTATTTTAAGTCTTTTCAGTTAAATGATTTTTTTTAATTGTGCAGAAAAGATCGGATTAAATGCAGTATCTTCCCATATTCCTATTTACCTGACTTCAAAGAATGCATATTTAAGCAAAAGAGAGGTAAGGGAGACAAAGAAATAAAGCAAACTTGAGAATCATGCATAAATAATTGGAATAATTTTGAGTATAACTATAGAGCTTAAAATCAAGTAGAACTGATTGGAAGTGACTGGGAGCAAATGCTTCTAGTAGTTTTACAGTTAAGAAGAAAATTGTGTGTGTATATGGGTGTTTGTGTGTTATAGACTTGAGAAATACTTACTAATTAAAAAATATTCTTTATCCCATGAGGGTTTAGTGGCATAAATGAGAACATTAAGGATTTTCTCATCTTTTATTTTCTAGGAGATGAATTAAAAAGGGTGAGGCTATATGAATTATCTGAAATTTCCATTATTATAAATTGTATACTTTCATGAAATAATTTAGGATGAATTATAGTCTCTTCAAGGTCTTGATCTATTCAGGAAATACAGAGTCTAATTCAACTGTGAGAAATGGTAATTCTACCCTGTTGGAGCTCAGATGAATTAGCCAGATCTTGCTGCATGCAAAGTTGTGAAATTTGTGTATCAAGTGATTCACAAGTATTACTTCTGAGTTGAAATTATCTATAAATCCAGGGCCAGAAAATAGTACTTAAATATTCATTTTTTAATTTAAAAACTGTTGAGTTCTTTCTAGGTATCTGGCATTCTGGTATTTACTAAAAATTAAGAAGTGAGACAAGCTTTAGCTGTATTCTCAGGATAAAAATTATCCACTAGCAGTGCCAAAGTATTGCAATTCCTCATTCAATGGTAACAGAAAAGATTAGTTGCTTAACTAACCTTTATTAAAATATTTAACAATATGTAGGACAATTAAAGAGTTTAAAACAAACAAAAAAACCACACATTATAAAATGGCAAATTTTATGTTATGTTTTTCCACAATTAAAAAAGATAATAACATGCAATGTTTTTTGAAGTAAAGATTTTAAGAGCTAAACACACACACACGCACACATACAGACACAAACACTATATATACCACATTAGAAATGATAGGGATTTGTATGTTTTTATTTTTTTATAGTGGTTATGATAGCTTTGTTTTATTTTGTTTGTGGTTGTTTTGTTATATTTTTATTTTCTCCTAAAATGGCTCTTTGTCTTACCTCTATGATAACAAATATTATAAAAAAAAAAAACTTTCCCATGATTTTGTTAAAACATCATTTCGGGGCCAAAAATGTGTCAAATAATACCAAGAATGAACATTAATACTTTAGTTAGACATACCAAAAAATATGTGCTTTTGGAAAATAAGTCTGTGAGTTAAGTAAAATTGGTTTTGTATCAAAATTACAGGTTGCTCATCAAAGCTCATAACTCATTCTGCTTACCAATGCAAAGCTATTGTTTAATAAATAGCCTGAGCTCCAAAATCCTGTAAATATGTTTCTTCAATTTTGAGATAATCTAAGCATATAAGATTTGTTTTTCTTTATTGAAGTAGACCTAATAAACTTAGTTTTGCTTGATTCGTAGGATTTCCTGTTTTCTGAAAGGTTGCCCATCTCTTCCTTTCCATAAACTATTTTCCTTGGACCAGAAATCAGATACTTCAATAATCAACTAATTAAGGCACTATAATAAGACATACCCTATTGTGGTGTTCACACACACACACACACACACACACACAATCATAATTGCCTGGGTTTTATAAAATTGAGTTTTCTGCTTCAGTTTTTTCAGATAAACAGAAATAATTTGAAACATTATAATCATAGGAATTATAGCTAACTTTTACATCAGAGTATGTGATTATTTCTTATCAAATTTCTTATTTCTTATAGATTCTGCCAAATATTAAATTTTAGATTTGGGAGATTAAGATCCAATTTAACTAAAGGAAAGCCAAGACAAGTAATTACACCAGAAAAAATGCAATTGGTTTATTATATCACCTATTTTGATTTTGAAAACTCCAACTACTTTTGATTTTCCTTTTGTGTTTAATGACTAAAGGATCTGAAGAGATTCCTCCTAAGTACAGGTAAACTAGAGAGATGGGACAAATGATATATTTTGACTAGCCACCGTAACAATTCATAACAACAGTGATGTACTTAGGTCTGTTTTTGACACAGCTGAAAATGTTTCAACATTCACTGTTTCCTCTCCCCCAAAATAAGCGATAAAAACAAAACAAAACCCCTGAGATTTTAGGACAATATCTCTGTTGTAATCACCTTTCCAAAGAGCTGGCTATAAGAAATGTAAACAGCTTCTTGTTAGAGGAAAATGCCAGCATAATGTGAAGAATTTATAAGCAGCAGGAAAAAAAAAAAAACATATAGGCAGAAGAAATAGACATTTAGTATAATTAAAGGAAGAAAGATTGTAAGGGCAGTGGGCACAAGAGAAGAGCCTGCACTGCTCCAAGTAGTAGCTCTGTTTATACCTGAGTATAAAGAAATGTCCTAAAGGGGCTAATTGGAGATAACTAAAAATGTCCTAGGGATTTATTAATGTTTTATTCTCTTTTTGAATATCTTAATAACTCGCATTTCTAATTCATAATGCAACTAGAGGTCTGATCCTGTTCAACGATGGTTCAGTGGCACTAATTATTTCTGAAATTACCCAGTGAGAAATCACAAATAAAACTTCTATGTGGTGCTCATTAAACCTGCACTTAAACAGAATCTTCAGCATCTTCAATGGATCAAATGCATACGAAGCTGGTTAAAGAACTACAATGAGCAATGGGTGAACTTCATAGGACTTTGTGATCTCATTGTCTCATCTTTTTATTATGGGAGAACAAAAATAAAATAAACAAATATGCAACATATAAAAATAATGAGCGCCTTAGCCCCACTAAACTCCAATTGTCAAAGATCTATTAATACAGTAGTAATAAAACCCTTTTTACTTGATTGGCTGTTAGGCTGAACAGATAGGGAATTTTAAAATTGAAAAGTTTCTGTGTATTCTCTTCAAAGATGATTTGTATTTATTTATCTTATAAAAGTATGTCATAGATATTTATTTGAATAGATAGACATGTGTTAATAATACCACCAAATCAATCTATGTTTGAAACGTAGTTGAGGGAATTCTTTTTGATCTCTAGCTTCCATATAATATTGCATATTGCATAATATGCATATTGCATATTTTCATAAATAGGATCAATTTTTTAAATTTTATTTATTTATTCATGAGAGACAGAGAGAAAGAGAGAGAGAGGCGGAGACACAAGCAGAAGGAGAAACAGGCTCCATGCAGGGAACATGGGATTCGATACTGGGTCTCCAGGATCAGGCCCTGGGCTGAAGGCAGCGCTAAACTGCTGAGCCACCTGAGCTGCCCAACAGGATCAATTCTATCTCCATTACTAAAGATTCAAATATGTATATTTTAAAAAATAATGATCTTTAACCATATGAAGTGTCTGAGAACATAGTATAGCATAGTTTACATTATTAAAAATACTTTGAGGATTTTTCCATATTATTTCATGCAGTTCCTGATTTGGGCAGATAATACTTTTATATGTAAGATGTTTCCACTCATTGTTAACTACAGATACACAAAATAAGTTAAAGAATATTCTCAAGGACATGATTGTCACTTCAGTGATGATATACCCCTCTTGTATGAGTGACTTGAACAATTTAATACCTTTGGTATAATTAACCATTCCCATATACAATAGTATCCATATGAATAAATATTGTTTCTTTTTCTTTATTAAAATAATTATAACTATATCTTTAGATAAAATAGGCTTGTATTCTTGTTCTTTAAATACATTTTAAAATGTTCTACCCTGGGAGACCTCAGTGGCTCAGCATTTGAGCATCAGCCTTCAGCTCAGGGTGTAATCCCAGGATCCGGGATCAAATCACACATGGGGCTCCCTGCAGAGAGCCTGCTTCTCCCTCTCCTTATCTCTCTGTCTCTATGTGTGTGTGTCTCATGAATAAATAAATACATCTTTAAAAAAAGTTCTACCCTGATAATTTACCTAATCACCTATGATTAAATTTAAATTCCGTATATAAATCATGATATGGTAGAAGCCAATATTATTATTAATTTTAGAAAGAAACAGGAGGGATCCCTGGGTGGCTCAGAGGTTTAGCACCTGCCTTCTGCCCAGAGCATGATCCTGGAGTCCTGGGATCGAGTCCTGCGTCAGGCTCCCTACATGGAGCCTGCTTCTCCCTCTGCCTGTGTCTCTGCCTCTCTCTCTCTCTCTCTGTGTGTCACTCACGAATAAATAAATAAAATCTTTAAAAAAAAAAAAAAAAGAAGGAATCAGGAAAATATCAGCTGCTTTATTTTTCTACAGCCCTCAATACAATTTTTATAAAGGCGAAGATGTCCCCACCAAATTACCTAGATAACCTTCCAATCATCCTGAAAATCTACGAATTCGGCCTGAGATTTAAAGAGAGACCAGCTGGAATGCTACAGTGAGAAGAGTTCGCGCTTCTATCAAGGTAGGAAGACGGGGAAAAAGAAATAAAGACACAAAAGGCCTCCAAGGGGGAGGGGCCCCGCGAGGAGCCGGGCTGAGGCCGGGGCGAGTGTCCCCAGGACAGGAGAGCCCCGTCCCAGAGGAGAAGGAGCTGCACCAACCTTCCCGGGGGGGAAAGGGGCTCGAGGGAGTTAGAGCAGGACCCAGGAGGGCGGGGATGCCCTCGGGCTCCCGGGGACACTAACAGGCACCTGCGCCCCGGGAGAGCCCCACACCCCGCAGCCGAGCTCCCTAAGGGCTGCAGCGCACAGCGGGACCTGGAGCAGCTCGGAGGGGCTCGGGCGGCGGCTCCGCGGAGGGGGCTGCGGGGCGGGAGCGCGAATCCAACAGCGCAGGCCCCGGGGCACAGGGCGCTGGGACACAGCCCAGGATCCGGCCTCCCCCGGGACAGGCAGAGGCCGGGAGGGCCCAGGACAGCGAGGACGCTCCTGGCCCGAGCTGAGCAGATCAGCGGCCCGCCCCGGAGCCCCCAAGAACCATATGATCCTCTCAATAGATGCAGAGAAAGCATTTGACAAAATACAGCATCCATTCCTGATCAAAACTCTTCAGAGTGTTGGGATAGAGGGAACATTCCTCAACATCTTAAAAGCCATCTACGAAAAGCCCACAGCAAACATAATTCTCAATGGGGAAGCACTGGGAGCCTTTCCCCTAAGATCAGGAACAAGACAGGGACTTGCTATTCAACATAGTACTGGAAGTCCTAGTCTCAGCAATCAGACAACAAAAAGACATTAAAGGCATTCAAATTGGCAAAGAAGAAGTCAAACTCTCCCTCTTCGCTGATGCCATGATACTCTACATAGAAAACCCAAAAGCCTCCACCCTAAAATTTCTAGAACTCATACAGGAATTTGGTAGTGTGGCAGGATACAAAATCAATGCCCAGAAATCAGTGGCATTTCTTTACACAGACAATGAGACTGAAGAAAGAGAAATTAAGGAGTCAATCCCATTTACAATTGCACCCAAAAGCATAAGATACCTAGGAATAAACCTAACCAACGAGGTAAAGAAACTATACCCTGAAAACTATAGAACACTTCTGAAAGAAATTGAGGAAGACACAAAGAGATGGAAAAATATTCCATGCTCATGGATTGGCAGAATTAATATTGTGAAAATGTCAATGTTACCCAGGGCTATTTACACGTTTAATGCAATCCCTATCAAAATATCATGGACTTTCTTCAGAGAGTTAGAACAAATTATTTTAAGATTTGTGTGGAATCAGAAAAGACTCCGAATAGTCAGGGGAATTTTAAAAAAGAAAACCTTATCTGGGGGCATCACAATGCCAGATTTCAGGTTGTACTACAAAGCTGTGGTCATCACGACAGTGTGGTACTGGCACAAAAACAGACACATAGATCAATGGAACAGAATAGAGGACCCAGAAGTGGACCCTGAATGTTATGGTCAACTAATATTCGATAAAGGAGGAAAGACTATCCATTGGAAGACAGACAGTCTCTTCAATAAATGGTACTGGGAAAATTGGACATCCACATGCAGAAGAATGAAACTAGACCACTCTCTTTCACCATACACAAAGATAAACTCAAAATGGATGAAAGGTCTAAATGTGACACAAAAGTCCATCAAAATCCTAGAGAAGAACACAGGCAACACCCTTTTTGAACTCGGCCACAGTAACTTCTTGCAAGATACATCCACAAAGGCAAAAGAAACAAAAGCAAAAATGAACTATTGGGACTTCATCAAGATAAGAAGCTTTTGCACAGCAAAGGATACAGTCAACAAAACTAAAAGACAACCTACAGAATGGGAGAAGATATTTGCAAATGACGTATCAGATAAAGGGCCAGTTTCCAAGATCTATAAAGAAATATTCAACTCAACAGCAAATAAACAAACAATCCAATCATGAAATGGGCAAAAGACATGAAGAGAAATCTCACAGAGGAAGACACAGACATGGCCAACAAGCACATGAGAAAATGCTCTGCGTCATTTGCCATCAGGGAAATACAAATCAAAACCACAATGAGATACCACCTCACACCAGTGAGAATGGGGAACATTAACAAGGCAGGACACCACAAATGTTGGAGAGGATGCAGAGAAAAGGGAACCCTCTTCCACTGTTGGTGGGAATGTGAACTGGTGCAGCCACTCTGGAAAACCGTGTGGAGGTTCCTCAAAGAGTTAAAAATAGACCTGCCCTTTGATCCAGCATTGTACTGTTGGGGTTTACCCCAAAGATTCAGATGCAATGAAACACCAGGACACCTGCACCCCGATGTTTCTAGCAGCAATGTCCACAATAGCCAAACTGTGGAAGGAGCCTCAGGGTCCATTGAAAGATGAATGGATAAAGAAGATGTGGTTTATGTATACAATGGAATATTACTCAGGCATTAGAAATGACAAATACCCACCATTTGTTTCAACGTGGATGGAACTGGAGGGTATTATGCTGAGTGAAGTAAGTCAATCAGAGAAGGACAAACATTATATGTTCTCATTCATTTGGGGAATATAAATAATAGTGAAAGGGAAAATAAGGGAAGGGAGAAGAAATGTGTGGGAAATATCCGAAAGGAAGACACAATATAAAGACTCCTAACTCTAGGAAACGAACTAGGGGTGGTGGAAGGGGAGGAGCACGGGGATTGGGGGTGAATGGGTGACGGGCACTGAGGGGGGCACTTGACAGGATGAGCACTGGGTGTTATTCTGTATGTTGGCAAATTGAACACCAATAAAAAATAAATTTATTATTAAAAAAAACAATTTTTATAAAAGCAAACTTTGACAAGTAGAATATAAGAATGTAGAACACCTTCTGGATATCTACTGTTTCCTTCCTTTTTCTTTTTCTCTCTCCTTATTTTTTCTTTCTTTCCTTCCTTGTATTTTCCTTTCTTTCTTTCATTCTTTCTTGTCTGTCTGTCCATCCATGCATCCACCCATCCATCCAGTCATCCATTCATCCATCTATTTATCATCTATCTACAGAGACTCCATTAGAGATTTTTTAAAAATTAGTAACATGGTTTCAGATCTCCTTATTTAAAAAGGCACTTGTGAATTTGAAAATGAATTTTCATATACAGGTGTTTTCAAAGGAACACTGAAACTATTATGCTACTAGAGTCTATGATAGCTGAGGTCATAAAACATGATGGAATAATAAAAAATATGAAAATTATTTAATAAGATCTTATACTCAAGTGTGGATCTCTGAAATGCAGCATTGCAACAGCATCTAGTATACACTGTGAAAATATTTTATGTCAAAACAAATCCTATGATCTCTGATTTTATGTTATCAAATCACACAGAGATCATTATAAGATTCTTTTAAATAGAATCTTTTAAGTCAAGTATCTTTCTAAACTGTTTTGAAAACACTTTCAGATTTTTTTTTAAATTAATTTTTATTGGTGTTCAATTTACCAACATACAGAAAAACACCCAGTGCTCATCCCCTCAAGTGTCCCCCTCAGTGCCGGTCACCCATTCCCCTCCAACACCCGCCCTCCTCCCCTTCCACCACCCCTAGTTCGTTTCCCAGAGTTAGGAGTCTTTATGTTTTGCCTCCCTTCCTGATATTTCCCAACATTTCTTTTCCCTTCCTTTATATTCCCTTTCACTATTATTTATATTCCCCAAATGAATGAGAACATACACTGTTTGTCCTTCTCCGATTGACTTATTTCACTCAGCATAATACCCTCCAGCACTTTCAGATTTTTAAAATAATTTTCTGTTTTTCATATGCTGCAGTGATGATAAACCACTTCTAATTCATATATGGTGTTAAATAACATCATTATTCATGAAGTAATAATAGCTGACATTTATTGGGAGTTTATTGGTGGTGGTGGTTAGTCTCTGTTCTAAAGTGAGTTAATACTAACTCATGTACTTCCTACAAAAACTCTGTGGAGAAGGTATTACTTTTAACAGGCAAGGAAATAACAGAAAATTGTGAAACCACTTAGTTCAACTCCAAAGGCTTTGTTCTTAACCAAAATGTCATTGTTTTTTAAGTTAACTTTGAAAAAAGGTACTGTTTCAAATGAAAGGGCTATGCTCAAACTTCATAAAAATCACCTCAGGAACAGATTAAAATACAAATGTGTGGCCTTGAACACGGTTATAATAAATCAAAATCTCTGAGATTGGCTCCTGGTGATCTTTTATTTTAAACTAAGCTTTCATGTATTCTTGAGGTACCCTAAATTTGAAAACATTATTTTGATCTATTATTTGAGAAATCTTTCTTTGTGGTACCCACGTCTACAATTCACTTTCATGACCCCTTCAACTCCAGTTCACATTTCTTACATGTATATTTTTGCTGGTTTTTCTTTCTTTTGTTTTTACTTTTGTTTTTTAAGGATTTTACTTATTTATTCATGAGAGACACATGGAGAGAGGCAGAGAAATAGGCAGAGGGAGAAGCAGGCTCCCAGCATGGAGCCTAATGTGGAACTTGATCCCAGGACCCCGGTATCATGTCCTGAGCCGAAGGCAGATGCTCAACCACTGAGTCACCCAGGCGTTCCACTGCTTTTTTACAATCAAAATTTCCTTGTTATAGCTGTTTAAAATTTGACTTGGGTGTCTCTGAGAATTCTGTTACTAAGAAAAGATCATTGAGTTTATAGCCATATATTAATTTTAGTTTCACACACCATGATGTGTATCAAATAACATGAAAAAACAAAAAGGATGACTACTTCTGATTATAGAAAATACATACCTAAAAAATTTATATACTCCACTATGTGTGAACTACAACATAAATGTTTAACAATGCTGTAATTATAATTAACTATTTTATAGACATTAAATTGCTGAAATAAAATATTTTTCAAAGTGTTCAAGTAAAATGTTCAAAGATTAGAAATACCTACTAAATTTAAGTATTTTAGAAAATTATATGTGTATGTTTAAAAATTCCCTTTTTCTATTAATCTGAATGAAAGATCTAACTCCAAAATGTTGAGTTATTTACGAGATACAACAGACAGGTGGTACTTAGAACAGAAAGAACAAAAATTATAACTCATCTCTAAGGAGAGTCATTAGAGTCAATAAATTATTGAGAGTTTCACTTTTAAATTGGGAAAAATGGCCAATAATAATTATTGAGAGTTTCACTTTTAAATTGGGAAAAATGGCCAATAATAATTAAACATTTAGAAATAATAGTTTAATGACTAAGCAACAATAGGTTGTACTACTATTTGTATAGCTTTCTTGATAAAGAAACATGGGCATTAAAAATCAGCATAGTTTTTTTAAAGTACTAGTTTGTCAATAACAACAGCACAGTAATTATAGATAACAAGATATATGTCATATTCCCTGAGGTAAAATATCTGTCAGTTTACAGAATTGTAAATTCTAAGTATGTAAAGGAAAATATGGTAAGGATGAGCCTCACAGTGAAGATAGAAAAGCAGGACAAAAGCAGATCATGGTGAAAACTGTAAGATATTATATAAATGAGAGGGTATATCCAGAATAGAATTATCTTTTATTGTGTGGTATTTTTGGCATTTTATAATAGAATTATCTTATAAAAGGTGAAGGTGAGCACATTGTGTACATGTTTTTTTAATAAGAGCTTTTAGTATACCAGAAATTATTGGCTTTATATCTCTGACAGGGTGAATGTATATGCCTCAGTTGAAAGAATATATCAAAAATGTAGAATCATGTCTGAAAATGTGTTAAGAAAGAAACCAGCTATGAGTAAAAACTGTTTTAGAGGTGATCATAAAGGGAGACAATTTTAAAATCTAAACTCTTTTAGATTTCATTTAATTATATGACAGAGAGAGAGCACAAGTAGGCACAGTGGCAGGCAGAGCAAGAGGGGGAAGCAAGATCCCTGTAGAGCAGAGAGCCCAAGGCAGGGCTTTATCCTAGGACCCCAGGATTATGACCCTAGCCAAAGGCAGAGGCTTAACCGACTGAACCACCCAGGCGCCCCTTAAAAGTCCTCTGTATGTATTTATGATTTAGCTATATATATTTAAAATTTAGACAGGATTACATAAAACCAAGTAATATCAAAGAAATTTGCTTCAGTAAGACAATATTAAAAATTATATTTTTTTCAGTTGCCACTGAAAAGCATGATTTACTTAAGTCTTGTAAAATTCAAAGTCTAAGACAAGTCAAGGGTTTTGAGGCCAATAAGTTGTCTATGTGTCTGCAGAGGGTCCCCAATGGGTTTGAAAGCATCATCAGTTAATTCAACACAAAAATCTTGAGGGAGATTTTCCAAGTGAACCAAATGTTAGGGCAAAAGAAAACTGTTGCAAGGGTCAGAATTTTACATGCCAAAGAAGACAAGAGCAAGAGAAACAATAAACAGTAAGGCAAGTAAATTGTCATTGTCTTGGAACTTTTCCAAGATGGAGAAACCAGACACGTAGATTAGGATCTCAGAAGAGGTGAACATAAGCATAATCCATGAATTTTACTCCAACTATTTACTCT
Organism: Vulpes lagopus; assembly: GCF_018345385.1. NCBI lineage: Eukaryota > Metazoa > Chordata > Mammalia > Carnivora > Canidae > Vulpes > Vulpes lagopus. The sequence goes on from NC_054839.1 coordinate 26,279,728, forward strand.
GAAACATAGAGCTCAATTTACTTTTAACTAGGTGTATCCTTCACTCTATTCATTATGGACATCTCAAAATGAGAAATAAAATTAAATCTATGAAAACATGTATGAAAGACATCGAGATGATAAAGGGACTCTGCAAGAAAATTTGGAAGCTGAGATTGCTGCTATGGAATTTGCTTGCAGTTTTCTAGATCGTAGGCTCATTTCACATGATGATTTAGCATCCATAGATGGTTACAAAACAATTTTTTCCCTTCAAAATATGGGAGTTATATTGCCACGATTACTCATTTGCTATTGTTGAATGTATGCGTCCTCTCAGAATTCAAATGTTTAAATCTTAATGCCCAGTGTGAAGGTATTAGGAGGTGGGGACTTTGGGAAACAATAGAGAATAATGCCTCAAAAAAAGAGACCCTAGAGAGCACCCTTGCATCTTCTACCGTGTGAGGGCAGAGTAAGAAGTCAGCAGTCTGCAACCAGAACAGGGCCTTTCCAGAACCCAACCATATTGGCACTCTGACCTTGGACTTTCAGTCTCCAGAAGTATAAGAAATAATGTTTTGTTACTTAATATCAGTCTGTGGTATTTTGTTATAGTAGCCTGGACAGTTAAGACATATCTTCATGAGATATTACTCTTTCTTAAGCTTATGTTGTAAGACATAAATCTCAACAAAATTTAAATGTTTTGTTTTCATATAAAACTAAGAATTTTTCCATTCCCTCTTTTGAAGTTTACTTGCAATCACCACTATAAAGATTGAGAATCTACTTATATAACCTATGTTATACAGGTAAGTTTGTTCTGTGGTTTTTTTCTTTTAGACATTTGTCAGATGTGGTTCTGTGTTTTTGCTTGTTATTGTAAAGTAGGACACATATATGGTTACATCCAAATATAATTTTTTTAAATTATATTTGAGTAAATTTGAGTATCAAACAGCAAGTAATTTTTAGTGTAAATATGTCTCAGGCAATTCCAATTTTTATACTAAAAGTAATTTTGTTGTTTATCTGAAATTCAAACTTACCTGTTTGGACTTTTGTATCTTTATTTGCTAAATCTGGCAACATTTAGCATATTCAGAGAGTGGCTCATTTGGTTAAACTGTGGTTATTATACTGCAGCAGTGTATTTCCAGCAGATACCTAACTTGAGAGTAAGTAATATGTGTTTTAAATTTTACCATGGAAAAATCAATTGGTGTATGTTATTTTTCTGGAAATTTAATATTTGGGGTATATATCTTTTAAAAAAATAAATTTGGATCTTTCTGTTTTAAGGAGATGATATAATTTGGGTAATTTTTATTTGGCATATGGGACTAATTACAAAACAAGGTAGAGTTGTGTTGCAAAGATGATTGGCAGAAACTTTATATGTTAATATGATAAGAAGCTCCACCAAGTTGTCCAAGAAAACTATCCAAATCAGGCATAATACCTGATCATTTTCCAGTTCCAGTGTATATTCAATATTTTTGAAGTATTTGAAAAGGTAAACAAGAGATTTAATAACACATCGCTGCTACGTGAAGAAAGGAAAAGGAAAAGGAAACTCAAATAGGATAGGTTCAAGGAAAGACCTTCAAAGAAATAGGAAATACTAGATTTTGTTTCAATGAAATAACAAATAAAAAGATAGATATGTAGATGAAAAGATCCCTCTGATAACTTCTATGTTTGCTATGTAGCAGGAAATGTGATGACCTAAGGAAGTTTTGAGGAGCACAGAGAAGGTTTAGAAAAGAAATTGTGATGAGATGAGCTATTAATTTGAAAAAAAAAATGATTTGCAGCTAATGCGTAAAGTGCAAATGAAGTTAGAGACTGTGAACTTATTGTTCTCTCATTCTCCAAATTTGTGAAATTATCTAGAGGTAGAAAGAAGATTAATTGAATTAATTTGAGACTTAAATGCAAACTTTGCTGAGCATCGCTAAGCAACCATGAAGATTAATATCATTGCCAGGGAAAACATCAACTTACAGAGCATGGAATATATACTAGATGGACATATATGTAAAGCCTGTAGAAAGGTGAAAAGATAAATATCAAGAAAAATGATAATTACTTCTGAGAGAGCTTTATGAGGTCAAATAACAAGCATAATGATGATAAACTGATTAAAATGAAATATTAAGTATATATAAAGAGTGAAATATCTGGATATGAAATAGTCTGTGAATACAGCTGCTTAGAGGATGACTTGAGCTCTGCTAGAGCTAGAGCATGAGCAAGTCAGTGGCCTTGGAGAAGTATCACACAGAGTTTAGATACCATTTTAGGATTTATGAGTTATTTTGTCCTAACATTTTCCCCAGAAGAATATGATGAATGAAAATTTCATAGTCATCTAGGCTTTTAATGCCTCCTTTTTTAATAGAATCCTTTTTTAAAAAATATTTTATTTATTTATTAGAGACACACAGAGAGAGAGAGAGAGAGAGACAGGCAGAGGGAGAAGCAGGCTGCATCAGGCCCTGGGCAGAAGGCAGCAGTAAACCGCTGAGCCACCTGGGCGGCCCTTTTTATAGTATTCTTATTTCTCTTTCTTGTATATATATATATACACATATATATAAAATATATACACACACTATATGTATGTATGTATATACCATATATATGTATGGTATGCATACCACATATGGTATGTATATATATATATATATATATACACATGTATATGTGAAGAATATATGTGTATGTGTGTGTGTATATATATATATATATATATATATATATATATATACTTAATTTTGGCTGTTTTTGAACTGTCTTCCAGGAAGATAAATGCAACTGACTATTCCAGCCATATTGTCTGCTAAAAGATATGTACCTATTGTTGTTGGCCTTCAGTTTTGTGTAATGTCAACTCACTACATTGGAATCCAATACTCTCTATAGCAGGGCTTGCATAAATACCTTTAATGGTCACTCACCACCCTTTAATTAAAAAGATTAAGGATAATTCTGCCTGGGTCATCTCCACGTAGTTCAACTGTCAATATACCTTTATGAGGGTGATTTTGGGTTACTCTCTAGTGAATTATTAAACCTGGTCTCATTTCTATAGATGGAAGATTCCACATCCTAACTTCAACAATGTCATGACTTCCAGTTGCATGTCATTTCTTTCTTTTTTTTTTTCATGTCATTTCTATTGAAGATATTGAGATAGGGTTGTGGTTTACAGAGAATATATTTATATTTTTGCTTATGTGACAATTCATAGAATTCCTTATATAATATTTTGTAAGTTACCAAAATCATCAAAAATAGCATGACAACAAATTATTTCCTAATATCATCCATATGTCCAGGATTACCTCAAAAACAACATTGAACATAAATCTTTTTAGCCCTAATTTAACACTGTTTGAACAAACTGAATCATAGCCATTGATAGAGTGGAATTACCTAGAATTGTTACCAGTACAAAGTAATGGATTAATAAGTATCTTGGAATAGATTAATAATTTTAATATCATCACATAAATTATCCATGACATTGAATTAACAATTCTATATATTTATCTTGTGATATTTTCATATCATTGTCTTATATTTCACTTTTAATATATTTTTGCAAGTATGTTTATTTTATATATAATATATATAACAAAAATGATAAAAATCTTTAATAATGTTTTAAACATAGTTGCATTAACAATATATTTATTAAGATTAATTTATATAAAAAATTAAAAATGATTTATTTATAAAATTCTGTTAAAAATAAGCTAATGACCTCTATGATATATAATGTACTTTTGGTTAATATGACTAAGTTATATGATCATAAAATTAATTTGGAGCTAACTATCAAAGGTCTCTGTAGATCAGTTACAATCCTAGCCCGTGAATGAATAGAAAAACAAAATCCAACTATAAACAGCCAATTAGAGACGTACTTTAGCTTTAAAGACACAGGTTCAGCATGAAGGGATAGAAAAGAAATTCCATACAAATAGAAACCAATACAGAGGAGTAGTAGTCATATTTACATCAGACAAAATTCAGTTTAAGTAAAATACTCTAACAAGACATGAAGAAGGACATACAATTATAAAGGAGTCAATTCATCAAAAGAATATGACAACAGTAAATATATAAGCACTCAACATTGGAGCACCTAAATATATTAAGCAAAGGTTAACAGAACTGCAGGGAGAAATAGACAGTAACCCAATAATAGTAGGGGACTAATACTCCACTTTAATAATCATCCAGACACAAAATCAATGAGGAAATATTAGAATTGAATCGTAATTAGAAAGAAGTAAAATGATCTTTCATTATAAATGACATAATCTTAGATGTAAAAAAACCCTAAAGACTTAACAAAAAAAAACTATTAGAATAAACAAATTCAGTAAAGTTGCAGGATACAAAATCAGCATATAAAATCAGTTGTTTTCCTATACATTAACAAGAAATTATCTTAAAAAAATTAGGAAAACAACATAATTTACAGTAGCACCAAAACCAATGAAATACTTAGAAATGAATTTAAGTAAGTAGGAAGAGACCTGTACACTGAAATTTGACACTGATAGAAATTGAAGACACGAACAGAAGGATAGCACGCGTTTATGGATGGAAGAATTCATATTGTTAAAATGTCCATACTACTAAAGGGATCTATTGATAGCAACCACTATCAAAATTCCAATGACATTTTTCACAAATATAGGGGAAAAAAGTACACTAAAATTGACGTGGAACCACAAAAAGATGCCATATATCCAAAGCAATCTTGAGGGAGAAAAAGCTGGAGGTATCACACTTCCTGATTTCAAACTATAATAAAAACTAAAATAATCAAAATGATACAGTGCTAGCATAAAGCCTAATAGACCAACATAATAAAATAAGGATCCCAGAAATAAAACCATGCATATTCAGTTAACTAATCTTTTTTTGTTTGTTTGTTTGTTTTGTTTTTTTCAGTTAACAAATCTTTAGCAAAGGCACCAATACACACAATGGAGAATGGACAGTCTCTTCAATAAACAATATTGGGAAAACTGAATACTTGCATAAAAATGTACACTGGATGTACATATAAAAGAATGAAACGATCTTTGTCACACACCACTAATAAAAATTAACTCAAAATAAATGAAAGACTTAAATGTAAGACATCAAACTATAAAATTCCTAGAAGAAAAAATAAGGTAAAATTCCTTTTACCTTGATCTTGGCAATGATTTTTTGGACATGACATTAAAGGCATAGCCAACAAAAACAAAAATAAACAAAGAGGATTATGTCAAACGTACAAAAAGTAGAATGGGTTAGCAGGTGCTGGGAGTGAGGGAAGTAGGTAGATGATAGTCAACGGTACAAATCCATTTATAAAATGAATACTCCTGGAATCAAATGTACAGCATGGTGACTATAGTTGGTAATGCCATATTATTAACTTTAAATTTTCTAAGACAGTAGATCTTAAAACTTTTTGCCACAAACAAAAAGAATGATAAGTATGTGAGCTGACAAGTATTTAAGTAAAATGATCGTGTTAATTATTCATAAGCTATGTGTGTCTCAATCACATTGTGCACCTTAAATAGTTCAAATTTATTTGTTAATTATACCCTGATAAAACTGGGGAAAATAAAAATAAAATAAAATAAAATAAAATAAAATCCCAGCCCAAGTAGGTTCTCATTTAGAAAGAACAAGGAAAATATAATCAATTTCCTGTCGGACATGGCCTCTTTGTCAATTTTAAATATCAGCTGTGTTATATCACACGTATAATATATATACATTAACTGATTTCCTCAGGGTCTGTACTTTATGTTTCTCTGATGTGCAAGGTCTAGTTTTCTGATACTAAAAATGTAAATGGTTTGTATTCATGTTTTTTTTTCTGAGTTCAATAAGGGCTATAGTTTGTGATGTTCTTCCTTTTCTTAGTATTTTTGCATAACTACTAAGTATTGGACAATTTTCAAAGTACTTTCAATATTGCCTATATTCCATAATATAGTTATATTACACCATGGGAATATCTGTTCAGGCTCAAAATTCACAGTTAAAAATTCATGAGTAAGGTTTTATCTCTAAGAGATTTATTATATATTTTACATTTAATCTATGAGAGATAATTAATCAAAATTAGAGTTTTCCCTTCTTTAGTCCTGAGGGAAAGAATATGGAAGAAGGGGATGAAATTTGTTCTAAAGAGATTAATGACTAAGAATCCTTTTTCTGACAGTCTGTGTGTGTTTGTGTGTGCGCGTGCACGTGTGTGTCTTGAGACCTCTTTATCAACCTGAGTTCTTAAAATAAAAAATACTTGTTGGTTCTTCTAAATGTTATGTCACTTTCCTCAAAAAGTTAGAAAATATACCAAAGTACTTGAAGCACCCTTGTCCCCTTAGAAATGTGTGCTATACTATACATTTGGATAATCTATCACCTCTAAGTATTTTATTTTCTCCTATTGCCTCTCATTTGTTCCTTAAACTAACAGTAAATTCACCTGTAACAAAAAAATTGTCCTTTCCACCAAGGTGGAGTTCAGAACAATTTTTTGTGGGTTAAATGTTTCTCTTGAGTGTTTTTATTTGTTTGTTTCTTTGCCTATTTCCTATTGAACAAAAACACGTATTTCTCATAAACTATATTTATATATACTCAGAAGATAATATAGAAAACTTATAAAGTAATAATAATAAACAAAATATAATATAATAAATATAAATATAAATAAATATAATAAAAAAGTAAATACTTTTCAAAAATATTTATTTATTATTTATTTATTTATTTAGTGCAAATGTGAGCTGGGGTAGGAGCAGAGGGAGAGGGTGGGGGAGAATCTTAAGCAGCCTCCATGTCCAGCAAGAGCCTGATGCAAGGTATGGGCTCCATCTCACAACCCTGAGATCATGACCTGAGCTGAAATCAGGAGTCAGATGCTTAATGCCAGGTGCCCCAGAAATATATTATTTACTCACCAGGCATCAAGAGACCTAGACATATACATGCCTAACACTTATCCAGTTTATTTATTTTTTTAAGATGTTATTTATTTATTCATAGAGATGCAGAGAGAGAGAGAGAGGCAGAGACACAGGCAGAGGGAAAAGCAGGCTCCATGCAGGGATCCCGATGCAGGACTCGATCCGGGGTCTCCAGGATCACGGCCCAGTCTGCAGGCGGCACTAAACCGCTGCACCACAGGGGCTGCCCACTTATCCAGTTTAATTGCTTCTTTTCTCTATTAAGATCAACAAGTTATCACTTTGTCAAACAAGTATATTTAAAATGACTTTGCTAGCTTTTGAGTACAGTGATTATCAAATGCAAGTTCTTGTTCAGGTCTGGTTGTATTACTATCAGTTTTGAGTATTGAAAAAAATATATAATGTCTCAATTCCTACCTCCAAATAGAGGATAGGGACTAGTTATCTTTATTAAAGTAAAAGCAAGATCTTTCCCAGTTCTTTTCCTAATACGCAGTTCCCTTATGAAGTGCATAGTCACATCTATTATTTTCTAAAGTAGATCCTAAGTTCTGAGAAACAATCTTCCTTCCCAAATCTTTGCAAATGCTGCATAACTTGTGCAATTCCTATCAGTCTCTAAGGCCACAGTTGAAATTTCACTTAATCAAAATGCCACATGACAGGAAAAAATACAGCTGAAAATACCTCATTAATTCAAAATAACAGCTCATTTAAAGAAAATTTGAGAAATATTCTCTAAGTGAAAAATTCAGTGTTAATGTCCCTATTCCCAACTAATGTTGCCTTTTGTTAGATTCACCTCTTCTTATAGATAATTCCTAAAATAAGGCACTAGTACCTATAGTTCTCTGCCTTCAGTGAAAGTTTAAACAGCTTCCTAATATGTCTGGGTAAATAATTTAGTTCAGTGAGTATGGGAAAATGGAAGGGAAGCCTGGACAGAAAATGTGGTTATTGAGGGAGAAATGCAATGAGATAGGGGCTTCTGGGAAGAGACAAGCTCATGGAAGGCTGGAAGGTGCTAAGTACAGGTGTTTGGAAATCTACATAAATAAAATTGCTATTGCTAAAGGCTACTTTCCTTGGACTGTTTTCTGAACTAGCAGCTATAGTTTTATAGAAAGAAAACTAAGCCAGAAGGACTGTATTCAATTCTAAACTCAATTTCTAGATGTCTCCTCTATGAAAAGTCACAAAACTTTTCATGTCTTAGTTCTGGTATTTTCAAAACAAAGTAATATCTCAGAGTTTTTATGAAGGAAAACAGAATAAAATATCAATTTCAATTATTATTATTTTGCTATTATTGTTACTACTACAACATCTTGGATAACTGATGTGCAGTATTTATCTACATATTAGTCATCACATCAGTATTTTGGATTACATTTTTAGTTTAAAAGCAAAAAATACCAAGCCACAGTGGAGTATTTGGAATACTTTAGAGAAATCAAAAAGGAAACAACGTTTTGACTATTAATTGCCTCTTTAGAGATAATAATCTGGCATATGATGGGAAAGACTTTGATAAGTTAAAAAGGGCTTTTAGAACTGGAGCAGAAAAAGTCAACATTAACTTATATCAATGAAGCAAGAGGAATGGAAGGAATGAAATAGAAGAAAACTAAACTAATAACTACCATTTAAAGAAGCATGTGATATTGCAGGGGTAGTGAGCACTTGATCCATGGATAATTATGACTTTTTAGATAATGATTTCCTAGCTAATATTCATCAATGCCATACTTCAGGGAATTTAAGGTATTATAATTCTAACACTACTTCATATTTAAATTCTGGTTTTCAATATTCAGGAATATCTGTGAGTATACAGTGGACATTTAAGTGCCCTGATTCTTCATTTAATCCTCGGAATTAAAGAATAGTATCTTTTAATAGCACTCTCAAAGATTCAGTGAATCTCCAGTATTAATTAAAACTTTCTCCATAATCTTTTGTCAGAATATCATTAAAATATATTAATCCCCATGACTTTTCATGATTAAAGAGAGATAAAAAAAAATCCACAGGCTAGCAAATAAATGTGTATTCCAACACAGGTATGAATTTAGGGTAACTATGCTTTATCTACTTGGACATTCAAACATTAATGTTGTTGAAACAATAAACAAAACTTAGAAGGAAAAAGTAACTTTTTGATCCCCAATGAAATAAAGATTTAAGGCTTTATGTAATTGTATTCAACTTTATGACATTAATCTAGAAGGCAATATTCTGGCACCAGGATGTTCTTCAATAATACATGATGAGGCACTTGATCTTGGTCTTCCAACTTGTCTTTTTTTATTCTTTCCTGGTATTATTTTTTTGTCCCTGAATTTTAAAAAAAAAATGCTTTAACAAATCCCAAAAAGTGGATATCGGTAATTTCAAGATTTATTCCTGACTATAAATGAACACTTTGATGGATTTCTAAGGACTGCAAAACTTGGATCCCTAATGTAGATGATATTTGCTATTATGATGAAATAGTATGCATAATAAACAATAATGGAAATTCTATGGACTGTGCAAATCTGAACATCATTAAAACAAAATTTCAAGCTATAATCCCCAAGTTAAAAATCTATTAAAAAATTAAGGGTATTAAGTAATTCATATTCCTTAGGATTTTATAATATATTTTTTAATATTTTTATTTTATTTATTCATGAGAGACAGAGAGAGAGAGAGAAGCAGAGGCACAGGCAGAGGGAGAAGCAGGCTCCATGCAGGGAGCCCGATGTGGGACTCCATTCCTGGTCTCCAGGATCACACCCTGGGCTGAAGGTGACGCTAAACCACTGGGCCACCAGGGCTGCCCAGGATTTTATAATATTAACTAGACTTCATGCCTCTTATAGTAAACAGTAATAAAGATAAATTCATTTTCTACTATTCATTATAGTATAATCCACTGGACATTATAGGTCTTAAAAACCTGAAGACAAATCCAAGGGTGAAGAGATAACAAACGACAGCACATACATCCTTTATTATTATGACTTGTAATTGATAACGTAAGTTTCTGGACTGTGGAGTGGTTTGTTAATTGCTATGTTAACAATATAACAGAATATAACAATAGAAAATCTGTTAACAATAACAGTACAATAACAATATAACAGAATACAAAATCTTTTCATCATCTAGAAAAATGAAATCCAGAGCCATGGTTTTTCTGTCAAGATATAAGGGATTAGTTTAGAGGCAGTGATTTGTACCAGGATTGTAATAACACATCTGTGGTAAATAAGCTACCATTTGTCCTCTTTAGAAACTGTTGAAGTTATCTTTCATTTTATTTTTAACATGAATTTATTTAACATAATAGCATGGGCTTCCTTGGGATCCCTGGGTGGCTCAGTGGTTTAGTGCCTCCCTTCCGCCCAGGGCATGATCTGGAGTCCCAGGATCAAGTCCCACATCGAGCTCCCTGCATGCAGCCTGCTTCTCCCTCTGCCTGTGTCTCTGCCTCTTTCTCTCTGTGCCTCTAATGAATAAATAAAATAAAAATCTTAAAAAAAAATAGCATGGGCTTCCTAGGCACAGAAGCAGAGAGGGGAAAATCACCAGAAAAACTAAAATGTCTTTTCTTCAATACTCTTCTCTATGTTTTCATTATCATGTACAATTATACTTTAGATTTAAGACTTATATCAACAATGAATTTAAGCATTCTGAATCCCTTATTTTCCTTTATGAATTCTAGAAAATCTTGGATATCTTCCATATCCATTCCTTGATTTCATAATTTTTGTTTTTTATAAAGGCAAATTGAACTCATACTCACTCATAATTTTATTAATTCTATATTTTAAGATTCCTTCTTGTACCTCAGAGCTTCCTTCTGAAATTATTTTTCTTTTTCCTAAATATTGTTAGTATTTGTTTTAGTAATTCTTCTCAATTTTCTATTTGTGTTCTATTCTATAGTGACAACTAACTAGGAATACAATTCATGACATGATTTTTTTAACATTTTAAAAATGATATTCCACTGTCTTTCCAAGTCCACTGTTAGCTTCTGAAGAGCCTATGACTGAACTTACCATGTAGGTTATCAGTTTTTGAAGGTCATGGGAAACAACATAATCAGATTTGTGTTTTAAACAAATTCCCTAGAGGCACTATGAAGACTAAAATGAAATGGGAAAGAGCCCAGTTTCAGGAGAAGAAATATTTTTGGTTCTCAAATTCCATAAGGGAATTAGAGCTTCAAAAAAGGCAAGGAGAATAGGAATAAAAAATACTAATGATATTTTGATGGTGGATCTTTTATTTTTATTTTATTTATTTATTTTTTAAATAATAGAACCAGTAAAACTACTGCACTTGAGATTAGGGAGTGAACTGAATGTTTCCAATTTGCATGATTGGGAAAAGGGCAAAGCATTTATCTAATACAAGGCCATATGTTAGCCTTGAAGACTCCTATGGTGCTGAGAGGGAGATAAACAGTAGGACCTAGTGGTTCAAATAATAAGTATTAGAGCCAGACTATTTATCTGGGTTCAAACCCTAGGTCTAACACGTACTATCAAGAAAATATTGCTCAAATTATTTTATCTCTTTGTGCCTCTACTTCTTCATCAGTAATATAATTATTATACCAACTCATATGGTCTTTTGAGGTATATATTATATACTATACATAAATTACACATACACACATACATACATCTACTTTAATCTTGGAAGAGGTTTTTTGTTCATTGAAAGAGCTTAGTGGCAAAGCACTGTAATATTTTGAACTCAATCCTATCAATAAACTATGTATGATGCTGGGAAATGCTCTTCCCTCAAAGAACCAATCTGAACAATTTCTGGCTGTGGAAGGAAATTGAGCAAGCTTAATCACTAACTCCAGGTCTGACTTAATTCTTAGAGCTGTATTATTCAGTGTATGCAATACTTTTTTTAAATAGAATATCATAAGGAAAGGATCAAATTCATACTCCACCTGCCTATCTTCTTGCTTTTGAAGAAAGATCCATGTTTCTGAACCATGTCACTGCAACAAACATAACTTTTGCATCCTACAGCACTGGAATAGCACAGCAAGTTTCACTTTTTCACTTTGTAAATTAGATCTTAAAAGGGCAGTATTCTTTTATGCACCCTCTGTTCACCAGATTTAGAAAATAAAAATAAGGAAAAACCACTTAATTTTGAATTTCAGACTTACAAAAAATAGTATAAGTATGTCCTGTGAAATAGTTGGAATATATAGTAAAACATATTTATTGTTTTTTAAAATTCAAATTTAAATGAGCATCTTTAATGTCATCTGGCAAACTTGAAGATGTTGGCAGGCTTCTGTGCTTTAGCAAAATTGACTCAAACCAACTTCCATTCAGCAAACAGAGTTCCTTTACCCCAGTAGGTATATTAAAAGAGCACTCAGATGAGCACTCATATATATATATTCATGAAGCAAGAAGGAGTTTATTAAAACATTGGAATGAGACAGGGCAAAAGGCTCACCTTATTTGTATGTATGGGTAGGTGAGTTCTTGTAAGAACTCGGTGGTATGATGGTTTCAAGGACTAGCATGGTGGGGATATTTGGGGATATATTCATTGTATAAATATTGGTCACATGTTTAACACAAAACCGACAAGGCATATAAACAAAAATTGAAAAAAAATTAAGCCCATTAATATGAAGAACAAAACCTTTAAGAGAATCAACAGAAGAATTCATAAAGTTGGAAGAGGAAACATAATATTAGCCTGAAATATCAGATATCAAAAAAGAGGAGAGCATGCCAAAGCATACACAACACTCAACATCTTCACTGTCAAATATGAAATTTAAAGTTAGCCTCAGGGCAGCCCTGGTGGCACAGCGGTTAAGCCCCACCTACAGCCCAGGGTGTGATCCTGGAGACACAGGATCGAGTCCCACGTCGGGCTCCCTGCATGGAGCCTGCTTCTCCCTCTGCCTGTGTCTCTTCCTCTCTCTCTCTCTCTCTCTCATGAATAAATAAATAAAATCTTTAAAAAAATAAAGTTAGCCTCAGAAAGATCTTCTTCACTATAGCTGTAGAAGAACAAAGAGTAGCTACTGTTAAAAATATATAGAATAAAAAAATCAACCAACCAACAAAACAAAAATATATAGAAGATTAAATAGCTATAGTTAGGGAAGATATAAAGTTCCCATCTCAATATTTCTTTTTTTTTTTTCTATCTCAATATTTCTATTAAAAACCATTACTAATAACATAATTAATGCATATAATTCCAAATTTATAATGTGAAGTGACTCAGATAAATTATTTTATTTTCAAAATATTTAACAAATACAAAAACTTCCAAAAGATGTAAATTTAATTGATTCACTAGCCTAACCAAACATTAGCTTATTTTAGGTGCCCTAAAATAACTATTTATAGTTTACACCACTGCCTACAGCCTTATTCACACTAACAAGAAATTGTATGTAAAGTCACCGTATGAATCTTTGACTTAAAAACATATATATATATACATTACATGTATATCTATATGATTAATGCTTTAGATTATTTTACTATTGTTGTTAAAATGCCTTTCATAGGATTATTTTAGTATTTAAAAAGTAGAGTAGATATTTTTCTTTTGTATTTTCCCTAAATATCTAAAATTATTATGTGAGCAAGTTTGTGTAGGTGTGCATGGCATGTAAGTAGGATGTTAATGAGGGGGTAGGTTAACAATATAGAGAGAGAGAATATGGAAAGTAGGTCTCAGCTACTTGCTGAGTCATTGTGAAAAAAATAGTAACTGAAAACTTTTAATTATTTACATAGTGAATTCCAAACATCTTATCCCACAATAGTGAACATATTCTAAGATATATAAAAGTTTAATCGAAATGGTATTCCCTAATAATTTATTGAATTTTGTTTGAAGGGAAAATCAGACATCTAAATACAACAAACTTTGTTTAGGGAAGGAGGGTATTTGGAATTAATATGCCATTTTACCATTCAGACTATTTTTGCCACTTCTCATTATAGAAAGGCTCAAAATTGATTATGAAATTCAAATTTGCATAGAGGCTGCAATTATGTTCATTTATATTTAGTAAAATCCATGATCCTACAAATTATAAAACAAGGTTTTAAGATAAAATTCCTGTTTACTCAGTGTGCAATTTTTCAGTTCCACCATAATTCATAGATATTTCAGATAATTTGCTTCCCTAAAGAGTATATCTTGGAAAAATAAACTCAATATAATAAACCTATGTGAGAGACAGGATAGCATAATGGTTGAAAGCTCAGATTGTCTTGTCAAGCTTCATGAATTCAAATCCTGCCTGTATCACTAACTGTAAGACAACAGGGGATTTACTTAATCTTCCTTGCTTTCCTTTTATCATATGAAATATGGAAGAAAGAAGAAGTATTTACTTCCAAGATTTCAAATTTAAAATTTCAGAAGGGCATCATGATATGGTAGTTAAGAGTACAGAATGTAGAACCAAATAATTTGGATTCGAGTCATAATTCTACAGTTTACCAGTTGTTTAGCTTTGGGAAAAAAATAACTGATTTTCTCTGCATCAGTTTTTAACTTTGTAAAATTATAATAAATTTTAAAATTAGCTCATATACTTATTTTGAAGATTATGTGAGTTTATTCATGTGAAATGCTTAAACAATACCTACTTTAGATAAGTCATGTTATAAATATGTTATTACCTAATCTTATAAAGACTGAATGAACAAAAGAAGAGCCCTAAAGGAATGCCTGGAGAAGAGACAGTGCTCAATTGATGCTACCCTTTGAATTAGTTTCTATTAGCTACTATAACAAATGACCACAAATTTGTGGCTTAAAACAACAGACAGAGATACCTGGGTCACTCAGTGATTGAGCATCTGCCTTGGGCTCAGAGCGTGATCCTGGGGTCCTGGGATCGAGTCCTGCATCTGGCTCCCCAGGAAGAGCCTGCCTCTCCCTCTGCCTATCTGTCTGCCTCTATCTGTGTCTCTCATGAATAAATAAATAAAAATACTAAAAAAAAAAAAAAAAAACAGACATTTATTATCTTAGAGTTCGAGTTCAGAAGTCTGAAAAAAAAGCATCAGCAGGGCCACTATCCCTCTGGAGACCACAAGAAGAAACCTGTTCCTTGCCTCTTTCAACTATCCATGGCCGTTGATCATGGCCCCATAAGCACATGGTCCCATCTCTCTCTGCTTGTCTCCAAATTGCTTCTCCTCTGGATGTGTAGAGATCTAATCTCCCTCTGCCTCTTTCCTAAGGATATTTGTGATGACATTTAAAGCTCCCCCACATAACCCAGAATAATATACTTATTTCAAGGCCCGTACTTTAATTACATCTGCACAGCCATTTTTTTTTCCTCCAAATGAGTTAATATGTATAGTTGCTAAGGATTAGGACACAGATATAAATTTTGGAGCTGTTACCAGCCTAACATAGTTATGGAGATTCATTTGCAATTAGTTGATACTTTTCATGATACTGTATATTGCATTTGTATAACACTACTTTTTAAAGTACTTTCGGTAACTTAGCACAAGGTGTTAAAACACACGCATGACTTTAGAATATAGCATGGAAGGAACTAAGAAAATAGCATTTACTGAATTTGAAGTTTTGAATCAGCAATCTCTCATTATCAAATCCTCTGCATATTTGATTTTATATTTATGTGATTCAGTCTATAACTTAGATTATTTTTCTCCAAATTGAATTAGAAATAAGATAATGAACTTTAAAAATAATTTAAAATGTTGAGACACTTTGCACTATATATATATATATATATATATATATACACTCCATTTTTAAAAAATAGATATTCTAGTAATGAAAACTATACAGTTTTCAAAACTAGGGTATTGATAATATTTTAGTACTTTAGTACTTTATTAATTAAAATAATATGTGTGGAATAATAATGAAAATGAGTCATTTTCCTACCTCTGGGTCTTAATATGCCAATTTTACTCAGCTATAACATTTGCTTAATATTTAATTTTTCCAGTCACTGGCTTTCTACTAAATTATAAAGTAAGTCATGAGACTTAACTCAGTTTTAAATGTAAAAGTATAATGAATGCTGAATATCATATAAATTAATTTGTAGGCTGACTTGAACTTCAATTTTAATGTTTTCTAAGGAAAGGTTATTAATCTGGAAGTTGTATGACTAATTTTATTCAGAAGTACATGTTTTCTGGGGAAAAAGTGCAAAATAATCATCGGTCTTTCAACAGTGTCAATGATCCAAACATTTTTAAAACCACAGCTCTTACTCATTATAGGATTTTTATGGTGGCATTATCTAAACATAATCATCTGATTCATTCAACAATTTATGTCCCTTAGATAAAGACCTATGCAAGCTATTGGGGTTTTAGGAAATTAATAAGTGCCCCCTCTATACATCCGAGTTGAACAATTGAGAGAGAACCAAGAATTAAGCAGATGTATTTCAATACATCATTTATATTTCTGGTAAGTGACCTTATTGTGTACCACCATGAGTTTGCTTACAACTCCCTGAATGTAACTATTCACCCCCGTGTCTCTTCTGTGGCCACAGAGCCAAGTCTTCTCTATGGCCCCAGAGCTACATCTTCTACATACCCTTAACCAAAGAGGACCACCGGTGTGGGCTGAGCTAACACCCTGGGCTCTTTCTCCCTTCCCTAGTAAGGTTACTCACTCCTTTAGGGGGAGAAATGATAAACAGTGGAGATTCTGTCAGAGGAGTTTCTTTAAGGGAAGTCTTACACATGGATGAATGAGGTAAGGAGTTTCAATGCTTTTTATCGTCATTCTCCTCTATTTTTCCCCCTTGCATTTAGCTTTATTTTTTTAAAATATTTTAGTTATTTATTCATGAGAGAGGCAGAGACGTAGGCAGAGGGAGAAGCAGGCTCCCTTGCAGGGAGCCTAATGTGGGACTTGATCCCAAGACTCTAGGATCATGACCGGAGCACACACTCAACCACTGAGCCACTCAGGCGTCCCCTTGTATTTAGCTTTAAGCCTGAAATTTATGAGGAAGAAATTATCAATTCATGGTGACAGTCTTCTTTCCACTTACTTATGTTTCTCCTCATAGCTTCCAATTCTGAAAGCTTTCATGGGTGCTTTTATAGAATCACCAATGGGTCATTTTCCTTTTGTGCTTACAACACTTCACAATGGGCCATAACAGTTCAGTGTTCAAGTTAACATAACAACCTTTCTATGTCCAAGAAAGAAAGTTAACTTGCTATTCTACTGTAAAGAAAAATTTCCTTACTCATTTTATCTCATGAAACTCATCTGAAGTACTTCCACAAAATTAAATAACCTTGTAAACTAATACCAACGATACAACTGTGATAACACAGAGAAGTCACTAGCTTGAATAAAATGATTTTCATATATTAAAATTCATAATGGATACTGAAGCTTAAATATTAAATTTGTTTGCAAGTTCAAGTCTCTACAAATTAAAATCCTGAGGAATTATAATAAAAATCAATCTCTACTGCACTATTGAGTTAAAATTCAAAGTAAATAAAACCCAGAATTCACATGTCCTTATTTGTTATTTTCACTATAATATAACAGATATTTTGCCCAATAACTTGATAAATGTTATTTCTTTGACTACTACAGGTATGCTATCTTATACTAGATGAAAGTAGTTTCCTCAGCTTCTTAAAAGAGAAGCTGGGTATCACATTTAAAGAGTAAAAGTAAATAAAAAGGACACACAAGGTATATACACTTATCTTGACTACCCCCAATACACTTACCCATACTATCTACACCCACACATGCACATATATGTACACACTCACGAAACTTAGAAAAAATAAAAAATCTTGTCTTTAGAGCAGTTACACCAAGAAAAATGATGTTCACAGACACAAGGTTGTAGGAAACTCAGTTACATTTGAGAAGATCCATGAATCTTGGGTTCAGCTTTACATGTCATAGGAGCATAGTCCATAACCAGGGTTTTACATAATATTGAAATAAATCCTCCAGTATATAGCTAATTAAGTAATTAGGTTTACTGTGCAGGGGACGGCAGTCAGGGGAGGGGGCATTTCCCTTTCCCAAGGGGTGGCACTTTTAATAAAATTAAAATTTGTGTTTTCCATACTCAGATTATTTAATTCCTTTGAATATAGATTTAGCCTTGAGTGAGTTGTTTCTGGTATTGAAATTCTGAATTAATATTCACTAGTGATCTCCAATCCACAATCTTTTATGAGCAGGCCTCTGATATTTGGCTACATTGGCTTCCTCCACTGCCTTTGTTGTGAAATCTCTTAAACATAAAAATTTTCTCTCTTAAGGAAGCTTTCTCCTTTCTCACAATTCTATTATTTATTTATTTTTCTAACTGTCAGAAAAAGAAGTAGAAGGAGGAGGAACAAAATCAAGAGGAGAAGAAGAAGGAGGAAGAAGAAAAGGAGAAAAAGAAGGAGGAGGAACAGGAGGAGGAGGAGAATAGTGAGTGGTTATCCTCAGGACACTTTTGAACTGAAGCTTATGTCAATATTTCTGAATTTCAGATTATAGATTCTTGGAAAGGACTAAATCCATGCATATGGTTTATCACAGTGCCCATTTCATTCCCCAAATCTCAAATGTCACAACCACTTAGTTTTAGTTATTTTGGTTTCATCTATTTCTTCCAAAATAAGATATGCCTGTAGCATTCATTTTCACTTGCTATCACTTATTCCTTTCTAGAGCTTTAACCAAATTTGTGATAGTTCAACCTACAGCGTAAGTAGATCCTTTTCATTTTCTCTATTATGTAAGCCTACCAGTGCTAGATTTGAGTTAATATACCCCTTCCTGTTCAGTCATTCACTTTCTGGCCCATATATAGGGTTCATCAAATAATCTTCCAATGTCTTATCCTTCTTTTCTTGTTAAATTTTTTTTGTGCCTCAATCACTTGTTTGATAAAATAACAAAATATCTAGTTCATTTCTAATACCCCCTGTCAGACCATCTAAAACCTGGTTTCCTAAAATTTCTATTTGTCTATCTTGGCCCCCAATATCTTACTTTCCTTTTCATGTCACTCTGGTCTATTATCTAATATGCTACTTTTCTCCTAAAGAAACCCCTGTTCATCTGTCTTCAATTTCCCACCTCTAGTAACTACTGACCTTTTTATTTATTGTCTCCACAGTTTTGCCTTTCAGTTACTAATTCTTTAAAGTCTGTATTTATTGCCATGTCTGGCCACTGATTAATCTGCTCAGTTAGATTCCAGGGCTGCTAATGATTTGCTAGATTTTGTTTGTTTTTTAAGTCTTGAACCATAAGTCCTCTGCTTATTGCCGGAAGGACTGTGTCTATGTTTGGATATGACTTTAGTGCTCATGTACTTTACAATTTTACCTTATCCTTCCAATTCCTGCTCACAGGTCACCTCAAGGGTCATCAAAAATTGAGAGTTTGGGCTTTCTTCCATCTTTTGGGGTCTGAACACAGCTTTGCATTTGCATAGACTTTAGGTCTCCTGTAATATTTCAGAGCTCTTCTAAAAGTCCCCTATGAACATCTCATTTCCTAGATATTCCTTTAAAATCTTTGGCCAGCACTTCTTTGCTCTAATATGTATCACAGCCTTAGGCAGCTGATATCCAGTGGACACAATGTTGAGTAAGGAAATACATGAAAGACATAACCTGAGTTTTGAAGTATTATAATTCTGTAAAAGATATAATATCGTCCCAGTGATGCTTGACAAAACTATTTTTGCTAAGATGAATGAAACTGGGGATAGATGGAAGATGGAAGACTGGGTGGAATTTGTGAATTTATAGGTGTGGATGCTATAAGTATTGATGTTCCTCTTCTAAGAAAGAGATTTGTTCATTTCCTCAAAATTTAGATTGGAACAAATGTTTGTGGAGGTCTATTTGTGGTGTCTATATCTCTATGTTTTATTATTATCAACAATTCTTCAGAACCAACTTTCCACATCCTGTTTTTTTTAGTATCATTTTGTTATTTTATTATATCAGCCTAATTATATTTACAGAAAAGTCACCTGATCAAGAGGTATAACACAGTATTTAGATTCATGCTAATACATAATAATAATGATAAACAATTATAATAATAAAGTATCTGGCATTTGTTGAGTATCAACTATACATGAAGAAATAGTTTAAGCATGTTAACATCTTATATAACTCTCAGAATAACATGAAAATGGTTATTTCCTCCATTCTATTTATTAATAAATTGCATCAGAGATCATAAGAATTATTTTCTAAGTCCAAATAGCCAGGAGAATGTAGATTCAGAGGCATTTTAATTCCAGAGGCCATGATCTTAGCACTTATAAAACAGAGTGGTGGGGGAAACAGTATACTTAATCAAGCTTTTGAGCTATTGTTTGGTTTTAAATTCTAGGAAAAATCTTGTTCTAAATTCGATACAATGGATAGTATAGCTCTGGACTCATATAGGAATAAATCTTGATTCTATCCACTAATACAGTTTTAGCAAGTTATATAAGCTTCCTGAATCTGAACTAACTTGAAAACAAAATGTAAATATAAATACTGACCATCCAGACTTCTATTTTTTAAGGTTTTATTTATTTATTCATGAGAAAGGCAGAGACATTAGCAGAGGAAGAGCCTCCTTGTGGGGAGCCTGATGCAGGACTCAATCCCAGGACCCTGGAATCATGCCGTGAGCCAGAAGCAGACTCCTAATCACTGGGCCACCCAGGCATCCCAACCACCTAGACTTCTAGTGAGAATTCCAAGAGATAATGAATGCATATAACTTAACTGAGTGGTTGGTAAATGACAAACACTTAAGAAAAAGGCACCTATGTGTTTTTGTGTGTGCGTATATGCTCTGTGTGTGTGTGTGTGTGTGTGTATGTGTGTATGAGAGAGAGAGAGAGAAAGAGAGAGAGAGAGAGATGTGAATTTAATATTTTAGCTCCATGTGGTGTATGTACTTATTTTTTGGTGCCCTTTTACTGCTTTGGAGATTTGTAATGGGATGAACCCAGAATAGATTTCCATTCACATTAAATAAATGCATTTGATGCTGACTGCCACAAGTCTCTTATTTATCTATTCACTGATACAGCATAATTCCTCATGCATCTCACAAGTAGCCACTGTTCACAGTCCAAGCTACTTTTATAATCAGAATACACAATAGCACAGCTTAATGCCACTATTTCTTTGATTTTCTCTTTGGTCTGCTTTCCTCCTTCTCTTCTTCAAGTTCCAGGATAAGATTCACTTACTTAATGCCATGTTTGGTATTCCTCTGCTAAAATTAATTATTTTTTTTAAAAAATTTCCATCAAGTACCATTTAAATATAAATTATTTAAATTATATATTCTTATAATCAATGAAATAGTTAATATATCTGGTTTCAATTGGACTAAATGATCCTTAAAACAATATAAGGGTCTTATTAATATTCTACTGGTGCCAAGCTCAAATCCTTAATATGATGATTTGCATTAAGTAAATGGTAGCTAGATATTGTCTGTTAAAATACAGATTGAAACCTGATTGCAAAGAATTTATGGAAGAAGTTGAAGTATATAAGTTTTACACTCAGTATCCCTCTGTGAAAATCACTTCTTTTGTTTTTGGATATTCTGCATGTAGGAAAATGATAGAATACTATAGGGGAAAATCATATCACACAAAGGCTGCTTTAAGCATTTCTAATACCTAACTTATTGCCCTGCATGGAGTTATGCATGTGCATATTTGTGAGGAGATATGCTCATAAATCTTTGTGCTGACAGTAAAATAGAGAGCTCTAAATACATTTGGTGCATACCTGGCATTTTCTTTCTGAACTCAATAAGAATACAAATGAAATTGCATAGCCCATGTGTAAATATGCTATATATGTAGACTTGGAAAACCTATATTGAAGCCATCCAAAAAGAAAGAAAGAAAGAAAGAAAGAAAGAAAGAAAGAAAGAAAGAAAGAAAGAAAGAAAGAAAGAAAGAAAGAAACCTAGTAAATAAATTCATTTTTGACTCAGACCTGTGGAAAAGTATGACGGTGCAAAATGTCATCTTTATTTTTTTTTTTAATTAACTTTTATTGGTGTTTAATTTACCAACATACAGAAAAACACCCAGTGCTCATCCCGTCAAGTGTCCACCTCAGTGCCCGTCACCCATTCCCCTCCAACACCCGCCCTCCTCCCCTTCCACCACCCCTAGTTCGTTTCCCCGAGTTAGGAGTCTTTATGTTCTGTCTCCCTTCCTGATATTTCCCAACATTTCTTTTCCCTTCCTTTATATTCCCTTTCACTATTATTCATATTCCCCAAATGAATGAGAACATACACTGTTTGTCCTTCTCCGATTGACTTATTTCACTCAGCATAATACCCTCCAGTTCCATCCACGTTGAAGCAAATGGTGGGTATTTGTCGTTTCTAATTGCTGAGTAATATTCCATTGTATACATAAACCACATCTTCTTTATCCATTCATCTTTCGATGGACACCGAGGCTCCTTCCACAGTTTGGCTATTGTGGCCATTGCTGATAGAAACATCGGGGTGCAGGTGTCCCGACGTTTCATTGCATCTGAATCTTTGGGGTAAATCCCCAACAGTGCAATTGCTGGGTCGTAGGGCAGGTCTATTTTTAACTCTTTGAGGAACCTCCACACAGTTTTCCAGAGTGGCTGCACCAGTTCACATTCCCACCAACAGTGTAAGAGGGTTCCCTTTTCTCCGCATCCTCTCCAACATTTGTTGTTTCCTGCCTTGTTAATTTTCCCCATTCTCACTGGTGTGAGGTGGTATCTCATTGTGGTTTTGATTTGTATTTCCCTGATGGCAAGTGATGCAGAGCATTTTCTCATGTGCATGTTGGCCATGTCCATGTCTTCCTCTGTGAGATTTCTCTTCATGTCTTTTGCCCATCTCATGATTGGATTGTTTGTTTCTTTGGTGTTGAGTTTAATAAGTTCTTTATAGATTTTGGAAACTAGCCCTTTATCTGATATGTCATTTGCAAATATCTTCTCCCATTCTGTAGGTTGTCTTTTAGTTTTGTTGACTGTATCCTTTGCTGTGCAAAAGCTTCTTATCTTGATGAAGTCCCAATAGTTCATTTTTGCTTTTGTTTCTTTTGCCTTCCTGGATGTATCTTGCAAGAAGTTACTGTGGCCGAGTTCAAAGAGGGTGTTGCCTGTGTTCTCTTCTATGATTTTGATGGACTCTTGTCTCACATTTAGATCTCTCATCCATTTTGAGTTTATCTTTGTGTATGGTGAAAGAGAGTGGTCCAGTTTCATTCTTCTGCATGTGGATGTCCAATTTTCCCAGCACCATTTATTGAAGAGACTGTCTTTCTTCCAATGGATAGTCTTTCCTCCTTTATCGAATATTAGATGGCCGTACATTTCAGGGTCCACTTCTGGGTTCTCTATTCTGTTCCATTGATCTATGTGTCTGTTTTTGTGCCAGTACCACACTGTCTTGATGACCACAGCTTTGTAATACAACCTGAAATCTGGCATTGTGATGCCCCCAGCTAAGGTTTTCTTTTTTAAAATTCCCCTGGCTATTCGGGGTCTTTTCTGATTCCACACAAATCTTAAAATAATTTGTTCTAACTCTCTGAAGAAAGTCCATGGTATTTTGATAGGGATTGCATTAAACGTATAAATTGCCCTGGGTAACATTGACATTTTTACAATATTAATTCTGCCAATCCATGAGCATGGAATATTTTTCCATCTCTTTGTGTCTTCCTCAATTTCTTTCAGAAGTGTTCTATAGTTTTTAGGGTATAGATCTTTTACCTCTTTGGTTAGGTTTATTCCTAGGTATCTTATGCTTTTGGGTGCAGTTGTAAATGGGATTGACTCCTTAATTTCTCTTTCTTCAGTCTCATTGTTAGTGTATAGAAATGCCATTGATTTCTGGGCATTGATTTTGTATCCTGCCACGCTACCAAATTGCTGTATGAGTTCTAGCAATCTGGGGGTGGAGGCTTTTGGGTTTTCTATGTAGAGTATCATGTCATCGGCGAAGAGGGAGAGTTTGACTTCTTCTTTGCCAATTTGAATGCCTTTAATGTCTTTTTGTTGTCTGATTGCTGAGGCGAGGACTTCCAGAACTATGTTGAACAGCAGTGGTGAGAGTGGACATCCCTGTCTTGTTCCTGATCTTAGGGGAAAGGCTCCCAGTGCTTCCCCATTGAGAATGATATTTGCTGTGGGCTTTTCGTAGATGGCTTTTAAGATGTCGAGGAAAGTTCCCTCTATCCCAACACTCTGAAGGGTTTTGATCAGGAATGGATGCTGTATTTTGTCAAATGCTTTCTCTGCATCTAATGAGAGTATCATAGGGTTCTTGGTTTTTCTCTTGCTGATATGATGAATCACATTGATGGTTTTACGAGTGTTGAACCAGCCTTGTGTCCCAGGGATAAATCCTACTTGGTCATGGTGAATAATTTTCTTAATGTGTTGTTGGATCCTATTGGCTGGTATCTTGTTGAGAATTTTTGCATCCATGTTCATCAGGGATATTGGTCTGTAATTCTCCTTTTTGGTGGGGTCTTTGTCTGGTTTCGGAATTAAGGTGATGCTGGCCTCATAGAACGAATTTGGAAGTACTCCATCTCTTTCTATCTTTCCAAACAGCTTTAGTAGAATAGGTATGATTTCTTCTTTAAACGTTTGATAGAATTCCCCTGGGAAGCCATCTGGCCCTGGACTCTTGTGTCTTGGGAGGTTTTTGATGACTGCTTCAATTTCCTCCCTGGTTATTGGCCTGTTCAGGTTTTCTATTTCTTCCTGCTCCAGTTTTGGTAGTTTGTGGCTTTCCAGGAATGCGTCCATTTCTTCTAGATTTCCTAATTTATTGGCGTACAGCTGTTCATAATATGTTTTTAAAATCGTTTGTATTTCCTTGGTGTTGGTAGTGATGTCCCCTTTCTCATTCATGATTTTATTAATTTGAGTCTTCTCTCTCTTCTTTTTAATAAGGTTGGCTAATGGTTTATCTATCTTATTAATTCTTTCAAAGAACCAACTCCTGGTTCTGTTGATCTGTTCCACAGTTCTTTTGGTCTCGATATCATTGAGTTCTGCTCGAATTTTAATTAACTCTCTTCTTCTGCTGGGGGTGGGGTCTATTTGTTGCTTTTTCTCTAGTTCCTTTATGTGTAAGGTGAGCTTTTGAATTTGAGATCTTTCCAGTTTTTGAATGTATGCTTGTATTGCGATGTATTTCCCCCTCAGGACTGCTTTTGCTGCATCCCAAAGATTTTGAACGGTTGTATCTTCATTCTCATTAGTTTCCATGAATCTTTTTAATTCTTCCTTAATTTCCTGGTTGACCTTTTCATCTTTTAGCAAGATGGTCCTTAACCTCCACGTGTTTGTGGTCCTTCCATATTTCTTGTTGTGATTAAGTTCTAATTTCAAGGCATTATGGTCTGAGAATATACAGGGGACTATCCCGATCTTTTGGTATCGGTTCAGACCCGATTTGTGACCCAGTATGTGGTCTATTCTGGAGAAAGTTCCATGTGCACTTGAGAAGAATGTGTATTCAGTTAAGTTTGGATGTAAAGTTCTGTAGATATCTGTGAAATCCATCTGATCCAGTGTATCATTTAAAGCTCTCGTTTCTTTGGAGATGTTGTGCTTAGAAGACCTATCCAGGGTAGAAAGAGCTAGATTGAAGTCACCAAGTATAAGTGTATTATTATCAAGGTATTTCTTGAGTTTGGTTATTAATTGGTTTAAATATTTGGCAGCTCCCACATTCGGGGCATATATATTGAGGAGTGTTAAGTCCTCTTGTTGGATAGATCCTTTGAGTATGAGATAGTGTCCCTCTTCATCTCTCACTATAGTCTTCGGGGTAAATTTTAATTTATCTGATATAAGGATGGCAACCCCTGCTTTCTTTTGAGGACCATTTGAATGGTAAATGGTTCTCCAACCTTTTATTTTCAGGTTGTAGGTGTCCTTCTGTCTAAAATGAGTCTCTTGTAGACAGCAAATAGATGGGTCCTGCTTTTTTATCCAGTCTGAAACCCTGCGCCTTTTGATGGGGTCATTAAGCCCGTTCACATTCAGAGTTACTATTGATAGATATGAGTTTAGTGTCATCATATCTATTCAGTCCTTGTTTTTGTGGATTGTTCCACTGAACTTCTTCTTAAAGGGGAATTTTAAGAGTCCCCCTTAAAATTTCTTGCAGAGCTGGTTTGGAGGTTACATATTCTTTCAGTTCCTGCCTGTCTTGGAAGCTCTTTATCTCTCCTTCCATTTTGAATGAAAGCCTTGCGGGGTAAAGTATTCTTGGTTGCATGTTCTTTTCATTTAGGACCCTGAATATATCCTGCCAGCCCTTTCTGGCCTGCCAGGTCTCTGTGGAGAGGTCTGCTGTTACCCTAATATTCCTCCCCATAAAAGTCAGGGACTTTTTTTCTCTTGCTGCTTTAAGGATCTTCTCCTTATCTTTGGAATTTGCAAGCTTCACTATTAAATGTCGAGGTGTTGAACGGTTTTTGTTGATTTTAGGGGGGGATCTCTCTATTTCCTGGATCTGAATGCCTGTTTCCCTTCCCAGATTCGGGAAGTTTTCAGCTAGGATTTGTTCAAATACATATTCTGGCCCTCTGGCCCTTTCCGCGCCCTCGGGAACCCCAATTAAACGTAGGTTTTTCTTCCTCAGGCTATCATTTATTTCCCTTAATCTATCCTCATGGTCTTTTAATTGCCTGTCTCTTTTTTCCTCAGTTTCCCTCTTTGCCATCAACTTGTCTTCTATGTCACTCACTCGTTCTTCCACCTCGTCAAGCCTCGTCGTTAGGACTTCTAGCTTGGATTGCATCTCATTTAATTGATTTTTAATTTCTGCCTGATTAGATCTAAATTCTGTAGTCATGAAGTCTCTTGAGTCCTTTATGGTTTTTTCTAGAGCCACCAGTAGCTGTAAAATAGTGCTTCTGAATTGGCTTTCTGACATTGAATTGTAATCCATATTTTGTAACTCTGTGGGAGAGTGGGCTGTTTCTGATTCTTTTTTTTGAGGGGTTTTCCTTCTAGTCATTTTGTTCAGTGCAGAGTGGCCAAAAACAAGTTGTATTGGGAAAAGGAGAAAAAGAGAGAGAAGGAAAGAAAAGAGAAAAAGAAAAAAGAGAAAGAAGAAAAAAATAGGGGAAAAAGAGAAGAAAAAGAAAGAAAAAGAAAGAAAGGAGAAAAAAGAAAAAAGGGGGGGTGAGGGAAGCAATCAGAAATCAAGAAGAAAGAGAGAAAAAAAAAGCACAAAACAAAACAAAACAAAAAAAACAAAAACAAAAACAAAAAAACAAAAAACAAAAAAAAACCACGGGGGAGTATCTTCCGATTCTGTGTAGTTTAAGTCCCTTGACTTCCCTTGGAACTGGTCCGTCTCGCTGGTCTTCTGGGGGAGGGGCCTGCTGTGCTGATTCTCAGGTGTTAGCACTTGGGGGAGCTGCTCTGCCCCTGCCTGGTGCAGGGCTCGGTGGGGGTTGTTCACCCCGTGAGGCCCCGGGAGGAAGCCACAGTGTCGGAGGCAGCTCTGGGACCCTGGAGTCAGCCCCCGCAGTAGCTCCGGGGCTCTCCTTCTGCAGGGCCTGGGGGCTCCGGGGCGGGGCCGCTGATCTGCTCAGTTCCAGGCAGGAGCGTCCTTGCTGTCCTGGGCCCTCCCGGCCTCTGCCTGTCCCGGGGTAGGCCGGATCCTGGGCTGTGTCCCGGCGCCCTGTGCTCCGGGGCCTGCGCTGTTGGATTCGCGCTCCCGGCGGTGCAGCCCCCTCCGCGGAGCCGCCGCCCGAGCCCCTCCGAGCTGTTCCCGGAGCCGCGCAGCCCCCTCCGCGCGGAGCTTCTTCCTCTGCGCGAGCCGCCGCCGCTGAGCTGTTCCCGGAGCCGCGCAGCCCCCTCCGCGGAGCCACCGCCCGAGCCCCTCCGAGCTGCTCCGGGTCCCGCCGAGCGCTGCAGCCCTTAGGGAGCTCGGCGCACTCTCCGGGGCGCAGTTCCTCTGTTACTGTCCCAGGGAGCCCGAGGGCATCCCCGCCTTTCTGGGGATCCTGCTCCAATTCCCAGGGAGCCCCTTTCCGCGGGGAAGGTCGGTGCAGCTCCTGCTCCTCCGGGACGGGGCTCTCCTGTCCTGGGGACACTCGCCCCGGCCTCAGCCCGGCTCCTCGCGGGGCCCCTCCCACTCGGAGGCCTTTTGTGTCTTTATTTCTTTTTCCCCGTCTTCCTACCTTGATAGAAGCGCGAACTCTTCTCACTGTAGCGTTCCAGCTGGTCTCTCTTTAAATCTCAGGCCGAATTCGTAGGTTTTCAGGATGATTGGATGGTTTTCTAGGTAATTTGCTGAGGACAGGTGACCTGGAGACCCTGCTCTTCCGCCATCTTGCCCCTCCCCCCCGCAAAATGTCATCTTTAATGTGGTAGAGGTTGACTCTGTAGTATTCAAAGATGAATGTCAAGTCATGGGAGAATGAAAAAAGCACGGAAAAGGAGGATAATACTTCATTCAAACATACTTATGGTCCAGTTATGACTGAAAACGGAACTCTTCTGAAAGGATTGAAAAAATAACACAGTGCAACTATAATACTTTTGTCTTACTATTCTGAAATGCCAATTTCCTACTGTTATTGTTATATACAATTTTCACATATATTTATAAAAAGGAACATAGGAACAGAAACAGTATTAAAGTGGAAAAGAAGCAAAGAAAGAGCTTTTTACAACTCCAATCTCATTTAATCCTGGGTGATTTTTCAATCTCAAATGGATTGTTTTTTATACTTTACCAGATATTCCAGGAAGAGCTTCTGTATATTTTAGATGTATCTAACTCCTTAAAATCCACATGAAATCCAAATTGAGTTTAAGTAAATACTTTATTCAAATATTTGAACTGTATTTTTTAAAGTAGTATGTGGGATAATTTGTAATTTGAATATCTGATTAATATTAGGAAAACAATGTTTCTTAAAGACTTATAAAATTAGATAAGAGCTCCAATGCTATCTTCCTGTCACCCAAACCAGAACTTTACACAAACACTGTCACTCATTTGGAATAAATTATGCCTTCATAAATCTCATGGAAGAAACAGGGAACAGATGAAAGACTCAAGGGGACATGTATTCTTATTAATCTCATAAATTTATCCACTTTCCAAAATTCTATGTAAACAACATCTTATCAGGGTGCCTGGGTGACTCAGTCTATTAAGCACCTACCTTTGACTCCGGTCATGATCCTGAGGTCCTGGGGGCTCTCAATCAGCTTCCTGCTCAGTGGGAAGTCTGCTCATCCCTCTCCCTCTGCCCCTCCCCACCTCTTGTGTGTGCTCTCTCTCTCTCTCTCTCTCTCTCTCAAATAAATAAATAAATAAAATCTAAAAAAAAAAAAAAAAACACGCAAAACACACACACACACACACAATAAACCACATCTTTTTTTCCTGGCTTTCCTTCACTTTTGCCAAGTTATTTGTCTCAAAACCTTAGAAGAAACTAGAAAATATCCCTTCTCCATTTACAGAATCACCTAATGTTTAATACTGAAATAACTGTACAGTAATTGTGTTCCTATAACTATAACTATGCACAGTATATAAAGAGTTCTGAATTACGTTTTTTAAAGATTTTATTTATTTATTTATTTATGAGAGAGAGAGAGAGAGAGGCAGAGGCACAGACAGAGGCAGAAGAAGGCTCCCTGCAGGGAGACTGATGTCGGACTCCATCCCAGGACCACAGGATCACGCCCTGAGACAAAGGTGGTTGCTCAACTGCTGAGGCAACCAGGTGCCCTGGATTATGTTCCATCATCTAATTTTACTGCATTGTAAGATTTTGAAACAAATTAAAATATATAAATAGTTGGTAGGTTTGTCAGTTGTCATCATACACTGTAAAGCATTTTAAAGAAAATGATTTAATATTTTGAATGACTTAGAATGAGAGGTCAAATGAGATAGGTAGATGATTTTCTTAAAATCTCTTTTCCTATTATATTTTTATCTGGAGTTGTTGACATTCATTGGTCATTTCTTTATGTTATTTCATTGGCGACTCAATGTTCTTTCTAATTTCTTTTTTTTTTTCATATGGAATATCTCAAACATTTCATACGAGTCCACCAGTGCTGGATTTGGAGGGTTGGTGGTAAAAATTTTAAACTTTGTTAATGGAAATGAAGTCTTCTTTTTCAGAAAATAAAAACTATTCTGCTCCAAAATTGGAGGAGTGAAGCTTTTTAAGCTGTAATATATCTTGGTACCTGGTCATTATATCATCATAGTCTTAAATATTCAGGGTTGCAAGTGATAAATTGATAGATATGGAAATTGAGATAGAGATAGATAGGTAGACAATAGAGAGATAAGGGAGAGATAGAGAGAGAGAGAGATAGACCTTGCTTTTGAAAAGCATAACTATTAATCTTGGTTTATTCCATTTTAAAATATTGCTGTTTTAATAAATTATATGTGGCCTGAGAATGGAAACTGGATTCAATATTATTTCCCAAGTGGAAGTCAAGTCTTCATGTATTCAATTACTGTTGAATAAAGCTGAGGATAATGAGTTAGTCAAGTACACAAAGAAAATGTGTAAGTGTACTTTTAAACATATATAGGATGTTTACATTCATAAATATATAAGAATTATTGATATAGTGGTATGAAGAAAGATAGATCTTTACACTCCTTACACCTCAAATTGTCAAACATTTGAATAAATATTAATACTTCTCATCCATGGAAACAAAACTTAAATTAAAGTAATTAAAAACTTTTTATATCATTTTTTTTCTAAATTAAAAATACATATGACTCAGATGTCATCTATGACATGTAAAAAAGTTGGAAATGGTCACTCACATTCTTATAATAAGAAGGAAAAAGATGTTGAACAAACTGAAAATTAGTGATTTTCCTTGAACCCATCAGAAAAGTGAGGTCTCAGGGCCAACCACTACCACAAAATCTAGAGACACAGATGAATCCAGAGAGTCACAGCTAAGATAAGTTTATCTGAAACAATAGCTCCTGGGTTAGCACCTCCAGCCTCCAGTGGGTATGGAAGGTGGGACATCAAGCCTAGAAGATGGTTTTTAAGACTTAAGAGCTAATAGAAATTGCCTTGCTAGACTCTAGACTTGCTTGAAACCCTTCATCTCTTTCATCTCCCAATTTATCCCATTTGGAAAGATAATACCTAGCCTATGCCTGCCCCATCATTGTATTTTAAAAGCACATAACTTTGGTTTTACAAGTTCACAGCTAGAAAGGAATGCTGCCTCATGATGAATTGTACCCCAGATCTCACTCGTATGAGATTTAGGTGATTTTTAGGTGAGATTTGAACTTTTGACCTGAGAGTTGATGCTACAATGAGTTAAGACTTTGAGGGCTATTGAGATGGAATTAATGTATTTTGTGTGAGTTTCAGGGCACCAGGGGCAGAATATTATGGATCGAATGCTTGTGTCTCCCCAAAATTCATATGTTGAAGCATTAACCTTCAGGCTGGCTGCTTCATATAATGAAGGACTATTTAGTAATAAGAAGAAATAATCAAGCTACACATACATATACACAAACATATGTATTAAATACATATTGTTAATTGCAAACAGAACATCTAAAAAGGCTGCACGTAGTATGTCCAATTATAAGACATTCTGGAAAGACAACACAGATATTACAAAGATCAGTATTTTTCATGAAAGAAAGGGGAGATAAATTGGTGAGACATGGAATATTTTAGAGTGATGAAACTATTCTAGATGATACAGAAAACTTGGATACATAGGAAAATGTACTTATCAAAATCTAGAGGGTTTTAAGGCATAAAGAGTAGATCTTAATGTATACAAATAAAATTATCATGGAGATACTGGGATCCCAGAATATTATGTCACATGTGACAACACAATCTAATTGCATTAAAAAGGTCTGACGCTATCACCCTGATGTGGCTGGGGAAAAAATAATGACCTAAGTAACTCTGGAAGAGTATGGAGTTTGTACGATTAAAAAAACAAACATACAAATAAAGAAAAACCTATTAGGGGATCCCTGGGTGGCTCAGCGGTTTAACGCCTGCCTTTGGCCCAGGGCGCGATCCTGGAGTCCCGGGATCAAGTCCCACGTCAGGCTCCGGGCATGGAGCCTGCTTCTCCCTCCTCCTGTGTGTCTCTGCCTCTCTCTCTCTCTGTCTATGATAAATAAATAAATAAATCTTAAAAAAAAACTATTTTTATAAAGTTTCTTATATGTTAACAATCCTGGTACTGTTATACATCAATACTGAAATTGAACAGTTGACAGCAGTTTCCAAATTTTGGGCTGTTGGAACAATTTACAGATAAGCAAGTTGAGGAAAGTGGAGTGATCCCTTTTTTAATGAAGAGTTGGAAACAGTTATAAGAACAGTTACAAGAATTATAAGAACTCTTGGTTAATATAAGTATAAATTGTCACTATATAGAAATATTTATAGATATGCGTATGCCCACAGGTTATCATGTACATATTCCCTTGCTTGCTCTTTCATATGAGAAGCCCTAGATGCAAAAACATCCCAGTATCAATAAGCTAAGCACATCTAATACCTTTATTTTAGTTTCTAATTTCTTCTCCAGTAAAAGGAATTGGGGCTTTTTAGAGATGTGACTTATTCTAGGACTGGGTCAGGGAATGTATAAATTGAATCTGGAAAATCTCTCGGTGCCAGAAATAAGAAAGTCTTCCAAAGAACTATAATGCTTTACAGCTTCTCAAACATAAACAGCCATTGGTCTACAGCAGATAGTAGATAGGTTCTGGAGTTAGCCTGCCTGAATTTCACTCACAGTCTTTCTCTACCTAACCTGTCATGTCATGAGTTTACTCAAATGCTCTGTGCTTCATTTTATTTGCATAATTGGAATAATAATAGTGATTTTACCCCACAGGATTAATTTGAAGACTAATGTTGATAATTTTTATTCTTAGTGCAACACCTTTCTCAGAATAATGTCTTAATTAACACTCTGAATACTATCTATAGTAAGTGTTTTATAATTTTAGTTCATACTATATCACTATATAATCTGTAATCTCATTTTCTGTAATCTGATTTTCAAGTTAATATTATGAAATAGATACTAAGGTATTTGTAGTATATTAAATATTAATGGGAACCCACAAAATCATTTACGTCTTCCTTTCAATAATTCTTATTCTTATAACTACTTTCAGTATGTAAGAGGAAACAGTTTTTTCCTCTGATTTTTTCAGCCATCAAATCTAGTATAAGATATAAGGGCAGAGAATGAAACCTCATTTCATGTCTGTTCTAATAGGTACATTTAGTAAAAGTGGAATATTAAGTTTATTATTTCAAAGGATCTTGGTCCAAAGCCTATTTAATTTCTGTTTGTAGAATTAAGTTACCATTGTTGTGCTGAGACTAACAGAATAGCCTGGAGAAAACTGCCAGGAGGTTAATTACCAAGTTCTCTTGCAAGTCAATACATTTTTTTTCAGCAGCCTTTTCCACTAAGGAAGTCCCTAGGGTATTTACTGCTTGAAGAGCATTACTATTAGCAAGTTTTACTTTGTCTGAAAAGCTCCATATTCCAAAAGAAATTTACTACTTACAAGAGAAAGTCAAACACATTTGTAAATTGCAATGAAGCACTTCTAAAATAACACTTTCAGTTCAGATACACTTAAAATATCTAAATACGTTATGAATTTAGAACTAAAGTTATCATTGCTTGTTTCAAAGGAAAATGCAACATCGCATGCTTTAAATATAATATCTATGCATTCTTCTTGATGCAATAACCACAGTTACGTAATACAGCATTCAGATCAATTTAAAGAGTCAACAATAAAGTTCACTTGATTTTGCAGTAACTTCTAGCAGCTACTCCAGCGTTTGTACAGGTCTTTTGCTCTTATTTAAATGACAATATATTTAATAAGCAATAATATTACAAAATAACTTGTAATGATTCATCCAATGATGGATCAGCATTTTGAATATTTTGAGGCCAATTAAAGGCATTACTTAAATGAATCATGCTTAGGAGTCAAGATGAACTCTATTTTTCATTCTCTATGTCATCCAATTCTCCTCCTGTCACATATACCTCTAAGGACATAATCTTGATTCTGCCCTTCAAAAAGGCTTGAAAGAACATGAGAATCACCAATCCATGATAATTCTGAATCTTAGGCAAGCAACTGTTGCCGGGTTTTCCTCCTTTTGAAGTATAAATACTACTTGATGAGGACCTAGTTTTGTTCCATGAGAGCAGATCCCAAGTGTATCATTATGTATTATACTTGCTTAAAGTTTCGTTGACCCAGGTTTTTTTCCACTAAGAAAAAAAATACTTCCAAGAATGAAGAAGTGTTACATGTTGAGACAACATCACTCATTGGGGAAAGTCATACATATTGAAGTGTTATTTGTTAGTTTAAACCAAAAGGGGGGATGCCTGGGTGGCTCACCGGTTTAGTGCCTGCCTTCCAGGGTGTGATCCTAGAGTCCCGGGATCAAGTCCCACATCTGGCTCCCTGCATGGAGCCTGCTTCTCCCTCTGCCTATGTATCTGCCTCTCTCTCTCAGTGTCTCTCATGAATAAATAAGTAAAATCTTAAAAAAAAAAAAAAGGGACTGAAACATTATTTCCATCCATTGTCCCAAATTCACTTTCTTCAGACCATTAAAATAAATGTTGAATTTCTTTCTGACTAGAGGAATCTTGAAATAATTTTGCTGCAAAAGAAGCCTGGAAATTTTGCTGTAGTGTCCACATAGGAAGTGAACTGAAATGGCCTAATGAACTTGCTGATCGTGGCAGATTGTGGCTTCATCTCAACAGATAATGGTGAACTACATTGCCAATTCATTCACCCCACAAAATTACACAACATACAACACTGAAATAAGAATAAGATAATTGCCAAATAAGAATAAGATAATATGCCCTTCAAAAAGATTTGAAAGAACAAGAGAATCACCAGTCCATGATAATTCTGAATCTTAGGCAAGCAACTGTTGCCGGGTTTTCCTCCTTTTGAAGTATAAATACTCCTTGATGAGGACCTAGTTTTGTTCCATGAGAGCAGATCCCAAGTGTATCATTATGTATTATACTTGCTTAAATTTTATTTGACCCAGGATTTTTTCCACTAAGAAAAAAAATCATTTTTTATAAGAAACTGTCCATATTTGATTTCTCTGTCTGGTTCTCAACAACAGAAAGTTGAAAGCCCAGTGTTTTTGTTTGTTTTTGTTTTTAATTTTTACTTGTCTTCTCCTTTTTGCTCTAAGCAGGTAGTACTTCTGCTAGTACAAAGTCATTTAAAATTTAAGGGTTTCTGGGATGCCTGGGTGGTTCAGAGATTGAGCATCTGCCTTTGGCTCAGGGCATGGTCCTGGAGTCCGGGTATAGAGTCCCACTTGGGCTTTCTGCATGAAGCCTGCTTCTCCCTCTACCTGTCTCTGCCTCTGTGTGTGTGTTTTTTTTTCACAAATAAATAAATAAAATTTAAAATAAAATAAAATTTATGGGTTTCTTACACATCTGATGTGGGTCTATTCTATATGCCAAAAGCCACATCTGTCATATATCTTTCAACTTAGGTCTGTATGGCAGGCTGCTGACAATATCCTTGAAATTCTTAGAAGTGCTTTGAGTCATGCTATGAATGTCTACTAGGTACTTCTTTAAATCTTTCACAGGTCTTGATGAGGATTCTTAGAGCTAAACCTTGATTTGATTTTTATTGCCAGAACTCATTTCAGTTTGTGATTTTTATCAACAGAGAAGACTGGAGATGATCATTCAGCAATACCTGGTTCTTCTCTGTTCCCTCTAAATCCTACTTTCAAACTAAACAATTTCTTCATGAGATCACCTCCCTCTCCCCTTATCACAAATGACTAGGGCCATCCAACTGACATTTACAACATCTTGCATGATTACAGCAGTCAGTGCTCAACTATGTTAAATATTTTTCTATTTCCCATACTGCTGCAAACAATTTGCTTACTGTTTTTTTTCCCCACTACTCTAATAGTTGTAGTTTCTCCAAATATGTTTTTCACTGTTTTCCCATCATCATTAAAATTTTCAGCATCACTGCATCATTTTCCCAACCTTTGCTGTTTCCTTGCCACATTTCTAGCCTCAGTGTGGTTTGGCCAATGCCAAGTGTTTTAAATCCTTGTAAAGCAGAACTCCTTCTTCATATCCAGTTTTGTGCTAGTTCGGTCTTGCTTCATGGCAAATCATCTTAAAATACACCGACTTAAAGCAAGGATTATGTATTAATTCTTACAGCGCTATGGCTTGATAGGGCAGATATTCACTAAGGTTCACTGAGTCTAAATTGCCTCAAGTGTTTTCACAGAACTTTCTAGGGGTAACCTGGTTTACTGGAATAAGAGAAAAACTTGATTTATGTGTCTTGTGATTAACTCTCTGTCAACTGGAACAATGGCTAAATATGCCTCATTATCCATCCAGGAGGCTATCACAGACTTTCTCACCAGCTTGAAGAAGCATTGCTAGCAGCACAACAAGCAAGTGTGTTGGAAGGCAGTTCTCTGTGAGCTTCCTCAGTACCACACATCTTTCTAGCTTCAGACGTCAGGC
Organism: Vulpes lagopus; assembly: GCF_018345385.1. NCBI lineage: Eukaryota > Metazoa > Chordata > Mammalia > Carnivora > Canidae > Vulpes > Vulpes lagopus. The sequence goes on from NC_054839.1 coordinate 26,316,401, forward strand.
TCCTCTCCAAATGTTAAAAAACGACTAAGCGAATGACATATATTTTGGGTGTGTTTGTCTGGCAACACCTTCATTTGATTTATCATATTATTATTAGGGGTAAGTGTAGTAACAATCAAATAGAAAAGCTCAAGGACTTTTACAAAATGAAGTTTATTTTTCCCTTAAATCACATTCTAGGTGGGACAAGTGAGAAAGTAAGTGAGGATCTTCTTTCCAAGCTATATTTCATGGGCAAAAAAATTCCATCAAACTTAGTGCTCAAGTGTTGGGATTTTGAAGCTGTGACATCTGCATCACCTGATTGAGAGCAAGAAGGCACAGTATCCATGCAGAAGACATACACTGTTAACCACTTCCAGATGGAGGGGACATATATCATTTCTACTCTTATTCCCCCGGTGAAAACCAGGCATATGACTTCCCATAGACACTAGTGGTCTGGAGAATATAATCTAGTAGTGTTCCAAGGAAGATGAGGTTATTATTATTATTATTATTATTATTATTATAGCTTAGTCATAGTAAAACTCTTGAACCCTCTACTTTATTCAATTTTATTTTTTCTCTTTATCTGAAAGCCCAAAAAGTTATCAAAATATTGAGAGGAAGAGAGGAAGAGCGTATGGAAGGTCATTTTCTTATGGACATTAGGTGCAATTGTAGTGCTCATAGAAAGTGACTCTTATGGAAAACAAATGGTCTGAGTATCCAGAGATTATTCTAAAAGCTATTGACAAATGAAGGAGAGGACCATGGCAGAACCATCTAGGTATTTAGGATCTTCAGTTCATCTCCCCTGTAGGGTGATTTGAACTTGATTTCCAATCTATATGCCTGAATGATAATGCTCTGAGTGACTAGATTTGTCTGATTCCTGATATTGCTAAAACAAACCTGATTCTTTTTTTTTTTTTTTAGATTCCTAATTTTTCTTTATATTGTCTCATTGGCACTTTATTTTTGAGAGAGAGAGAGAGTGTCCCAAGCAGGCTCCATGTCCAGTGAGGATCCTGACGTGGGGCTCAATCCCACAATGCTGAGATCATGACTGGAGCTGAAATCAAGAGTTGTAAGCTTAGCTAATGGAGCCAGCCAATGCCCCTGATGATACTTTTTAAGAATCTATATATTTCCTGTTTGTAACCATGATTATTTCCAGATCCTAAATTATGGTTGCTTCCTTTCTCAGCCAATCAGGCTTGGTATTCTTCTTGTTGAAGCTACCTTTTAGCCCTGACTTTTCTCACTAAACTATTCAATAAGAAAGAGTTTTAGCTTTATTGTTATATAAATATGTAGATGATACAAAATAATAGAGAAATTTACCTTTAGAAACGAGTAAGAATTGTTGATGTAACTAAATGTTCTCCTTAACTATAGATAATGATGTTGCTTTAGTTTCCTGACACCTTCACTTCAAATGGATATCCCTATATGAGATGAGAAGCTTAGTACTTTGATCAAATCCCTTATGCTCTATAGAGCTTTGAAACTAATAATTGTGCTATTTTATTTTTAGTTATTTTTTTAAAGATTTTGTTTACTCATGAGAGACACAGAGAGAGAGAGAGACAGATGCAGAGACACCGGCAGAGGGAGAAGCAGGCTCCATGCAGGGAGCCCAACATTGGATTCGATTCCAGGTCTCCAGGATCACACCCTGGGCTGATGGCGGCACTAAACCACTGAGCCACCTGGGCTGCCCAGTTTGCCTGAATTTAATTTAAAAGGTATTTATTCACGAAAATATTTGTTCTTTTCCTGTATTAAACTTATTGCTAGATTTTGGGGAATACTTAACATAAAAACACAATGTAATTATTATGGAACTTTAAAAAAACCTCATGCATTAAAAAAGTATACCTAAAAAGCAAAAATTAAATGTTCTAGCTCTTAATATGTAGCTAAATGTGGTAATATACAATTGTGCATAGAAATAGGAATAGGGGCTGATCCTAGTGGTTTGAAACTGTCTCACTTGTATCAATAAACAGACATATGTTCCACTAAATTATACCCCGCCCATTGTTTATTTCTTACTCACTAATAACATCACAGAAAAAGAACAGAGCTATTAAAAGATTAACAGTGAATGTGACATAAAGAACTATAAAACTTTGGTATAATACAAATGCATTGCTAATCCATATGCTTTTGTATATCCAAGTCACATATATTTGTATATGTTCAACTTTTGCAAGTCCAAATTTCTGAAAGTGAATTCATGCTGAGTATGTCCAAATGAAAAAAAAAAAACACAAGATATATAAAGATTTGATTTTGAAATTATATGTCTCATAAACATAACACAAAAATGTTTTTATATCACTTTATATATAGTAATAAAGAGGGTAAATGAACACAAAATTCAAAGGAATTTAACTTACTCATCTGATTTTTAACATATATAAATGATATAGAATAAAATCTAGTGATATTTTTTAAATATATGCATGTTTTTCCCTAAGAGATAAGAGAAAATTGTAAATAACCTGATTTTATGAATTAAACCATTATATAACAAGTTGGTGTAAGAATCATACATGTATACTTCCACCCAATGACAAACTGATCATTTTTCATTCTGGCTTATAGGAGTAGAAAATTCGTGGTTACTCTGTTTTTGACTTTGAGTTTTGTCTAGATTTTTTTTATCAGCTTGCTTAAGGTAAATATTTTTATCTGGCACCACGGAAATGAGATAATGTCTTAGTAATCAAGTATTTCTAACTGTATGACCCTTTTTGTTCTAAAATGTTGATTCAGGAATCTAATTGCAAATGTAGATACAATTCTTTGGACTCATTAGATAATTTCATGAGATAACAGATATGTGTAATTTACATGGTGGTGTAGTTAACAGTCTGCTTCACCCATTTTATAATTACCATCTGTTTGTACTGATGTAGTAGAATCTGCCACTGCCGTGTAAATGACAGCTAGAAGACGCTCATAGTAAGCAATACTAGTAATTAGTAACATGTCTTACATATATGCAGGGTGGCTCTTAAATTTTGGAAATTTCAAAATTGAATATTATGAATATTCCTGTTGGAAATTATGCTTAATATTAATCGTTCATTTTTCTCTTTAAATTCTTATTTTGTTATTTTATGATTCCATGCATTAAAAAAACAAAAAAAAAGCTAATATACTTTCAGTATAAACATATCATGTCTTAAAAATTGTGTCATTCTTTTAATGGATATTTGTGGATTAAGTAGTGTCTGGACTTATGTTATGCACTGGAGATAGAAAAATGATGATATTAAGCAGTTACTATCAAGGAGTTGGTATCACTGTAGAATGTAGATGATAAGGGCATAAAGTTAGTCACGATACAGCTGTGAGGTACAAAATACAGGAGTTTCACTCTCCATAGGATTATATCTGGTACATCTTCTTGAAGAGGTTGATAAATAAAATTTATCTTAATTCTCATCATGGTTGATTTTATGTGTCAACATGGCTAGGACATGCTGCCTAGTTTGGTCAGATGCTAGTCTAGATATTGCTGTGAAGGTATTTTGTAGATGTGATTAATCCTCATAATTATATATATATATATATATATAATTATTATAGAACTTTAAAAATCATAATAATTATATATACATATATATATGACAGAGATTTGTTTTGAGGAGTTGACTCACATGACTGTCCGAAATTTACAAGAGCAAGGCAGAAGACTGCAGATTCAGGCAGGATTCCTATGTTAGTCTTAAAGCAGAATTCCTTTCTTCTATAGGAAACCTCAGTTTGCACTCTTAAGGCCTTCAACTAATTGGATGAGTTCCGTCCATATGATGGAGGGTTATCTGCTATTCTTAAAATAGATGTGTGTGTGTGCGTGTGTGTTTAGATATATAGAGAAAGAACAGACAAATAGAATTAATTTATCTGCTATATATATATATATATATATATATATATATATATATACACACACACACACAAATCAGTGGGGGTAGCCCTGATAGGGTGTGAGACAAGAGTCTAAATTGCCAATATAACCAACCACAGAAGCAGTTTATAAGGAGTAATTTATATAGTGTGATCTATTTTGGCTGTTAGAGGTGGAACATTTGGTTTAGCATCTTAGGACAGAACAGGGGAGAATTGGTATATAATTCAAAGTAATAATGCTAATTATTAGGATATAAATAATGAGCTGTAGAAGAGAGCATTTAAGTGCCATATGTTTTAGTTTTAATACATTTTATATAGTAACTAGAAAATTGCGCATTTTGTATAATTTGATCTAAAATACTTAAGTCCATATACCATGGTTTGGGCTTTTAAATGCTCACATTATTGTAATTCCCATGACATTGCAATATAGATGACTTGTAACTTTTTACAAAGCCATAAAATCTATAAGAAACAATTTTTATACTCATAAAGAGCGTTTTTGTTTTTAAAGTTGTAATGAATTCAACTACAGTGACCTTTCTGGATACTTTATTTTTTTTTAGCTTTATTATATATTCTTACTCTTTTAATCCTCTCTTTCAAAAGCTTAAAGTTAAGTCATATTGCCACTAAGGAATATTGTAGTGACTGTGTTTTCTGAATAGTGAGGTTAAGCTTTAGGAACTTGCAGTCCTGGTCCAATTAATCTCTCAGACTTGAGTGTCAGCAAACTTTTTATGTAAAAGATAATATAGTAAATGTCTCAGTTTTTGCAGACCACTGTGGCAAAAAGGCTATAGTTTACTGTCTCAGAGCTTCAAATTCTTAAAGTAAATTAAAGATAATGAGATAAAAGTTAAATGACATTAATCCAAAAACATTTATTGAGTGCCTATATAATGATACTATAGTATCCTTAAGTATCTTAGTATACTAAGTATACCACGTATCCTTATGTATTTACTTACATACTATACTTAATATACTTGGTGCTGTATTTTCTTAAAATATTTAGCAGTTATTCAGTTAAATAATATTGCAGAGCAAACTTCCTCAAAATGTAGTGTCTTAAAACAACAAACATTTGATTACATATCACAGTGTTGTGGGTCAATAAATAGGGTAGGGCTTTATTCCAGGTGAGGTGAGGCTGGACAATTTTTCAGCTTTATTTGGTGTTGATTGGTGTAAATTGGTGATGTTCATCTGAAAGCCAAGCTGGTTTGGGGTGTTCATGATGGCTCCATTCACATACATTTTGGCAGAATGGTTGGAAGGATGAGAATGTCTAGACCTTTCTCCCTCTTCATGGAGTCTCCAAGTCTCTCAGTGCAGCCTCTTCAGATGGGCACTTAGGATTCTTACATGGTAAATGAGGGCTCAAAAAACCAAACCAAAACAAAACACGAAACACAAAAAAATGAATGCAGAAGTTGGCATTTTTACTGAAAACTAAGCTAGAAATTGTCATAATATCACTTCTTCCACACTCAACAGTAAAATAAGGCACAGAGCAGTGCAAATGGAAAAGGGGTAGAATTAGATGAACATTCCAATGGGAATAATGTTAGAAAATTTGTGGTTATTTTTAATATGACATAGCCTACTGGCCAGTCACAAGTTCTTTATATTTTTACCCCCTCCATGACCTACAAAGTCTACTCTTAGTATATCATCTTCTCCTTATTTTGGGAGGTCACATCTAAATCAAGTCCAAGTGTGGATCTTCTACACTGTATAGTTTATGTAAATCTAAGACTTGTGCTCTAGAGAAACTAAAGAATATGTAAATCTATCTTTCATACACCCACCACACAATGGTGAGTCAGTCATAGGAAAATTCTATTAGATACTTCCATTAAAGAGGCACTGGGCTATGGGATGTCAGGCAAATACCAGTCACTGGTGTCCAGCTTTGAAATTCAGCTGAACAGGTGTTGTCCATTCCTTGGTTAGGACTTACTCCTTCTACCAGAGAAATACTCTCCACCCTCTGGGCCTTGTTTCTCCCTTATTAATTTTTTTCCATAAGAAATAGCCTGGGTTTGCAGGTGAGCCTACTTAGTCTCCTCTGTTCATAGTATGTAGCAGATCCAAAACCTTTTTTTTTTTTAAATATGGTACCATCTCTATATCTTTTCAAGATGTTAGAATACCTTTAAAAATGTCATGAACTTCCTGTACTATACTTTATTTCAGAAGTCAAAAGCTATATCAGCAATTAATCTTGAGATAGTTATTCTATTCCTTGAGCTGATAGATCATTCTGTGAAAATACCACTAATACCCTTAAAAGTTTTTTGCTTGTTTGTGAGATAATGTTAGAGGTCTTTTTGCATAGAAGAGAGGTTTTAAGTGCCACATCTTAAGACTCGTGGAGCAAGAATAAAGAAAATACTACTATGACTCAAACCCCTGGAGACACAAGACAAAGATATTTTCATTTTGGTAGGGAGGAGGAAGAATTCCCCACAGAAAATGAGGACACTGGTGCACCATTCTCAATTCTGTACTTTTCCTTTAAAATATTCTTTAATATAAATTTCTAGGCTGTTTATATGCAACTGGAGATGAATAATAGATTTTTCTAATCAAACAGTTGCGTGACCAGTCATATACTAAGAAATCTAAGCTGGCTGCTTGCATCGATATTGAAATTATGAGGGTGTTTTTGAATATTGTCATTGGTTTTGAAACTTTATCCTACCTAACTTTATAGGATCATTGAAAATACCTGATCTACACCTTGTTACATACTTTAATATATCCTTTCATTTGGTCAAATATTATATATCATAAATGTGGTTACTCTAGTAGCAAAATACATCATGATATATAATATTCTTCTTCCAATTGCAGAGGGAAGCTATCATTTGCTGAAGAAATGTATCATGTTACAGAAATATATCATACCTGTGGGTCATGCTTATACATAATCACAAAAACATAGTCCCAGAAGTTTTATTAGATATGCACTTTAATTTCTACTTGATAATAAGAAAACTAAGTATTTGACAATGTAAAGTAATCGCTCAGGATCAAGTAACTCCTGATTATCAGAATTGTGGGGTTTTTTTTTCTTCTTTGCTGTAATTAGTTCCTACAGTATTAGAAGAAACAGATTTAATTTTTTGTTTTTGTTTCTGTTTTTTTAATAATAAATTTATTTTTTATTGGTGTTCAATTTGCCAACATACAGAATAACACCCAGTGCTCATCCCTTCAAGTGCCCCCCTTAGTCCCTGTCACCCATTCACCCCCACCCCCGCCCTCCTCCCCTTTCTCCACCCCTAGTTCATTTCCAAGAGTTAGGAGTCTTTATGTTCTGTCTCCCTTTCTGATATTTCCCACACACTTCTTCTCCCTTCCTTTCTATTCCCTTTCACTATCATTTATATTCCCCATATGAATGAGACCATATAATGTTTGCTCTTCTCCGATTGACTTATTTCACTCAGCAAATACCCTCCAGTTCCATCAATGTTGAAGCAAATGGTGGGTACCTGTCATTTCTAATGGCTGAGTAATATTCCATTGTATACATAAACCACATCTTCTTTATCCATTCATCTTTCGATGGACACCGAGGCTCCTTCCACAGTTTGGCTGTTGTGGACATTGCTGCTAGAAACATCGGGGTGCAGGTGTCCCGGCGTTTCATTGCATCTGCATCTTTGGGGTAAATCCCCAGCAGTGCAATTGCTGGGTCGTAGGGCAGGTCTATTTTTAACTCTTTGAGGAACCTCCACACAGTTTTCCAGAGTGGCTGCACCAGTTCACATTCCCACCAACAGTGTAAGAGGGTTCCCTTTTCTCCGCATCCTCTCCAACATTTGTGGTTTCCTGCCTTGTTAATATTCCCCATTCTCACTGGTGTGAGGTGGTATCTCCTTGTGGTTTTGATTTGTATTTCCCTGATGGCGAGTGATGCAGAGCATTTTCTCATTTGCAGGTTGGCCATGTCAATGTCTTCCTCTGTGAGATTTATGTTCTGTTCATGTCTGTCCTTTGCCCATTTCATGATTGGATTGTTTGTTTCTTTGCTGTTGAGTTTAATAAGTTCTTTATAGATCTTGGAAACTAGCCCTTTATCTGATACGTCATTTGCAAATATCTTCTCCCATTCTGTAGGTTGTCTTTTAGTTTTGTTGACTGTATCCTTTGCTGTGCAAAAGCTTCTTATCTTGATGAAGTCCCAATAGTTCATTTTTGCTTTTGTTTCTTTTGCCTTCGTGGATGTATCTTGCAAGAAGTTACTGTGGCTGAGTTCAAAAAGGGTGTTGCCTGTGTTCTCCCCTAGGATTTTGATGGAATCTTGTCTCACATTTAGATCTTTCATCCATTTTGAGTTTATCTTTGTGTATGGTGAAAGAGAGTGGTCTAGTTTCATTCTTCTACATGTGGATGTCCAATTTTCCCAGCACCATTTATTGAAAAGACTGTCTTTCTTCCAGTGGATAGTCTTTCCTCCTTTATCAAATATTAGTTGACCATAAAGTTGAGGGTCCACTTCTGGGTTCTCTATTCTGTTCATTGATCTATGTGTCTGTTTTTGTGCCAGTACCACACTGTCTTGATGACCACAACTTTGTAGTACAACCTGAAATCTGGCATTGTGATGCCCCCAGCTATGGTTTTCTTTTTTAAAATTCCCCTGGCTATTTGGGGTCTTTTCTGATTCCACACAAATCTTAAAATAATTTGTTCTAACTCTCTGAAGAAAGTCCATGGTATTTTGATAGGGATTGCATTAACCACGTAAATTGCCATGGGTAAGATTGACATTTTCACGATATTAATTCTTCCAATCCATGAGCATGGATTATCTTTCCATCTCTTTGTGTCTTCCTCAATTTCTTTCAGAAGTGTTCTATAGTTTTTAGGGTATAGATCCTTAACCTCTTTGGTTAGGTTTATTGAAAGGTCTCTTATACTTTTGGGTGCAACTGTAAATGGGATTGACTCTTTAATTTCTCTTTCTTCACTCTCATTGTTAGTGTATAGAAATGCCACTGACTTCTGGGCATTGATTTTGTATCCTGCCACACTGCCGAATTGCTGTATGAGTTCTACCAATCTTGGGGTGGAGTCTTTTGGGTTTTCTATGTAGAGTATCATGTCATTGGTGAAGAGGGAGAGTTTGACTTCTTCTTTGCCAATTTGAATGCCATTAATGTCTTTTTGTTGTCTGATTGCTGAGGCGAGGACTTCTAGTACTATGTTGAACAGCAGTGGTGAGAGTGGACATCCCTGTCTTGTTCCTGATCTTAGGGGAAAGGCTCCCAGTGCTTCCCTATCGAGAATTATGTTTGCTGTGCGTTTTTTTGTAGATGGCTTTTAAGATGTTGAGGAATGTTCCCTCTATCCCTATCCCTACACTCTGAAGAGTTTTGATCAGGAATGGACACTGTATTTTGTCAAATACTTTCTCTGCATCTATTGAGAGGATCATATGGTTCTTGGTCTTTCTCTTGCTGATATGATGAATCACATGATTGTTTTATGAGTGTTGACCAGCCTTGTGTCCCATGAATAAATCCTACGTGGTCATGGTGACATGGTCATTATTCACGTGGTGAATAATTTTCTTAATGTACTGTTGTATCCTATTGGCAAGTATCTTGTTGAGAATTTTTGCATCCATGTTCATCAGGGATATTGGTCTGTAATTCTCCTTTTTGGTGGGGTCTCTGTCTGGTTTTGGAATTAAGGTGATGCTGGCCTCATAGAATGAATTTGGAAGTACTCCATCTCTTTTTATCTTTCCAAACAGTTTTAGTAGAATAGGTATGGTTTCTTCTTTAAACGTTTGATAGAATTCCCCAGGGAAGCCATGTGGCCATGGACTTTTGTGTCTTGGGAGGTTTTTGATGACTGCTTCAATTTCCTCCCTGGTTATTGGCCTGCTCAGGTTTTCTATTTCTTCCTGTTCCAGTTTTGGTAATTTGTGGCTTTACAGGAATGTGTCCATTTCTTCTAGATGGCCTAATTTATTGGTGTATAGCTGTTCATGATATGTTTTTAAAATCATTTGTATTTCCTTGGTGTTGGTAGTGATCTCTCCTTTCTCATTCATGATTTTATTAATTTGAGTCTTCTCTCTCTTCTTTTTAATAAGGCTGGCTAATGGTTTATCTATCTTATTAATTCTTTCAAAGAACCATATCCTGGTTTTGTTGATCTGTTCCACAATTATTCTGGTCTCGATTTCCTTGACTTCTGCTTGAATCTTTATTAACTCTCTTCTTCTGCTGGGTGTAGGAACTATTTGCTGTTTTTTCTCTAGCTCCTTTAGGTGTAAGGTTAGCTTTTGTATTTGAGTTCTTTCCAGCTTTTGGATGGATGCTTGTATTGCAATGCATTTCCCCCTCTAAACTGCTTTTGCTGCATCCCAAAAATTTTGAATGGTTGTATCTTCATTCTCATTAGTTTCCATGAATCTTTTTAACTCTTCCTTAATTTCTGGTTGACCCTTTCATCTTTTAGCAGGATGGTCCTTAACCTCCACGTGTTTGAAGTCCTTCCAACTTCTTGTTGTGATTTAGTTCTAATTTCAAGGCATTACAGTCTGAGAATATGCAGGGGACGATCCCAATCTTTTGGTATCATTAAGACCCGATTTGTGACCCAGTATGTGGTCTATTCTGGAGAAAGCTCCATGTGCACTTGAGAAGAATGTGTATTCAGTTGAGTTTGGATGTAAAGTTCTGTAGATATCTGTGAAACCCATCTGGTCCAGTGTATCATTTAGACCCCTTGTTTCCTTGGAGATGTTGTGTTTAGAAGGCCTATTGAGCGTAGAAAGCGCTAGATTGAAGTCACCAAGTATAAGTGTATTAATATCTAAGTATGTCTTAATTTTGGTTATTAATTGAATGATATATTTGGCAGCTCCCACATTTGGGGCATATATATTGAGGATTGTTAAGTCCTCTTGTTGGATAGATCCTTTAAGTATGATATATTGTCCCTCTCATCTCTCACTACAGCCTTTGGGGTAAATTTTAGTTTATCTGATATAAGGATGGCTACCCCTGCTTCTTTTGAGGACCATTTGAATGGTAAATGGTTCTCCAACCTTTTATTTTCAGGCTGTAGGTGTCCTTCTGTCTAAAATGAGTCTCTTATAGACAGCAAATAGATGGGTCCTGTTTTTTTATCCAGTCTGACACCCTGTGCCTTTTGATGGGGTCATTAAGCCCGTTCACGTTCAGTTACTATTGAAAGGTATGAGTTTAGTGTCATCATGATATCTATTCAGTCCCTGTTTCTGTGGATTATTCCATTGGACTTCTTCTTAAAGGGGAATTTTGAGAATCCCCCTTAAAATTTCTTGCAGAGCTGGTTTGGAGGTCACATATTCTTTCAGTTCCTGCCTGTCTTGGAAGTTCTTTATCTCTCCTTCCATTTTGAATGAGAGCCTTGCTGGATAAAGTATTCTTGGTTGCATGTTCTTCTCATTTAGGACCCTGAATATATCCTGCCAGCCCTTTATGGCCTGCCAGGTCTCTGTGGAGTGGTCTGCTGTTAACCTAATATTCCTCCCCATAAAAGTCAGGGATTTCTTGTCTCTTGCTGCTTCAAGGATCTTCTCTTTATCTTTGGAATTTGTAAGCTTAACTATTAAATTTCGAGGTGTTGAACAGGTTTTATTGATTTTAGGGGGGGATCTCTCTATTTCCTGGATCTGAATGCCTGTTTCCCTTCCCAGGTTAGGAGAGTTTTCAGCTATGGTTTGTTCAAATACATATTCTGGCCCTCTGTCCCTTTTGGCGCCCTCAGGAGCCCCAATTAAACGTAGATTTTTCTTCCTCAGGCTGTCATTTATTTCCCGTAATGTATCCTCATGGTCTTTTAATTGTTTGTCTCTTTTTTCCTCAGTTTCCCTCTTTGCCATCAACTTGTCTTCTATGTCACTCACTTGTTCTTCCACCTCGTTAACCCTCATCCTTAGGACTTCTAGTTTGGATTGCATCTCATTCAATTGATTTTTAATTTCTGCCTGATTGGATCTAAATTCTGCAGTCATGAAGTCTCTTGAGTGCTTTATGCTTTTTTCTAGAGCCACCAGTCGCTGTATAATAGTGCTTCTGAATTGGCTTTCTGACACTGAATTGTAATCCAAATTTTGTAACTCTGTGGGAGAGAGGACTGTTTCTGATTCTTTCTTTTGAAGTGAGGTTTTCCTTCTATTCAATTTGCTCAGTGCAGAGTGGCCCAAAACAAGTTGTATTGGGAAAAGGAGAAAAAGAGAGTAGAGAAAGAAGGAAAGAAAAGAGAAAAAGAAAAAAGGAAGAGAAAAAGAAAAAAAAAGAAGAAAAAGAAAAGAGAAAGAGAAAGAAAGAAAGAAAGGGAAAAAAGGAATGGGGAAGCTAACAGAAGTCAAAAAGCAGAAAAGAAAAAAAAAAAAAAAAACCCACGGGGGAATATCCTCTGATTCTGTATAAGTGCCTTGACTTCCCCTGGAACTTTCCAGTGCTGCTTTGTCAATAATTTGTTTTTCCCCTGTCCGTCTCGCTGGTCTTCTGGGGGAGGGGCCTGCTGTGCTGATTCTCAGGTGTTAGCACTTGGGGGAGCTGCTCTGCCCCTGCCTGGTGCAGGGCTCCGTGGGGGTTGTTTACCCCGTGAGGCCCCCGCAGTAGCTCCGGGGCTCTCCGTCTGCAGGGCCTGGGGGCTCCGGGGCGGGGCCGCTGATCTGCTCAGCTCAGGGCAGGAGCGTCCTCGCTGTCCTGGGCCCTCCCGGCCTCTGCCTGTCCCGGGGGAGGCCGGATCCTGGGCTGTGTCCTGGCGCCCTGTGCTCCGGGGCCTGCGCTGTTGGATTCGCGCTCCCGCCCCGCAGCCCCCTCCGCGGAGCCGCCGCCCGAGCCCCTCCGAGCTGCTCCGGGTCCCGCCGTGCGCACTGCAGCCCTTTAGGGAGCTCGACCCGGGGTGTGGGGCTCTCCCGGGGCGCAGGTGCCTGTTAGTGTCCCAGGGAGCTTGGGGCATCCCCGCCCCCCTGGGTCCTGCTCTAACTCCCTCGAGCCCCTTTCCACCCGGGAAGGTCGGTGCAGCTCCTGCTCCTCCGGGACGGGGCTCTCCTGTCCTGGGGACACTCGCCCCGGCCTCAGCCCGGCTCCTCGCGGGGCCCCTCCCCCTGGAGGCCTTTTGTGTCTTTATTTCTTTTTCCCCGTCTTCCTACCTTGATAGAAGCGCGAACTCTTCTCACTGTAGCGTTCCAGCTGGTCTCTCTTTACATCTCAGGCCGAATTCGTAGATTTTCAGGATGATTCGAAGGTTATTCAGGTAATTTGGTGGGAACAGGTGACTTGGGGACCCTACTCTTCCGCCATCTTGCCCCTCCCCCCAAGAAATAGATTTTAAATCGCATACTTTTTATTTGATGAAATAAAGATTAAAAACTTAGGTCTTGGGGCAACCCGGATGGCTCAGCGGTTTAGCACCGCCTTCAGCCCAGGGCCTGATCCTGGAGTCCTGGGATCAGTCCCACATCGGGCTCCCTGCATGGAGCCTGCTTCTCCCTCTGCCTGTGTCTCTGCCACTCTCTCTCTCTCTCTCTCTGTCTCTCATGAATAAATAAATAAAATCTTAAAAAAAAAAAGAAAAAATCTAGGATAGATTCAGACAGGTAAATAAGTTGGGAAAGTATTCTACATTTATCCTTTTATGTTTATTCCAAGATTGCTTATTAATTTCCTGCTCTGTACTAAGGTCTATCTTAGGAAATTGTGAAGGATAACGATCATGCTGACCTATGTAGGTAATAAGTCATTAATAGAGCTTTTCACCTAAGGAGTCTTTTTAAAATATTTTTTATTATGCTTTGATTTCAGTTTACAAATTAAGCAAATAATCATCTTTTTAAGTGATATAAGAAACTCAAAGTAAAATAAGTCATTTTAATTGAAGACTATGTGCATTAAATACGTAGAAAAAATTTTTCAAAAACTACCATTTCTATGTGTGTTCCTCAAGAAAATAATACTAAAATGATTGGCACAAAAGTATTTCATGTATTTAACAAATGATGTCTTAACTATTTTGGGTCCCTTGTGGATGGCACTGGCCACTGAATAGGATCTCAAGAAAAGCTAATTAAAAGGTAGCATAATAAACACTTTAATGTGAATTCTGTCATTTCAAATAATGACTTTTAGGTCCTTTATTTTTTATGGGAACATATAGAGTAAAATGCAAATGAGGCTTAGCCAAAAATTTCAAGTACTTTCACTTACTTTGAAAATACATGAAATTACATTGAACATTATATCCAATCACATTTTTTGACCTTCTAACTCTAATTAAGATACAATTGCCTTAATTAAAATTAGATTTCTTCATTATCCTCATATTGTTAATATATAAATATCAAAACTAAATATGAATTTTAAAAATCTTTAAACTGATGTTTTACCACTATTCTCTATTGAACTCTATGTAACTGTTTAGTAATTATGAGTCTTCTATCAACAGAGATCATTATTATTATTTACAGATTTTATTTATTTATTCATGAGAGACAAAGAGAGAGAGGCAGAGACATAGGTGGAGGGAGAAGCAGGCTCCCCACAAGGAGCCTGATGTGGGACTCGATCCTGGATCCTAGGATCATGCCCTGAGCAAAGGCAGATGGTCAACCACTAAGCCACCCACGCATCCCAACAAAGATTATTTTAACATCTTTTGTTTTAACCTAGAATATTACATATCATTTTCATTACTAAGGAAGTTGTACATGAATGCATAAACTGGATTTTTGTATGTATGTGCTTTTCCTACAAAACATCTAGTTTAATCTATAACAGTTTTTATTTTCTTTTTTCTCTTCCTTCTCCTTCTCCCTCTTTTTTCCCCTCTCCCAGCTCTCTCTCTCTTTCTCTCTGTCTCTCTCTCTCTCTTTTCCCTTGCCTTCCATCTTCCCTCCTTTCTCTCTTTCTTTCAGGCATAGTAACCCCCCAGAACAGGATATCCATGTTCTAATGTCTATGAACCACTGACTATGTATACAAACATAAGAAAAAAAGTACCTTGCAGATATGATTAAGGTCTTGAAATGGGGAGACTACTCTACTTTATCCAAATAAACCAAATCAAATCACATGACACGCTAAATCTGAGCACTTCCCTGACTGGATCAGAAAAATGAAAAAGGAAGAAGGGTCAGAAAGCTTCAATATTGATGATTTTGAAAAGTGAGTAGAAGGGCCAAGAACCAGGGAATGTGTGTAGTTTCCAGAAGTTCCTCCTGACACTCCAGAAAGGAAAATAGGTCTTGATTTTTGCCTGGTGATAACCATGTGAGACCTTTTGAACTCCAAAAGTGTTCTATATATATGTATATATATATATATATATATATATATATATATATATATACACATACACATAACCATGTGAGACCTTTTGACCTCTAAAACTATTATATATATGTATATATATACATATATATATTAGTATTACTATATAATATTACTATATTATTTAAAGCCACTAAATTTGAGGTAGTTTGTTATAGGAACAATAAAAAAAACTAATGTATTCTTCCACTCTTCATTTCAGTAAGAAGTGGTGAGGCATAATATTTAGCTTTTATGATTCTTTTTATTTTTTTGTCAGATGGATAGATATTATATTTTTTAATGACTGATACAAAATTAAAACTAGATTATTTCAAAGAATTTTAGCATTTGATTCATAGCACACTAAATCTATAAGAAACCAAGGATTGCACTATGTGTGACTCACTTGTTAAAGTAACTTGCTTGTATATGGTGTTGTAGGTCAGAACTAGAACATACAGAAATGTTCTTTTCAGGAATGTTTACACTGCTTAAATAACATTGTTTCTCATTTTAAAGAGAGTTGGTGTCAGGAATGACTTTATCTAAATACTATCTCAAAAAAATAAATGGTAATATTATTATAAATAAATCCCATAGAGCAAAAAAGGAGCATCAAGAAATGATTTAATCAATTATTTTGAAACAAGGCAAGACAATAACTTAGTATTGGATAATTAGTTACAATTGTTAGATTCATTGGCTATTACAGAGAAATACATGCAATTAAATGAAAATTTTTGGCATATCCTGCCTCTTAGTTTAATTTCCTCATTGTTTCTGTACTCATGAAATATTCATACTTTTTATAATGCATGTGACATTTTATTATTGCAATAATTTATCATTTTAAAAGTTTTCATAATGTGTATTTTGAAATCTGTAGAGGTGTATTAATTTAAAATAACCAATACAATATTTAGATGCAGTAACACTAGGTTTTTTGAGATTATACACTATATAACCTATAAAAAGCTATAACAGATGTCCATTGAAAGTCTTTGATATGACAATTTAAATTTGAAAAAATATATCTTATAAATTTTAACTGAAATAGAAATAAAGATTTACAATTTTAGGTTTTTACTTATTACTATTCATAGCATTTTAGTTAAATTAGAATTCTCTTTCATGTGAATTCCTAATTCCCTTTTTTGCGATCAAGGGTAATCATTTACCCTCTGTGATATTTTTTCCACCCTAACACCAAATACATGGTTGTATAATTTCCAATATCAATTCCTCCAATTCTCTTACACCAACTGGGTCAGGGAATTCAATTCCACTCAATTCAATTCAATTCAATTCAATTCAAAATTCTGACACTGACAACCAGAGTTAGTGTTGTTTTCACCAGATGAGGGCTCAATCTCACAAGACTGAATCCACTTGAGACACCAGCTGCAATTGGGTGTCCAGGATGCATGCACTTTTATCAGACTTAGCTGATAATTTCAGGGATTTCCACAACACCCTCCTCATGTTTGATAATTGACTAGAAAGACGTAAAACTTGGGAAAGTACTTTATTACTGGTTTATTATAAAGAATGCAACCTAGGGGCAGTCAAGTAGAAGAGATGCATAGGACAAGATATGGAGGGAGAGACACAGAGTTTCCATGTTCTCTTCAGATGTGACACTCTTCCAGCACTTCCATATGTACATGAACCCAGAAGTTCTTCAAACCTCATAGTTCAACAATTTTAAGGAAGTTTCATTACATATGTATACTTGACTGCATCCTTATCCTTTGGTGATTGAACTTTATCTCCAGCCTCTCTCCTCTCCCTGGAGATGTATGTGTGGGTAGGTGAGGGTGGGGGTTAGGACAGGGGATAGGGTGGGGGTTACTGAAAGTTCCAATCCTTTAATTATGGCTTAGTCTTTTCTGGTGACTACTATCCATCTGAAGCCATCAAGGGACTCAAAGCCAAATAGTCATTTCATTAGCATACAAAAGACAGTCTTAATAAGTGGGAGATAGTTTTAAGAGCTCTGGGCCACTAACCTGTGACAAAATCAAATATATATATTTGTTATTATGGCTCATCTCCATCTTGATTTTCCAGCTCTTTTATAATTTTCAGTGTGGACCCAAACACCCTTTCTGTTTCAGAACAGGAGGAAGCTGATCATACCTTAATTCATTGCAGTGGAAGTTAATTTTTTATTGTAGGTTTATAAATACATTTTTGGATAATTGATATTAAAGTCATATATATCCAGTAAGGAAAAATCTACCAATCTAACAGAATTGGATCAGCTTGACACCTTCAATAAGCCCATTACAAAACAAGCTAGTGTTTCTTTAAAAAAAAAGTTTGCTCAATGCTCTTCCTGCTAGAAGAATTAGCTCAGAAATAGACTTCATTCTGTTTTTTTCTATAGGTAGAAAGCAGGGCTCTGTGATGAAGTGTGTGTGTGTGTGTGTGTGGAGAGAGAGAGAGAAAGAGAGGCAGGGAGGGAGACAGAGAAAGAGGGAGAGAAAGACCATGTCTCTATTGATCTAAAATGGTTCAAACATCTTTCATTTATGATCTGTGCATGTGGTCATATGAAGTTTTATAAATGATGCAGACCCACAGAGGAATGAAATCTGCAATCTGACCTTAAAGTACCTGTAATTTCATATGAAATTAAAGAACTAAATCCCCATTAGCTGAAAAAAAACTGTCAACTTTTCTTCTGAAAATATACCTTGGCACCAGGAAGGCAGGAAAGCTGTTTTCTTTCTCCATCAATATCCTCTCCATCAATCCTCTAACAAATTCCAAAGCTACCCTTTTCTTTTTCTTAAGTTTTTTTTTCTTACCTTTTTCTTTGCCCAAGGTAGTAAGAAAAGACAAACATGTTTCAAATATGTTGTCTTTAATTGTTATATACTTTGGATAGTCATAATGTAAGAACAGCAATAAGATAACTGATTTTTTTAATGGATTTAACCATTGCTTCCACTGACCAAATTTCCATTTGATGGAGTCCCACATAACAAACCTTAAAGTGTCAATTTGTACCACACTAGAAGTAAAAGTTAGGGTTTCTCACTTGTCCAAAATTGAGAGTCAATTTTGGTACAATCCATAAACTCTAATGAATGTGAACCTAGTAAAACCTTTTATTGATGGAAAAGAAGTATGTAAAGAACATAATGTGCATGACTGGTAATTTTTTTCTTCCAAGTTTTTATTTTTTTAAGATCTGTTTATTTGAGAGAGAGGGAGGGAAGCAGGGAGTGCATGTGCATGAACACGTTGGGAGGGGCAAAGGGAAAGGAAGAGAGAGAATCTCAAGCACAGATTCTTACTGAACATAGAGCCCAACATGGAGCTCAATCTCAGGACCATGAGGTCATGATCTGAGCCAAAATCAAGAGTTGGACACTTAATTAACTGAGAAACCCAGGAGTCCCCTAAGTTTTTATTTAAATTTCAGTTAGTTGGGATGCCTTGGTGGCTCAGCAGTTGAGCATCTATCTGTCTTTGGTTCAGGGTGTGGTCCTGCGGTCCCAGGATCGAGTCCCACATTGGGTTCCCTGCACAGAGTGTGCTTCTCCCTCTGCCTATGTCTCTGCCTCTCTTTCTCTCTTTGTATCTCATAAATAAATAAAATCATTAAAAAATAAATAAATTTCAGTTAGTTAACATACAGTGGGATATTATTTTCAGAAGTAGAATTTAATGATTCAACACTTACATACAATACCCAGTGTTCATCACAAGTGACCTCTGTAATATCTATCACCTACTTAACCCATCTATCCCTCCCACCCACATCCCTTCTGGTAACCAACAGTTTGTTCTCTATAGGTAAGAGTCTGTTTCTTGATTTTCTATTTTTTTTTTTGTCCTTGTATGTTCACTTTTTTGTTTGTTTGTTTCTTAAGTGCCACAAATAAGTCAAATCATACAGCATTTGTCTTTCTCTGACTGGATTATTTTGCTTAATACAAAACTCTCTAGTTGCATCCAGGTGGTTGCAAATGTCAAGATTTCATTCTTTTATGGCAAATAATTCATATATCACCTCTTCTTTATCCACTCATCATTGGATGGACATTTTGTCT
This sequence comes from Vulpes lagopus, assembly GCF_018345385.1. Taxonomy (NCBI): domain Eukaryota; kingdom Metazoa; phylum Chordata; class Mammalia; order Carnivora; family Canidae; genus Vulpes; species Vulpes lagopus. The sequence goes on from NC_054839.1 coordinate 26,335,719, forward strand.
GTCTTCATAATTTGGGTATTGTTGATAATGCTGCAATAAACATCAGGGTGCACGTATTCCTTCAAATTACAAGTTTTGTATTCTTTGGGTAGATACCTAGTAGTGCAATTGCTGGATCATAGGGTAGTTCTCTTTTTAACTTTTTGAGGAAACCTCACACAATTTTCCAGACTGGCTACATCAGTTTGCATTCTCACCAACCATGCAAAAAGGGTTCCCCTTTCTTTGCATGCTCACCTACACCTATTGTTTGCTGTGTTGTTAATTTTAGCCACTCTGACTGGTGTGAGGTGATCTCTTATTGCAGTTTTGATTTGTATTTCCTTGATGCTAAGTGATATTGAGCATCTTTTAATGTGTCTGTTGGTTATTTGTATGTCTTCTTTGAAAAAATATGACTGGTGATTTAAATGTGTATTTAAGTGCAGCTTAAATAAATGGGATCTTTATTTAATGTTTTCTTCAACCCATTAAGACTCTTCTTTCTACAAAAAAATAGATCATCAATTAAGTGTCTAAATACTAGGTTACAATTCAGTACCAGAAGGACAAGAGAAAAATTACAACAGACAATTGTTGACAAAATATTGTTGAAGAGAAACGTCTCTGCCAACTGGTTGGAAAGTATTTAGAAACAGCTGAAAATAGTGTTGTTTATACAGTAGTTGATATACAGTTAGAGTACAGAATGTGTCAATTATCTTCTTTCTAAAATTGCAAGGTTCAAACTTTCTTAGGTCAAATCAATTGTTTTATTAAATTTTAGTAGATTACGATATTTTCTGCAGTATAAAAACAGGAACAAATTAAACAGCAAATTGTAAATATATAATCTTAAAACTGGATATAGACATTTTGTTTAAATTTGCTTTTAAAATTTGATAATGTCTTCCAGAGAGTGAGAATTTAGTTGTTTATACTGAATTTTTGTTGGTGAAGAGATTGCAATTTTGACATGAAAATTATTTTAAACCAAAGATAACTGAGATCTAACATGTAAAAAGTCTTTTTGGAGCTTCCCCTTACCTAAAGGCAGAAGCTTTAATGGTATGGCTACTATGATACCCTCTTGCAGGCAGCATCACTCCCAAGGAAACATAGTGAAGCTGCCATAAATCCTTTTTCTGAGGGAGTTCCACACCAAATTATCTGATGAGAATTTCATAAACATTATTGCAAACCTTTCCACGTTGCATGTATTTCTTTTTAAGCTCATTTTTCTGAGTAAGTGGGTACATAAACCCATACCTCTGGAATTCTCTTGTATGTCTTATGCAGATGAACACACTTTGTCTTTTCTCCTGTAATTTTGTCTTTTGTCAATTAACTCAAAGATGCTTAATCATTCAAACCTAAGGTGGTAAAGGCAAAGTTTTCTACCCAACATTGATTAAACAAGCTGTCTTGAGTTATTTTTTTAAGCTAAATTTCCTCCACTGGTAATATATTAAGTGTTAATGTGACTGAATGTCAATACATAATTTTCAGATACAGTGGACCCTTGAACAACATGGGGTAAACTGTGTGGGTCCACATATCTGTGAATTTTATTTTTGATAACTAGAGTACAGAACTGTAAATGTATTTTCTCTTATGATTTTCTTAATAACATTTTCTTTTCTCTAGCTTACTTTATTATAAGAATATAGCAAAATAAATATACAAAAAAATTATGGTAATGAGTTATGTTATTGGTAAGGCTTCTGGTCAACTGTAGCCTATTAGTTGTTAAGTTTTGAATAAGTCAAAAGTTACACTCAGATTTTCAACTGTGTGGGAGCAGGGGGAGGGGGCAGGAATCTAAATCCTGTATTGTTCACAGATCAACTGTATATATTTTCTATTTCATTAAAATAAAAGTTGCGCTTTTTGGCACAGATTTATATTAAAAAAAATAACTGCTTAGTACAGATGTCAAAGCAATAATGGAATAGCATATAGCCCTGATGAGGTGGTTTTCAAAGTGTGGTCTCAGACCAGTAGCATCATCATCAACTAGAAACTGGTTAGCACTGCCTCACTCCCAACCCACTGAATCAGAAACTCTAAATTGTCAGCAATCTGTGTTTTAATAAGCTTTCCAGGTGATTCTGAAACATCTCTTCTTCTCTATCAAGATCTCTGTTTCTGCCTCATTAGTTTACAAATCAAGCTATATTAATATTCTTTCATTCTCTTTAGCTTAGTAATAGGCAAACTTTTTCTTGTTGTTTTAAATAAAATTATATTTTCCATAGATAAAATAAAGGAAAAAATAAAAAACAACACAAAAACTGTACTGGAGATTGTCTTTCTGGTTTACACATCCAAATTTGTAAGAGATATCAACATTTATTTTACAGTTTAAAGAAATGTATATATGCTTTAGTCAAACAAATAAGTTTTAAAACCTAGATGCTAACTAAATGAATGGCAAAATTTTGACAATTCCCAATGTCAGTGACATTACTAGCATCATGGCAGAATTATTAGCAGTTTCATCCTGTTTTACTTTCCAATATTGATTTATAAAATTTGATGCCTTAAAGTTTAAGGTTAAATTATAATGAATCAGTTTGTACACATTCATTTTCTGCCTAGATTCTGAGATTAACTGCATAAACATGTATTTAATAATTCCTCAATTAAATATTGCTTGATTGTGAGCTTAACAAGTAAGATGATAGAAAAACTAACATTTGTTTCAAATATTTCGGAAGCTATGAGGGAAAAAAATGCCTAGAATAACTTTTTCCCCCATCACCATTTTTCTCTAAAAAAGGGTTTCTTAGGGACTAAAGAAGGAAATAATATTCTTATCTATCTTTCTACATCACTAAATGATAACTTTTAAGAAATTAATGAGTACTAAAATTCATGTTGTTTTTAGCCTTCTGTTTGCTTATAAGTCATTAAAATGTATATTTCTTGTCCTTATCATGCTCATTATCTTCCCTGCTTAATATTCTATATACCATGGAAGAGAAAAATACAACACCAGAAGATAAATTATATTTGATTCAAAAATATTAGTGGGGTATGAACTTAAGAGTTTTTATAGAAACAGAAGTCCAGTAGTCTTTTATTTGAATGCTTATTTAATTTTTACTCATATCCACATCAATATTTAAATTGAACATAATTGTGTCCTGTCCTCTGCACCTACTGTGGGCTTTTATTATGACACTGAGGCTATTACCATTCAGGGACCTAAAAGTAAATTGTCACTGCTGATCTTCAACTTTGCTACAGACCATGTGATTCATATGTCAAGTGATAAACATGCCTATGACCAACAGACAGCTTTCTGATACAGTTATTCACTCAAATCTGACAGAGATGAGAAATGTTTGCCATCAGAGCAAAATAAAGATGTAGCATTATTCTCTTTGTGAGGACTGCATGTAGCTTGTGGAGTTTTGACATTTATGAGAAATAAAACTAGGAACTTTTGAAGGTTTTTAAATCACTCTTACAAGGTTGCTTGCTGTTTCCAAACCCTTCAGAATTCAAAATGATCAGATCATGCAGAGAATTGATGCTATAAATCAATAAAAGAAAACAGAACTTAAAAACCCAGAAGACATGAAATACTTCTGCCTAATACCACCCACACAATCGCTCATTTCCAAAATAGTTCATTATACTATGTTTTATTGTCAGGAATATTATGATCTGGTTCAATAAAACTAGATTTACCCACAGTGCCACACAAATTTTGGGGAAGTAAGGAAATATTCCAAGTGTGCATTCAACATGTTATCTCTGCCTTTAACATTCCTTGCCTGCTTTAATCCACATTTTTCACAAGCTATATCTACTTTTTTTGTGTCTGTTTATAGCCTTGTCTTATAAATGTAGCAGAGGAGCAGCCTGTATGAACATTCTTTCTCTCAGAAACTTCAATAGAATGTGTAAAAGAACTATGTTTAATATTTTCTCTCTGTTGTTACTAAATTATATCATAGTAAATCAAAATTCAATGTTATACTATAAAATAAAATTTTAAAACACATGAAAAAAAACAGAATCCTTGATATCTATTAGGTCATTCATACAGAAATTTCCTAAAAACCAGAAGTCTATTTTTTGCCTCATAATATATAATTTTCCCTCTTTCTTAAACTTAGTGCTGGTGGCAGACATTATTCCACACTTTTAACCAAAATCTTATCTTTAAGCCAATTGTAAGAATAAATTTTTCAAGATATTCAGAGGTCTGGCAATATGATAATATTTCTTCATGTTTTTAAGTTTAAAACTGAAACTCCAGCCTAGAGATAATATATAAGCAAAAATATAAAAATATAAACTTATGCAAAATTGATTAAAGTTACTTTCTTAATGCATCTGGACTATTATTTTATCACTACTGCATAGCTTGTTATAGACAAAATTGTTTAAATAAATTTAAATTATACTACATATTTGTCTAATAAAGCTACAAATTAGGCATTTTCTATTTGCATAATGTATCTTTGCAAATCTATATTATTCAAAGAAATATGCTTCTTCAATCACAATCTTTATTTACAATAATTTATCATTATTTTGTGTCTCAACAATGAAACAAATTTGACTTAAAACAACCCCCTTAATTAGATGAACAATTAAACAAAAGTGTCCCAAATCTGTAAATTATATTAAGATTGAATTAATTCATCTATTTTAAGTTATATTTTTCCTAAAGAAAACCTATACATATGCATATGTAATGATTAAGAAAAAATATATGATGACTGATACAGAAAGATAACCAATGTGTTTTCCTTCCTGTACAAGAGTATTGTGATAATTATCATTACCATTATTATCTGTATATTTACATTTCTATGGTAAATACCTGGTGAAATGGACAGTTGAATAATAAAGTTGTTATCACTTTGGGATTAGAGTGTGTTGATAATGCAAGAGAACTATATTTTCTAAGTTATTTTCTATTTTATTTGTAGGAAACCTGTGTTAAATCTACAGAGAAAAAGGAATAAACACAAAAAAATAAATTGTATTATGTATCTATAGTTAATTAATTTAACTAACCTCCAAGGGATATTCTTTTGTTTATCTTTTGGAAATATTGAATTTCCACATCCAGTTACTAGAACAAATTCTGCTGCTATAAAATGGTTGAAAACTATTCCAGGTAATATTTAGATAAAATATTTTTATTTTGTATTCTGTTATTTCCTTGAAACTCTTCCAAATATGATGTGGTAACTATTTTTCAAGTTTTACATACTATTGCTTTTAAGTATGTGTGTATGTATATGTGTGTTCATGTAATACTTTTATTCTTTTCATTTGTCCTCTCTTTTATTCCATGTTTCACATAACTAAACTGTGGCAGGGCCCAAAATTGCAATGAAGAGAAAAAGTTAAATGAATATATTATCAAAATATATTAATAATTTATACCATGTATAGTAATAAAGAGTTTAGACAATTCATTTAAATATTCTCTCTCCCCTCTTTCTCAAATTAATGGTTTATTATTTTACCTATTTCTGAAACTTTCTGATAAAACCATACTTATCCCATTAAATATTCTCTATCTTGCTGTCATTATAGTATCCGTAATATAATAAATAATACATAGCTTATATAGTAAAGTTTTTAATCTTAAAAACCTGGCAATGGAGGAAAGGACTCCAGTGAATGTCTTATAAATATACTAAAATATTTAGAAACGTGATTTTTTAATTAAATTGAAGTTTAGGAAAACTCAAAATGTCTATAATCTGACTGTTTCTTCAAAAATGGAACAGAATTCTGAAAAAAATGAATGAATGTAACTTAGGACTATAAACACGAATTATTATGAATCTATTTAAATACAAGTAGAATTACAGATGTCAGAAACATTAATTAATTTGCAAATGTACCATTTATTTATAAATATATTTTTTCTTTATATTTTATATATTTTTTCATTTTATCTGATACATTGGAAAATCTGTTGCATATTTTCAGTTAGTACTTCTATGACTAGGAAAAATGTGATATGCCAAAGAAATAACACTATATAAAATGTATATTTTTCATTGAGAAAGATTACCAAACCTCCAGAATTTTTTGATGTAAATTATTAAGGGAAAAAACTAAAAATAATAAAAAATAAAAAAGGAAGATTTGTCTTTCAATTTTCAGGATTCCAAAGTTCACCTGTTTTTAATTTGAAACTATCTTGTGAAGCAAGACTATGTTCTTATATAAAATAAGAAATTAACAAATAAAAGCTAAACGACTTATTTGAGGATGCAGAAAAATGGAATCAGGATTTTTAAAAAGGGCTATAGTTATAGTTATCTTCCTTTTAAGATAATGGATGTATAAGCATCAGAATGTTAATTTGGCTTATATCTGATAACTTTTATGGATTCAAATCTTAGAAGCTTTCTATGAAAAAGATATCTTTCAAATAATCCCACAAATTAAACCACAAACTAAATTTTGCTCATAATAGACTTCCACTTCCTGATATATTGACAGATGGCCTGAAGTACCTAATTTGAGACTATGTTTTGGAGATTTGCTTTTCCCCGCTTCACTGCTTGGCTCACAGACAGTGCCCTTTCCTGTTCACTTTCCTTAACTATCAAAACCAGGTGAGATGACACTGGACAGTTTTAAACATGCTCTAAATTCTATCTTGTTTTAGGATAAAATGCATAAATCTCCTGCAGCAATTGGGAAATTTAGTCTTGGCCAAGTAAAAAAGTGTAGTTGCTAACCTGAAGCCTCCTTTCTTAGGAGGCATAAGGAGTCCTGGACTCCAGAGAAAAGCTACCTCCCTTAGCTATAAGAGATATTTCCCTCACTTTTGCTTTCCTTTGTAATCCTACAGTTTTTCCAGGACTTTCAACTTTGTCTAGGCCATAGCCTTACTTCAGTCTAATTTTGGCACATAGGAAAAATCATGATTCTAATTAAAGGTAAAATAATTTAGAAAATTATTTTTCCTCTGGTTGACTTTCAACAATAGAGTTAAGAAAATAAGAATTAAGACTCAAGGCAAATCAAAGTTCTCAAGATTTAAGAAGTGACTTACTCAACATCTGTTCATGATAAAAACTCTCAATAAAGTGGGTATAGAGGGAATATAAGGGCCATATACAAAAAACCTCACAACTAACATCATATTTAATGGTGAAAAACAGAGTTTTTCCTCTTAGATCAGGAAAAAAGCAAGGAAGTCCATTATTGCCACTTTTATTCAACATAATACTGGAAGTCCTAGCTGTAGCAATTAGATAAGAAAAAGAGATAAGAGACATCCATATGGGTAAGGAAGAAGTTAAACTGTCACTATTTTCAGAAGATATGGTCCAGTACATGGAAAACCTTAAAGACTCTATCAAAAACTACTGGAAATAATAAATGAATTCAGTAAAGTTTGCAGGATACAAAATTAATACTCAGAAATTGGTAAAATTTCTATATACTAATAATGAAGTACCAGAAATAGATATTAAGAAAACAATTTCATTTACAATTGTACCAAAAACAATAAAATATTTAGGAATATACTTAACCAAGGAGGTAAAAGACCTATATTCCAAAAACTATAAAACACTGATGAAAAATAATGAAGATGACACAAATGGAAAGATAACCAATGCTCATGAATTGAAACAATTCATATTGTTATAATCTCCAAATGACTCACAGCAATATACAGATTCAACAAAATTTCTATCAAAATCAACATTTTTCACATCCCTGGAACAAATAATCCTAAAATTTGTATGGAACTATAAAAGACCCCAAATAACCGAAGCTATCTTGAGAAAGAACAAAAAAAGCTGGAGGTGCCACAATTCCAGATTTCAAGATATACTACAAAGCTGTTGTAGCCAAAATCATATGGCATTGGCACAAACAGACACACATATCAGTATAACAGAATAGAGAACCCAGAAATAAGCCCATAAATATATGATCTATAAATAAATTTATTTTAATTTTTTTTCAAAAATACTTATTACATATTAATCTTAAAATTTCATGTGATTATGCAATGTGGGTTTTTTTTAATGTATCTCTATTTTTTTCTTTTATGTAGTTAAAAATCCTTAGCATAGAATCTACCCTTTTAGTCATTTTTGGGTGTACAAAACACTATTGTTATTATAGGTAAAATACACCTATAATCTATAGGCACAATCTATCTATAAACCTGCTAAGGATACATCTATTTTCCTTCCTCTCAGTGGAGATAACAAAGAATTGTGTAGACTTCCTGAATTTAGGAGGACATTTGTTACGTGACAAATACAGTATGATGCCTAATTCTAGATAGCATGAAGTCAATACTCTGAAGGATTGGGTATCCCTGGGTGGCGCAGTGGTTTGGCGCCTGCCTTTGGCCCAGGGCGAGATCCTGGAGACCAGGGATGGAATCCCACATCGGGCTCCCGGTGCATGGAGCCTGCTTCTCCCTCTGCCTGTGTCTCTGCCTCTCTCTCTCTCTCTCTCTGTGACTATCATAAATAAGTAAAATTGAAAAAAAAATACTCTGAAGGATTGAATGCTACAAAATAAATTATTTAGGGTATTACATGTTTGTTAATAAAATACTGAGTTTTTTAAGAAATAATGAAAATCTCCCACCTCTTCTCTTCTCTTGCTTTATTTTGAGTCTGTCCTTATGGGCCTGCTCAAGCAGCTGAGTAGTTGTTTGGTGTTCCAAGGCCTGGGTGAACTGCCTGATTTGGGAGGCACTTTTAGCTGTTCCAGAGGACAGCTGTTTTCTGTTGCAGCAGGATGGAGGGGAACCACTGGCAAACCAATGAGGGCCTTTTGGGGTTGGATGACCTGTCTGAGGACAAAAGTCTTGGTTCTTTTCTTAAACAAGGGATTTATCATCTTGACCTCCAGTTTCTTCACCACAGCAGATACAAGTGCCACTGTCTTCCTCTTGGTCTTTTTTTCCTTTTGGTATCTTGAGCAGCTGAATGCAAAATCTAATACATAGACTATTTATTTGGATATTTCAAAAATAATTATGAATTTTTTGTTTTTTGTTCATTTTATATCAATATTTCCTTCTTTTTGGTTATATTGATCTAATTTTCTTAACTCATGTATTAAAAATATACATAAATATATATGTTTATGTATATTTACATATAAAATAGATATATTAATTTTCCTTTTAAAGTTTTTATTTATTTTTTTTTGAGAGGGAGAAAGAGAGAGCATGAACACAGAGCTGAGGGAGGGAGAAGTAAACTCTCATTGAGCAGGGAGCCCATGCAGGGCTCAATCCCAGGATGCTGGGATCATGACCTGAGCTGAAGGCAGACACTTAACCAATTGAGCCACCCCGATGTCCCTATGTATGCTTCTTTTTAAGTTCTATGCATTAAATTTTCCAAAGATCATAAATTGTAAATAAGTTGTCTGAATCAATATTGTAATTCCCTATCTCTTCTACCCACACGTTGTGTATGTGTATTTTTAATTACCAGATAATGACGTTTAAATTTTCTATTTCAAAATTATTCACAGAATTATTTATGGCCCAGAGGTCTGCTGTTGCACAGAATCAGTTTTGTGTGTATATATATATATAATGTTATGTCCTTTTTATGATTTGAAGGTGGATTGTTCATAATTATATATGCTCAATAGAATGAAAAACACAACTCTATGCAACATTTTATTAAAATAAATTATAATCTTTTGTCAATTCCTGCATATTTGCTATACAGTGACTACATTTTCGACAAGGAAAACTTTCTGATGTCTTTGAACTTTCACTTCTGGGTAATAGTCAAAATTTACACAGTGTCAATTTTATTTTATTTTATTTTATTTTATTATTTTATTTTATTTTATTTTATTTTATTTTATTATTTTATTTTATTTTATTTTATTTTATTTTATTTTATTTTTTAAACATTTTATTTATTCATGAGAGACTCAGAGAGATAGGCAGAAACATAGAGGGAGTAGCTGGCTCCTCACAGGGAGCCTGACGTGGGACTCAATTATAGAACCCTGGATCACGCCCTGAGCCAAAGGCAGATGCTCAACCACTGAGCTACCCAGATGTCCCTTTTTTTAAAAAGATATTTTTTACAGTGTCAATTTTATTTTTTTAAAGATTTTATTTATTTATTTATAGAGACACACACACACACAGACAGAGAGAGAGAGAGAGAGGCAGAGACACAAGCAGGCACCATGCAGAGAGCCTGACATGGGACTCATCCAGGGTCTCCAGGATCACGCCCTGGGCTGCAGTCGGTGCTAAACCTCTGCGCCACCGGGGCTGCCCCAGTGTCAATTTTAAACCAAAATTGGTGTATCCATGGCTCACAGATATTGTATTATTATTATTATTTTTAATGGTTAGTTGGAAAGAAAAGGCAATATCTAAGAAGTAAAAGAGAATAACTACTGATGATGATTATTATATACTACACATACATGATATCTTAACAATGCTATTATTTTTGTCTTTCTTTTAGGATTTTTATTCATTCATGAGAGATAGAGAGAGAGAAAGGCAGAGACATTGGCTGATGGAGAAGCAGGCTCCTCAAGGGGAGCCCAATGTGGGACTCAATCTCAGGACCCTGCTTCATCCTGAGCGGAAGGCAGGTACTCAAACGCTGAGCCACTCAGTTGTCCCAAACAATGCTATTGTATTAAAACATAGTTTACTATGGTTTTGGTAGAACATTAAGACTTAAGCCTGATGGATAATTTTTGAGAACTAATTTATGTTTCTCATTTTTGTCATATGTGAAAAACTCAGTATCACTTTTATTTTAATTACATTAACTTTTGTATTAAAACCTTCAACAATTTTGTCCTGAATACATTGGATGAGAGCTATTTTGACTTTGTAAAAATGTGGAAAGGAAAAGCAATTTTGCAAGAGTATCAAAATATAAAAACAACTTCAAGGATTTGAGCTAAACCCAGGAATGACAAACATGTTATGTAGCTATGGTTTTATTTCCACCTACGTGCTAAGATGAAAATGGAGATGTATATTGATCAAACTACTAAATGGAGCACAAACTAAAATTCCCTTCAGGCTGTTGTTATACTATAATAAATGTCTATAGCCCAAAACACATTGTAACAGACTTGGAAAATTCATCTTATCGGAGAATATATTTTAGAGTGTTACCTTTTTTGTAATTTTAAAAATTTGTTATGCCACAGATTTGAATACAACAAAAATGACAAAATTAGTTTGGGGATTTAAACACATAAATAATAAAATGAGGGGCACCTGGGTGGTACAGTCAGTTAAGCATCTGACTCTTTGTTTCAACTCAGGTTATGATCTCAGAGTTGCAAGACAGAGCCCCACATTGGGCTCCCCACTCAGTGTGGAGTCTGTTTAGGATTTTTCTCTTCCTCTGCCTACTCCCCCTGACTCATGTTCTCTCAATCTCTCTCTCTCTCTCTCTCTCTCTCTCTCTCTCAAATAAATGAATCTTTAAAATAAAAAAAAAAGGAAAATGCACAAAAAGTACATTTTGGTTCCCTTGCAGAAAATAAATTATAGGAAAAGGATGCAAATACATTTGGAGGTAATCTAATGTGCATTTAATTATTCATAAAATTCTCAATAAATTAAATTACATGTCTCTCCTCTACTGTGACATTAGCTTCTTTATGAAATGAAGCACATATTTCTGTGGAAATATGTAGAACAAGTATCTAATACCTGTTAGGCATTTAATTTATATTTTTAATTAACTAATTAAAGTTAGTTAATTATTATGGTTAAATAGTGACTTCTATTTACAGATTTTATATTATTTAAAAAACCTGACATTTTCAACCTTTATTTCATGTAAACAAGAACAATAATCCACATACAAAAGTGTGTTTATAAAAAAGTTTTAAGTGTATACATTTTAAGGATACATATATTGTCCCTTCTCCCAATGGAGACATAAAATAAATGTATAGACTTTCTGATTCTAGAGGGACATTTGGTTCATGACAAACACAATACAATGTCTAATGCTGAGTATCCTGAAGTAAATTGTCTGAAGGACTGAATACTTTAAAACAAATTGTTCCTGAGTATTACATGTTTGTTAATAAAAAACCAGATAGTTTAAGAACTAATAAAAATATCCCAAATCTACTATGTCCTGTTAAACATAATGCAATAAGCAAAGAAAAATATAGGATTGTGCTGATGTCTTTTACTACAGTCTAACAGCATATGAAATTGAAGTAATAATAAGTAAGAATAATAGGAGGCATTGCTCATGACAGTTAACTTTGACCTTCGTCAAATATTTGAATCTATTGAAACTGTATATGAGAATTTGTAAATAAATCTAACCATTAAAAGGGCAAGGAAATTATTTCTAAGTGATAACTTATTTATACTCTATTTTGATATGTACTCATATTAAGTGCTTACAAAATAACAGGTTGTGACTTTTTTCCAATAACCCAAAGATCTTTTTAAGTTGTATTTTCAATATTCGTGTGACACAAGATATAGAGGTACCTGATGGAGGTAAATTCATTTCTAAAGTATGACCAATTCTCACAATTCAATAGATGTTCAAAAGGGAGGGAGAGGATTATGGATAATTAGTTAAGTGACTACTAGAAACTGCCCTCAAAGGGACATCAACACAAAAGTATCTTTTCACAATGTTGCATAAGGAAATATACTACACTAAGTGAAAGATGAAAGAATGCAATAGATTGAAATAGTTCAAGGGTTTTGAAGTCTAGTCCAGTTATCTATCAAATGCAAGATCATCCACTTTGCTGCATGACCTTAGGCAACATTTTAGACATTCTGAAAATTAATATTTTTGTGTATAAAATGAGGATAACAATCCATCATGCAAGGTGGTTGTGATTCTTTGAGTAAATGAGAATGCACTATATACCATGAAATAGTATCACTAAGTAAAACTATTATTGTTATCATTGATTCTACTTCTGTACTAATGAGTGGTGAGAAATCAGAAATATAATTTTCTGAAATTAATTTCCATGCAGAAGAAACAATGATGTTGGAATTAATATTGCTAATACTCTGCACCAACTACTGATAGATTATTTTAATGAAATCCTTCTGGTCATGGAAAATAAGTTACCAACTTTCTCAGCTTTTTCTCTTAGAGTTTTATCAAAGGTTTCCTCTAGAAGAAAATATAAAATGTTAAAAGTCTAATTTTCAAAAGCATTAACTTAACAAAATGCTTTTCTTTATTTGATTTTATTTTAGCAAACCATTACATATTTTATGCCATTTAATGGTTATGATCAAATCCTGAATCAACATATTTTGTATAGTTTCTGATACTGGTACAAGGTCCTTTAATTTTTGTGAACATTGGGAGATGGAAAAATGTATCAAGTTGGAATATAACTATGAATTATTTATTAACCAAACACCATGTAATTATAATACATATATTAATTGAATTAAATACTTACATGTGTTTTGGGAAAAATGTGCTTTTCTATCCATCTTGTAAATTGAATCTAGAGGGACAATTTCTGTCTTGCAGTAGCAAAATAAATGCAATTATCTATGATATTTCTAAAACGTAGCAGGCAATTTGTATGTGTAGGTGACTCCATTATATTTTTACAGTTAGAAAAAATTCAAAACACAGAGTTAATAAAAGGGGCAAATACATTACATTAGCTTTTTCTTTTCTGAGTCACTAAGAATAAGTTGCTCATATGATGTTTAATTATTCACAAAAACATCTTTGTGTATATTTCTTATTAATCATATTCTGGAAAGCCACAATGTAAACATAAACATCAGGGATAGATATTAACATACTACCACCATTTACTGAGACCATTCAAATTTCTTCAATTATTTTAGTAATACCTATTACAAGAAAGGGAGACAGTCTAGAATTACACATACACATTCATGTGCTATGTCATTGTAGTTTCATTCAATCTGGAAGAGTTCCTAGTTTTTCCTTGACTTTCATGATCTTGACACATGGGATATTAAAAGCCAGTTGTTTTGTATAATGCCCTTCAATTTGGGATTCTCAGATATTTCATCATAATTAGATTCAGACTAAGCATCTTTGGCAGGTATAACAAAAAGTGATGCTGCGTGTTTCCCATTCAAGCCTATAAGAGCACATCATTTCAATTTGTCTCATTAATTGATTATTGATTTTCATTTTGAACACTTGATTAAGATGACACATGCTAGGATTATTGATTCTAAAGTTACTTTTTCCCCCTCTTTGTTTTTGTATATATAAACACTTGAGATGGAGATATTCTGAACCTCATCAAGCTATTCACTAACATATTAGTATAGATTCATGAATTCTTATTTTTTTAATGAGACATAATCTATTAATGACATCATCTTGATATTCAAATTTTCAGAGTGAGGATCTCTTTACACAGACTTCTGCATTCTTCAGCATGTACTCATCACGCTTTGACTCTTGTTTTCTGTCCTAGAAAAATAATCCAATCATGTTTTTATACTTTGTTCCTCTCCTGGAGTGAATTACTTCTCCAAATATTCTTTGATTGCTTTAATGAAGATTAGAGTATAGAAAAAAGGATTTTGCTGCTATAACGTGCTTACTGCTATGGTATATCACTGCTCATTGGAACACTGCAGCAGACAGAGCTAGGAATGTACACACATACATATGCATACACACATATTTGCATTTATTGCCACATTTATTTTGATATGTTGAAATCTTTGAGTTTACAATGATATCTCTAATTTGAATCCAACAGCACAGGATTTGTTTTATCTTTCTCCATTTCTATCTACTCACTTCTTGCATGCCAGTCTCATACTCTGGGGGGCTTTAAAATCCAATGGTAGACTGTTACCCCTACTTTGATGTTGTTACCACTACTTCTGTATTGGTTGCCTACTCTGAACTACCATCGCCCTGCATGGATATTCTCCTTACTCCTTTTAGGTATTATATCCTAAGCCAGGCTGCAGTCTCCCCAAAAGGATAAACACTCTTCTCACTCTGTTCTAATTTCAATTTTCAGGGCTGTAAAGCAGCTGCCACTTTTGCCATCATTTCTGCCCAAGATCGATTTCTTTCCTAATCATGTTCTGGTACCAAAAGCCCTTGCTTGGCTGTCTTTTTTGTTTGAACACCATCTAAACTCTCTTTAAGCTCTGATCCAGATTATGAAGTACATTGACTCCTTATCCACATACCTATACACATTGCACCTGCCTTGCTCAGCCCTACCTAGTGGTTTATGAATTGGAATGTTCAGGAAAAGAAAGAGAAGAGGAAAAGGAATAACAGCTACAGTTTATTTTGATATAGAAAGTCACATATTAGAATAATAAAATCTATAGAATAAGTCAAATTTTAAATTTCACAAAAACAAATACTTGCATATAGCACAAACACTGAAATATTATCTGTTAATATTGACTATTTTAAATAGTCAATAAAGGAGCCTCTATTTTATTTCATTGTATTTTTTTAAGGATACCTATATTTATTTTAGAGAGACAGTGAGGGAGCTTGTGTGGTGTGAGGGGTGGAGGGACAAAGGGAGAGAATCCTCAAGCAGGCTCCCCACTGAGCATGGAGCTCTACTTGGGGCTGGATCCCACTACGCATGAGATCATGACCTGAGCAGAAACCAAGAGACAATGTTAAACTGACTGAGCCAATCAGGTAGCCCAAGGAGGCTCCATTTTAAATCTGGGTATTCAACATGTATTAATACTGTTAGATTAAATGTATTTTTTGTTGTTATCATAAAGAAGTTTCTTCTATTATAGAATTAAAAAATCTAACTATTGTTTGATACAGGGAATTTAAGATAAACCTGAAACTTAATCAGTAAGTTATATGTTGAAGTTATATTTTAATAAATTCATAGTTTACTGCTAAAATATTAGTATGAGATATAATCATCTTAAAATGTATTCTGATATAAGGTATCAAATTAAGAAATATTATAAAGAGTCAGTGTTATGTATACATTATCTTTATATATTAAGGAGTCAAAACTCTTTCATGACCACATCACAATATTAATCAATTTATTTCTGGACTTTATATTATTTTTCATTGATCTATATATCTATTTCAGAACTAGTATATATGGTATTGATTTGATAGACATAAAATAGCTGGTTATGCCCAAATCCATTACAATGTCCTAAAAATTATAAAATCAGTAAGATAATATATGAATTTATTAATTATGACAGGATACCAATAATGTTGATAAATGATAGTTAAAGATAATCTGAGAAATAATAATTGACCACAAAACATATTAAATCAAACTACATCAGGCCACCCTCAGACAGAATATCTTTATACTAGGCTTGTACATACTGTAAAATGAAAAAACTTAGAAAATTTATTTTAAAGTAATAACAGTACATAATTTAAAGACACAAGATTCAATAAAAGCATCTCTGGGAAACAGTTAATATTCCAAAACTGAAGTATATGAGAAAGGTCTTGGACACCTAAATGATAAATATAAAGTTGCAAAGAAACTGAAAAAAGAAAGAAATGAAGTTTTTAAATTTGGCCTTAAATTATGGCCCACTAAACATATCTGAAGCCTCAGTTGATTTAATGAAGAAATCCCAACTCTGTTTTATTGTAAAATCATGCTGGGGGTATAGGGTTAAGGATTATGAACTTCAAATTATGAATAAAATTATACAAAACATTTTACACCCACTCATGCAAGTAACAACCTGAGTGTAGGGATATGACTACAGATGATATACTATGTTATGATTGTTTAAGTGTCCTATTTCTGAAGGTTGGCATATTATATACCCTACAACCTAGAAAATTCTATTTTCCAGTATATTTCAAGGGAAAACTCGACCATAGGTACACCAGGATACATTGCCAAGAATGTTCATAGCAGTGCTTCTCATAGTAACAAATTTCAGAAACCAAACTTGATTTCTTTGGAAGAAAAACAGAATATTATAAGGCTTTACATGATTGAGTTAGGACAAATTCAATAATATAGAGAAAACTTAAAACATAGTAGTAACAGAAAAAAAAAAAACAATTAAGTGCCAGGAATGTGCATTGAGCAGGATACCCACTTTCTAAGGAAAAAAAAAATAATGTGTGTGTGCTGCATGTGTGTATGCTTTTATCCCTTTTAATAACATGTATGAATACATGAAAACTACATAACAATGATTACAGAAGTCAAAATGGCTTCCCATGTGAAATGCGAGGAGATAATGGTGCAAATGAGGCAGATACGTCAAATTTCTGAGCATGTTTACTGGTACTTATTAATTAATGAAACAAGATAAGCAACATGAACAAATAAATACAAGATTGTTAAGGATTTACACAAAATTATAATGTGAATAAAAGATTGTGATAATTAATGTAACCAAGGCCCACTAGAAAAAAAAGTATACCCACTTGTTTTAGAACATTTGTAACTAATCTCAAAGTGCTAATAAGTTTTTCTTTTCTTTCTTTTATTTTCTTTTTCAATTATGTAGTTGGTCTTTTCCCAGAAATGTTTAGTTTGTTTTTTTATAATTTTAATTTCAAGATAAATAATATATCGTGTTATATTTCTTTCAGATGTATATATAGTGATAATAAAAATATAGTGGTTATAGTGATTCAACAATTCTTTGCATTACTTAGTGCTCATCACAATAAGTGTACTCTTAATCCTCCTCACCTATTTCACCTTTCCCCTGACTTATCTTCCCTTTGGTAACCTTCAGCTTGTTCCTTATATTTGAGTTTTTTGTTATTGACTCTTTTTGTTGTTGTTGTTCACTTGTTTTGTTTATTTATGATTGAATTCATATGGTATCTTTCTTTGACTCATTTATTTCACTCAGCATTATCCCTTCTAGATCCATCTATATTGTCAAAAATGGCAAGATTTCATTTTTTTTGGTGGCTGAGTAATATTGCATTGTGTGTATGGTGTATATATGTTTGTGTGTATATACACACAGATATCACATCTTCTTTGTCCATTCATCCATCAATGGACACTAGGATTGTGGAGAAAAAGGAATCCTTGTACACTGTTGGTGGGAATGCAAACTGGTGCAGCCACTCTGGAAAAAAGTATGGCAGTCCCTCAAAAATTTTAAAATAGAAATGCCATATGATTCAGTAATTCCACTAGTAGGTATTGACCCAAAGAATAGGAAAACACTGATTTGAAAATATATGTGTTTTCAAAAAGTTTATTTTGAAACATATTTGTTTCAAAATGTTTATTGCAACATTATTTATAATAGCCAAATTATGGAAGCAACCAAAGTACTAATCAGTTTTTAATAGCCTTATTTTTTTTCTTTTAAATGTTTAAAAATTAAAAATGTTTAAGAAAATCTGAAGTATTTTAAGTGTAAAGTGTGTTGGAGTCACCAATTAATTTAAATTTCAAAGGAAAGATTATTTCTCAAACTAAAGCACATGATTTAATAATTAGTCATGTTGATACAAAGAGAGTTGTTTCTATGTGTGTGTGTGCACATGTGCATGTGCACACATTCCTATATGAAGCTCACTTTGTCCACTATAAGGGCATGATACAGCAACATTAAAATAACAATGAGCACATGAAGGTCTAGATCTTAGTTTCTAAAAATTGTTTTCTACCAATTTCTGGAAACCAGAATTCCTTGAAGAAAGTTTAGGTTCCCATGCCAGGGAAGGAAACTATAAGGGTAAACTAGGATATGTTTTTTACCTGAAAATAAGAACTCAAAGAGTAATTGGACCATGACAAAAGTCACAGAAGTCAGCCTAAAAATTTTCCATGAAAATGTTATTTTCCAAAAATAATAATTGGAATGGATTCCAACTATTAAGTTCAATGGGATTCCGTGAGTCCAATCAGCTATGAATAAGTGAACTTTGCTTGAAAATGCTGACCGTGAGTAACTGGAGTACAAAAATTATAGAGGATGAGTTAGTTGCTTCATCATACCTGAAAACAATACTGGGTCAAAAAACCACAAAGAAAAAAAATAAGCACTAGAGATAAGAATTCAACAAGAACTCTTAATTTTAATAATGTTATAAAGGAGCCAGAATTGGGAGTTATCTACAACTTTATAAAGTTCTTAGAGCTGTTTTATTTACAGAACTATCAAGTTTTACTACACACCAGAAATATCTTGAAGTGAAAGAAATGTAATTGTCACCTTTCAAAGTGATCAGGCTTATTAGAGAAGTATTACATTAATGTGGTTGTGGTTTCATTACTTTAGTTGCCATGAAACACAGCTCCCAGTATTTATACTGTTTCAGGTACCTTCTCAAATTGATTCTGGTTAAATTTATGATTGCATTAAACATTAACATAAAATATACTAAAGTCTTTCTAGTTTATAGATCTAAATTTCTATCATATGACTCAGAAAAAAATGTGTTTGTTTATGGAGAGGCAGCTTTAGATAAGCAAATAAGCAAAATGTTAATATGAGTAAAGGGTAAACATGTTTTTGTTCTCTTGTGCATCTTGACTGTAATTATGGAAATACACCAAGATAAAAATATTAAAACGGGTGCTTAATAATTCCTTTTTTTTTTTTTTTTTTGCTGAGTTGCAGGTTTTTCAGAGACAGTTTGCAAAAATTAAATCCATTAAGTAATGGATAGGTGCATAATCAAAATCCCTTCTTGACAGAAACAATCACTTCCAGACTTTAGCGAAGCTAAAAATAGACCGCAACTAAGCATTTTCTGAAGTACAGGGCTAAAATGTTCTCCTCAACTCTGGCACTTTCATGTTCTACCAATGCTATCTTCTAGGTTCTATGAAATGAGAAAGGTGTTTCAGACCATTGCCCTCCTGCATCCAGCCAGTGAGAGCAGAATATTGAATTTTGATAGGAGTTCAAATAAATGTTAATTGGCTCTCACACAATTGCCTGCCTGACTTTAAAACAAAAAAATAAATAAATAAAACAAACATACAATTTGGAAAGATCTAAGATGATGAAACAGAGCTTATTGCTATTATCTAAAGCAAAACTCATGTGAAAACTGAACCTAGCTCTCAGTATTATTAATGATGTACTTTACTCATCTGAGTTAATATGTAGATAGCAATTTGTTGCCATATATCTCCATTCCCTTGATATTAAGTTTTCTATTGATGGTTGAACTTTTCACCTCCAACTACTTACTTACCAGTTTCACTAATATTAGTTCATCTCATTTTATTTTTATTCCATATTATACACAGAAATGAAAAATAAAGCCTTATATTAACCAGTGACAAAAATAAAAAGCATTTAATTGCCTCTGGTTCTTTTTCAGCCTCAACAAGGCCATTTTCAAATACAGAAATATTGTTTATCATTTTTAATACTGACTTGAGGTTTTCAAATATAACAGGATTTAGGCACCCTCTATCCTGGTAGTGGAAAAACTGAAAACAGTATACATTTATGCAAATAGGCAAGTGGGAAATATAATAATAAAAGTTTGTGCATAGTTTAAGAATCAAAAGTCAAACTTTAAAGTTTTAAAGAGTCATTGTCTTAAAAAGTGATAAGGAACTTATTTTACAGAGCACTTTTAATAGAGCTGTGAAACCTATTGTTATATATACTATTTATGTACCTGAAAGGAGAATTAGAATGAAATGTACCAAATGTCACTCTTAGTCAGCCATGAGGAGACTACTAGGGTACTGATGAGTCAATGATTCCAGATTTCTATTCACTTGAGCCATCACAGATCCCTCATATTATAAATATAGCCAGTATCCCAGGATTTAGGCAATGTAAAACATGAAGAATTATACAACAGAAATACCAAACCTTGACAAAAGTTAGCATCTTGTAGAGATGAATTTTACTTGGAGATTGCATACTAGAGCAACACCATTTTTAAATACCACATCTATCCATGATAGGATTTTATTTCTTTTGTATTTTATTCTATGCTATTTTATTAAGAGCTTCATATATAATTTAAAATTATATATTACAATGTATTTTTATGGGTGTACCTCACCCTTGATCCTTTCAACCCTCTTCCCACTTATCCCTGGTTTCTGGTTTATCCTTCCTGTATTTCTTTTTGCAAAAATTTGTGGACAAATGAATGTTTTATTTCCCACCCCCTCTTTCAATATAAAATGAAGCACATTCTCTATGTTCTTATTGTGTGTGTGTGTATGTGTGTGTGTGCTCTTTTGCAAAGATTATAGAATAACCTTGTGCAGATGTATTGTCCTATCATTGGAGATGATTGGATTGAAAGGTAAAGCATGTATAATTTTGTTAGATGTGGTCAAATTCATATTCATTAGGTTAAAACATTTTGCATTTCCAAAGCAATGTACGAGACAGTGCCTGTTTCCTGTCTTAACATATTATCAAGCTTTTATTTCTGGTCATTATGATTGATGAAAAAGAGTTGCTCAGGATTCTTCTAAGTTTTATTTCACTTATGATGTACGAGATTGAAAATCTTTCATAGGAAAGATTCACAGGTGATTTTCATGCCCTTTTTTGTTAATTATATTTTTATGTAGAGTCATGTTTTTGTATCTTTTTTTTGTCTCCACATTTACACAAGCACACTATTTATGGCTAACACTGCAAATGTGTATTGTGAATTCACTGTTATTTGCCTTTTGACTTTTCTTACTGCATTTTTTCATGCCCCAAATGTTAAAAACTCATTTGAAGTTATTAATATTTTATGTCTTCTAGATTTTATATTATTAGAAACCTCTCCATACACTCAGATCCACAAAATGAATTTACCCACATACTTTTCCAGTGTGTGTGTATAATATTTAGTGCCATAATCCAATTGGAAGATACAAGTTTTCATACTAAAAATACAGGCTATGACTGTAATACAGAAATATCCGTCAATCCACATTTTCTTGTTTTAATCATGATTCAATATTTTTTTCAATGGAACTTCATCTTTACACAGATAAAATTTTCACCTTTGGTCTCTTAATATAGTAAATTATAGTAATAATTTTCTGAACATATGAACTTGTATCCCTGAAATATTTTTTACACTTTGTCATTTTCCTACATTTCATTGTTTATGTATTAAGACATTTTACAAAACATTCATTAGAAATATTGATTTGCAATTTACATATCTAGGTGCTATTGATATCAGTAAAACTATATTCATCATACTTATTTTTCAGCAAAAGTTTGAAAGTTCCTTCCATTTTTTGGTGCTCTAAAACAATTAAGGGGCTCTATGTTTATTAAATATTTGGCACTTAAGCTAATAAAATTTTGAAAACAAGTATATTTTTTTATTTTCATTTTTGTTTTATTTTCATTTTTATATCATTTAATTTGTTTCAATTAATTGAAATTAATTAATTTTACTTCTTCCAATTTTATAGATGTGGTCTAAGTGTTTTAAGCAATGAATTTTCTCTTAATTGCCACTATAAATATATCTTATAAGTTATAACATTTAATGTAGTCTTTTTTATTTTTAAAAAATTACATCTTTTTTTCACTTCTCTTTTCACCCTTGAGTTGCTTAATTTAAAAAAAAAGTTTTTGCATTATTTTTTATATGTAATGATTAAGTTCAGAGAGTGTTGTTGGCAGAGTTTCTACTTTAAGGAGCTAACTTTATTTTTTTGTGATCTAAATTGATAATTTTTGTTAATATGCCATTTGCACTTTTGAATAAAATATATTCTATATTACCAGGTGGCAAGTTGTTACATGTTTCCATAGATTTAACTATTGATTACATTTTAAGTTTCTTCTATATCCTTATTTGTCTGCTTTACTGCCAGTAGTGTATTAAACCTGTCTGATATTTATGTTTCTGTCCCTGTCTTTTTGTCCCCTCTTTCTGGAATGGACTTCTATTGCAATATTACTGGGTGCATATGTAGTCATATATGTGGTGCTTACATTGCAGATTGTGTCTTTTAACAGTAAAAAACATACATCTTTGTGTATTTAATCCTATTTTATCATAATCTATTTTGCCTGATATTTAAACAGCAATGCTTATTTTTCTTGCTTTTACTTGTCTGTCTTTATTTGTTCTTTTAAAAATACCTTGTTTTAAGTCTCTTGGAAGTAGCATTTAGTTGGATCCCTCTCTGTGAGACAAGCTGAATTTTTTAAATAGGTGATGTCACTTTCATGTTTATTCACAAGTCTGATATATTTCACATCTGCCAAATCACTCCTGGATGCAATATTATGCTTCTAATACTGTATTTACTATGTCTTCTACTCAATGGATATAATTTTTCCCTTTGCCAAAATTTCCTTTAAACTTAAAAATGTTACTAACTTCAGTATCTTAGTTGGTTTTGAATGTATGTCATTTTAATGTCTGGTATCACTTATTTTATTCATTATTTATCAAACTTTCTCAGTTTTTATCGATATACTTTGCCTTATACTATTGTCTATATCACAATCAATACACTTAATGTTCTGTCCTCTTTCATCTCTTGTTTTCTCATATTTCTACTTCATCAGTAAGTAAACTTGTAAATAGCTATTATTCTATCCTCATTCTCACCTTCATTGGAGCTTAGATTAACAAATACATATTTTAAATGCTATTTTTCATTTTCCTAATATTTTTTTATGTTTTAATAAAGTCCATCCACTTCTGTAATCCTCAAGAAGCATATTGGCTGCTTTCTTGCAAGCAAACATTTTTTTCTATGCCTGGACACTGGAAGAATACCTTATAGAGGCAAAAATTATTTGTTCATAGTTTAGTTCCTTAATCTTCTTGAAACTGCTTCTGCATTTTTGCCTTGTTATCTACATGGCTCATGAGAGGTTTGATGCAAGTTTAGTTCTCAGGTATTTGCAAGTAACTTGGATTTTATTTACATGGAGGTCCTATGGATTTTGTCTTTATTTATAATTGTTATTGTTTACACAGATATGTCTTGAAGTTCTTTTCTAAACAAGTTTTCTTAGATACACTGAAAGGGATTCAATATTAACATACAGGTTGTTTTTATACAGGATTTTTTAAATTTTTAAAAAATTTGATTTTAGCTTCCCTTAAAATAATTATAAATAAGTGTTCATTTCTATGATGGTTTTTACCTCTTCCAATTCCTTTCTGAATTTAAAAATCTTTTTATTCTATTTTATTCAAATAATTCTGCTTTCAGTTTTCAAATTTATCATTCAACATGATTTTATCCATATCCAGACATTTTGTAGAAAATATTTAATTCAATTAAGGATTTTTTTTTTTGTTTTCTTTTTTGTGTTATTTTTGTTGGTTCATGGGGGCATTTTGTCAATTCAGGTTTTTATTTCCATTTTCTTTTTGCTTTTTAATAACATTTTTGTAAATATTTAGGCTGTTTTTTCCCCCTGTTTCATGTATATATATTTTGCAAATTTAGAGCAGATTCCCAGTTCAAAAGTAACTTTACTTCTAATATAATAAAGAGTAATTTATTTAATGGATCCCTTTATTTTTATGTGGATTTGAGGGGAGGATTATGAGCCATCAGTTTCTTTTACTGTTGTTCTCTTTGTTTTGCACGACAAAAATTTGCCCCTCTTGCTTTCATTTTGTTCTATTACCCTGTTCTAAAGAGCACCAGTCCCTACCTCTTCACATTATTTTTTCACAAAGCAATAGCTTTCAAAAGCTGACATCAAAATCACATACATTTTAAACTTCTTTTCCTATAGTGATTTAGCAAAATTATTTTTAAATATTTACAAACTTAGTATTGACATTTTCTCTCCACAAGTGATTTTAGACCAGGGCTAGACTCTTTGCTAATTCCTGTTTTATCTCTTTCACTTATTTTTTTTCTGTACTCTGCTGTACTATGTAGTATAGTACTATACTATGCTGTATGTTTTCTGAAATATTTACGTATAAATATTTTGAAATATGCATTCATCTCTATCATCTGGCTTTATCGTAGGCAGCTCTGTATGTGGAGGTATGTGTATGCATGTGTACATGTCTGTATCCATCTTATTTTCTATTAACGTGTATTGCTTTTGAAAGATGTGTAGAAAGTTTCAGACTAAAGTGGTCATTGTTGTGATTGGTTATCACAACTCCTCTCATCCCATTAATAGTTTAAAAAAATATATGGTTGATTTCATTCCAACCCAAGACAAAAATAAATTTCAAAAATAAAAAGTTATGTCAAAAAATATGTATATCTTTTTAAATACTGAAATAATTGCATCTAAGAGATAACTAATAGTTGGTACTTGTGTGATTTAAATTTTTACATAAATTTATATAATGGAGGAAATCATAATCATTTTTTCTATACCAAATTTGTTAATTTTTCATACTTCTTTCTTCTTCTAATTATCTCCCACTGAAATTGAACAAAACATAACCTTCAAACACAGAACACTATTTTAAGGCAGAATAAAACTTCAATACAAGCTCCAAGAGTTCAAAATTTATATATATAGTAAACATATATGACTAATATATTAAATTGTTTAAAAAAGTTGCCAACTATTCATGCTTCTTGAGTTTCTTACACAAGGCAAATGTTCTATATTCACCCATTTATGTTGAATATGGCTTTTACAGAAAAACATAATACTTAAACATCACTTTTTATGTTTTTTTCTTTTAGTATTTTGATGATGGCACATTATATCAAAACCCACAAAACTTCAAAACCTCATTGCCTTAAAAAGATGATAATTTAAGAGCTGTTTTGTAGAATTTTTATTAACTAAGTAGTTATGAGATTAGATAAATCCCCATATACACTTGTATAACAATAAGTAACTTATTGAAATCTAGTTATGCTCCTATACTGGGTAGGAAGCTATAAAAGAAACCAAGAATCTCATCTGTCTGGCAACAGTAAAGAGAGCCTAGAAAAATGAGGAAAGAAGATGAGAAAGAAGAAGGAAGAGGAGGATAAGCAGAGGAATAATAATAATTATTATTATAAATTTAAAAAATAATAATAAATAAGAAGAATAACAATAACAACATGATCACAATAAGAAAAAACCATATATAAAGAGGGAAAGCATTCAGCAATGACTGAAATAAGGCTAGGAATCCTTGGGACAAAATGTAGACAGAAATAGCATTATCTAGAAAATCTATCATATTAAATGAGATATTGTTATATTACTTTCATAAAGTTCAACATTTTTTAACAATTCTTCAGTCAGGAGTAATTAAATTTAATGTTAATGTTAGGTAATATTAATTACATATGAGCCAAGCAAATGAGACCCCAATTGTCAAATCTTAACAACTAGGTGAGTAAAGTATTATTGGATTAGAAGATGAAGTATAAAGTAAATATCCACATGTCCATACAAGTATAACGTATTACTGAATACATAATGAGGGGATATTATGGATTTAATTGCTCCCCCAACTCATATATTAAGGCCGTATCTCCAACTGTAATTGTGGGTGAAGACAGACATTTTAAGAGGTAATTAAGTTAAATAAAATAGCAAAGTAGGCTCCTAATTCCATAGAATTGATTGTTTTATAATAAGAGGATCTTGCTCACTCTGAGAACACACCAAGGCAATGCCATGTGAATACAGGAACAAGAAGGTAGCCATCTGCAAGCAGGGTAGAGAGCCTTTATCAAGAATAAAATCAGGCAAAAATCAAGATATTGGACTTCCCAGCCCCCATAACTGTGAGGAATAAATTTACATTATTGAAGCCATTCAGTCTATAATATTTTGTTATGGCAACCTGAACAGACTAAGACATCTAGTAGATAAAATTCCTACCCTTATAGCCAAGTGAGAGAATAAATATTTAATAAATCTTAGTCTCCTTCTTCTTTCTGTCTCACCCTTTGCTAATACAGGGAAAGAGAGATCATTTTACTGTTCAGAATAATTCCAAATAAAATATGTAGATACTGCACTTTCAAGGATATGGAGCATAACTTCCCACTCTTTAAGTGTAGGCTTGCATAGTCACTTCCTTCCAGAGTACAGTACAGAAAGGAGGGAAAAGAGTAACTACACAGTGTAGAAACTTGATAAACTACCTCAGCTAGGTGAAAAAGGTCAATATCAACAGTAATGTTTATATTATGTACCCTTGATATTATACGATGATAACAGCACTATTACCTCTGTTATCTTCCTCTCAAAATATATAATTCCTGTCTAATAAAAAGAAAAAACATCAAGCAAAATTCTGCTAGAGGGAACCCTAAAAATGCTTGACAAATATTCCTCAAAACTGTCCATGCTATCAAAACAAGAGAAGTATGAAAAACTGTCATAGACAAGAGGGGCCTAGGGGAATATGATGACTAAATGTAATGCAGTGTCTTGGCTAAGATCCTGGAATAGGAAAAAGACAATAGGTAAAAATGAAAGAAATCTAAATAAAGTATGTTTCAATATAGCTCATTAATTATAGCAAATGCCCATGTTGTTGTAAGATATTTATAATAGAGGAAACTGGATGTGAGGTATATGAGGACTCTGTTAAATCTTTAAAATATTTCTAAAATCTAAAGGTATATCTTAAAGTATATCTGCAATCTATGATATATCTTAAAACATCATGCAAATAATTTGTACCATACTTAAACCATAAGCATGTTTGTAGGACCCAAACAATATTTTAGTTATATTTGAAGAAGTAAGAACCCAATGTTCTGACCTAACACTGTATTTACTTTACTTGTAGCATAGAATAACCATAAGAGAGGAGAAGTATAGAAAATCTACAATCAAAAAAAATTTAAAAAAAGATAATCTACAATCTATGCACTGTAGGTGGTGGTGATAGGAATAAAGAGAGCAGGGGATCCCTGGGTGGCGCAGCGGTTTGGCGCCTGCCTTTGGCCCAGGGCGCGGTGCTGGAGACCCGGGATCGAGTCCCACGTCGGGCTTCCGGTGCATGGAGCCTGCTTCTCCCTCTGCCTGTGTCTCTGCTTCTCTCTCTCACTGTGTGCCTATCATAAATAAATAAAATTTAAAAAAAGGAATAAAGAGAGCAGAGGAGAAATCCCTGGTGATAAGAATGCAAAGTTGAGCTGATGCCCAGTCACTATGCCATTGAAGATGCTGTGATGCTGCAGCCTTCCATTTGGCAAATGGTCTTTTGGTAGGCAAATCACAGGGGTGAGAATAATTGCCTGTTTTGTTTTGTTTTTAATTAAATAGGGCAACAAAATAACCAAAATGGAATATAAAACTGAAGTTTGAAAGATTGAAATTATTAATATTTCTTTAAAAGAAGGTAATTCCATGAGGAGAAGAATGAGAAGAAAAGTCATAGGCAAAATGAAAACTAATTCTAAAAGCACTGTTTTTATTAGTCCTAAGCCTAAATGCTATCCAGGAGGTGGTCATCCACAGCCTCCTTTTCTGTGTGTGTGTGTGTGTGTGTGTGTGTTATCCCTTGAATGTTTGCCTCTTCTTGACAGGGTAGGTCAAAGAATAAGACAAATGGCTCAAAAACAAAGAATGCTAATTTGGTGAGAATACAGGGTTTGCACATCAGAGATCAGGGCATCACAACCCTGAACACTAAGAATGCTATGCTGAACCTGCTTTTGTTTCAAACTACACCTTTATAATGAGTTAACTGATTTTTTTTTAATGAGTTAGCCTTGCAAAGCCCATTATTTATATCAACTAAGAAAGTGTTTTGAATTTCAAGTAGGTGTTTTTGATTAGTCCACATTTGTAAGAAATCTTTTGAAACAAAATCCATATTTGAGTTGGGAACTGCTTAAAATATAATTTCCCCTGGTAAATGCAAGGCTTTCGATAAAGACATGTTGTGTGAATAAGTTTGGATGCAAGTATTCATGAATTGGTTAACACATGTTCTTAATTTTGATCCTAGACTATAAAATGCATATTCAAATAACTCTGGAGTAAGTATAACTATTTTGTTGCCCTCTATGAAATTGATAAGTGTTGAATAAGCAATTTGCTTTTGTTTGTAAATAAGAAAATGTTACAACAAAACTTAAAACAATCAAAGTAGGAAACAAAGAATACAGCACTTTCTAAGACTTTACTAAGAAATTATTCTCTGTTGAGTTTGGTATTTTCCCTAACAAGCAAAATGAAAAATATTGCCCAAAACAAATTTAGAATAAGTAAATTAGAATGCAAAATAAGGAAAATAAAATCTTTTAAGAAAACTTCAGAATTATAATGTCCAAAGAGGTATACAAAATATGTTAAGTTTTGTGACACAATATCTTGCCACTCAGGAGGTCTCAAAGTAGCTATTTGCATTCTCCTCATCCATTTTCCAAAGGAGGTTAGGAAATTGCTAAAAAGAGCAGCTATGTTTTCTTTTAAATATTTCTTATTCCTGAATAGATCCAATTTTTATCTAATTCAGACCTAAAAATATACAAGTAATCACACCTGAACTTGACTTTTATCCATAATTGCAAAAACTTGAAGTTTATTTCTATGTACATATTATAAGTTCCCATGATATAATATGGCAATGATTTTAGTACTTAGACATGAAAAAGGGGCAGAAGAATGAATGAGTCCACATATATAAAGCTATTAGACTCTTGCATAAGCAGTTCCCAACTCAACTTGCATAATGCTATGCTGCTGGTGATCCTGTCATTCTTGTTTCTCATCATAAACTTCTCCCTGATTTCCAGTGCTTCAGTTTCTCTGGAAAAAGCCAGCTAGGTAAATAGTTTGGGGGATGTGGAGGCATGGTCATATGAAATACATAAACAGGCCAACTGGCTTAAAGAAGTATGCCCATCTTCTATATCATTTCCTGACTCAATTCTAGTTGGTGTGGGTCATGGGGTCCCTGGCTTGAGTGCTCTCCAAAATAAAGGCATTATTTTGTTGCCGAATTTGTCTCCCTAATAAGCTGTATTTTCTCAAAAATGTTAAATGCATGTAAGCAGCCATTGATAAGACAACATATGGTCTCTCTGGAATAACAAAAAAGAAATATGATCCCACATCCTTACAATATATTTCCACACATATCCCCATATTTCCATCTACATAAACTAGAATATCTGTGCAGTTTTTTGGTATACAGTGCACTACCTTATGGTCATATTTTGTACCTTATCCTTTGGGGTCTCTTGGGACTTGAATCTATTTATGAATCTGGAATAAAAGGTGTGCTGGCTTTGAGGAGGATGACAGGTTTTGAATGTGGTAGGAGAATCACCTGTCACTTGCAATGTAACCATCTCAGGGAAGGTGATTACAAATTCCTCACGCAATGGAAAGGTAACATCCTTAAGCAGGGAAAGGAAATCTGCTTCTACTAGCAAAGGAAATTTGGCAGAATTTAAATGTTTGACATTGTCACCATTAGCTTCACTTTATTTGCTTTGTAGTATCCAATGACACTATTTTACATGTCTCTATTGCCATATTATGCTGTGAACTACTAATGTCTACTTTACTACTGTAAATACAGTATTTAGTTCCGTTAAATCTGATTACATGAAATAAATAACTCCAGAAACCCCAGAACCAGTTGAGAGAATTCATCCAGTCAGCCTGGGTGGCTCAGCGGTTTAGCGCCACCTTTAGCCAGATTGTGATCCTGGAGTCCCGGGATCAAGTCCCACATCGGGCTCCCTGCATGGAGTCTGCTTCTCCCTTTGCCTGTGTCTCTGCCTCTCTCTCTCTCTCTCTCTCTCTCTCTCTCTCTGTGTCTCATAAATAAATAAATAAAATCTTAAAAAGAGAGAGAGAGATAATTCATCCTAAAGATTATTTTTTTTTGGATGCTCTTGGGTACCAAAATATGTTTTAGCCCGTATGACAAGAGAAGTAGAACTAGTAGGAGATTAATTGCAATGAAATAGGCCACACAATGTTGAGAGTGACTATATAAGTATAAAAATCATAGGGCAGGCCATGAGGAAAGGAAAGCCAGAAGTCCGAAGTGTAAGCTGGGCTTGCAGTCCACAGTGGGAATTTCTTCTGGGAAGTTTGTGCTCTGCTCTTAAGGCCTCTCAACTGATTGAATTAAGAATCAAGTGCTTTCTTAAAATCAAATGATTATTGACTTTAAACACAAACTATAGTTTTTAACTGGATAATTGGGAACTATATAGCCAAGCCAGTTGACAAATAAAAAATGGGGGGGGGGGGATCCCTGGGTGGCGCAGCGGTTTGGTGCCTGCCTTTGGCCCAGGGTGTGATCCTGGAGACCAGGGATCGAATCCCACGTCAGGCTCCCGGTGCATGGAGCCTGCTTCTCCCTCTGCCTGTGTCTCTGCCTCTCTCTCTCTCTCTCTGTATGACTACATAAATAAAAAAAAAAAAAATGGGGGGGGGCAGTGGGGACTTTTAAGTGTACTTATCTATCTATCTATCTATCTATCTATCTATCTATCTATCTAATCTCTATACCCATCATGAGGCTCAAATCCGTGACCTTAAGATCTAGAACCACACTCTCCTCTGACCGAACCAGCCAAGTGCCTCCACATTGACACATATAATTGACCATTACAGGTAGACTCACATATGTTATCCCTTTGTGTAGTCATTCATTAAAGACATAGTTGAACCAGTGTTTTCAATAGGAACAGAACATTTTCTAATTAAATATTTAACATTTCTTGAAATCTTTAGGGGCAAGAGACATTTCTGGAGGGAATGTAGAATGTTACAAAACAAATGAGCTATATTACAAATACATGATTAAAAACCTCACTAAAGGGATAGAAGAATATTGTGCTAACCTAGTAACTTTAGAAATGAGGAGAGTCTGTAAGACTCAGAAAAAGGAACTCTGTGCATAAATTCTGTACTCTAGTTTTAAAGTTTTTTATCTGAGTATGAAGTAACAATTCTGACACTGCTTTGCAGGAATGCTAAAATTAAACAAAGAACGGATAGCAGATGATGGAGGCCAAATTTCTCACTGTTGGAGTGAGAGGATACAAAAAAGCAAGATAGTAGACTATATGGTAATATTCTTGTGACAATATATTAGAAGTGGATCTATCAGTATAAACTCATTAGCTTAATACAGATACAAGATGATTACATATTAAAATATTTGCAGAAACCTGTGTGTGTTTGCTTATATATATGTGTGTGTGTGTACACAAATATATTTAGTTACATTGTTTTCTGAGAGGGCCTAGAAAAATGAACACACCTAAAACTAGACTTGTCTTTAATACTTTTTTATTTTTATTTTTTGAGATTGAGAGAGAGAGAGAGAGAGGAGAGCATTCAAGGGAGGAGCAGAGAAAGAGAGGGAGAGAGAGAATCTTAAGCAGGCTCCATGCCCAGTGCAGAGCCCAATACTGGGCTCAATTTCACACTCCAGAGATCAGGACCCTAGCCAAAATCAAGAGTTGGGTCCTTAACTGCCTTAGTCACCCATGCAACCCTTTAATACCATTTTTAAATAAAAAGATCTAGGAGATATGGCTCTTTGGAGAAATAGCTGCAAAAGACTCATTGGAGAAATATTTGATTTTAGGATTGAAAAAAATATAAAGAAGTTGAGCCTAAAAAAAGTTCAAAAACAAATTTTAAAAAATGAAGAAACAATGAATAAAGTCAGAGATACAAAAGCCAACTGAAACAGCTACCGATGGCCAAACCTGGAATAGCTGAAGTGACAATGATATTAGTATTGGATTATAATTTAAATTATAAAATAAATATCTGTGAATCCATATTTACAGCAATAAATGATTTTTAAAAACTGGGGAGAAGAGACAGATCCTCAATGCAGAATTCCAAATAATTTATATTAGATATTTTGTACCCCAGGAGTAGAAGTCCCCATTTCTTAAGTATAGGATGTACACAGTGACTTCCTCCTAAAGAGTTACAGGATGAAAAGGCCAAGAGGAGGTGAAGGAAAGGAGATGTAGCTTTACCTTGAGGAAACCTGCCAAATACTTCATCAGCCAAGTGGTCAAATTCAACATCAACAGTGTGAAGTTATATTGGTACAATGCAATTTTGATATGATTTAATGAAAATGACATTTATCCTCTGTGATCTTAATCCCTAAACCCAAGAAGTCCCATGGAATTACGTGAAACAAAGCTGTCACAGACAAGAGGAGCTTAAGAAGATATACAATGAAGTGTAATGATACTAAATGGGATCAGAAGAAAAAGACACCAGAGAAAAACTGAGTAAATCAGAACTTCACATGAACTTCAGTTAATAGTAATGTATCAATATTGATACAATAATTGTAAGAAATGTGCAATACTATTGTAAGAAATTAATAATAAAGCAAAGTAGATGTGGGGCATAGGAAGCTTTTTGTAAGATCTTTATATTTTTTATCTCAATGAAAATTGTCCTAAAAGATAAAGTCTATTACATTTATATTTATATATGTATTCTTTTTCCCTAACATACAACTCTAATCCATTTCTTTGTGAGTTATGAGATATTTCTATAGTACTTACATAGATACTTATTGTTCTGATTCTGATATTTTTTCAAACACCCCCTTACTTGATTTAATGTGAACTATAATTCTTGAGAAAATCAGACAAACAAACCTAAGGGCTTTAGCAATCAACAAAAATGAAGGTCCCTGCTTTTAGGAATTCCAAAGGTTAAAGAGGAAAACAAATTTTAATATAAATCCATTAATTAGGTTGCAATGTGATATATTAGAAATGATAACATAGATATACTGCTGAAGAATGTGAGCAGTGTTGCATTATGCTTTGATAAATGGTATGTATATTCTGGATTCCATGTTTATGTAGGTAAAATATGTAAAACATAGATAATCTTAGATATTCTGAGAAAATAACTAGGAAGGCTATTACACAGATAAATGTACCTAAATGTTTTATTAATGTAAGACAAACATTTTTATAAAAATTATTTCAATACCATACTTTGATTACCAAGAATTAAAAACAATTTGTAAAATGAAAATCATTTATGACTAACTACCACCAAAGATAAACTAAATATCAAAGATTATTTTGAGGGACACCCAGGTGGCTCAAGCTGTTGAGCGTCTCCCTTTGATTTAGGGCATGATCTCGGAGTCCAGGGATTGAGTCGACATTGGGCTCCTTGTTTGGAGTCTGCTTCTCCCTCTGCCTATGTCTCTGCCTCTGTGTGTGTGTGTGTGTGTGTTCTTATAAATAAATAAATAAAATCTTAAAAAAATATATTATTTTGAGACTTGTGTATAACTTCACTCCCCTGTCCTATTTTTAGAAGGGTATCCTAAGTTTCTATTTGTTCAAATTTAATCTCTAAAAGCTGTTCAGATAAAATTCAGTTGAGTCAGTTTTGTGTTTTCAAACAAAATTAAAAAGCAGTCTTTCAGTTTCTTAACAAAAATAAATTTCATAGACAGAAATAGAAAATTCATCAATCAAATAATTAAACATGTGACAAAGTAGTATAATAAATCATGGTTATTGTTTTGTGCATTTTGTGTTGGAATGACTGATACTAAATTAAAGAGTTCTCGCCCTACTTATTAGGCATCAGAAATTTTTCACTAATATGCATGAAACACAGAGAAAAATTCTGTTACTGCAATTACCAATCAGCATCTTTGTCTAAATACACACACACACATTCAGACACACACTGATTTTTCTTTCAAAATACCCAATATTTTCTATAGTATTAAATTTTAAGTAAACATATTTCTCTTTTCCTGGTCTTTCTGGCCATTCAGCATATAAATTAAGATGTTATTTGTAATTTACTTAAAAACATAATTTTAGTA
Source organism: Vulpes lagopus (assembly GCF_018345385.1). Taxonomy (NCBI): domain Eukaryota; kingdom Metazoa; phylum Chordata; class Mammalia; order Carnivora; family Canidae; genus Vulpes; species Vulpes lagopus. The sequence continues at coordinate 26,370,377 of NC_054839.1, forward strand.
TAAGCAAGAAAGTTTTTTTATTTATTCAAAGGTGCAGATGCATTGAATGTGTTCCAGTATCACTCTGTTGGTTGTTTGAGTGGCTTCCAAAATATCTTCACAAACTGTCTGTCATAATATAATTGAAAGACTAGAATGAAATAACTTTGTGAAGAAGTGCAGTTAGTTCTCCAGACTGATCTATCAGAAAATTCCTTTCTTGTGTTGTTGATCCCTAAATTTTCCCACATTAAGATTAAACATAGGTCTTAATTTGATATTTTGTAAATGTTGGAGGTCACTTCCTCCACTTGACAAGGATTCTCATTTGGAGAAAATCAATACATCTCTCTTGACCTTTAGTTAACTCTTCTCCATGTAAAATTATTCTAATTATTCCTTTCAAACTAATAAGAGATTTTCTCTCACAATTTTATTATTTATTTTATGTGTGTTTGAAGATTACTGTGCCCCTAGACACCAAGTCTGATACTTAGAAATGAAATACATTATAAGTATTTATGCTTTAATTCACATTCTGAAAGCGTCCTATTCTGAAAAATCACAAACTAAATAAGACAAAAACTTAAGGAAATAACAAGGTTAGATCATATGATACAAAACTTATGTAACTAAATTCAATCAACCAATCATTTAACAAACAAGCAAACTGATGTGAATTTCCCTTAGAGCACTAACAAAAGCAATACATAATCTTAATTTTAAATAGCTCAATTAAATCTCAATTGACAACTGTGCCTGGCATCACTGTCATCCAATCTCCTTCATCATTAGCTAGGGAGTTTTACCTTCCTCTTGGGATCTTAAGCTCTTTGGTAAGTGATTCAGAAGTAATTTTCCTTCAACCAAAACCATTTCCATCAAAATGTAGAATCTGATATTTGGTATAGCCTTCATTATCAGTCAATATTTTAACATAGGAATGAAATGGATTCATAGCTTCATCTTCTCACTGGCAATGTCATCACCTACATAAATTCTGGGGGAAATAGGTTATTCTTGAAGCCATTTATATAAAGTTGGCAACTTATGCAAAAATTTCAGATTTTTCTCTTTAAGATTTTTATGTATTGCTAAGACTTTTTTTCCTTTTTTTTTGAGTTTTTGTTAAGACTGTCTTTTAAATTGTATGGTAGTTTTTTTTAATGTTTCATAGTAATTAAATATTGTGAAAATTGGATAAGAATAAATGTGCCATCTATAGAACACTGGCAACATTTTGGGATAAGTTATGGTTATAGACCTGCTAATTTAATGTAAAGTAACATAAAGAAATGAGGATTGTGGCAGAATAGATTATGCTCAATATTTTAGCCTGTTTTATAAAGTTAGAATATAATAAAGGAAGATTATCATATTTTTATAATTTTACTTTTTTTTTGCTTAAGTTTGAGATTTTGGGAAATATTCATAACATTGATTGGTATCATGCTCACCTGTCAAATAAAACTCTTGATCTTATGCCCAAATTGTTTGGTCTAAACTAGGTCATTCAAGAGTTATACATTAAGAAGCACTGCAGAAAAACAGTAGGAGGACCCTAAACTCACCTTGTTCCATGATACAAGAGAACACATACAGCAGCCTAAATAACCCATAGCACAATGACTTTCAGAACAAACTGCACAACTGAAGTAGTGAAGACATCACACTGAAGAAGGTAGAAAGAGCAAAGACATGGTCTGAGAGCAATAAGGACTATGGTCTTTCACTGTGAGTAGGATAGTCTGTGGTGCAGAAAATGAAGGAAAACAGACTTTAACACCAGGGAGCCAATAAAGGGGGGAGAAGAATCTCCAGCATTTTTGCCTTTGAAAGAAAGACGGGCTGAAATTTGTGAGTTCTTAACAACCAACAGGATTTAAAAGCTTGGAATTTTAAAAATCTGCAGACTAGACTCTGGGAAATCCCAAAAGGCATTTGGAAGTACAGCCCCCACACTTAAAGAGATGGAAGGACAAACAGTCCAGGCATAGATAGCACAGAACTAGTAGTTTGAAAAACGCTGGAGGCAGATGGGAAAGTCATTTGCTCATCTCATAGTGTAGCCTATTGAGACAGGGATCATAGGCAGAATGCTCCAGGAAAAAAGAAGCTGGTGGGATTTCCCTCCTCTGCCTCCCAGCACAAAGAACAGACACCTACAGTTAACCATTGCCCTGCTGATACTCCTTATCTAACTTGCCTGCACCAAGCCCCACCCACCCCCAGTCTATAGCTACCATTCCTAGTCACACTTGCCTCTGTCCCTGTGCTGTGGGCCCCCTCCCCCAGAAGACCAGCACAAACCCTGCCAACACCACATTTCCATAACCATGCCTTTTGCAGGACCTCGATTTGGGTGGCAGGGTAAAGTCTCATTTCACAAGCAGACACAACAGGTACCATGTTAAAATGTATCCTTTCCCTGATGGGGACAAAACATTGCCCACAAAAGGCAAAGAGAGCCTCTGCAGACAACTAGACTGAAGGAAAAAGAGGCCAAGACTCCACAATAGAGCACATGCAACTCACATTGAGACACTGCCTGAAGCACCAGGCCCTGGGGAACAGGGGGCACTACACTGTAGGATACTACAGGAGCCCTTCTTCATACAACTAATACTATGATAAGCAAGAGAAGTCACTGACTTTCCAAACACACACACAAAGACACAAAAAGTCAGACAAAATGAGGAGACAGATAAATATCACCCAAATGAAAGACTAGGACCAAACTGGAGCAAGAGACCATATGAAATGTATATAAGTAATATGCTTGACAGGCAATTTAAATTAATGATCATAAAGAAATTCACTGGATTGGGAAAAGAATGGAGGACATCAGAAGTGAGACCCTTCAGAGAGAGATAAAAAAAGAACCAGTCAGAGATCAAGAACAGAATAAATGATATCAGAAATACACATGATGGAATAAATAGCAGGCTAGATGAGGCAGAAGAACAAATTAATGGCCTGGAATACAGAATAATGGAAAATAGCAAAGCTAAGTAAAGGAGAAGAAAGACAATTATGTAAATTAAGAAGTCTTAGGGAACTCAGTAACTCCAACAAGGGTAATGACATTCACATAATGGGGATCTCAGAAGAAGAGAGAGGTAGACAAAAAATTTATTTGAAAAAATAATAGGTGCAAAAAAAAAAAAAAAAGAAAGAAAAGAAAAGAAAAAATAATAGGTGCAAACTTCTCCTGTCTGGGAAAGAAACAGCTGTCAACATAGAGTCAGTAGAGCTGCCCTCCACATTCAGTCAAGGAGGTCCATACCAAGACACCTGGTAATCAAAATTACAAAAAGTAGTGATAAAGAAAGAAATTTAAAAGCAGCAAGAGAAAAGAAGAGTTACATATGAGGGGATACCACCCCCCCATAAAGCTATCAGTGTATTTTTTAGCAGAAAATTTGCAGGCCTGAAGAGAGTGCCATGATATATTCAAGTATTGAAAGGGAAAAATCTGCATCCAAAAAGACTATCCAGCAAGGCTATCCATTCAGAATAGGAGAGATAAAGAACTTCTCAGACAAACAGAAACTAAAGGAGTTCATGACCACTACACCAGGCTTACAAGAAATATTAATGGGGACTCTGAGTAGGAAGGAAAGATCATAAGGGAGACTATGAAAAGTAAACCAATCACACAAACAAAGGCCTTACAAAAGCAGTGAAAATATATTTCTGTAAAAAATCAGTCAAAGATTTTATAAAATAAAAGGATGAAAACTATGACACCATATACCTAAAATGCGGGGGTGGGGAAAAGTACTGAATGGATTTAAACTTAAAAAAAACAATCAAATTAATATAGACTGGTATATGCAGAAGATGCTATACATAAACTTAATAGCACAAATTACAAAACAGTAATAGATATGCAAGGAATAAAGGTAATGTAATTCAAGTATATCACTAATGAAAGCCAATAAACCATAAAAGAGAATAAGAGAAGGAAGGATCTGGGGAAACATAGAAACAATCAAAACACAAGTAACAAAATGGCAATAAATACATTTCTGTCAATAACTACTTTGAATGTAAATGGACTCCAATCAAAAGATATACAGTGACAGAATGCATAAAACAAACAACAACAAAACCACAAGACCCATCTATATGCTACTTATAATAGATTCATTTCTGACCTACAGACACCGGCAGATTGAAAGTGAGGGAATGAAGAAAATATTTATCATGTAAATGGCTGTCAAAAGAAAGCTGGGGTAGTAATACTTATATGGGATGAAACAGACCTTAAAACAAAGACTGTAAAAAGAGACAAGGATACTATATAACAATAAAGGGAACAATTCAACAAGATGTAACAACTGTAAATATTTATGCACCCAACATGGGAACACCTAAATATATAAAACAGTTAATAGAAACATAAAGAAACTAATTGATAATTATGCAATACTGGAGGGCTTTAACACCCCACTTACATCAATGGGCAGATCAGTGAAACAAAATCAACAAGGAAACTAATTTTGAATGAACACTGGACCAGAAAGATTTCATAGACATTTTCAGAACATTCTCTCCTCACACAGTAGAATGTACATTGTTTTCAGGTGCACATGGGAACGTTTTCCAGAATGGATCACATATTATACCACAAAACAAGTTTCAACAAATTCAAAAAAATCAGTCATTCCATGAATATTTTATAACTATAAAGCTAGAAATCACGAGGGAAAATCTAGAAATAACGTGAATAAATACGTGGATGTTAAATAATATGCTTCTAAACAATTAATGAGTCAATGAAGAATGAAGAAATTAAAAACTACAATGGAAATATATGAAAACAAAAACACAAAGGTTCAAAACCTTTGAGATGCAGCAAAAGTATCCCAAAAAGGTTTTAAGAGGTAAGTATGTAGCAATACAGGCATACCTCAAGAAGCAAGAAAATTTTCAAGATAAATAAATAACAACACCTTTCACCTAATGCAGCTAGACAAAGTACAAAGTCCAAACCCAGCAAATGGAAGGACATAATAAAGATTAGAGGAGATATAAATCATGTAGAAACTAAAAACAAAACAAAACAAAAACAAACAAAAAACACAAGGCAAAAAAAAAAAAACAACAACACAAGGCTAAATAAATAAATAAATAAATAAATAAAAATAAATTCAAAACAAAGCAATAGAATAAATCAATGAAATAGGGAATGGTTCTTTAAAAAGATAAAAAAAATTGATGAACCTCTAGTAAGACCCATTAAAAAACAAAACAAAACACACACATACATAAACAAAGCTGGAGAGGATCCAAATAAAATCACAAATGAAGGAGGAAAAATAACCAACAGCACAGAAATACAGACAACTGTAAAGGAATATTATAAAAACCCTATGCCAACAAACTGGACTACAAAGAAAAAAATGAGTAAACTCCTAGAAACCAAACTATCAAAACAGGAAGAAATAGAAAATTTGAACAGACTGATTAACAGCAAAGAAACTGAATTAACAATCAAAAACAAAACAAAACAAGACAAATAACAAAAACAAACAAAAGCAACAAAAAACCCACAAAAAAAACAAGAATCTCCCAACAAATAAAAGTCCACAACCAGATGGCTTCACAGGTGAATTCCACATAACATTTAAAGAAGAGTTAATACCTATTTTTTCTCAAACTATTCCAAAAAATGGAAGAGGAAGGAAAACTTCCAAATTTATTCTGCAAGTCCAGGATCATCCTGATAACAAAACCAGATAAAGAATCACAAAAAAAGGGAATTACAGGCTAGTATCTGTCATGTATATAGATGAAAAAATCCCCAACAAAATACTAGCAAACCAAATCCAAATCCAAAAATACATTTAAAAAGTCATACACCATGATCAAGTGGAATTTATTCCTGGGATGCAAGGGTGGTTCAGTATTCACAAAAACAATCAATGTGATAAGTCACATCAATGAGACAAAGGATAAAAACCCATATGCTCATTTCAACAGTTGCAGCAAAAGCATTTGACAAAGTACAGCATCCATTCATGATAAAAATCATCTTCAAAGTAGGTCTAGAGGGAATATATCTTAACATAATAAAGGCCATATATGACAAACCCACAGCCAATCATACTCAATGGTGAAAGACAAAGTTTTTCCTATAAGGTTAAGAACAAGAAAAGGATGTCCGCTCTCACCATTTTTATTCAACATAGTTCTGGAAGTCCTAGCCACCAATCAGACAAAGAAAAGGAATAAAGGGCATCCATTTTAGTAAAGAAGAAGTAAAAATCTCAGTATTTGCAGATGGCATGATACTATATATAGAAAACCATAAAAAGGGATCCCTGGGTGGCGCAGCGGTTTAGCGCCTGCCTTTGGCCCAGGGCGTGATCCTGGAGATCCGGGATCGAATCCCACGTCGGGCTTCTGGTGCATGGAGCCTGCTTCTCCCTCTGCCTGTGTCTCTGCCTCTCTCTCTCTCTCTCTCTCTCTCTCTGTGACTATCATAAATAAAAAAAAAAAAAAGAAAGAAAGAAAACCATAAAAACTCCACCAAGATAGTGCCAAAGTTGGTAAATGAATTTATTAAAGTCCCTAGATATAAAATCAGGGTACAGAAATCTGTTGCATTCCTATACATTAATAATGAAGCAGCATACAGTGAAATTAAGAAAAATGAAATCCCATTTACAATTTTACCAAAAACAGTAAAATAACTAGGAATAAACTTAACCAGAGAGGTGAAAGATCTATATTCTGAAAACTATAAAACACTGAAAGAAATTGAAGACAATGCAAAGAAATGAAAAGGCATTCCATGCTCATGGGTTGAAAGAATAAATATTTTTAAAATGTATTTTATATGTAGTATTTTATACTACACAAAGTAACTTACCGATTCAGTGCAATCCCTATCAAAATATGAACAGTACTTTTCATAGAATAAGAACAAACAATTCCAAAATTCGTATGGAACCACAAAAGACCTAGAACAGTCAAAGGAATATTGAAAAAGAAAAGCAAATCTGGAGGCATCATAATTCCAGATTTCAAGTTATATTGCAAAATGGTAGTAATTAAAACAGGATAGTACTGGCACAAAAATGACACATAGATGAACAGAGCAAAACAGAAGCCCTATAAATAAATCCACAATTACATGATCAATTAATCTTTGACAAAGGAGAAATGAATATGTAATGGCAAAAGACAGTTTCTTCAACAAATAGTATTGGGAAAACTGGACAGCTACATAACAAAAGAATGAAACCGAACCAGTTTCTTTCACCATAAAAAAAATAAATCCAGAATGCAAAAATGGATTAAAGACCTAACTGTGGGGTTTGAAACCATAAAAATCCTTGAAGAGAGCAGAGTAATCTCTCTGGTATTGGCAGTAGTAACACTTTTTTAGATATATGTCCTTTGAGGCAAAGGAAATAGAAAGTTTCTTCAGAGCAAAGGAAACAACAAAATTAAGGCAACCTACTGAATGGGAGAAGATATTTGCAAATGACAAATCCAATAAAGGGTTAGTGTCCACATACATAAAGAACTGATGCAATTCAATATCCAAAAAAACAAATTATCTAATTAAATGTGGGCAGAAGACATGAAAAGACATTTCATCAAAGACATATAGATGGCCAACAAACGCATGAAAAGATGATCAACCTCACTCAACATCAGAGAAATGCAAACCAAGCTCCAATGAGATATCAGCTTATACTTATCAGTGTGACTAAAATTAGCAACACAAGAAACTACGAATGTTGGTGAGGATGTGAAGAAACCCTCTTGCACTGTTGGTGGGAATGCAAATTGGTACAGCCACTGTGGAAAACAAAATGGATGTTCCACAAAAAATTAAAAGTAGAACTACCTCATTATCCAGTAATCACATTACTGGGTGTTTACTCCAAAAACACTAATTCAAAGGGATGCATGCACCTCCTTGTTTACTGCAGCATTATTTACACTAGCCAAACTATGGAAGTAGCCCAACTGTCCACAGGATAGATGAATGGAGAAAGAAATTCTATATATACATATATAATTTTTGTGTATATATATATATATATACATATATATATATATATATATATATGTAATGGAATACTATTCAGTGGTAATAAAGAATGAAATCTTATCATTTGCAACAACATGGATGGATCTAGAGAGTATTGTGCTAAGTGAAATAAGGGAGTCAGAGAAAGACAAATATCATTTGATAGCACTCTTTATTTATTTATTTATTTATTTATTTTATTTATTTATTTTTTATTTGATAGCACTCTTAAGTGAAATTTAAGAAACAAAGAAAGAGAGACAAATCAATAAGTGGACTCTTAACTATAGAGAACAAACTAATGGTTATTAGAGGGGAGGTGCATTCTGAAATGGAGGAAATAAGGGATAGGGATTAATGAGTACATTGGACATGATGGGGATAAAAATTTTAATTAAACACAATAATGTCCTTTGAAAAAAAGCTATACATTAAAAGTTTCAGAAGGACAATCATTATATGGTTTCACTCATATGAGGAATATAAGAAATAGTGAAAGGGATTATAGAATAAAGGAGGGAAAATGAGTGGGAAAAATTAGAGAGGGTGACAAAACGTGAGAGACTCCTAACTCTGGGAAACGAACAAAGGGTAGTGGAAGGGGAGGCACGTAGGGGGTTGGGGTGACTGGGTGATGGGCACTGAGGGGCCATTGATGGGATGAGCACTGGGTATTATACTATATGTTGGCAAATTGAACTTCAATTAAAAATTTAAAAATAAAAAATATATAAAATAAAACAAAAAATAAAAATTAAAAAAGTATATCTCACACTCTTCTCTAGTAAACTTTTTTGAAATTTATATTTCCAAATATTTGTGGATTTATAGAAAATAAATCTAGTACCTACATAAATAGATCTTAAATCGCTCAGACATTTCACAGTTTACATTTCTAGCATTGAACCCTATTTTAAATTTATTAGTCCCTCCATACACATTACCCTTATTATATCTTCATGTCATGCTTAAAGGCAAAAACAAATTTGAGGGGCACCTGGGTGGCTCAGTAGGTTGAGCATCTGACTTTTGGTTTTGGCGGGGTCATGGTCCTTGGATGGAGCCCTGCATTGGGCTCAGTGTTTGGTGTGGAGCCTGCTTAGGATTTTCTCTCTCCCTCTCTCTCTGCCCCTCCCCCTACTTGCATACGCTTTAAAATAAATCTTTTAAAAAGAAAGGCAATTTTGAGACATCAGAATAATTTATTTGTAGAATTAATTTCAACATTGTGTAATACTGGCTTAAACATAAATTAAATTTCTCAACTGAATGGGCACAAAAGGGCAAAGAATTGGCTACAATGTCAGCTATACTCAGGATGCATTGGCCCAGTTTTTTTTTTTTTTTTTCCATCAGCCTCAAGGTATGTGATTTCCATATTTAAGGTAACCTCATGGTCCAAAATGACTCCTGGAATACTTGCCGTTACATGTGCTTACCAGACAGTGAGAAGGAAGAAGAGAGTAAAGGTTAAAGACTTCTCTCTCTTTTTAAAAAAATATAGACGGAAATCTCCTTCACTGGTACATAGTCATTTGACCATAGATATGAAGGAGATTAGGATAAGAAGTAGTGTGTTATACTTTAAATATTATACTGGTGTTGGACCCTGGCTCACGGGTGCCAACATGTCCCGGTGGACGCCCCAGAGACTCAGACCCCAGACAGGCAGATGCAACTAGCAAGAGGGTTTATTGGACGTTTGCGCAAACGAGAGCCCCGATTAGCGATTACAGGTATCTTTTAAAGGCAAAAGAAAAAAACCGCTTCAAGACAAAAGAACCGCGGGAGTCGCATAGCATTCAGGTTACCGATTTCTCAGAAGGTCAACATGAACCTATTCAGGGACATTCCAATCAGGGAGTGGGGGGAAATGGTTTTCTTATCACAAACAGAATGCTTTTTGTTGCTAAAACTTCAGGAAGGCACCTGGATGGGCTGCCTCTGGATTAGGGCTGATCCTACTTACAGGGGGGTTTCTTCACTGGATTATAATTGGCAATAATATAATTTTGGCCACTGTTAGCATAATGTGATTTGTTTTTATTTTTATTTTGTATATTTTTAAGTGTTCTGAGTCGAGTCTTTTTAAAATAACTGAAAAAGTTTACTGCTTTTTTTTATGTCACTAAAGAATGCCAACTGTACAACAATCATATATCCTTAAAATTTAAAGCACGTGCTTATGAAGTGAAGTATTTTCTAAAGTTTTTTTTATAACATTTACAAATTTGTTCCCTTGCAGCTTGTGTATTTAAATTTCTACTTCTGTTTAACATAATTTGAATAATTTTCTTTTTTTACAGAAAATCCAACATAGTAATGAAATGTTCACATTTATTAACACAGTTTGTCAACTTATCTTCTACAATTTAAATTTCATACCCCTCACCTAAATTCTGGTTTTAGTATTTGTGTTTCCTTTTACATAATTTTACTAAATATTAGCACTGTTATCAACTCGTTATTCTTTCAAGAACCAAATATGGATTTGTGTCACATTGCTGCTTTTCTCTTTTAAAAATAAGTCTCTGCTTTTGTATTTATTATCTTCATTGGCTAGCATTTGCCATGTTATTTTGCAAAAATATTTGGCTAAATGTTTTATTATTCATTTAAAAATGTTTCTTGCTTATTAATGCAAGTGTTTAAAATGAGGCATTTTTCTTTCTTCATAAATCCGTCGCATAACAAATCTTATGAAGGGCTTACTGTGAATATTTTTTGAGGCATGAACATTGTATTGTAAATTATCTTGTCTTCAAGAAAACCATGAATAGTTAATGTAAGTACAAGTCTGCATACTACTTAGAATGAGCTATTTTGCAGCTACCATATGATATACAAGCATTCATTTACATTTTTACTCCTTTTTACACATTTAAACATGTCCCAAATAATATTTATGTGAAAAATGTATACTTGAGAGGTAAAGATAGCAAAAAACCCTCCAAGATCCTATTCAATTATGTTGTTGGGATATACAAAGAAACTAAACTAAATATTTTAAACTTAGGTAACCAACTGTTCCCTCCTCTATGCGGTAAACCTTGTATACTAAAAATTTTTAAATATATATATTTATTAGCCTTTTAGACTTAGCCGCCTACATTAACTTCATTCTTAGAGTAAATGTACTTTGGAATCAAATAGTTTGTCTACCAGTGCAGTATGTATTTCCTCAAATCTCTGCATGTTACTTAAACAGACTTAGTCATTTGGCCACTTTTTATTAGTTTTTAAAAGCATAGGCTACTTTCCAAGATATTTTATCAAAACCACCTATTTTCTTCCTTTTATGGGAAAGGTCATACTGAGTCCATTTACAACGATAGAAGGATTCATAAAAATAAGAGGTTACATATCACACCTGAGCATGAGTGGTCAGAGAGAATTTATTGAAAAATTATTCTTATGCCCTTCAGACTTCAGCCTTTTTAATTCTTCAGCATTTATAAGGTCTCTTCAGCAGACTCATTAATATTTTGTTTTAAACAAGTGGGAATTTTAAATGAGCCATGTTGGAAGTAGCTGGCCAAAAGCATACCCTCTTTAGTCTAGCCACATTGCCTTTCTTTGCATATCAATGGCCCCATTTCTCATTTTCCCCGTGTCAAGCAGAGCTGATCCAAGCACAAAGCTTCTTTTGAATTAACAGAAGATGGACACTGAGGTCAGTTTTTCAGACCTGGAAGGAGAGAAGAAATGAGCTCAACAAGCAGAGGAGCAATCTGGAGCACAAACAAGGACAAGAGCAGAGTCAGATTTATACTAGGCACACTGCCTCATATTCTTTTTTCATTATAATAGTCAGATAAAGCTTTTCCAATTTTAAATCTTTGTTTTGTTCATTTTCATTTTTTAACAAATTAGACTGAACATAGGTGAAGGATGAGATATATATTTATCCATAAATAACTTCTCAGGTGACCTGCAGACAATAGGAAAAGAAACAATTTCCTGATATGAGAATATTGACATGGGTAAAGTACATTCTAAAGAAAAAAAATATTTCTTGCTGCATTGTTTTAAAGCAGTCCTGTTCAATAGATATATAATGTGAGACATATATGTAATTAAAACTTTTCAAGAAAACACATTTAAAATAATTTAAAAGCAAGGAAAGATAGTTTTATTACTATATTTAACTCAAAATATTCAAAATAATATTTCAAAGATAATCAATGTAAATAATGACATATATTATATTTTTATTTTTTCATATTATATTTTTATTTTTTTCAAATCCAAGTTGGATTTGTCTTGATACTTGATGGCACAGGTCAATTTGGACTTGCCATAGTAATCCTATGTATTGAGGAGCTACTGTATTGGACAGTGCAGGTCTGGAGAACTAGACTATTCGAGTGATGACTGGAAATAATCTTTTGAATGCACTTTCCATCATGCGCTTCAACCATTCATGTGTTCAATTACTATATATTCATTTTCTGCTATGTCATATAATCTGTATCACCTGTGGAGGCCGAGAAAATTAAGGCCATTCCACTTTAAGTTCAGCGTTAGCACTAGTACAGCCATCCCAGGCCCCTGTGAATAAGAGCTGAAATTTACCTTACTTCAGTTACAGGAAGAAAACAGTTTACAGCTTAATGTCCTAGAAAGCCCCATATTAGAATAAGAACATAGCCCAAGCCAAGGGCAGGAAGCCCCTATTAGAATAAGAACAGAGCTCAATGCCCTTGAAAGCCCCATATCAGAATGTAAACAGAACTTGAGAAATTCCTCCACCCCTTTTGGAGGTCCCCTAGACCAGCCCATAAAACTAAGCTGAAACCCACCTCAGGGTCCAAGTCCCTGCTCCGCTGTGTGGGGTATACTTGGACCCAAGCTCGAGCTTGTAAATAAACCCTCCTGTGTTTGCATCGGTGTCGGCTCCTTGATGGTTTCTCGGATTCCCAATCTTGGGCACAACACACCAAGGTAGTATTGAACACCTACGCTCAGATTGTATGATAGGAACTTTATTTTCTTCTACTCTTCCGTGTTATGTTTTAACAAAAACAAAACAGAAACACAAAAGCACTGTATCAATGACTGGAAGTGTTCATTTCCACTTTTTTTTTAATATTTTATTTATTTATGAGAAACAGAGAGAGAGAGAGGCAGAGACACAGGCAGAGGGAGAAGCAGACTCTATGCAGAGCATCTGACGTGGGACTAGATCCTGGGTCTCCAGTATCATACCCTGGGGTGAAGGCAGCGCTAAACCACTGAGCCACTGGGGCTGCCCTCATTTCCACTTTCATGTCTAGTTAGCTCAGTTGTTAGAAGGATATAATTCATTTGGGAAATACATTTATTGGGTCTTTACTTCTAGAGCTAGTTAACTCCATTACAAATTACTAGAATTCATACAAATTACTTCATTCTCTGAACCTCAGAAATCTGATTTGTAACCAAGTCATAACTATAATCACTGCTTCACAGGTAATCTATGTTGTAGGCAGAACCATAACTCTCCCCACTCCCAAACTCCAATATAACATGCTCTTATCCTTGAAAACTGTGAAGATGAGAAATCGAGCCTATGGTTCTGTTTTGTTACTTAACATAGCTGACCTTACAATATTGACAGGCCTGACATAATCATATGAGAGATTAAACAAAGTTTTGTTTTTTGGTTTTTTAAATTGGCACTGGCAGAAGTCAGATATTTGAGGCAAGAGAAGAATTCAGTGTGCTCTTTCTGCTTTGGGGGTGGGGTGGTAGGTAACTTGAGAAGGGATTCAGGTGGCTTTGAGGTACTAAGGAAGACACTAGACTGACAGCCATCAAAGAAATGGGAAGTAAGTCCTCTATCTGCAAGAAACTTGATTCTGTCAACAATCTGAAAGTCCATAAAAGCAGATTCTTCCCCAAAGCCTCCAGATACTAGTCCAGCACATTGACACCTTCATTTTGGTCTGATGAGGCCTGAGAAGATAATCTAGCAAACCATGCCAGACTTCTGATTTATGGGTACTATGAGATAATACTGTTTAATGCCACTAAATTTGTGGTAATTTGTTACAGCAGCAATAGAAAACTAATTCACTGTGGGAAAACAGCTAGTAACATATTAAATGTTTTATAACTTTCAGGCATTATAATTGGAACACAGAATACATCAGATTTTCTCTTTATTTAAATTATTTGAAGATAAATAAGGTTTGACTGTTTTATGAATAATACAGTATTCTTACATATTTCCAGAAGTTTTCTCATTTATAAATTATTCTTCTTATAAGTATGAAATACTTAAGAGTATTAACAAATAAGTGCAAACTCATTAACACACTGAATAACTAAAATATTCCATTCCTATTAATAGGACAAACAGACTACCATTAACAAGATACATATTTCGTTTTTTGTCTCTCTGCCTTAGCATAAGGCAGGATGATTCTTCAATAATGATGATCAAGATACTGTAATGAGATTATGATAACAATATTGAAAATTAAAGGGAAGATTAATCTATGCAAGAATGTTTTACAGTATTTTTAAAAATCTAATTAAATATTTCATTAATTACATCTATATCAAACATAATAATTGTTCAGCTTTGTCACAGATCTTGATATCTGGTGGTATAAATCCTCCAGCATCTCTTCTTTTTCTTTAAGCTTGCCCTATAGGTTACAGCTATTTCCATTTCTATATGAATTTTAGGATTAACTTGTTAATTTCTTCAAAAACCTAGCTGGGATTTGATTAATATTTCAGTAAAGGTAGAGAATATTGGGGGAAAGAAATATGTTTATATTGTTGCTTTTTCAATATATATGCATGGAATAATTACCTATCTATTTATTTAGATATATTGAATTCCTTTCTCAGTAATATTTTATAGTTTCTTCTATAGAGAACTTGTATACCTTTCTACATTTTATTCCTGCTTTTTTTTTTTTATTATTATCATTGCCTGCTTGATGCTGCACAGAGAAATCATGCTCTAAAAGATATCTCCCAATTAGCATTAGGAAATATAAACAGACTAGAAAGTTGAACCCCTAGAGGATTGGAGAACTACAGATCTGTACTTACATGCTTTTTATTCTTTCTGTTAATAAAAATTTCCAAATTAATAACCTAGCTGTGATCCACTGTGTATATGGTAATTGCACACTCAGAGAGAGAAAATCAAGGAAGTATTAGAGAATTCCAATGCTATAATGACCTATTCCTTCTTCCCAAGGTCAAATATATATTTGATTTAAGATTCTTCATTAGAATCTTAAGAATTGGCCCACAGAAGAATTATTTTTTCATGTGTATAAAGATGTTTCTGAAATAGCTTAAGATGGATCCTAAAACCAAAGGAATATTCAAAACTAGGCCAAAATTGTATCTGCTAGTCTATCAAATTATGCCTAGCTAAATCTTCCAATCAAATTCACCAATAAAAATAATTTGCTGACATAAGTTATAGCATTGCTCAAATAACCCACTGCAAATATTAAGATGCCGTATATTAGACAATTGTGAGCTCAAATCTATTATTAAATTCCTATTAGAGCATTTAATTAGAACATTTAAAGGGAAATTCCTTCTCTTTTTAACCACAAGGAAATTAAAATTCTGAATAAACATATTCCTCAGGTGCTAATCTAAATAAAGATAGTAGGCTGACTGCATAAAAATCACCTAAGGTATTCCTAAAAACTCGTACTTCCATCTAGGTTCCCTCTCTCCAATCTGCTTTAGTAGGTCTAGCAGACTCAATATTATTTAAAAATGCCCCAAGTGATTTTTCTATGCAGTTTTATTGGGAAACTAGTATGAATTGTTCCAGTTTTATATAATATCATTACTGTTATTGCTAGACACCACAGAGCAATGCCATACAGGAAAAACACTTAAAATTATTTGTTCTCAGTGTGTATTACTATTTTGCCTAATTATAGTCAGATTTTTCTCTTTAGCAAGAATAGCCTGCACCACTTGCCAATTAAACAGAAATAGCTCTTCTAGTACTTCTAAATGTAGATTATTTGAATAATCCAAGACTTTATGTATCTGACTTTTTCAGAAATCCAGAGATTCCACAGGACATAATAGGAATTGTCTGCCATCCCTCTTAATTTAGCTGAAGCAAAACCAGAATTACATTGCTATTACTTGTTGTGTAAGGTTAAAAAGTGAGAAAAGAAAACGGTAACCAAAAAAACTTCAAAACTGCATTTTCAGTATTATGCATATCATCATTTCCTTCAGGCCATTCTGGGAGCGCAACTAAGATTGACATCATTTTGGAGAATTATTATGTCCTTAAGTTTAGTTGTGGCATTGCTACCTTTACCAGTAGGAAGAATCCAGAGGGATAGATAGACGGATATTGGGAGCAAATTAAATACTCCCTTATCTCACTGATTGAGCTGTCTGAAACAAAAATCCTGCCTCATAAATTTGGAAATTTGCAACAGTTAATTCTTCAGTCCTTTGCCCTTCCTTGACTATTACTGTGCATCTAATATATTTATCTGTTCTAATCCATATTTTTCCTTTGACTTCTGTATTTCTGATACAAAAAATATATATACTGAAATAAGTGGGGGTTCTACATGTGACATCTATTATCTTCCTTCCTAAGAGTAGGGAACCCTATGGTGAATGCCGGCAACATTCATTAATCAAAGACTGTGAACTTGGGTTTCCTACACTGCCATTATTTTCAACCTTCTTTGAAATAAGAACCTCTTTACTGAACCAGACATTCTGTCTCTAATGCCTTCCTATTTATTGTCTAGTCTGCTTATTTATTTTCCTAGTATATGCCTCCAGATTTGTATAATACTCTTATAAAGAGCTAGGAATTCATTGGGTTTCAGTTCTACAAAAAGCGTCTATTGTTTAAGAAATCTTGACCTCTTTTATTCTTTTAAAACATTTTTTCAAAGTAGCCTTCTTTCAAGAGTTCAAATTCTGGTACTCGTCTATATTACATCTTTTGTGTTTCTATCTTATTCCCCTTTAATGCTTGCTAGAATTGTATACCTTCCTTGGACTATTCACTTCACAGTTCCTTTCATTTATACTTCCCTATCTATGCCTAACAGGAGAGCTAGACTTTTTTCTAAAAAAAAAAAGGCTTTTGGTAGCTAATGAAACTGTCATGAATCTAGACTCTTAATTAAAAAGGTAACTACTAGATCAAGGAACACCTAATTTAGTGCAGTGAATTCTTATCTCTTAATCATCATGCTGTAAGAGGCAGTTCATGTTAGGAAGTAAACAATTACTGAAAGGGCAGATGAACAAGGGATGGAATGGCTTCCAGCTCTAATAACAGGCTAATTTATGTAGTCCCTACATTCCTACCCTCTTGCTTCATTGTTCTATCTAGCTCCTCCCCACTTGGAAACCCATATAACACAATCTTAAATAGACTCTAAAGTCAAACAAATGGGTTCAAAGGTTGAGCCCCAGCACTCATTCATTGTATGATTTTTGGCAAGTTACTATGTCTTGAGCTGTGACATAGATACAACTGGGCTCCAAACTGTATCTATGTCACAAAAATGTGAAACAATGTATGGTAAAATATTTATCATGGTAACTAACATATGGTAAACACTAAACACATTAGATGTCTTATATGTCTAGTGGAAACTGGAATTTGTTAGACATTTTTTTCTTTATAATAACATAAAGACTTACTGTTCTTTTTTAGGATTTTAATGTTAATTAAATAATCTGATTTAATATTGGGGTGTTGGCTATGTATTCTGGTGAATACATCAAACCTTATGGGTATTGATATATATGTATGTGTATGTATATATATATATATATATATATATATATATATATTATGATTTCCAACCAGTACAAATTATAGCTCCAAAGTGACTTTCTGCATTGAAAAATAAACAACTGCTTTTAACATGATTTGACATATGGAAGAACAAGTGAAACCACAATAGCTCCACCGTTCTTGTCTCTCATTTTCCAAAATGTTTCTCTCTAGCTTGTATCTCCTTCCACACATCGGAGGAACTTATTTGGAGCAATTTATAAGAGCTTTTGTCTCTATAAGGGGAAATTAAATTCTGTCTTCAAAAGGAAATAAAATATTGGCATAAGAAAATAATATTTCACTGTTACATATCCAAACTGAAAATAAAATAGAAGGTATTGGCTTATTCCATTGCTGGAGCAAATTGAGTATAAGGAAAATATGCATATTCCAATGGTCTCATGTGTCTTCTATGCACATTTTATTCATTATGAATAATCTCTTCCGGTTACTTTTTCCCCATTGTATAGATTTATGTGAGAAAAAAATATGCTTGCTCTTATTACCCAGCAAAGTAAAGAAAGAGAAGCATAGTGGGAAGATTATGAATTCTGAAGATATATAGACTTGGGTTTGATTATCACCTACATCAATTTGGGGTAATGACCTTTGACAAGTTATTTAATCTTTTTAATATTTTCAATTATTTTGTTTGTGAGTTTGTGAGACCTTGTGGCAAATTCTGAGTAATGAACTCAATGAACTCCATGAGGGAACGAAACCAAGGTAACACCTTACCTTTAAGTTAAAAGTGCACACCACCAGTGTAGAGCAGTAACTCTTTATATGATGATATCTTTCCTGTGACAATAGCCTAAATGTTATTAGTGCATAATATGGCAGAAGTTAACATTCACTCGGGGCACCTGAGTGGCTCAGTGGTTGAGCATCTGCCTTTGGCTCAGGACTTGATCCTGGGATCCCCACAGAGAGCCTGCCTCTCCCTCGGCCTATGTCTCTGCCTCTCCCTCTGTGTCTCTCATGAATAAATAAATAAAAATCTTAAAAAAATATGCTCACTCATTCAATGCCCAAGACCTGAATAAGCCAATCCTTATTGCTCCAGGTGGACATATCCACTGTGTACTGCACTTCGGGTCCATGTCAGAGGCAGGGTTTTGCATAACCCTCATTATTTTATTTTATTTATTTTCTTTTTAATTTTTTTAAATTTATTTATGATAGTCACAGAGAGAGAGAGAGAGAGAGAGAGAGAGAGAGGCAGAGACATAGGCAGAGGGAGAAATAAGCTCCATGCACCGGGAGCCCAATGTGGGATTCGATCCCGGGTCTCCAGAATCATGCCCTGGGCCAAAGGCAGGCACTAAACCGCTGGGCCACCCAGGGATCTCAACCCTCATTATTTTAACTGGTTAGGAATTCACTATGGTGAGACCCAATTTGATAAAAATATGCATGCACATATTTATCATTCTACAATTAAAAACATTTTATAGCAAACCTATGAGACATATGATATATATCTTATCTTTTAAAATTATTCCTTTGTGTTGAATTATACTTCATGATGTATTTATGGGTTTCCATAATACTCATTTATATTTTTTTCTTTTTTTTTTTTTTTTTAAAGATTTTATTTATTTATTCATGATAGTCAGACAGAGAGAGAGAGAGAGAGAGGCAGAGACACAGGCAGAGGGAGAAGCAGGCTCCATGCACCGGGAGCCCGACGTGGGATTCGATCCCGGGTCTCCAGGATGGCGCCCTGGGCCAAAGGCAGGCGCCAAACCGCTGCGCCACCCAGGGATCCCGATATATTTTTTTCATTTTAGCATACAAATGGTACAATAACAATTTTATGTATTTCTCTCACATACATTCTTAAAGCACTATCTCTGTAGCAAAAAACATGGGTTACTAATTTTAATATTTACTGATAAATAGCCCTACAAATAATGGCAGCTTACTCATCCACAAACAACATATGATATTGTTTAACCAAACCTGTTACAACAATAGATAATGTATATCTTTCACTTTTTTATTCTTGTGATCTTACATTATATAACACATTCCTTTTCTACTGTTCTTCAGTGTGTGAAACCTACTGAGTTTTCAAATGTCTAGCTAATACATGTTCTCTTCTTTGTGGTCACAGTGCTTCTTTTGTCTGAAACGTCTTTCCCTCAGTACCTGTTCTTCAAGAGACAAATTCTAGTTAACCTTTCTGCTGTGAAGACTTTTCTGAACTATTGATGGAACTGACTAATTGTTCTTTTATGTCCCCTCTACCAACCTGTAGAATGTTTTACAGTAGTTTTCAAATCATTTCATCCTGACTCCTTTTCCATATTTTAAGGGATTTGAGAACAGAAACTGAGACTACTTATGTTTTGCACCTTTTATACTCAGCACAAATCTGGCCCTGAATGTTTGTCGAATGAATTGATAAGGAAATATTTACACAAATTACCCCTAGGAAAAGAACCTACTGCACCTGGACAATGTAGAACCTAAGTTTAATACTTGGCTGTGGTTCAAATAAATCTAAGCTTATTTTGGGAGAAAAATTGAGAAGGTTAGAGAATATGTTCTCCTTCTTAACTGGAATGGAGCATAGAGTTCTGTAGGACAGCAAAGGTAGAATAGCCACCAATATTATTAGATACTATCTTGATAATCCATGAACAAACTGTAATTTTATAGTGTTTTCAATTGCTACAGTTTGAATTCAACTCTTACATATTACTTAAGACAGGAAATACTACATATAAGGATGCATTATGTTTCACATGTAGTGTTATATTCATGAGTGTGACTAACGATTGTATTGAAAACTGTGACTGCTTTTATACCATACATTTTGTGAATACTTTGATTTTAAGGTAAGTGGAGATCGTCAAAAGAACAACTGTGGCATATGTCTGAGTTCTGAAGCTGTAAAGAGCCCAGCAGGCCTTACTGATTTCATTTCAAGATAGAAGGAAAGCCTCATGGTATATGAAATGCTGGAAATGTGCTAAGTAGTATCAGATAGCATCATTATAAACCAAAAGCTATTCCGTTTATCTGTTCAGTTTCAATATTTAGGGCTATATTCCATTGATAATAATTTGAATTTGAAAGAAAAATTGTACCCATGGATGTATCGCACCCTTATTCATAGAAGTTTATCTACTTTGCTACCAGACTAAGATAATAAAAGGTAAAAAAATACGGAGAGTAAATGTTAATGGAAGTTGTGTGTTACAGTTACAAACTACGGTGAAACCATTTCAGCCTAAATTAACGTAGGAAAATCTGGAGAGATAAGAGAAAATCACAAAGGATGAAACATAATAATTTCTGTCATTAGCTGCTGTTGAAATGGGAAAATAAAACAAAATCAGGAAAGAAATGTTCTCAAAGGTTTGGTCAGTTCATTTTTCAAGTTCTCTCTACTTTACTGAATATTTAGTTTTCACAAGTCTCAGCTGGGTTCCTATGTTTTGTTCCTTGGCAGTATTGGTTAGAAATATTCTGATTAGAACAATGTTACACTGACTTAGCAGTGCTTTCCAATTTATCTCTGACAAAATATTCTCCAGAGAACCTGTACACAATGGTTTAAAAAAAAAAGATCATTTGTTTGCCCTTTTCGTCTCCACTCCTCTGCCCTCTTGTCACTGCATTGGAAATATCCTTTCCAATTTTCTTTGCATCTTTAAATTGCTGTGAAATTATGATCCACATACCCAACAATTGAGCAGCATAATAGATATTAATTTATTACTTAATGGTCAACAGCATAAAATATGATGGTAAGAAAAATGAAAAAATATTCTAAAAAAGACATTTTTTTCTGTTTAGTTGTGTATTTATATAATCAGTGTGGGTTATATAGTTTATTATGGCCATGTCTGCATATAAAATTAGAGAACTAACAAAATTATGAAGATAACATGGGATTGGAATAATTTTTCCTTATTCATTTAAATATTTCAGGGCCATGTATATGATTATCTGTTTACTTGCTTAAGTTCTGTTAAAGACTATCCACCTTTTTAAATTTGCTTGATTTTGCATACAATGTACATTTTCACAAATAATGGAATTCTAGACACTTCAGAAAGAATAGAATTTTGGATTTTAAATTTAAAAATTTTACCAAATGATGGAAGCATTATATTATCCAATCATGAATGTGTTAAACATCTATTCAGGTTGCAAGATAGAGATAGAGCAGTAAGACTTCCTGCAACAGAATACAAAATGGTCACTGATACAACTTCACTTTCCACATCACAGTGAGTCTTTATGAAACCTCAACATATTTCATTCTAGTGTGGTTTAAAAAGGAATATCCATAAACACTTAGAAAGACTATTAAATATTTTTCAGAGTTCCAACTGTGCGTGACATAGTCCCATCTATTTGAGGGATGGACTTTTTCATATCTTTAAACCAAAATAGCTTATTATAATAGATTTAATGTAGAAGTGGACACTAAAACCAACTTATTGAGTTAATACTTAGCAATAGAGTAAAAAAGACTTGCAAGAATATAGACTACCATTCTTCAAAAGTTATTTACAAAATTATTTTTCCTAAAAATATCTATGTTAACAAGTAGTAAGTTAATTATCATTATTTTAAATGAAAAAATATATAATTTTTACTCCTAATTTCTAATATGGTAAATTTTAATGACTATAAATCTAAACATTACTCTGGGATTATTAATAATTTAAAATTATAAAGGAATTTTATGACTAAAAACTTTGAGTACTATTAGCCTACAAATTTGGATGAATTTTGGAAATTGTAGTACAATGTATTTAAAATGTTGGAGTTTTTTAAATGAAAAAGAAGCATGCAAATGTAAAATGCTACCATAACATGTTAGCACTTGGGCAGCCTCGGTGGCTCAGCGGTTTAGCACCTGCCTTCCGCCCAGGGGGTGATCCTGCAGTCCAGGGATCAAGTCCCGCATCAGGCTCCCTGCATGGAGCCTGCTTCTGCCTCTCTCTGTCTCTCATTAGTAAATAAATAAAATATTTAAAAAAAGAAAACATGTTAGCACTTTTGCAACAAATGTACAGACTGGATGGTGGGATGTTTGATTTTAGGATTTGATAAAAATAATCATTCTTCTCTTATAGCATCTTTTTTTTTTAAAGAATTTATTTATTTATTCATGAGAGACACAGAGAGAGAGAGAGGGAGAGACACAGGCAGAGGGAGAAGCAAGCCCTTCACAAGAAGCCTGATGTGGGACTGCATCCTGGGACCATGGGATCACACCCTGAGCTGAAGGCAGATGCTCCACCGCTGAGCCACCTAGGCATCCTATTATGGCATCTTTAATCCATTTTCCTCAGAAATGTATTTCTTGAACATAACTGTTGCTCTTTAGCCTTTATGACATGAAATGCTTATAAAATGTCACAATATTTTAATGCATATTTCTTTAATGAAATAATTAAAATAAATTATTCTCAATTTATGGATGTCTTTTGTCTAGTTGATGAAACAGAAAAACTAGGTCTGAAAATCAGTGAATATACCTGGATTGAACTTTGAAAGTATTTACTCACCCAAGTTACTTTGTAATCTTTGGCAAACCTGTCACTAGTTAACATTTTTATTGCATTCTAATTATTTAAGTTCCTAATAATTTTCCATAAATTGGAATTATTCAACAGGGGAAAGATTAGGTGTAATATATGAAGTATATAATCCTGTGACTATTATAAAAATAGTTATTCAAATTAGTAAGTATCCAGCGACACAAATGATTTTCTTAATGTTTTTGGTCATTAATATTGAGGCATAAAAATCTACCCAATTACTGAATTCCCAGTAAACCCACATATCTAATTTTATTGACTATATACTATATAAACCTCTTAACTGCTAAGATAATTATTTAATTAACAAGATTCATTTTAATCTAATAAGATAACTGATACACATTTCCTATGTGCTTATGTTTAATTTTGACTTTTATACCCTTATAGTCCATTTTTGTACTATTCTTTGCAACTATGTTTCTTCCTTGAAACATCTTTTATTATTATTGTTCTCCTCAATTCCATCATTTTATACTGTGAGTTTGGAGGAAACATAACCTTTCTCTTGAGTTCATAATTCTTCAGAGCAAAAGAAGCCATATACTGACTGACCTGATATAGAGAAAAATCACATAATACAAGATAACTCAAATGTAGTACTGGAAGCAATGACTAGATGGTATATTTAGATAGGAATGTTCCATACATGGAATAAAGAAAAAAATACCTAATATGTGTAAATATGGAAGACTACATCAGTCTGCTACTTTTCAACCATATATAGTACCCCTTCCCTTTGGAAATATCATGCTATCATTCAGACTTAGCCAAATAAACATGAGTGAACTGACTGTCTTGGCAAAACCTTTCACAACCAACTCCTGGTTCTTTAACTTCTTTCTCTTTGCCCACATAATTCTGGAGTTATATTTCCATGGAACTTCCAGTGTCCTTTAGAGACTATGATGAGTGAAGTACACTTTCCAACCTATGATGTCCATATAACTCAAGGGAGATATTTACATACTAAGTTATCAAGATTTTTTCTTGTAGCATCACCAGGACATGAATAGTGTTCTCTCTCTTATAAATTCCCATGCAGTTCTCAGTTTATTGGATCAATTTTATATAAATGTTTCCTAGTATGAACTAAAAATAAGAATTCATACAGGGTTTTAGTAAAAAGATCTTTTTGAGATTGTGAACGCCCCAAAAAAGATATATCGCAGTATATTAGAGGTAATAATAGCAGGTTCTGTTAGCATCCTCTACTGACAGGGGCTAGATGCAGTAAGAGTTAGCAGAACCTGGAAAGAGAGAATTGATTGGAGAGGACCACTTTGAGAGGAGGTGTTAACAATTATTACAAGATAATGTAACAGAAAACAAAATGTTAGAATGGTATTCATTATTCTCTTCCCTCTGACCTCTAGAAGTACTACTGATGGAGCTGAAACAGATGGGTCTCTTATAGCAGAGACACATGGAAAAGGTAGATAATGGAAAAAGCACAAGAGATGCAGTTCAGTGAGCTTCAGCCAATTTATTTGATTTACCTGAAGATGGAAAGAAAAATAAGATTAATAATGTCTCTGGGATTTCAACTATAAGAAGGAAATAAAATAAGCAAGATCAAAAGGGGGAAAGACACCATATGTTAAGGCCTTAAAAGCATACAGCATAGCTGGTATTAATATGTGACAATGTCTGAAAAAGCTAACATCCAGAATGAGTAGTATCAAAGGAGTAAAAGAACTTTTTCCTCCTATTTACTTCTCAAGATGAGAGTTGACTCTTTTTTTTCTGTGAAAATTATTTCTACCACTACCATTCTCACACATGTATAGACTCACATTCTCATTATCCACATAATTGGATAATTATATGTGCTCAAAGAGTAGCCACTTTAATCAACCTAAATCACATATTGTTAATATTTAAAAATAAATATGAATTGGAAATAACGTCCTAAAGTATATACATCACAATGTTTCTATTATGTGAATTTTATTCAAATTTAGCAACTTAGAGTTTTAACTCACACTAAATCTCATTCAGATTATGTCTAATATAATCTTCTTCCTCAGTCACTTCTTCAAGTACAATGGATAAAGTAAGTAAAGCTTTCTTTTCTTCCATATGATTTCTGTGAATTGATGGTATAGTTTTATCTTTGATTGAAGCTTATTGGATAACTTATTTTGCTTAGAAGTTCTATTACAACATGGAAATCAGAATCAGTTTAATTTTACTGTTTCTCAGAAATATGTGTTCCTTTATCCTGTACCATAAAGGGCATGGTTTGTAAAAATCTTAATTATTACAGTAATTTAAGTTTCTCCTCAAGTAGCAGGAGATTTTCAGTATTTTCTTGAAATTTCTGTGTTGAATTTAAAAAATTACTCAATTTTAGGAAAAGAAGTAATGAAAAATTGAAGTAGGTGGTAGAGTTAGTGGGGTAAGATATACAATTAATTAATTAATTAAGGAAAGAGAGAAGGAGGATAGCATTTTAATTACATGGAGATATATTATTTTAAAATTTTTATAGACCTTCATATTTTTATCATTGGGATCAGAGAGTAGGGACACTTTACAATCTTCCTATATATTGGAGGAAAATGTGTTTCTGAGAGATTAGAAAACAAAGTTTTGACCTTAAAATTGGGGGTTATAATTAAATTAAGTATAGTAAGCATTTAGGACGTGAAAATAATAATTTAATATAAACTTATTGATATACACTATGTGACCTGAGATAACTTTGAGGCATCTGAATTTCATAGTACTGTTCCTTGAATTATAAGATATACAGCTATAAATATTTTCCATAATTTTCTTTTCATTAATCTTTCTTTTTTTTTTTTAATTTTTATTTATTTATGATAGTCACAGAGAGAGAGAGAGAGGCAGAGATACAGGCAGAGGGAGAAGCAGGCTCCATGCACCGGGAGCCCGACGTGGGATTCGATCCCGGGTCTCCAGGATCGCTCCCTGGGCCAAAGGCAGGCGCCAAACCGCTGCACCACCCAGGGATCCCCTCATTAATCTTTCATCATAGACTTCTTTCCTAAAGTTATTTTCTCAGAAGTTGCTAACAATATTATGTCTTTACCTCAGGATTGTCGCTCGATTGGTAGCAGCTTCATAGCATTAAAAATAGGTTATTTCTAAGTAGGCATCACAGAAAATATTAAGGAATGAATAAATTTTTAAAAATAGTATTAAAAAAAAATAGTATTGAAATCAAGGAATTGCTGGGATACCTGGGTGGCTCAGAGGTTTAGAGCCTGCCTTCAGACCAGGGCATGATCCTGGAGTCCTGGAATCGAGTCCCACGTCAGGGTCCCTGCATGGAGCCTACTTCTTCCTCTGCCTCTGTCTCTGCCTCTCTGTGTGTGTGTGTCTCTTGTGACTAAATACATAAAATATTAAAAAAAAGAAAGAAATAAAAGAACTGCTATTTTATTTTTAAAAATTTCCATTGAGTGCATGCTTAAACAATGATTAGTCTGAGGTAACACAAGCAATTAAATAGGAAATGTTTTAATGTAGAAGTGTAACAACCCTCTGCTCATCTCTAATTATAAAATCTAAGTATCAAAAAAGTTTCTATTACCTCACAATTTCCTCTCCAGTATATTGCTTTCCAAGGATAATAAAACATCTAGACTACTATTTATTCTTAATATATAAATCTAGTAGCTTATCCTATATACATGTGATAGCTCGTCATTAATAATATGATTTTTTAACTGTGAAATATTATTTTTTTCTCCCGTGGAATGTGTCTATTTTAACAGAGACATTCAAAGATGTGATCAGGGGTATTGTTCAGAAACAGATTTGCAGGATTTATGGTATGGTTAGAAATATGATATCCATCATTAAGACTAGCTACTGCATTTATATTTTAGGTGAGTTATCCTACTTTGCTATTAAATTAATTGACCATGTAGATAGTTTTATAAATATATATATATATATATACATACATATATATATATATATATATATTCAAGGAAGACAAAAATAAAATATGCTTGTACAATAGAAAATATTCTTTTCCATTAATGTCAATTTAATATCTTCTAAGATCACATAAGAAAAATTGATCACTTCATGCTTTTTATCCAAGTCTTATTTTAGATAGCCTATTTTACAGTCTTGTGCTATATTTAGTTGTCTGTATGCTGAATACCCCTCAAGACTGAGATCTTATTAGCATTTTTTACCTTTGAATCACCAGTGTTTATCCAAGATCTTGTATGTAATTTGCAAATCTGTTAAGCTGTGTATAACAAAAATAGGTTTTGTTAAAATAGGTTTCTGTGGGTGCCTGGGTGGCTCAGTCATGATCCCAGGCTCCTGGGATGGATCCCTGAGGCTCGTTCCCTGCTCAACCCTCTCCTCCTGCCCCTCCCCATTGCTCATTCTCTCTCTTTCAAATAAATAAATAAAATCTTTAAAAAAATAGGTTTCTGAAGAAAAAAGAAATCCCAAGATTGAGGTAAATATTTTTGGAAAGAAGAATATAATGAATAGGTCTAGATTTTATGCAGATTGTGTATCTTACGTAAGTCCATGTTAAATGTTTTCAAACATTAAAGAATAATAATTTTCTGGAGACCAAAACACTCTTCACATGTAAAAGCAAATATTCTCATTGGAAAGGGTAATAACTATACAGTTAATAATCTTAAAGCTGAATCTTTATTCTTCTATTTGCGTATGTAAAGGGCCTGCTGATGAAAGGTATTCCAAGAATTCATTCAAAATAGATGAAAACTGTGATGTTACCCTACACTTTATTCTCTCTTGCCCATAAATGTTACAGATTCTTGTTTTGATAAGACATAGAAAAGCACTTGCATAAAGATTAGTATCTAGCATATAGTCCTGTTGCTATGGTTTTGTTTTGTGACTGTTCGCAATTTCTAAAGAATGACTGGATACAGACACCAATCTCAAAGAATTGCTGCTTTAACCGAGTTTGCTCATGTTATAAAGTCCCATAAAATAACACATTAAAAACAATTAAATAATATCTCCTAATATTGACTACAAGTGTTTAATAATCAAAAATATTGTTTTATGCTGACCATTTTACTTAAGAACATGTGACTTGAGAAGAGTTCTCTGTATCTAAACAAAGTCTTTATTGGAATAAGATAAAATCAGAATCATTTTCAGAAGCAATGGTATTTAAAAACCTGCTTCGAAAACAAAATGTTTAAATCAGAAATTTGAAAGAAAGATATACATCTTACTGTATTTTCTGAAGAAAATAAACTATACTAAGCATTGCCAACACTCAGAGGAAAGGATTGAGGGAGACTTTAACTTGGCATTTCATATACTCCTTTATAACCTTCTACTCAATTTCAGGAGCCTTTTAGGTTATTGTCAGTGCATTTTATAAACACTCATCCAGGCTTCTCATAATATGGTTTGTATATCAGTTTGTTCTCAGCAATCTCACAAGCAAACTTTAGGTGATTTGGCATTTTCAAAGGAAAACATGATAAAATAATATTCACATAAAATAAAATGTAAATAATTACACTTTTGAAGAAGTTTCACTCTATTTTTATTTACCATGTTCCAAACACAGGTAACTAACTGAGGTGACTAACTCAGGTGATCTCAAACCACACTGAGAAAAGCAATATAATGTTGTTTAGAATAATTAGACAATTTTGGAACTTTAATTTTGGTCTCATAGAAATGTCATCAAAAAAAAAAAAAAGAAATGTATCTAAATAATCATTTTCCTTAAAAGGAGCATATGACAATCGTTTCATTTAACAATCATCAGTAAGATACTATTATAGTATAAAACATAATTACATATTACCTATATGTTTTCATTTACATTTTTTAGAGTAGTATTATATCTCTAAAAAAAAAAGTTGGTATAACTTACAGATTAAAAAATAGTGAAGAGTCAGAGCTTCATAAACATAAATAAACAATATTCATGTAAAATGTTATCTAAATCTATAAGCATTAGGACAAGTGCATTAGGAATAAAATAAAGTGAAAATAGTGCTAATTAGAATAATAAAAAATCTGAGGACTGAATTATGATTGAACATATATTGCATTGTCTTTATAAGGATATTTAATACTCTTTTTTTTAATTTTTTTAATTTATTTATGATAGTCACACAGATTGAGAGAGAGAGAGAGAGAGGCAGAGACATAGGCAGAGGGAGAAGCAGGCTCCATGCACCGGGAGCCCGATGTGGGATTCGATCCCGGGTCTCCAGGATCGTGCCCTGGGCCAAAGGCAGGCGCCTAGCCGCTGCGCCACCCAGGGATCCCCGATATTTAATACTCTTTTTCATGAAAAAGCACAGTGGTAAGCAAATTTTATTTTCTAAGATAAGAAAAAAAAATGTTTTTCAATAAAAACTCAATACGTAAAATAGAGAAGACTTTGAAAAAATATGGATTATTACATAATGATACATTTTTTCATATAAAAGATTATTCTTAAAACACATAAGGATAAGTTTCCTTTGAATATTCAGTTGTCTTTTAAGAGGAGAAAAAGGTCGTATTCTGTATTTCTCCACATTTTTTTTTCTTTCCTTGGGTTTTTATTTTTTTTCTATCTGTACTGAGGTATAATCGATAAGTAAAATTGAACATGCAGCATGATCATTTGATATACAGATACTTTGCGAAATGATTACCACAATAAAGTTAATACAGCTATAGCCTCGCAGTTACCTTGTGTGTGTGTGTGTGTGTGTGCGTGAGGTGAGAAACCCTGAGATCTGTTCCCTTAGCAGATTTCAAGTATAGAATACAGTAGCATTAGCTATAATTACAACACTGTACATGAAATCCTCAGAACTTGCTCATCTTATAAATGAAAATTTGTATCAAAAAGAAAAAAAAGAAAAGAAAAGAAAAAAGAAAATTTGTATCCTTTGACCAACATTGGCTTGTTTTCCCCAATTCCCAGTTCCTGGAAACCAACATTTTACTGTTTCTGTAAGTTTGACTTTTTTATTCTTATTTTTATTTCACATGTAGCTGAGATCATACAGTATTTATCTTTCGCTCTAGCTTATTTCACTTAACATAATATTTTCCAGGTCAATCAATGTTGTTGCATATGACAGGATATCCTTTTTTATATTTGAATAATAAGCATGTGACAGGCATATTTACCATTTCTGATCTCACCATGTCTTTTTGCAAATCCAAATTTCATTTTGGCTTGATTCTCTTCAGCTGGACTATTCTTATTTATTGTTAACAGTAAATTTTTAAATATTTAATTGATCAAAAATGTTTCTATTTTCCTTTCGTTTTTGATAGATATGTTCATTGGTTATAAAAGTCTTGACTGACTATCCTTGCAACCCCTGCCAAGCACTTTAAATATATTACTCCATTCTTCTTTGGTTTCTATGTAATTTATTAAGTATAAGCCACCATTTACAAGGGCATGTCTTTTAATCTGTAGCTTTCAAGATATTCTTTTCATATTCTTTTTTCAGCAGTTTGACCATGATGTACCAAGGTATTATTTTCTCTGAATATGTCCAGATTAGTATTCCCTGAGTTTTATGGATCCTTAAATTGATGGGTTTTTTTTTTAAATTAAGCCTGGGGAAAACTTGATCAAAGCTCATTCATAACCTTTATCAGTGCAGAATTCCTTTATTATATATATTTAGACTTGATCTACTATTAAGGTATGACCTTTCTGGATTCTCTACTGAATGCCACAGCTATTAAACAAAATTTCCCCACTCTTATTGGTAGAAAATTGATTGGTTCCCAGCTCTGTATGAGTTTTAGAAATAATTAAGCTTATCACTCCCAACCACTTTTTTATTGCCTGGACTCTTGAAGTGTCTGTTTATGAGCAGGTTATTATTCAGTCTAACATTAAGGTGAATTACATTTGCATATTTCTGAAGTTCACTGGGTTTTCCCTATTCTTCTGAAACTCTTCTTCAGAGATTTCAATTGCTGTGGCTTTCCATTTTCTTTTCTCTTCAATTCAAAATGAATTGTTACTGGATTCCCAACTTCAGTGCCGCCAATTGGAAATTGACTCCAGGAGAAATCTAGGTCACTCACACAGCTCATTTTGTTTTCCTTTTCTTAGAGATCAGAATCCTGTGTTGTGTGTTTTTCAACATCAGAAATAAAAGGTCTTTTTTTATAGTGAATTATGTCCAGTTTTTTATTTGTTTTCTAACTATTTTTCTGTGCTGCATGGCAAAATATATGCCAATCATTGACAAGGCTGTATGTAGAAGTTTTGTCTAGTAATTTTTGAATGAATGCTGAAAATGGTGAATATTCTTTGGTTATTGTGTAGATTTTGTCATCTTTCTTTGGATAAAATATTGATATTTGTTTGGATGCCATTAAGTTCTGGATTATCATTATCATTTGATGCCTTTATTTTAACGTTATGGTCTGTTTAGAGTTCCTTTAATTCTAGTGATAAGTTAGACCTCTATTGATGTGTGAATTTTCTAAGGTCTTCACTGAATATTATAGATATTCAGTGAGGTCTCTCTACTTTGGCTGGTAGGAATTTGAATGTCTCAAGTCCCCCTGTGAACTCTGGGAATATTCATTCTACATCTCCCTAGTAGCAATTTTTGTAGCCTTGTAGAGCTTCCCCTTGCAGATGCATATATTTTTATTCAACAATAAATTCAATGAGTTTTTACACAAATTTCTTTCTTTTTTTAATATTTTATTAATTTATTAGAGATACAGAGAGAGAAAGGCAGAGACATAGGCAGAGGGAGAAGCAGGCTCCATGCAGGGAGCCTGATGTGGGACTCGATCCCAGGTCTCCAGGATCACGCCCTGGACCAAAGGTGGCACTAAACCGCTGAGCCACCTGGGCTGCCCACAAATTTCTGAGTTACTCTTTGTCTTTGTTCCTGGCCCCACTCTTTTTCTTGTTCTGGTTTTCTGTCTCTAAAATTCCAATTCTTCAAATACTGGTAGCATTTGTTTCATTTTTATTTGCTGAGTTTTTATGTTTCTTTTTATATTACTCATCTGTGAATGAGAGTAGTTCATTTGAAACAAGCCCTTTTAAGGAGTTTCATGAGAAAGATTTCTAGTCCATGATCAAACTTAGCAGTAATTACTCTTACAGTGCAGTTCAGTGCAAATGTCAGGTTTTTTTTTTTGTTTGTTCTTTTGTATTTTTAAATTGTATTCAGCTTAAATTTACTTAGTTCCAACCAACCGATACAGTCTTGTATCAGTCTTTTTCTCCTTACTCATCAATAAGCCACTTCAGGCACATGTGCCTTGTCATAGCTTTCATTTAATCCTCATTCTATGATTACCTTCCTTTCAGACAAAGTCTCTATGAAGGAGCTGCACCCCATAATTTCACTGGAGTAGTAATTAGTCAAAGAAACTATTTGGAAAATTGTGATCAACTGATTAAACCTGGGCTCACTTTCATTTTGGGGAGTTATCTTCTTGATGCTCCATTTGACATATGCTGAATTTATGAACTACTCTGTATACTTAGGGTTTGAATTTTTTTATTTCTCCTAGCTACTATGTTTTATTTTCTTTCATTTGATGGGGAATTGTGGAGTTATTTATGCAAGGAGAGGTTAAAAAGTAATTTTATTCCACTTATAGCAGAGCATTTTTTCTTAGTAAACAATACTTGCTTCCTGAGATTACTTAATGTGATTTAGCAAAAACTTTATCAATACTTCTGTTATATTTGTATCCTTAACTCTTACTGATAAAATATTTTAAGAAAGGAAAATGGACACAGTGACATGAAGAAAAGGGTCTTGTGTTCTAAAAGCAAAAAATTGTTATTCTCCAGAAGTGAAACATTTGAGAACAGTTTGAAGTTGCCATCTGGAGTAATAATAAGCTCAGTAAAATAGCAGATGTCAAGGCCAGCTTCTCCTAGTCAAAACCAAATGTAACAAGTAACTCAATGTTTCACTGGGGGACAATTTGTTTTGGTGGAACTTTTTTACTTTCTAACAATCACTAATCTCTCATTTGTATTGCCCAAACTGCCAAAAGCACAGTTATCATCTCCCTGGATGATCTTTTTCTCATTGTAAAAAAAATACTGTGTTATTGAAGACATATTGTTGTGAAACTGATCTCTCTGCTGTCATCATGTCTTTAATGGTTGGAAATGAGTCATTCGGGAAGTGGAATTAAAGTGAGGTGATTATTGCATTATCTAACTGCATAACAATTCCACATTATCACTCTCTCTTCTTTTAATTCATTGGATGTCTTTTCAATATCATGCATAAGTTGATTAATCTTAGTGGTTTTAATATATCACAATTCTTGCATAATTTTAAACATATGTTTCATAGTTTTACAATTTCACTAAACTAATTTGCAAGCTCCTCATTGACAATTGTAATATAATCACATTGGTGTATCTCAAACATCACTTAGTTTCACTCTTATCCTTCACAGTTTTGACCTTTGGTAAAAATAATTGAAAGATAATTATAAAATCTTCTCAAATATTTTACTTTGGTCTAATGTATGGAAATAACTTATAAATATATACATTTGTCCAAAAATAACTCTATTCACTGATTAAAGTCTATTTCAGGATATCAATTGTAGGTCTGCTACATCACATCCAATGACCTATAAAGTAAATAAAAATAATATTTAGTATGTGGATGGGAAAATGTAAATTGTGATTTACAACATATTCTTCATACAGGTCATTGCTTTAAAATATCCTAAATATCTTCTCTACATGAGGCAGATTCTGTGAAAGAGTTCTTGAACATCTTTGCATCTAAACTAAGAAGGTATCTAAATATATATCTGAATATAAAGTTTATTTTTCTTTCTTATTTGACTAGATTTTTGCTTATTTGATGCCTCTGTGAAGACTTTCGGGACCTGGAATAGTTTATTAACCACCAAGAACAAACATTTTTATCACTAGATTATTTTATATTTCTTGATGAGATATACTTATAAATCTAATTTCATTACAATGTACAAAATATTATGAGTGAATTTTAATTGTAGATATTTACAAAAATAATAACAATTGGCTTTGTTAGCATTTATCTGGAAAAAGTAAGGTTAATATCAATCAGAGTGGCCATTAGTCACAAATCATAGTGATTTTAGTACTAAGAATAGCTTATTCTTTCATTTGCTACATGGATAGCTCAATTATCTGTACTACTGAAGGAAAAATATGGGATAGTATATTCTAAGTCTTGTATGGTTTTATTTTAGATCCCAATATTACAATATACTTTTAAGGAAGATTTACTACTCTGACTATATTTTGCTGTGATTTTCATTAAGTTAATTGGCTTTCAGTAGTTTAATTACTAAAAGAGAAGAAGCATGCTCATTAGTGGGAAAAGTAGTGTGGGGATTATTTTCATCAGTTTATATTGAGAAAAATCACATGTGTATTATTAAAGGTCAAAATTATAGTAAATTTTTTGTGTGCTCAAAAAAAACACGTGGCAAAAATATATGAATCTCTATAACTTTTCAGGTTAATTAATCATTTTCCTTTGCTTTAACCTTTTCCCAAGTATTATTAAATTTCTTCTGTATCACTTTTCTTAGGTTATAATTCCATAACACAGATAATTTTTTAAGTAACATAAAATACATAAATTGTTTTATGAAAGCTGTGGAAAGAATAGCATAACATAGAGTGGTTGAGTCACTATCCTGTATGCCTTAAAACTAATGTAATATTGTGTGTCAACTATACTTAATGAATGAATGAATAAAGAATAATTAAATAAACAAACTAAATTTAGTTAATTGCAATAAAAGGAAGAATTAAATTGACTGAAAAATACCTCAGGCATCCTAAAATCATCTTCTTAAGGACATGCATCTTCAGAAACAGCCAAACCGCCCTAAACAAAGATGGCATTACAATAGTCCTGTCACCCTCCACTGAAAATTTCAAATTTTTCATAAATGTCAATGAAATTTAAATAAGATGAACTTAGGTATTATTACAGAAGTCTACATAAAACTTTTATTCATTTCTATTTTTTAAACTTTTTATCTAAATTCTAGTTAGATAAAATAACTAGAATTAGTTATTAGGTTAAATTTAATTAGGTTAAATAGTGTAATATTGGTTTTAGGGGTAGAATTTAGTGATTCATCATTTACATATAACATCCAGTGCTCACAACAGGTGTCCTCCTTAATACCCATCACCCATTTAGATTATCCCCTTCCCACCTCCCCTCCAGCAACCCTCAATTTGTTCACTACAGGTAAGAGTCTCTTATGGTTTGCCTCCCTCTCTTTTTTCTCCTCTTCCCCATATTCATCTGTATCATTTCTTAAATTCCATATATGAGTGAAATCATATGGCATTTGATCCTGGGTCTCCAGGATCACGCCTTGGGCTGAAGGTGGCGCTAAACCACTGAGCCACCTGGGACTGCCCTCTCTCTCTCTCTCTCTCTCTCTTTTTTTTTTTTTTGCTGCCCTCTCTTATATTTTAAAGTGTTATGTAAGTCTGAGTAGATTTACCTAAAGTTTTCCTAAAAACAAGATGTATTCCCTAATTTTGAGATGATATTTTATCTTTATTTAGGGTTGATCACAACATTTATCACAATATTCAAATATTTCAAGGTACTAAAAATTCCTGATGTGGAGGAAAAAAGCTCTTTGTGTTTATTTTTTATTAATTATACAGAAAATATGAAATCAAATATTAAGTTTAGATTAGAGGAGATCATGTAGATTGTATAGATAAAAATATGAAGAGAACCCTTTTATCCTCACTCACACTCCTTCCTCCCACTACAGTCCTTAGGTATATGAGTTGTCACCAGTAGGGTGCACATAGTTGCTATTTTCTTTCTAAACTTTATATAAGTAAACTATAGGTAAACAAAAGGTCTCAATATATTTTTAAAAATATAAATGAAAAGCTTTAAACATTGTAATGTGACATGTCAACTAAAGGTCATTTTGATTTTCATAATACCCTATTTCCCCAACACACACACACACACACACACACACACACACGAATATTGTGAGTACTTTAGATTCTTCAATACTAGTGAAATGTTTGTTGCCCTTACCAGTATTATAAGAAAATATACCATTTCCACTTTATTGGGTCAAGAGAGACTTTCCACTTTTATTCTCAAGAGAGAATAAAAAGTTCCTCAAGTAATTTCATTTAGAATCAGAAATGTGCTTTGGGAAAAGGATGGCAGCACTAAAAGACAGTAGTCTGGGAAAGGCTGGGAAAATGAAGGATGAAATCTGCAATTAATAATAAAGGAAGACTACATAAGGAGCATAGTGGCAGATTATGAAGGTCAAGGATTGGAGGTCTCCCCAATTCTGAAACATAGGATATGTGAGTACTGAATATATGTATTGTCATTTTGTAATATGACAACACCTCATATTAGAAAAAGAATTTTGGCTGCAAGTTTCTGAAAATTCTGATCTATGGAATTTATTCATATTATTTTATGAAATCCATGAAGATTTCATCTAGGGGAAAAAGAAGACAGAAATAATAAATTTACATAAATATAAGCCAATATCTGAGACATAAATTTGTGAGTTTTTTATTTTAAATTTCAGTGAAATGCACAACAATATTGCCCAGTGCAAATTAATGGCCTTCTGAAAAACTGCATAAACACAAATGAACAAACTGCAGAACAGAATGCTTTTTCACTGCTATCTTAGATTATTGTAACTATTACAATAAGGATAAAAATATATTTAATCAGAATTCTATTTATAGAGTTGTAACAAAGGCCTCTTGAAAGCATATTCAGAGACTGGGTATCAAGACAAAATAATTTGAACATTAGTAATATATGCTAATTTACATAGCTTTCCAGAGAATAAAACTGCATATAAATCAACATAGTATTTTATTTTACTAAATATGCCTAGAGCGATTTTATGTAAGCATTCACTGTGAAAATCATATACTCTATATTTCTGGACTATCTTTTGAAATTTAGTGGCATTAGACTAAGACAGCAGAGGCAAAATTTTATATATACATACACACATATGTGTATACACATATATATGTGTGTGTAAGTATATACATATATGTAAATGCATTTATTTATTTTGCTCTGGAATTTAGTATATTTTGAGAATTAATCCTGTCTGCCCTAATCCACATTTCTTATCTGCCTTTACACTTTGAGACGTCTTTTAAAATGTGTTCCCCTTACAATTGCCACATAACAAATTCCTTATCAGCTTAAAACAAAGACTTCCTAATACTCATAGTTTGTATGGGCTAATAATTCAGACAAGACAGAATTGGAATAACTTGTGTTTGCTGTTTGATATTCAGGGCAATGCTTGGCCCATCAAGAGCTGAGGAATAGAATCATTGGAAGTCTTCCTTACTTATGTCCAGCAGGTGATGCTGGCAGATGGCTGATGTCCTATCTGAGACTCATTGCCAGATAACCTACTCCTAGTATTGGTGTGTGTCCTCAGCATGATGATCTCTAAATAGCTGATTATCTTTAAAGAGCTTGGGTCTCCAAAGACATATGTCATAGTGAACATGGAAAGTGTTCTGACCTAGTTTTAGACTTGCACAGTATCATATGTATCATATTCTACTGCTTACACGTGAGACCACAGATTCTAAGAGAGAGGACAGGGATTCCTCTTCTTTATGGGTGACATTTTTAGGTCAAACAGGAAAATGCAGGATGGAAACTATTCTAGTGACCAACTTTACATGATGCAATCTGACACAGTGTTTCACGTTGCATTTTGGAGTAAAGTTTCTTTGGAATTTTGAGATTGTCATAATTAAATTAAACATTCTGGCCATGACTTCAGCTTCTAATTTGTCAAGGTTACTCTCCAAAATTTTGAAGATGTTATTTAATTTATATTTTAGTTACAAGTTTTTAAAGAAATTATTTCTTTAGAAATAAAACTAGAATAATGTGTTTTGGAAATAGAATTGGGTGCATAATAATTGTAACAGAAGAGAGTGCATGATGCTATTTTTGTTGCAAATGTCCTTGATAATGGATTTCAGATTTAAAAAGATTCTTGGTGATATCCAAAAAACCCAGGATAACATACAATAGAGATTAAAACATCTCAAATAACTTCTCAATAAATATGTTTTCATAGCAACATATAAACAGACTTCCTTAAATATACACAAACAAGAAAATAGAAATTTCCAATTGTAATATGGCTTTTATATATTGCAAGTCATGTTGCTGTTGCATTAATATAGATAGAAATAGAATAAGGAAATTTATGGTACTAGCAGTGTCCTCCACTGATTACACAGAGTACAATGCTATATTCCTTTTAAAGAACCTCAGTTTGGCAAGGATGCTTATAAAATAGGACATATCCTTGAAGGAAAAAAAAATAATGGAGAGTCTCTAATACATAACACATTAACAGTAACACACACACACAGTGCCATGGAAAACACAAACTGAACATATTTTCCCTCAACTTAATGGAAGACTGATAATGTACTTTAAATAACTTATAGCTGTGATAGGAAATATTTTCTTCTTTTTTTGAGTATTGTTGGCATACAATGTTGTATTAGCTCCAGGTGTACAATTTAGTGATGTGGTAAGTTTATATATTAAGTTGTATTCACTATAAGTATTGCAACTATCTGACCCCTTACATTATATTTTCCTATAAGGAAAAAAAATCCGGTTCCAAAACAGTAAATTTAATGGAAGTTATCAACAACTAAAACAAAATAAATCTCTAGTTGTCTTTCAAAGAAAGTGGAGTATTACAAGTTGCAAAGAATTCCTCCAAATCCCAGAGTTTGCTGTTACGCAAATTTGATGTAACTGTTCTTGGGTTTTCTTCTCTTTTTTTTTAAGATTTATTTATTTATTCATGAGACACACACACACACAGAGAGAGAGAGAGAGAGAGAGAGAGAGAGGCAGAGACATAGGCAGAGGGAGAAGCAGGTTCCTTGCAAGGGAGTGCAATGTGGGACTTGATCCCAGATCCTGGGATCATGCCCTGAGCCAAAGGAAGACACTCAACCACTGAGCCACTCAGCCATCCCTCTTCTTAGGTTTTCAAGCATTTATTTAGGGGCTCTCTTCCTCTTCCCATTATTAGCACAGTATTCCTTCTTCCCAAAGATGAAATGAACATATAGAGTGAACTGCATGTGAGAAGCTGATAAAATGGCCAGAGCCTTACTGTTTGCAAAATATTGTCAAGATTTAGGCATCTTTCAAAAAGATGGTTTCTTTCCACCTTATTTTTCCTTTCTGTGTCTCATATTGTGTAACATTAGGATTATTTGATCCATTAAGATTTAGTAGGTTTAGAGGGAACACATCTCAAAGTAATAAATGTCATATATGAAAAATCCACAGCTAACATCATGTTCAATGGTGAAAATCTGAGAACTTTTCCTCTAAAAAGACAAGGATGAAGAACAAGACAAGGATGTTCCTTCTCACAATTATTATTCAACACAATATTGGAAGTATTAGCCACAATAGTCAGACAAAAATGAATAAACGGCTTACAAATTGGCAAGGAAGTAAAACTTCCACTATTTGCAGATGGCATGATACTATATAATAGAAAACCTGAAAGACTACATCAAAACTTGCTTAGAGGGCAGCCCAGGTGACTCAGTGGTTTAGCACTGCCTTCAGCCCAGGGCTTGATCCTGGAGACCTGGGATCCAGTCCCACATTGGGCTCCCTGCATGGAGCCTGTTCTCCCTCTGCCTGTGTCTCTGCCTCTCTCTGTCTGTGTGTCTCTCATGAATAAATAAAATCTTAAAAAAAACTGCTAGAACTGAGAAATGAATTCAGTAAAGTCACAGGATACAAAATCAATGTACAGAAAACCATTGCATTCCTATACACTAATAATGAAGCAACTGAAAGAGAAATTAAGAAATCAATCCCATTTATAACTACACCCAAAATAATAAAATACTTAGGAATGACCTTAACCAAAGAGGCAAAACACCTGAGCTCTATAAACTCTAAAACACTGATGAAAGAAATTGAAGACACAAACAAATGGAAAGATAATCCATACCCATGGATTGGAAGGACAAATATTGTTAAAATGTCCATAGTACCCAAAGCATAGTACCCAAATGATTTATGTAATCCCTATCAAAATACAAACAGCATTTTTCACAGAACTAGAACAAATAATCTTAAAATTTGTATAGAGCCACAAAAGACCCCAAAAAGCCAAAAAAAAAAACTTGAAAAAGAAAAAGCTAGGGGTGTCACAATTCTAGATTTCAAGTTATACCACAAAGCAGTTGTAATCAAAATTGTATGGTACTGGAAGAAAAATAGACATATATATCAATGAAACAGAACAGAAAACACCAAAACAAACCCATGATTACATGGTCAATTAATCTTTGACAAAAGAAGCAAGAATATGAATAGGAAAGACAGCCTTTTCAACAAATAGTGTTTGGAAAACTAAACAGCAACATGCTTAAGAATGAAACTGGACCACTTTCTTATAACACAAACACAAAGATAAACTCAAAATGTATTAAAGACTTAAATGTGAGACCTAAAGTCATAAAAATCCTAGAAGAGAGCACAGGCAGTAATTTCACTGATACTGCCAAAGCAACATTTTTCTAGATATGCCTCCTAACAGAGGCATATACAGAAATAAAAACAAAAATAAACTATTGGAACTACACTAAAATAAAAATCTTCTGCTTCAACAAAACTGAAGGAGAATCTACTACTGGGAGAAGATATTTGCAAATGACTTCACCTAATAAAGGGTTACTATCCAAAACATATGAAGAACTTAAAAACCTCAACACCCAAAAAACAAATAGTGGAATTAAAAAATGGGCAAAAGACAAGGACAGACATTTTTACAAAGAATACATATGGATGGCAACAGACACGTGAAAAGATGCTCAACATCACTCATTATCAAAGAAATGCTAATCAAAGCTACAACGATATATCACTTTATACTTGTCAGAATGGCTGTAATAAAAAGACTCAAATAATAACAATCAGTGAAGATATGGAGAAAAAGCCCTTTTGCACTGTTGAAGGGGATGTAAACTGGTGCAGTCTTTTTGGAAAATAGTAAGGAGGTTCCTCAAAAAGTTAAAATAGAAGTATCCTATAATCCAATAATTGCACTACTAGGTATTTACCCCCAAAAAACCCACAAAAACACTAATTCATAGGTATACATGCATGCCTAAGTTTACAAATAGCAACCCAAGTGTCCATTGATAGAGGAATGGATGAAGAAGAGATGTGCAATGGAATATTATTCAGCCATTAAAAAAGAATGAAAACTTGCCATTTAAGCAACATGGAAGGAACTAGAGAGTATAATGCTAAGCAAATTAAACTAGTCAGGGATCCCTGGGTGGCGCAGCGGTTTGGCGCCTGCCTTTGGCCCAGGGCGCGATCCTGGAGATCCGGGATTGAATCCCACGTCGGGCTCCCGGTGCATGGAGCCTGCTTCTCCCTCTGCCTGTGTCTCTGCCTCTCTCTCTCTCTCTCTCTTTCTCTGTGACTATCATAAATAAATAAAAAATTAAAAAAAAAATTAAACTAGTCAGAGAAAGACAAATACATATGATTTCACTCATATGTAGAATTTAAGAAACAAAACAAAGAGGAGGGAAAAAAAGGGGAGAAATACAAATGAAGAAACAGATTCTGAACTATACAGAAGGAACTGATGGTTACCAGAAGGGAAGTGGGTGAGGGGATGGGTGAAATAGGTGATGGGAATTAAAGAAAGAAAAATTAGAAAAATGTCATCCTAACAGCCATGATTAACATCCTAGCTAAGAAGAAATTTACAAAACTAAGTAGACAAGATTTCTATAAGCACTGTTTATTTTGTTGAACTGTATATTTGCATTATGCCTGTTTTTTAGGGAAGCTCCAATATTTTATATTCACTTACTGTCATGTGACACTGCTAAATGAATATGTTTCTCTTTGGCTTCAGTCAAGTTTTATTAATTAGGCACCAAGCATTTCCAGATATTATTTACTGAATCAATTGTCACTTTTTTCATTGTTATAAATAAATATTAATGGGTAAAAGAAAGGCTCTATTCACACTGTTTCTCAACTGCAATATATTTCTTTAGATAAATCTTCACACAAACATTTTTTAGGAAAAAATATGTATCAATTGAACAAAATAACTATAAAATAAAATAATTAAAATGATTTATCCACTTTTTTGTGACTCAGAGTCAAAATACAATTAATGAGAGAAAATAAGAGCTAGGGATCTTAAATGATTTCATATGATACAGATATTTGTTTTTAACCTGTAAGGTAGATAAAGTCTAGTTAGATACTAGTAGGTTGATATGCTTGAAAATAACATGTAGGAAAAAAAGTTTTTAACTGATAAATAAAGAGAAATATGTAGGAAGGAATAATAATGAAAGAACAATCATAGAATCATTTCGTGACTCAGCACAGGGTAGTAGGATTGAAAAGCCAAATTTAGAGGCCCAGAATGACTCCTG
Source organism: Vulpes lagopus (assembly GCF_018345385.1). NCBI lineage: Eukaryota > Metazoa > Chordata > Mammalia > Carnivora > Canidae > Vulpes > Vulpes lagopus. The sequence goes on from NC_054839.1 coordinate 26,413,285, forward strand.
CTGAGAAGACACAGTCATGTCCCAGACAGAATTTTACTTCTCTAAAAATATAGTATTACCTAATGCAATATTTAATAATAAAAATTTATAAATATAACTCTGAAATTTTCAAGTTCTTTATTTTCCATATTTTAAATTTTTAAGCTTAAGGGGTGGGTGTGTATATTTTCAACAATACAATATTTAAACTAATTATTTGAAGAAATATATTTATGCTTTCACCTTTAGCTGAAGAAGCAACATGATCTCTGGCACACTGAAGCTTCTCTGCATTTCCTTCTAACAAATAATTCTCCTAAAACCATGAAATAGAAAATGGCATTGAAGAAATTAATTTTGATATATAATTACCTTTTAATCCATAGATGCCCTTCAATTTTCACCAATCATCCTAAAGATGTGCTTAATAGAAAAATGACCTAGTCTAGAATCCTTGTTGCATGTGTTGCTAGGTATTTAGTCTATTTCTTCTCTTCTTTTCTTTATTTTTTGATTACTTAATTTTAATTTTATTCTATATTTTCATTCAGCAAATATTTATTCAGAATCTATGTACCTGGTACCTTTCTGTGCACTGAGAAAACAGGAGTGAATGAGGCAATGCTCCTACCCTCATCAAGCTTACTTTATAATGGGAGATACACTGAACAGATAAACAAATATATAAATTAATAAACATGCAATATAATGTCAATCCTTGGTCTACTTTAATCTGAAACAGTTTGATTTTCTTTGTTACATTTAAATTTTATAGGCAAATTATTTGGTTGTATGATCTTCAAAATGGGTTCATCAGATAACAATATTCCATAAATGCATAACTTTTACTGGAGACATGGAGCTGTGTTCCTCAGATTATGTACTCCTACTCCTACAGAACTCACAATTTTTACTTGTACCATTATTGATAATATTCACTTTGATGACTAAGATGATGCCTGTCAGAATTCCCCAATATAAAGTTATTTTTTCTCTCCATTTAAATAGCTATTTTGTTAAGAGGTCACTTAATATTTTATCAATCTCCCCTTTTCTTTTTTTTAAAGATTTATTTATTCATTTATTTAAGATAGTCAGAGCACATGAATGGGAGGAAGGACAGAGAGAGAGGGAGGAGGAGGAAGTGGACTCTCTGCTGAAAAGGGGGCCGGATGCAGGGCTCAATCTCAGGATTTTGAGATCATGACTTGAGCTGAAATCGAGAGCTGGATGCTTAACTTACTGAGCCACCCAGGCGGCCCTCAATATCCTCTTTTCTAACTTCAATGCATTCCTTAGTCATTTACATCAGTATGGACTAATGATATCCTATTTCTTCAGTGGATTCTAATCTATATAATCTTTTTTTTTTTTTTTGAAGCTTAAATTGTATAGGTCTGGCCAGTAGTAGCTTCTTTCAGCTTTTGGTTAGTCTTTTTCATTAGTTTAGCAATTCTTTATTTTTGACACTATAGAGAGTTACAGGTTCATCTTTATTGCTCCTATCTATCCCTAGACAATCAGACCCTAGATATTCGGATTATTCCCAGATAATCATGATACTTGTTGTGTTTGTGGTTACTACTTTGGGGATCACTGATCCAAGTCTCTCTCTTCCACAGAGACAGAGAATGCATGGATACACACAGATACATATATACATATACATATATATATATTCATATCTATAATTATCTATATACATTGATAAGCCATGAGAACAATGATAACTCCCATGCCACTCTAATACCATCCATTCTCATTTTCACCCTTTTCATAATTTTAACACTGCTACAACAATGACCAGTGTTGACTCTATACTCAGTTTATTTATTTGATAAATGTCCCTATATGTAATCAGTTTCCTATTACTGCTGCCATTCTCTCCCCTATGTAACTACCCCTTTGACTTCACTAGGGGCCTGACACACAGCTGGGCCACTGCCAGCACCCCCAGGACAATGTCTCTCTACCACTTGGATGCCCAGGCTAATAAGTAATGCCAATATTTCATGCTATGATTTTCTGCTCTCACAGATGTCCTCCTTGTTCTCTCATGTCATTCCAGACACCATTCAGTATGGACTCTGACCCTTCAAGATGAGGCAATCCAAGTGTGAAAACTCTCTAACAAATTTGAATGGCCTGAATATTTACTCCACTTGCTACCTAACAAAAATTAAACTGGTACAATTTCATGGATGCCGAGAGAAGACCTAAGACTTCTGGATATAAGATGAAAGACTTCAGAAAAAGCAAGTCAGAAAGCAGAGTATCACTATATTTGCTGTAGTTTTCGAAGGCCCAATTCCCCCCCCCCATTACCTAGAACAGAAAACAAATGCACATTTAGTGGGTTATCTTATAGGAGAAAACAAGGGTGGAGTCAACAGCCTTTATTGATTGAACAGCAAATTTTACAGAAGGTAGCAAACAAGCAATCCCAACTCTCTTAGAGGAAGTTACAAATTAGTTAGAAGGTGGTCAGTCTATGACCAGCTTAATTTATTTAGTCCTATATGAGCAGCTACAAAAATTATTCATTAACAGGAAATGGATCAGACTGTTAGTCTGGCAAGCTCAGAGAAAATGTGCTGTAAGGCTCCAACCCATGGTAGACTACCTCACCCAACATTCACCTCAAGCTTCTAGGTTCTGAAACTGAATACCAAGCCTTGCTTGTGTGTGGATATCCACCTTATCTTGCCCAGACTCTGGTCTTGTAGGCCTTGCCCATATTTACATGTCTTCCTTATCTATTGTGGGCTTTCCCATGTTGGCCTAAATGCCATTACAAATATCTTTATAAGAGAAGGACAGAGGGAGATCAGATATGCAGAAAAAGATAAGATCATGTGAGGATAGAGCCTGAGATTTCAATGATGCAGCCACAAGCCAAGGAATGTCTGAATCTACTAGAAGCTGGAAGAAACACAATCTTCCCAAGAGCCTCCAGAGGAGTGTGGCCAGCACTTTCATTTCCCATTTCTGGCCTCCTGAGCAGTGAAAGAATAAATTTGTTTATTCTGTGTGAGCCACCATGTTCATGGTAATTTGTGACAGCAGCCCTAGGAAACAGAAATATGTTATAGTTAATTATATATAGTCATATGTAACATACATGTAAATATATAATTACTCATCATTTCACATAAAAATAAATTACATGGGATGCCTGGGTGGCCTCAGTAGTTGAGCATCTGCCTTTGGCTCAGGGCATGATCCTAGAGTTTGGGATAGAGTCCCACATCGGGCTGCCTGCCTGGAGCCCCTGGAGCCTGCTTCTCCCTCTGCCTATGTCTCTACCTCTCTCATTCTGTGTCTCTCATGAATAAACAAATAATACAAAAATAAAAATAAGTAAATTACATAACTGGGCATTGACTGGCTCAGTGGTTGAGCATCTGCCTTTGGCTCAGGGTGTGATCATAGGGTCCTGAGATAGAGTCCCACATCAGCCTTCCCGTGGAGAGCCTACTCCTCCCTCTGCCTATGTCTCTGCCTCTCTCTCTGTGTCTCTCATGAATAAGTAAATAAAATATTTAAAATAAATTATATAACTTAGCAAAAATATATTGTTGGGTAACTCTTATCAAGATTATTAACTGATATGAAATGAAAGTCACAGGAATAAAAAGCACAGCAGAGGGAATACAGTCAATAATATTATAATAGCATTGTATGGTGACAGGTGGTAGCTACATTTGTGGTGAGCACAGCATAAGGTGTAGAGTAGTTGAATAACTATGTTGTACAATTGAAACTAATGTAACATTGTGTGTCAACTATATTCAAATAACAATAAATAAAGATGTCTGGAAGGAAAAAAAACTTCAAAATTTAAAAAAGATTAACTGAATTTGGTACTTTATTTTTCTAATTTTTTTTATATTTATTTATTCATGAGAGACACACAGAGAGAGGCAGAGACATAGGCAGGGGGAGGAGCTGGCTCTCTGCAGGGAGCCCAATGTGGGACTCTATCCCATGATCCCGGGATCATGCCCTGAGCCAAAGCAAAGGCTCAACCACTGAATCACCCAGATGCCTCTATTTTTCTATTTCTCAAACACTGCATACAGTTTCTATATTATTAGATTTCTACTTTGAAAGAATTTGTATTAGTTCCTTCTCTAAAAGCTTCTGCTTCACTTGGCAGGCTAAACAGGATTTGTTCTATCCAAAAATAAATAAGTTATTCTGCTTTACAATGACAACCAACCATGCACAGTGATACAAAGAACCATGTGCAAATATGATGAATTATTTAATTATTTTATAATAGTAGCAGAATACCATGATATGACAAGAAATATTTCTACATAATACTTGACTGGTGTTTGTGTGTGCATGTATTCAAGTATATATGTACGTAACTAATTCTGAGATTGAAATGTTTTATTGGCAATAAATTACCAGGTTCTTAGGGTTGTGCAATCATCAAAGGTTGATTTCCAGTTGCAAGCCAAAGTAAGGAAAGAAAAATCTAACTTGAACTGTTCTAAGTTTTGATTTTTTATAAGAAATAAATTAGTGAAAATATGAAAATTTATTTATGTAATCAATTTATTTGCATTTTAATATAACAGAATAGTCCAATACTTCTGAAAAAAATTTCAATTCTTATAAAATAAATTACTGGAGTTGTTTATAATGTTGCATATTACTATAGTTCAATTAGATGAAAAATCAAACTTCATAAGATACTAGGTGAGAAGCTTATCTCATGTGTACTTGAATGATACTCAGTTTCACTCGTATATTGATTTATTTATTTCACCTGCTCATCTATTGGGCAAGTATTTATTGAATAGATACTCTGTGTTGGATGTTGCAGAAAAAAAATATCTAAAATAAAAAAAAACTATTTATTTGGTAGCAATTACATTTTAGAAGAGGAGGTAGACAATCTACAATATATGTAAGTACATTTCATGAGATGTTAAAAAAATATACCAATAAGGAGGAACATAAACTACTGAAATGGACACAGGCATGAAATTTTAGAATGGCCTGGAAATCCTTCCTGAAATGCTGAACTTTGAGGAAAGACCTAAAGGAAATGATGAAACAATTAAAAGGTTCTCTGAGGCAGAACAATTTCCATGTGCAAGTGAAATGCTGATGGATCTCATATACATACTTTGGTTCTGAACTTTGAGAAAAGCAATCAACTGTTTCAAGTAGTGAACAGTATCATTCTCTATTAAGGAAAAGTAACACCAAAGGATAAGAAAATCACAGCATTTCTACATAACAATCGAATACTGATTTATTTTAAATTCAAGGTTTGTAGTTAAATGTGCAGATTAAGATTAATCCCTATACTTGAATATAAAAAGTCTAATCAATTCAATAAAAAATGTTTAATAAATGTAGGATAAATGCCTTAAATAAGACTGAAGTCTCAACTAACATGAAAATTTAACCTAAATTTAGTGCATAATTAAGATTTGAGAATATGGATATTATTTTTGTAAGTAATTCCCAATCATCTTTATATATACATATATCTTAATAATGCATCATTTGTTTATAGATATTAATAGGATACTAATAAGTATTATATTCAAGAGGAGAAAATTACAGTTGACACTTGAACAACACGGTAATAACCTCCAGGGCCATTTACATGCACATTTTTTTGGATAACTACAGTACTGTAAAGGTACTTTTTCTTCCTTATAACTTTCTTTATATAACTTATAAAATGCATGCTGACAATTTATGTCACCAGTAAGGCTCCCAGTTAACATTAGACTATTAGTAATTAAATTTTAGGGGAGTCAAAAATTATACCTAGATTTTTGATTGCATAGGGGATCAGTATTGCTAATCCCACATTGTTTAGGACTCAACTGCATTCAGATTTCTCCCATGGTAAATTATATAAAGCTATAAAAATATTTGAAAACAAAGTGTGGAACCTGAGGCCAAGAGAGCTACTTATGGCCCTTGTCTAAGGCTAGATTGTAAAACTGTTGTTTATGACTATTTCTTCTTTTCACTTAGAAGCTGGTATGCCATTGAATATTAAAACATTATTTTAATAGCCTGTAACTGTATGTTTATATATTACAACAAAATTAATTGAGCTAGATAATTCATTTTACCAGTATTTTTATCAAATTTATTTTGTATTTTAATACTGACAAGAGTTAACCATATTTTTCTTTCTAGATCAGTTTTCTTTCACCAAGCCTTATTCTCTATCTCTGATTTTTCCCCCTAAGAGTAAAAAACATTTTAGTTAGTTATAGTTATAGTTTAGAGTTTATATAAATTTTAGATATAAAAATATATAAAATTGTAGAGAATGAGGAAATAGCTCCAACACTTAAATAACATATTGAATTAAGAAAATTCTATTGTTGCAATAGGACACTTATTTTCAACAGCAGTTTTTTATGCTTTAAAAGTATTGATATTTTCTATAATTACCCCACAATCTATCTGCTTATAAAAACAAAATTTCTTAGAAAGCAAATTTAATATACTTAGGAAAACACTGTCATTCCTTTGATCATCTTCGTGTAAAATAATCTCATAGAATATGTTTGTTTACATTCTTGGAACACTAGATATATGACACTTTATTTACATAACATAACACTGAAGAGAACTAGCCTGAGTAAGTTCACTTCAACTGGATGGCTAGCACCCACATTAAATAAAGGAACACAGTATTTAACATACTGTGTATACATACACCAGCCTTTAAAAATAGATGAAAATTTGAGTCATCAGTGATACTATGTAAGCAATCATGACTCACTCTCCATGCTGAAATTTTATACAGTATAAATGGAAAACTCTAAGCAGTTAATCTTTAAAATTGGTTCAGTATAAAGCAAACTGAAGCAAACATTCATAATCAGCTGATGATAAATGAAATAGAGAAAAAAGAACAGGAAGCCCCATCCCTGTAAATTATTGGGGAACTGGAATCCCTGTTCTTGAGAAATTCAGAGAAAATTTATACCTATACTAACCAATGAAAAATGAAAAATACATTCCAAATAAGGTACAGACATGCCAAGTAAACATCTTTCACCTTAGTGTATGTCCAAGAGAGAAAATGTTTACCACATTCTCCAGTTATATTGGAGACCTCCAAACTAATAAAATATGGGATAGCCTAAAGATAAATATTAGATGATACTAATATATCATTGGAGAAATGAAAAAAGAAAATTAAGAACAACAAACTTCCATCTACAGAATCATTTAAACAATTACAAATTAAAATCTATGTTCCTTCTGAAGTAATAACTTCATTAGGCAAGTGGATAAAATCCTTTCCATCTGTCTTTGTCTATATGTTGAGGAGGTGTAGTGGGTTTTGTCATTAGTAGCCAAAATTAATAAAATATACATGAATAGCTTTTCCAAAACTCAAAGGAAAGTTGTCTTTTAACAACTTTTAGCTGCATTATTAGGTTTAAAAAAAAACTTTCTACAAATGACCATTGTTTGTAATTCCTTAAAAGACACATATTTTAGTTGTCTCGTAGGGATAATTCACTGTAGAAATATTTTCATAAGAATTGCTTTCTGTAATACTGCTATTAAATATGAGATCTATGCACCATGACCATGAGATTGAGGGTTTGCTAGAAATGAAGAATTTTAGGTCTCATTTTTGACTTATTAAATAAGAATGAAAATACTAGATCTGCCAATGGTTAAAGAACCACTACATTATAAAAAATTAAGCCTAATTCATTTGATATGTATCAATCACTTCTGTTTTTTTTCTTTTTTTCTTTATTGGCAAGGTTTAGTAAACAGTCCTAGAATGAGAAAATGTTAAGGCAATAACAAAAAAGTTACAATATTTATTATCTTTTTAAAATGGAGCAAACATATTTTAAAGTTTTATTTTTTTTGAAGGACTTTGAAGAAGTGACTTTCTCATTCAATAATGATGAATTAAAAAAGAAATACAATAAAAATTAATAATATTTAAGTCAGGTGAAAGTGTAACCTCAAATTCCTTGAATCTAGACATGGCAAATCCAGTGCTTAGATGACAAACCCCAAACATTTCTTAAAACAAAGTGTGCATATATGACATGTATGTCACCCGGTGTTTGACAAGAAAATGAATTTAAAAGACTGGATTGTACACTATATTGTTTGATTGTCACATTATGGCTGCTTTTGCAAAAATTCACACAGCTGTTAAGAATTTTAATATGTATTATCCACTTTAGATAAAAGTTGCTATATTTGGCAAGTGAATAATAATATCAACATTCATAAAGTGTAAGCTTTCAAAATGGGCCATCTGAAAGAAAGAAAACCTCCCACCTCTACTTCATTCTGACAGAAAAGTTTCTGCTAGATAATTTAAATTGAACAGACATTTTATTTCCAAAGTGGCTCAATTAAGAAATAATAGATCTAAAATTGTTAAAATACTTTATTTAATGCCAACTAGCACTTGAAACCCTTGCATTTTTTTCTCTAAAAATATTCAAATAAACTCATCTGCTCTTCTCTTTAGGATGTCCCAGTTGCTGCTGATATAAATGATGGTCAAACTTTTTCACACCAGGAACACAAGAGGTTCTAGAACAGTTGTCCTAAAATAAAATAAAATCAATCTCTCTCTCAAACCTCCTCTCTGTCTCTGTCTTTGTCTCTGTCTCTGTCTCTCTCTCTGTCTCTGTCTCTCTCTCTCTCTCTCACACACACACACACACACACACAGCACACACATACCCGTTCCTACAGTGTTTATTTATACTGCAGTACACTACGAATGCTAATCATGAATTTGGTTAAAATCAAAATAATGTATGATACCTCATTTTCACTGTGTTTCACTAATGTAATTCCAAATGCTTGTGGTGTTGTCTCCAGTTTCCAGACTGTTAGACCACCTGTCTTGCTGTCTGTTTGGGATTGGAGTCAGCACATAGCTATTCTTCTGAAAGTATAACTTTTCCCCAGTTTTGTTAGTGTGATAATGCATGTAGTATATTATATCCACCATAGGACTTATTTGATCAATATTTCCTTCATATGTAGAAAAAAAGCTTTCAAAGCTATGTTAATGCAAATAATAAATATTTAATGAATAACCTAAAGAGTAAATTTCTAAAATTAGATTATCAGCATCATAAATTACACAGATTATAGTAATTACACATGTGGAAAAAATAAAGCCCGATGAAGTAATGTGAATGACAAAATAGAAAACAATTGGAATCAAATGACTAGTATCTTAATCCTATATATATTTTTAAAGATTTGCTTATTTATTTTAAAGAGAGAGAGTGCAACCAAGCTCCTGATGGGAAGGAGCAGAGGGTGAGGAATAGAGGAACTCTCCAGGAGACTCCTTACTGATGTGGGGCTCCATCTCAAGGTTATGAGATTGTGACCTGAGCTGAAATCATGTCAAAGGCTTAAGCAACTGAGCCACCGGGTGCCCCAATCCTAAATATATTTTTTATAGCTTTGACCTTTGATGTTGAAAAAAAAGTGACTTTAGGGGCATATGGATGTCTTGAATGGTGAAGCAATGAACTCTTGATTTCAGCTCAGGCCATGATTTCAGGGTCATGAGATCAAGCCCTCTGTTGGACTCCACAATCAGTGGGGATCTGTTTGAATTATCCTCTCTGCTCCTCCTCTCCAACTCATGCACTTTCCCTCCTCTCTAAAAAAAATTCTCTCTTCCCTAGCCTCTTCTCCTCCTCCCTTAAAAAATGATTTTATATTTTTAATAACAGTAATATATTATGTTTTTAAAAGGAACTGACTTATTTTAAAATTAGTATTTTAGGTTGTTTAATTTTTTAAAGAACATTAATTATATATTTCAACAATAAATTACATACACTTAATGCATTCAATCTGATGTATTTTGATATACCATACATCTGTGTAATCCTCACTGCAATAGATATACAACCTTTATTGAATTGTGAATGTATAGCATGCCATTTGGGGAAATGACAATGGGGTTGAGTTTTATTCTGTTTTTAATCCCTCCTAGTTTTGGGGGACATTGGACACAAAAATTTATGTATACTATCTAGTGCCTTTAACATAGTTTTTAAAATATTGTCTATTTTATCAATGAAAGAGCTCATTATTTTTAATATATTTATATACAATATATAAATATACATATTTTATATAGAAAATATATGTTATTATAAATATATTAAAATATAAATATGCATATATTTATATATAAATATATTTATATTTTTATATGTTTTAATATATTTATATATGTTAATATATGTTATATATAACATAAATATATATTTATATATATTTATATATTTATTTTTATTTTTGTTTTTTATATTTATATATTTAAATAAATATATTTTTAAAAGATATTATTTATTTATTCATAAGAGACACAGATTGAAGCAGAGACACAGGCAGAGGGAGAAGCAGGCTCCCTGCAGGGAACCTGATGCAGGACTCAATCCCAGGATCACAACCTAGCCAAAGACAGATGCTCAACTACTGGGCCACCCAGGAGCCCTCATTCTTTTTGATATTTTTGCTGGAACAGGTTTTAGGCAGATGTTTAATGGATATGTAGTCATGTGAATAATACCAACAAAATCGCAGTTAATGAATTTACAAGGTATTTTTATAAATAATAATTTCTAAAGGAATATGGAAAATAATTTTAAACCAAATTACTCATTTTCATAGGTGAGCAAACTAATATTAAGTAATTTCTCAAATTATAAGTATTTTCTTCTATAAGCAAATCAAACCAAAATACACCCTTCCTTATACTCACTATAAAATATTTTGTATTAAATTGCAAGTGTATATATTGTATTATTTTAAATCAGATAAAATTAACAGTGCTTTCCATTGTCTGAAAATTAAGAGTGGACAGTGTTAAGTGTGATCAAATTTAGTTTATTTTTTTAAACACATATTCTTGGTGCCTTTGTAGTCAAAGTATTATTTGGTAAATCAAAATATATGTAAATCAATATTTATTTATTCGTTGATTTACTTTTGGTTAAGATTAGCTATTTACTTTCTGATGTAGCTGGTGAAATTCCACTTCAATATTTATATCTCAGGGAATAGAAATTGGGAGTTAAGTAAACATGAATAAGCTTTGAAAGAAAAATCATTCAAATTTTATTCTCATTTATAAGTGACTCTATTCAAAATGGATGATGAACATTTTTTCACAACAGTGCAACTATAGTTTGCTTATTTAATAGAGAAGCAATAAGCTGTTAAGATCAAACTTTTTATTTTCATCACATTCATTACTAGATTTAAAATTCATCCTAGGATACAATTTTCTGTTTCATCATCTTTTTATTCTTATTAAGAACAATTAATGATTTTACTTATATAGAATTCCACAAATTGCAAAAACAGATCAGAGGTTTTCTGGAAGTGGCAGTAGAGAGGAATTACAAAAAGAATGAAGAAACTTTTGGGGGTGTAGTTATATTCCTTATCTTGCTTCAGGTGATTTCACAGGTATATGCAGATGTCATTTGGAAAGTACAGAGAAAATATTTTCATGTTTCTGCAGTGAGGACTTTCTGAACAAAGGAACCTCCTGGAACCCTGGTTAAAGAGCAAGCTTTGAAACTTAATGATGAATAAAAAGTCAAGAGACCTGAAAAGGGATGACCCTATTTATATACTTTTTAAATATTTATTTATTTATTTATTTATTTATTTATTTATTTATTTATTATTTAATTTAGAGAAAGGAGAGAGTAGGATGCGTGCAATGGGGGAAGAGAGAGAGACTCCCTGCTAAGCATGGAGCCCATCATGGGGCTCTACTGGGGCTTGATGTAGAGTTTAGATCTCAAATCTTGAGATCATGACCTCAAGTGGAAACCAAGAGTGGACTGCTTAACTGACTAAGTCACCCAGGTGCCTCTACACAGATACTTTTTAAAGGAGGATAAAACTCCAGTTGATTAACTGGGAACCTTTGTTATCTGCTCACTGTAGACATTTCTTTACACATCAAAGAGTAAGAATATAAGACATCCTCCTTCCCTTCCCAGTGGGATTTGCCTGCACTAGAATGATGGAGTTTCTCTTCCTTTTGCAGATGGTAAGGAGGACAGCGGTGTAAAGTGTCCTTTGTATGCTTCCTGCTCCCTAATTATAGAGGTCTTCTCATTTGAGATGGTCCCAAATATGCAAGCCTATAACTCTGTATGTCCTCCCATCCCAGAATCTTTCCTCTGTATGTCCTCCCATCCTTAGCATCTTTCTACATTAGAGCATTTCTACATTTTCTACATTTTTTTTTACCAGTTCAGTTCAGCTCTTATTAGTAAAACAGAAAACTAAATTCAAGGCAACTGCTTTGTTCTTGCATCTGATCTGACCATATTACTGGAGACAGGATTCTTTAGGAGGACTTAAGTTTCAATATACAGACAGGTTTCATCAAAAGTGGGATATTGCAGTATTTCATAAGGTTAGGGAAATGAAATAAAAAAGAGAACAAGTTAAATATTAAAAATCACAGAAATCTCCCTCAAATATCAGGGGTTTACTATGACAGTCTTCAATGTGCTCATCAAGATCAATCATATTGCACAACCCCCAAAGGAAAAAACTGAGGAAACTCATGGGTAATTTTCACAGCTTCATTGTAAAGGCCAAGATCAAAAGGATGGTTATCTTCTTTAAACTGGACATTTGATGAACACATAATGGTTGCCTTGGCCGTTACTCTGGGAAAGGACCAGAGTAAAGAAGAAATAATGTAGTTACTACTGTAATTAATGGTAATCTGCCTTGGTCCTGAAATCTTATTTATTTTGAATAACACGAATAAGTATAGATACTAAAATTAAGCTAAAATGATTAAATTGTATATTTTAAATGCGTGCAGCTTGTCAAACTTCAATTATGCCTCAATGAAAGTATAAAAAATAAATGACTATGAATTTGAGGGTGATTTGTTATTCAGATTTTGGGCTGAGAAAACAATATAACTCAATATACTTTTCAAGGAAACTAAGTAAAGCCAGTAAGCCCATGTGCTATATTAGCATTTATTTTTATATTTAGTTTTACTATCCTTCACAGAAATTCCAATTCTTCCTTGGCCTAATTTGCTTTCATCTTTTCTCGGTGTACTTTACTAGAAATCATTGACTGGAAACTCATTTATGAAAACCAATTTTTTTCAGAAGTCCAGTATCACTAATACTATTTGCTTTCCCTCTGTCCACTGATAATTATGTATCCTGGATTTTGTAAAACAAACTCTTTTTGAGGCTTAGTCTAGCTATGACCAGATGTAGACACACTAAAACACATATTTGTTCATTAAACAATTATTGAATCCATAAAACTTTCCAGATAGAGTAACTAGTGTGTAATAGAGTTAAAGACAAAAAACAAAACAAAAAAAAAACAACTGAACAACCCCAAACTACCATATTCCTACTTACTGGGCCTCAGAGAATATTCGAATAATAACAAAATTATATTATTCATAGAAAAGAAACTCACAGGATTATAAATATTAGAGTGATTTTTTAGGCCATCTAACCCCACTGCTTTATTTTGTAGGTAGAGGAACACTCCAGCATATATTTCATGTATTTTTCTGTGTGTATAGCATTAAAAAAAACAGAATTTTGGTGGGAAGGCAGTTAGATATAAATGAAGGAATGGCTGAGCAGTATTTAGGACCAGCCAAGATGAGATAGGTTACTACTTCACCCATAACAAGTACTATCATTCTTAAGTCAAAAAAACATGTCTTATCTCCATATTATTATGCTGTCCATGACTTCAAAGGCTACTGGTTAACCCTTAGCATCTATTCTCTCTTATTCCACTGAGACAGAAACCCTAAATATCACATGGACACATGACTAGCTGGACTGATAAATCATTTCCAGTCGTTCTTTGAGTCATCTCAGTCTGCAGAATGAAATTTCAGTCAATAAGATAGAAATATTGATTCTGGGAAACTTCTCTAAGAATATCTGGCATATGGTGCCTTATTTTTTGTTTTTGATCCACAGTTTTACTTTCTGGAATATAGACATAGTATTTTGGGATTAGAGAACAATCTTGGACAAGAAGTCCAAAGTCACAATTGAGCTTGCTTGGGAACAAGATAGAAGAAGCCTTTTTCTATGGCAATCCTGGTGCCATCATATTAGCTATAGACTACTCACATGGCTTTTATGTTGGAAAGAAATATACTTTGTGCCATGGCTCAACTTAATTTCTGTCAACAGAGAATTTTGTGTCTGAAAGTAGACTGCTGCATATAACAAAATCTGAAAATTTCGGTATTGGCTTAACAGAAGTGAACAGTCAATAGGCAGCAAAGAGTTGGAGACACTGGACAGGAAAACTGATGATTCTTTTTATAAGAATTTATAAGAATTATAATAAGAATTTTATAAGAATTTTTTTATTAAAAAAAAGAAAAGAAGGGAAAAGAAAACAAAACATATGTATTAGAATGACTTGTTTTACTTGTTCCATCATAAGAACCAGACTATATTCCAACTAAAGCTGTTGTTATGAGAAAGTTATAGGAAAAAAATGTTTAATTCTTATACATTGGAAGCATTTTGTTGCTTTCAGCTAAATCCTCTGAAAGAGATATATTTGGGCTGGATTTTTCCAGAATGTAAGCAGAGAAAGGGATAGATGAGAAATTCAATAAGGAAAGAGTTTTCTGCCTATGATCTATCTGGTTAGATTTCTGAGAGTCTGGCCTGTTGGAGTCCTAGAGTTGGAGAAGCCAAAAGAGGATAGCAATGAATGTTGTTTTCAGTTTTATAATGTTGGCGATTCTGATGCTATTACAATGCAAAGACTTTGGCCTGGTGTATTTGAAGGTGTTCCTTTTCCAGCCAGGTTCGGGTTATCAGATCTACTTCAAAACACCAGCAATTTTGTAGGCAATTGACTTGCTTAGGTTTCTTTTTATTATGCTGAGGCTTCATTTTATTATACAATTCAGTGTGTAGCATATTATCTATATTGACCCGTGAAAGCCCTTTATACCTATATGTGTGAATATGTGTGTGAATGTATGTATATGTGAATGTATTTATGTATATATGTATATATCATTTATTTATTTATTTTCTTTCTTTCTGAAACATACTGAGAGGATAATGTATGATTAAGATGTCCTGGAGTCTGAAGTAGATACAGTTGGGTTTTCTTCAAGAAGTTTATGTATGTTCTTTGTGCAAGAATTTTGTGTGCAGATCATTTAATGGTGAAAGGTTGAGGTTATCATAGAAATGTTTGCTTTGGCTCCAATATCCAGACACTCAGGCAGCAGCTCTTAAAAGCATGCCAATGTATACAGTCCTGTGGGACTGCAAGCGTAAGCCCTGCCTTCCAGGCAATCTGGCAGTGCTCTTTGGGTGGCAATGACAAAAACTGGAGCTAAGCAGATAAGCTCTTTTTCTGGGAGATACTGGCAAGCTGAAGCAAAGCAGAGAGAGCAAGCCAAGATGGTGTCCACAGCCTATACTACTGAAAAAAAAAAAAAAAAACCACAACTCTGTAGCCCACTAGATGTGTGCCAAACCTGAAGTCTGCCTTTCAGGCAGAAACTCCAGAATAAGGCAAGACACCTCCTACACAGAAAGACAGGTGTGTGCCTCACTCTGCTGTCTGTGCAGTACTCTGTAAGGGACAGCCTGCCAAGAACCGCTTCTTTGATTGCCACAATCCCATGGGACTCAGGAATGCAAACTCTAGTCACCACAGCTAGGCATCCTCTGGGGGGCAACTGAAAAAATCTGGGCACCAGACTGAAATCAAGGCAGCACCTGCATGTAAAATTTCCCTGCGAGAGACCCTGGTGCTCTGGATTGAGGTGGAAGAAGAGCAGGAAAATAGTGCTTATTCTCTGAGGTCTCTGGAAAAGATAACAGTGAGCTCCTAGATATATGTTTAGTTAGAAGCCTGATCATCAGGTCACAGCCATGATGATTAATGAATAGGTGTACTTCACAGAAAGACTGAACTCCTTGCTCTGTTGCCTCTTTCTGAATTCCGGTGGGCACTAGATATTAAAGAACTTTTAGTCTCTTGCTTATAGTACTCTGGGATCTACAAGTGTAAATTCCACTAGCTGCCAAGAGCCAGATGATGTAGAGGTGTCCTTTGGCAGCAGCTACAAAAATTGCCAGATGGGTATGAGCTCCTTTATTGGTGATACCAATGATTATAAACCTACAGGACCAGGAACAGAAGCTCCCCTAACCTTCAGAGCCAGGCAGTCAAGAAGTGTTTCCCAGGTGGTGACCACAGAGATTGAGGCACCAGATGCATGTAAAATCTTCCATCTTGGAGATTCTTGGAGATACTGGTGCTATGAAACAGGGCAAAGAGAGAGCACAAAGAGGACACTTGCTCGTATCCACCCTCAGTGAGTACTCTGTTCAGCAGGCTCCAGATGTGTATGTTAAATTAGATGCCTGACCTTCAGGCTGACACTTTAATATAAGCAAATGAGCCTCCTTCACTTTAAGTGAAGCATGATCAGCTGCCTCTGAGCTGGGCCCTGGGGTAGGTAAGTCTGAGTGTGTGTTTCAAGTGAAGGTGGAAATGAGGGGCTTTAAAAACTGGCTTTCTGAGTGCTACAATCTTGTAGGTCTCAGGACACAAGCCCTTTCAGTTTTCAAAGTGAAATTTTTTTTGGGGGGGGTCATCTCTCAGGTTCAGGTCTTAAAAGTTGAGGTGCCCAACCCTGGGTTTCAATCCTTTGCTCCTTGGGGAGGAGCTTCAGGTTTTGAGTTTTCTTCCAGTTGTGGGTCATTGCTAGGGGTTGTTTTATGGCAAGACTGTGCTCAAGTTTCTCTTACCAACCTTGATGTGTTTTTCTTGTTTTCCCAATAGGTAGTCCTCACTCAGCAAGACTATTTTGGGTTTTTGTAAGATGAATTTTTTTCCATATATAGCTATAGACAGTGTGCCAATGGGAGGAGGTGAGTTCCTGATCTTCCTGTGCTGCCCTCTTGAACTGTAAAAACATCCTTTAACCTCATTTTTTTCTTTACAACTGGATTGTGTTAGTATTACAAAACTTATAGCACATTCTCATCAAAGTTCTCAGTATTAAACAGATAGGAAGGGCAATATGAAAAATGTAAGGCATATGGGTCATATTTAGCTTAAGTGAGAAAAATATGTCATTATTTGGGGATAGTCTGGATTTTTACTTGCCTAAGGAAATTAGAATGGTTATATTAATGTATTTTGAAATGTTTAATGTTATTTAATAGAAAACATTAGAAATGTAAAAAAACATTGTTGGAAAATTTTTAGGCAAATTACTACAGTTCCTCTATTAAGTGGAAATGTAAACTATGGATAAAATAATGATCACTAATTTTCACATATTTGTTTTCAGTTAAATTTCTTATTCTACAGTAATGAAAACTGCCACATACTAGTATTGGGTTTATTTTCAAGTCAATCTATATACTCTATTTTCATCTGCCTCTCTAATCATTATATTTAGACTTAAATTTTACTTCTTCCATTTCTCAAAACATTTATGATTTATCTAATATATCATGCATCTTTACCAAAAATTAGAGATTAAAAAATGTTAACCCTTTACTATATGACTTAATTATCTAATAAAATTCTGAGGAAATATATACAAAGATGTTAATTATCTATCTACCTACTTACCTGTCATTTATCTTTCTATAATAGAATGGAAAAGAATGCAGGTATTCAGTAAATATTAAATAAATGGACAATATATTGGAATACTGATAGAATGGAATCAAATCCAATTATTAAAGTGTCATTTATGAAAGAAAAACATGTCTAACATTTCTAAGTTACTTGAGGTGAGTCTTTGTGTCTCTGACAAAATTGTTGGGCTGTATGAGATGTTTCTCTTGTAGCTCCAAAGCATTATTACTATTCTCATCAGAAGTTGCAGATCTCCTTTCTAATTCTTACCTCTTCATTAGTTTCAATTACTTAATCCAATTTACACCTTCTCAAACTCTATGAAGCAATATGTTAAATTGTCTATATTGGTCTAGGTTTCTAAATAAAAAGCACTGTTTGGAAGTAATTAGAATTTTAGCCCTCATCCACTGCCATATTTTCTTTTGAAGGTATGATGTCATGAGGAAAGAAAGAAGAGGTCTTAAGAAAGGCTTCCCAGGCTTAAGAAAGGCTTCCCAGGCTTCTCTTCTAGAAAGAAAAAATAGTATCTCTTATTCATTTCCAAATAACCCATGTCTGGAGAAGGTATTATGATAAAACTAAATTTCCAATAGATGCTACATTAAATTTTAAATTAAATAAGCATTACATTAAAAACATTTAATGTTTTTAAATCATTAAATGCTATTTAATGCTTTAAAATCATTAATGCTATTTAAATCATTATCATTATTTATATATTCTACTTGAGGTCAAACAAATAAATGTGGGCTACTAGTAGAAATGGAACCCTCTAATATTCATTAGAGTGTTCTTTCTATTATATAAATACTGATAAATATTTAGATTTGTCTCAAAATCATTTTTAGATGCACATACATGTATAATTAGGTTTATTTCCCTGTTTCTAAGTTTCTGAGGAAACTTTACGGGGAGGAGAGATAAGGACACCATCTCATTAACAGAGTACACTAATTCATTATGCTCTTTTAGAACCAATGTATGGAAGGTAACACCACTTAGTCACATTGTGTGTAGGAGGAATCAAAAGTAGCAATTTGTATAAAACGCCCCCTGATCTTAATATCCACCCTCTAAGAAAGCTATTCTACTCATAGTGGAACCGAGCAAAATGTGAGTCACTAGATCAGTTTTCAACATGACTTTCTGTTTGCTTATTTAAGGTTTTTAAATACAGTCAATTACAAACAGATATTTTCTTAGGATGTTTCTTTTTAAATTAAATGTGGCATTTAAAAAAGCTATGTTTATTTATTTATTTATTTGTTTGTTTGTTTGTTTGTTTATTTATTTATTTAGCTATGTCTATTTAATTAAAGAAAACATTGTAATGAAATTTCATTACAATAAAATTATTGACCAAAGTGAAGGACTTAGACTATCTCAGGTGAACTTTTGCATAAATATTCTATTCAATATAGATAGGTTAAAGTGAGAATACAGATCATCATAACAGACATGTAAAACTGACAGCCATATTCAGTGGTTATCCACTGTCTTTACACATACACAAAATTGAATGGAACATCTTAGGAAAATGATGATATCATATGAATAATCAAAAGAATTTCCACGTAGCCCAAAAGAACAACCTTCTATCAGACTAGGACAATGTTAAATCTATTGATCATTTTACCCTGGAAACTTTTCTAAATATAAGCCTTTATCTGAAAGACTTAAAGTGAGGATAAATGAAGGATATACTCTCAATCTATGCCACTTTTTCTTTCTTGAATTTAATTTAGTGCTTATCCAGTGATTCTAATCTTTCTCTCTTTCCAAACAAATATGTAATTTAATTATTTTTTTCCCTTTGAAGAAGCTTCAAGTTTTCACCAAAGATAGTACAATTATTGTGTAAGAACACGGATGTTGGATGAAATAAAATGAACTGAATTCTAGCTTTGACAGTTATAAACTGTAAACTTGCAGTTATTTAGTTTGACTCCATTTTCTCACATGTAAAGTGAGTTCAGTCATACATATCTAACACACATTTTAAAATAAATGTTTATTGAAGTATAACAACCTAAGGAAAATGCCTAAATCATAAGTGCATGGGTCAGTGACTATTTATAATGTGAACTCACTGATATTACCATAATTCAAATAGAAAAATGAAAAATTAACAGCATCCTAGTAGCCACCTCAAGTCCCTGACAAGCCATAACTCCATCTACTTGAAATGTAAGCCATGATAATGGCTTATGAAACATTCAATTAATTTTTTCCAGCTTTAAACTTTGCATATAGATACTACAGAGCATGGAAAAGTTTGGATCAGGCTTCTAGTAAAATTAATTTTAATTACTGTGGTTTAATAAGTCTTAATATATATCAAGAACTCCTACTTTGTTTTCCTTCTGCAAGTGTCTTGGTTATTTCTGAATATTTGTATTTCTATATAATTTCTAGAAAGATATTTTAATCCCTCTCAAAACAGCATTTTTTATTAGAGTTGTACTAAATCCTAATACAATTGTACTTATCTAGTTAATCGACATCTTTAAATGTTAACTTTCAGTACATGAGCATGGCATATTCTTCTATTAAATTGGATTTTCTTCATTTTTTAAAAATTATGCTTTGTACTTTAGTGTTAACTTATTTTTGCACATCTCTCAAAATATTATTCCTATACATTTGATGTCTTTGATACTATTATAAATGATATTCTGTAATTCCTATTCTCTTTTGGGCTGTAGTATGGTAACATAAATTATTCTTGCATATTTACCTGATATTTCTGTGACCGTGCTAAATCCATATTTGTGTATTTTTTTGTGAATGCACACAATTTTTTTTATCTGTGAATAAAAGCAGTTTTACTTAATCATATTTAATTTTTTATAACTTTACTTTCTTTCCCATATTTTATTGCACAGGTCCAAGTCTCTAGTACAATTTTTTAAAAAGATTTATTTATTTATTTATTCATTAGAGACAGAGAGAGAGAGAGAGGAAGATACATAGGCAGAGGGAGAAGCAGGCTTTTCTCAGGAGCTCCATCCGGGACTCCATCCCGGGTCCCAGGATCACAAATTGAGCCACGGCAGCTGCCCAAATGCTGAGCTACCCAGGCATCCCACTAGTACCATTTTTAAAAATATTTTATTTATTTATTCAACAGAGATACACTGAGAGAGAGAGAGAGAGAGAGAGAGGCAGAGACACAGGAAAAGGGAAAAGTAGGCTCTGTGCAAAGAGCCCAATGTAGGACTTGATCCCATATCCCAGGATCATGCCCCGAGCTGAAAGAAGATGCCCAACCACTGAGCCACCAAGGTGTCCCTAGGTCTCTAGTACAATGGTGAATGTACATTGTGATAGTAGATATCAGCTTCTCATTCTGAATATCAAGCGTTCAGTATTTCAATTTTCAGCATGAGGTTTGCTGGACATCATTTGCAACTAACTACCTTTAACCTGTAAAATGATTATTTTCTCTTAGCTTGCTAAGGGTTCTTACCACTTCTTAAATCCAATGAACATAAGTTTTGTATTTATGAACTTAATAAATAACATTGATATAAGTATTTAATTATAAATTTAGTCCTGCCTGGGTGGCTCAGCAGTTGAACATCTGTCTTTGGATCATGTTGTGGTGGTCCCCGGGTTCCAAGATCAAGTCCTGTGTTGGGCTCCGTGTAAGGAGCCTGCTTCTCCCTTTGTCTAAGTCTCTGCCTCTCTCTCTCATTCTCTCTCTCATGAATAAATAAATAAAATCTTATAAAATAAAATAAAATAAAATAAAATAAAATAAAATAAAATAATACAAAATTTTAGTCCTGACATGAATGCACATGGGTTTTTGGATGTCTTCCTTTTTATAAATCATTAGTTACAGATAAACTTCCTTACTTACTTCTTAATTAATTAATTAATTTAAGATTATTTGCCTCAATATGTAAAGAGATATTAGCCTTCAACTTCCTTTGCTTATAATGGTCCTGTCAGGCTCTGTATGTAGATCCTGTGATCTCATAAATCAAGTTATGCAATATTTATATAATTTATTCCATAATTGTATGGAAGAGTTAACTAGCAAGCCAGGGAATTTTTAGTTTTTATAGTGCATTCAAATTATTTAATAGTTCTTCAACTGTTTATGTTTTATATTTGTATTTGATTCATAGGTTGTGCTTTTTAGTAATTTGTTTTATCAATTTTCAAATTTATTCTTAATAGTAAATTTTCATCTGATATTGATCTTTGTGCCTTCTTTTTTATTGTCCTTGATGAATTTCACACTGGTTTATTAATCATACTAGTCTTCAGAAAACAATAGTTGGACTTTTTCTATATTGTATATCTGCATTATATCACATTAATTTCTTCCCTTATATTTTTTAAAATTATCCATTCTTTTTCTTTGGATTTAATATATCATTTTAACTTCAAAAAGTAGATTTTTAGACCATTAGTTTTCAGACTTCATTTTCTTCAATGCATATTTAAATTTAAAAATTCCTTTCTGCATGGCTTTATGTGCTTCCTACAAGTTTTGAATGGCATATCTTTTTTTAAGGTTTATTTATTTATTTTAGAGACACAGCAGGAGCAGGAGGAAGGGCAAAGGGGGAAGGGGAGAGAGAGACAAAGAGAAGCACATCCCTGCTGAGCACAGAGCCTCATGTGGGGTTCCATCCAGGACCTGAGATCATAACTTGAGCCACAACCAAGAGTCTAATGCTTAACTGACAAAGCCACGTAGGAGTCCCATTATATGGCATAGTTTAATTGAATGTTGATTAAATAAATATGGCATATTTTAATCAAAATTCAATTAAAATATTTTTAAATTTAAGTGTCATCTACTTTTTATCTATGGAATATTGTAGGTGTTTATTTTCCAGAAAGGATTTATTTATTTTTTGTTAATGATTTCTGGCTCAGCCCCACTATGGTTAACAAACATATTCACTGATATAAGTACTTCAAAATTTGTTGAAATTGCTTAATTGATCAACATATGATCAGTTTGGGTAAATATCCCATATACCCTTGAAAATGATTATTATTTGGTCATTGTGGGCACCATGTTCTTATTTCCTATATATATATTTTTAACTATTGCTCTATCAGCTAGAAATGTTTGTTAGTAGTTTGCAATATAATTGTGGATTTTTGTCACTTTTTAGTTCTATCAGACTTAGAGCTCTTTACTACTTCAATTAAATGTAGAACACTTTAACTCATAAAACTTCTGCCATCAAAGATTATGTTCATCTTGTTTTATTTGACAAATATTTTAAATCATATAATATATACTTTAATATTATTTTATTGGTCAATACTCATTTACATTTATTATTTTCATCACTTTTTAAATTTCATTTTCCACTTTAATTTCATTTTCATTTTATTGAATTTGTGTTCTATTCAAATTAACATTTCTTATTTCTGAACAGCATACTTTCATATGTGTTAGAATATAAATAAAGACAAATTAATTTCTTCTTTATGTTTTCAAGATATTTAACCTATCAAAGATTGGTAATTCTTAATTGGCAGTTTTATTTTTTAGGCATATTAATAGTGGCATTCAATTGTTTTTAGACCATCATTATCTCAAAAGTCAACTTATAATCTGTATATGTCTTCTTCAAAGTTGATGAATATTTTTCTCCATCTGCCCTTACAGTTTTTCTTTAATTTTAGGTTTTTCTTTGTTACGGGTTTCTTTTCTTTTTTTTTTTTTTTTTCCTTTAACTTAGTTTTTCATAGTTTTACTATGAATATATTTGAACTGCCCCACGGTTTAGGATGCAGACCTCTCAAAATAAGGCTGACTTCAAGGTACTCTGAGTTTTCAAACAAATTAGTTTTATTTATTTATTTTTTTTTATTTTTATTTTTTTTAATTTTTATTTATTTATGATAGTCACAGAGAGAGAGAGAGAGAGGCAGAGACACAGGCGGAGGGAGAAGCAGGCTCCATGCACCGGGAGCCTGATGTGGGATTCGATCCCGGGTCTCCAGGATCGCGCCCTGGGCCAAAGGCAGGCGCCAAACCGCTGCGCCACCCAGGGATCCCCAAATTAGTTTTATATCTCTTTTATAAATCATCTGCATTTTTCAGTGGGAGGTTTTTTGTTTTGTTTTTTTATTCTATGAAATTTTAACAAATGGAACCTCAATAAGGAGTTTGGGAAGTAAAAGAAGTCTGTGTACTTAAGTTCAGCACATTATCTATTATAAAACAATAATATAGCTTTTTTGTCATTATTTCAACCAAAATATATTATTTGAATTTTAACTGCTTAGAACTAAATCATCTAAAAATTGCTTTACTGAGTGTTGTTATTATGGACATATTAATTTTTAAATGATATTTTAATAAAAATCACATTTCTCCCCAAATTTTATTTTATTTTATTTTTATTTTTTAAGATTTATTTTTTTAAAGATTTTATTTACTTTTCATGAGAGACACACAGAGAGAGAGGCAGAGACATAGGCAGAGGGAGAAGCAGACTCCACGGAGGGAGCCTGACAAAGGACTCGATCCAGGGTCTCCAGGATGCCTCCCCGGGGCGGGCGGTGGGGGGGGGAGGTGGCACTAAACCTCTGAGCCACCTGGGGTTCCCTATTTATTTATTTTAGAAAGAGAGAGAGAGCAACAGCTATGGTAGGGACAGAAGAAGACAGATAGAAAGAAATGGACTCCCCGCTCTGCATGGAGCCTGATGGTTGCCAGGGGTTTGATCCCAGGACCCTGAGGTCATGACCTGAGCTAAAATCAAGAGTTGGAAACAACTGAGCTACCTAGATGACCCTGTCTCCCAATTTTGAAGAGCTGTTGATGCCTGTTTAAGATCATGAGGTTCTACATTTATTAAAAATATTTATGAAATGAAAAATAGTAGAATAGTAAGAAAAACAGGGCCAGAACTCCAGTAACTTTAACAAGAGAAGAGGCCCAGTAGTTTTTCAATCATTACTGTTATTTTAAATACTATTTACCTTAAATAGAAAAAAAATCCTATTTATGGTAGCAAAAAAATGAATGTTTTAAAATACTACTGATTTAAAAATGATATACCTGGGCAGCCCCAGTAGCTTAGCGGTTTAGTGCTGCCGTCAAGCCCGGGATGTGATCCTGGATACCCGGGATCAAGTCCCACATCAGGCTCCCTGCATAAAGCCTGCTTCTCCCTCTGCCTGTGTCTCTGCCTCCCTCCTCTCTGTGTCTCCCATGAATAAATAAATAAAATCTTAAAAAATAAATAAAAATGATACACCTATTAAAATATTTTCAAAATTGTTATTTTAAAATAAGACAAAACATCTACTTATATATGGTGGCCTTGAATAAGTATTTTTGTGTTAAATAAATACTTCTTGAATATAAAAATTAGGCTATAAAAATAAAAAAATAAGGGTGATATTAGGGAGTTTGACTAATTGCCACACAAGCCATATCTTATTGTTTTAAAAATGATTTCGTATAAAAAAATAAAAATGATGTCATATATACCTTATAAAATTCATGTCTGTAAAACTTCTAGTAGGGATTATGAGATATAATGCTATAGATAGTCAAAAGTGAAAAGGTAAAGCAGGTAATTTGCATAAATAAAAATTAGAACTTTTTGATTTTCAATATGTTTTTATAAGATTCATCCCAATAGCTTAATTCAAAATACACTTTGAAAAATAAAAATATGCCTTCTTGTATTATTATTTATAGTAATTTAGTAATGTAATGATAGCCAGATTAATTAACATGTTAGTTATTAAGAAACATATAATGACATCCAACATTTGGAATGATTCTTAAAGATATATAAGCAAAGTATTTTTTTTTCAAAGGTTTTATTTGCTTACTTGAAAGAAAGAGCAGAAATGGGGATGGGAGGGAGCAGAGAGGCAGAAGGAGAAGTAGACTCCCCACTGAGTAGGGAGACAGATGCAGGGCTCATCCCAGTACTCTGATATCATAACCGGAGCTGAAGACAGAAGCTTAACCAACTGAGCCAACCAAGTAACCCACAGGCAAAGTATTTTATACCATTGAAGAAAGGGAAGAAAGGGAAAGAGAAGGAGAAGAAGGAAGGGAGGGAGACAGAGATTGCAATAAAAAGAGGATGAGGAAAAGGAAAAAGAGAACATTTCAAGCACTTTTTTAATATCACTGACTCACAATACCAAAGAGGATTCTTTGTACATTAGAAAAGAAAAAAAATAAAACAACTGCTAATGTCAGTATAAGAACAGATGTTATCAAAATTCTGTCCTCATTCAAAAAAAGTAAAACCAAATGTGTTTATCCTTCTTTGGTAATTTAAATATTTCATATGCATGTTATTCTTTTTTATTTTGAAAATCCTAACTCATTTTTCTTTAACTGTTCCCAGCCTTCCTCCTACAACAATTCTATATTTATTGTTACTCCTACTTCATAAACTATGCTAGCTTCCAAAGTATGTTTCTTTCCCATTTGTGTTTCAGCTTCTCAGAGTTAGTCATTAAAATTTGTTTTTCCTTTATACATACAAAAAAAAAAATCACTTAAGGAAAGTACATTACCACGTGCTTTAAAATAATTTTGGGTGAGAAAATAGCCAACTATATTTCTTAGTAGCAATTTAAAAATAAATGATTGTTCCCTTAGGAAAAGCTCAATCAATTTAAGGTTTTGTACATGGAATGTTTAAATTAAATAATTTTTATTTTTTTTATTTTTTGTTTTGTTTTGTATTGTTTTACTTTGGCCAGCAAATTATGGGTCATTCATATTTTCATTAATAATAGTTACTTTGCTCGTGATTCTGAGGAAGAGAGAAAAACACCAGTTGCCATTCAGCTCTGGCAATATTTTTATCAGTATAAATGCATAAGTGAAGGCAGAAATATCTTGAAACTATTCAGGAATAATATACTATACTTTTAGGAATGTACCTATACATTCCTATACTATTCAGGATGTTCATAGCAAATAATGCAAGAAATGAAAGATTGCTGTCATTCTGTTTAGAATTGTCCTAATAGTTATGTAATATATTTATTGACATCTTGAAATAATACATGGTAAATGAACTCAAATCAGCTGTTTTCTTTTTTATTTTGACTAGGTCACGAGGCAGCAATTAAGCCAATAGCCACCATCAGTTCATATATAGTGGGATGACTGAAAAAAGACATAATAGTTTAAAATCAATGTTGCCTAAAAATATACCAAAGACAAATCACTTAATTAAGAAATTCACAAAGACCTGTTTGCCAAATTAATGTTCATCATAAAATCATGATTAAGACAGGTTAATATTTTTAAATCATTTTTGTATCTTTTCATGTATTGCAATATGTCTAAATAATTTTAAAAGCAAATGAAAGATAAAAATGTTCATCATTTTTAGAAAAATTACAATTAGTATAAATTACAATAAAAGTGTAAGTGTAGTTAGTATAAATTAAGAATTTACACTTTTTAAAATTCTAAAATTTTGTTTGCGCTCGTAGTTCTTGGTTTATAATTCATTGATTTCACTATTTTATTTATTTATTTATTTATTTATTTATTTATTTATTTATTTATTTATTTTCATGGAGGGAGAAGCAGGCTCCATGCACCGTGAGCCCGACGTGGGATTTGATCCCGGGTCTCCAGGATCGCGCCCTGGGCCAAAGGCAGGCGCCAAACCGCTGCGCCACCCAGGGATCCCGATTTCACTATTTTAAGTAGTTTTTCCTCCATTTGACGCTCATGTTCATTGAGAAATTATTTACAATCACCACAGTATAGAAAAGAAACCCCAGTGTCAATCAATAGATGAATGGATAAAAAAAGATGTGGCAAATATATACAAAAATATTACTCAGCTATAAAAAAAAATGAAATCTTGACATCTGTAACAACATGGATGGACCTAGAATATATTATAAGTGAAATAAGTATGAGGAAGGCAATGACAATGTGATTTCACTCATAAGTGGAATCTAAAAAACAAAACAGGAACCAACTTATAATAAACAAACTTTTAGTTACCAGAGCGGGGTGGAGTTGGAAGGCAGGCATCATAGGTGAAGAAGATTAAGAAGCACAAACTTCCAGTTGTAAAATAAATAAGTCATGAGGATGTCATGTACAGTTTAGGGAATATAGTTAAATAATACTCCAATGACTTGGAATGACGACAGATGGTAACTAGGCTTACTGTAGAAATCATTTCATAATATATAAAAATATTGAACAACTATGATATACACCTGAAACTAATAGGATATTATATATAAATTATACTTCAATAAAACAAACATATGTAAAGCAGAACTTTCCTCAAAGATATGTGGAACTAGTGATCTATATTTAATACTTTAATTCTGTGTGTGTTTATATTTTAAAGGAGACTTTATCTTCCCTTTGATTGCTTTCATAATTTCTTCTCACACAATTTCTTCTATCTACATGCAATTCCTTTTAGTTAGTGATAGACAATCCATCCTTCTTTTGGACTTTTCCCTTTATCTCATCTGTTTCTTCATTTGATCTTTCTTTTATTTCTGGCAAGGGTTGGGGAGCATCTCCATTTATGAAATAGAATTGATTGTGTCTTTCAAAGTTATATGGGAAAATTTTTGAACAATTATGTTTTAATTTCTAATAGCATTTAGTTTGTGATTTCTATTACCTCAATTTCCTTATGAATGAATTTATATTACTAAATCTTTTTGAAGATGTAAATTAAGGTTCATTCAAATATTTTGTTATCTTAAATATAGAGATATAATTTATATGCCTTCACATGTACTTTTCTTGATAGTTATTTTCATGTTTTATATTTTCTTCAAGTATCTCTTCAAACTCAGTGATGTATTCATATTTAAGAAGACATTAAAAAAGTGACTAAATTATGTGAACAGACTTTTGATATGCCAGAATAGAATATATTATAGGATGACCAAGAGAGTATTTTTTTTTTTTTTTGATAAGGAAGGTGATAGGAAATGCTAGGTTTTGCTTGGCTTTATTTGGGTTATTATTCTTACCAGGAAGGAAAAAAAAGTACTACCATTCAGAAAAGAAATTCAAGGCAAGGATGATCCAGTATGTGAAATGATGTTGTACATGTTATGACAAATGTGATCCTGGTCATGGTCCTGTTGACACACAGTTTTTGCTATCAAGTACATCACTTGGTGGCATAAGGTTGTATTATAAAGAATAGCAAATCAGTAAATGAAACACATTTAGCTACTGGAAATTAGACTGTCATACACACTTCAGGGCTAAGGCAAGCTCTTACCAGGAATACCTGTCAATCCTAATCAAAATATTGATACCTTTGCTAGATTTGAATGAGTCAGACATAATCAAGTTGGCATCAAATAGCTGTTTATTCTCCTTGAGGCACTGTATAATTAGCTTTAGTGTCTTATGAGAGTTTGGACTTTCATCAGTGGAAGTAACTAGAGTAGCCTTAAAGAATAAAATCCCTCAATGTTAAGCCCACACATAGCCACTGCTTCCATCACAATGATTACTTTGCTCATAGGTATATTGCACATGAGCTTCAATGTTAAGAACAGTGTCTGGAAAAGTCATCTTGGCTATATAGTTCATTAGTGTTCTACAACAAATGCTTTTTTTTTCAGGAAATGCTTTTGACACAAAAAAATATACACTGTATTACCATTACTGTAGGCCTGCCTATATATACATATATCTTTCCTCTGAAAAACATCCATCTCCCAATTTCTTTCATGATTACTGGCCAATAAGCCGAACAATTTGGAAATACATATGATTCCATGTATATCTTTACTTTGAAGAATTTTAAAGTGGCTTAAGTGGATGACCACATACAATGTTTAAAGTGAAACAAAATCTTTCAGGGCTATAGATGAGTGGAAATATGGATTTTTTTTTTCCTGACCACTATATTAAAGGTATTATCTTCCTCCTAAAGGTTATGTTTGCTAGCAGCCCCTTATAACATTGGTGCTTCCTAATCAAGGTTCCTCATTGTGACAAAAATAAAACAAAACACTGAATTTGTAATAGCTGGGTCTGCCTCTGTATCACTACTAGAGGATTTTGGAGAGGTGGAGGACTATTTTAATGCATCAAGGCTCAGACTTCTTTCTGTGCTGTAAGAAAACACTTTGTCTCTGAATCATGGGTCTTATGTCTTCTGTCGGAATCTATGAAATTCTGACAGGTTCATTTATTAACATCAAAATAGTAAAATCTCATGTAGACCATCTGATAAAAGTATTTCTGATTTGCATCCATGTCCCTGACCTAGAAAAAAAACCTGATTATGTCATTCCAATAGAGAAAATGATTATTGAATTTGAAGTTTTTTGTAAGTCAAGTAAAACTTGAACAATCTTTGTTAAAATAAATCAGCTAAGTTAATCAAAAAGGCTAACTCAAAAATTCTTTCCTAGTTTTATTCAAAAGCATTTTTAGGGTTATTTACAAGGAAAATGAGCATAATTTGCCAATTTGTATCTAGCTTTGTAAAACATCTCTAATAAGTGTTTGAGGGAAAATGAGGGAAAATGGAGAAAGTTAAAAGTGTTTGGATTATGAGACAACATATAAATATTGGAAGTAAGTTAGGAACTAGGTGATCATCATGATAGAAAAAAAGAGTTGTCACATCCTAAGAATCTGTGTGAGGTGGCAACTCAACACAATAGAAAGCACTGGAATTTTGCAACAGACCTTATGCATTTCAGTGAATGGCCATGATGTAGGAATGAGTTAGGGGCAGACGGGGCTAGGCAAGAAAAGATAAGGGAAAGGCCACAGAGTCAGGCTCCCACCCATCCCAAGAAAATAGAGATAAGACAGTAAAAACAGAAAAAAATAAACCTGCCCCCCCTAGATCTAAAATGTTAGGGAATATCCCCCTTTTAATGGCTTCTAAGTAATCACAGAAATTCACAGACCACGAAGAAATATGTCATTAAAGTGTTCTCAATAGTCCCTGCTCAAACCAAGATGGCACAAGAATCTCAAGGCCATTGGCTACCTGACTAGGCTCACAGAAATCTCAGATGTAGAAAAATATTATAGAGGAGATATTAACCAGAGAGAATGGAACACCTTGTTTGGGCTCATGATTATTACAAAAACATCTTGATTGTTATCATAGCTACAAGTCCACCATGTTTGTTATAAATATCCATCCTGATAATTGATAGGAAATTTACCAAGTTCCCTGATCAGTTTCCTACAAAAGACCATAAAAGCCTTTAGTGGCAACCCTGTTGGGAACCCTCTCACTTCTGAGAACTTTCTCTGCATCTCTGCTTAATAAACTTCTATCGCTTTGCTCATTCTCTGTTGTCCATGAGATTCATTTTCAACTCTGTGAAACAAGAACCAAGCTCTCCAGTATCAGATACATATTTTGCTAGATGTATAACTTTAAGCAGTTCATTTTAAAACACTGAGAAATGGTGTCTTAATATATAACTTTGAAATAATAAAACATGTGCCTTATATTTTCTGCTATGGATCAACTAAGATGATGAATACAGACTCTTCCATATTCTTTATGTCAGCTTTATAATAGATGACTTCTTGTACCATAATTGCCTTAATACTTCTGCCTCCTTTACTAGCTCATGAAATCCCAATACATAAGACATAATATTCAATTCCATTACTCTCAAATACCTAGTATGTTACCTGTGTAAAATTGACTTTTTTATCTTATTTTTTCAAATCATATTGAAGGTCCAAAAGGATTCTATGGCTAATATAAAAAAGCCAGCAAGAAAAAGATAAATAATCATATCATAGAAAATATTATATTTTTAAAAATTCAGCGTAAAATTTTCTGACTTATTCTACAATGTAAGTATGGTCTGAAACTATATTTGGGTAAGAATATCATAGAAGTCAAACATATCACTTAAGAAGATAGATCCTGGGATCCCTGGGTGGCGCAGCGGTTTGGCGCCTGCCTTTGGCCCAGGGCGCGATCCTGGAGACCCGGGATCGAATCCCACGTCGGGCTCCCGGTGCATGGAGCCTGCTTCTCCCTCTGCCTGTGTCTCTGCCTCTCTCTATCTCTCTGTGACTATCATAAATAAATAAAAATTAAAAAAAAAAAAGAAGATAGATCCTAAAACCTTAAAACAAATATTAGAAAATGAAGGTCAATAGAATATTAAAATAATCATTTCTAATCACAGTGTTAGTTAATTCTTGGTAAACAAGATCAGTTAGTTCAGCAGTTAAAAAATATTTTTAGAAGATTTTTCTAGTAACATTTTCTTCTGTTTTCACACTTGAAGTATATTTGGGCATTTTAGAAAGAAGCTTCCCTTGATTCAATCTGACCAAATTACTCTCCCATATTGAACAAGTAATGCTATTTGCATATTGAAATCAAAGAAACCAACATATCCTTGTTTCCATGGATACTTTTCCAGCATACCTGGATTAGAGACTTAAGTTAAGAAAACACATAGAGACAGTTCGCTTTTTCAGGGGCTTCAGTCTTGTTCAGTCATTAGGAAACTATTTGGTAAAGAAATCATGTCTTTTAAGTTTATTAGAGGAATAGGGTATTTATTGGAATATAAGTATTAGTATCTATCTATCTATCTATCATCATCATCATCTATATCTATATCTATCTATCTATCTATCTATCTATATGCATTGATATAAAATAGAACTTAAAGAGAGACAAGAAGAGAGAAATGTTGGTTGCCCAATTAAAATTTCCTAAAGTACAATCTCAGTGGATATAGAGAAATCAGGGCATACTTTTTATTTATTTATTTATTTATTTATTTATTTATTTATTATTTTTAAGATTTTATTTATTTGAAAGAGAGAGAGAGAAAGTGTGCAAGCACAGGCAGGGTAAGTAGCAGAAGGAGTGGAAGAAGAAGGCTCCCCATCCAGCAGGTAGTCCAATGTGGGGCTCAATCCCAGGACCCTGAGATTATGACCTGAACCGAAGGCAAATGACTGAACCACCCAGGCACCCCTAGGCATAATTTTTATAAGGGATCCTTAAATACTGAATATTTTTCATGGTGATATTTCTAGATCTTCAAGTGGTCACATATTTTTCTTTTACATTTATTCTCAGAATTGAGGTTTTCAAACATGGGCTATATGTAACTGGCAGACTTCATTTACCCCTTAATTAGGGGTAATTATTATTGCATAGCAATTAAATAATCTATATTTATTACTCTACTGTTATGTAAGACTTGGTTTATATTGATCAATATACTATAGTGGGGTACTCAAAGGAGTATAAATTAGAAATCCTTGGCTCTCTAGATTATGAGGTTTATTCTTTGTCATTTGATGCTAACGAAATGAGAGGGAATGTAAGGAATATAAATATGCCTAAAATTGTGTGCTGCTACTATTTCTGTGTAGACACTGATCTCAAAACATAGCTATAACTTTGAGAAAAACATATGAAGAAATTAATAATAACATCAAACTGGACAACTTACTTCTGCTTATTTTAAAAAAGGCCCTAGCCTTTCAAATAAGTATACTTTTGTTTATTAGTTTATTTGGTAAATACACAAACAGGCAAAGAGCTTGACATATTCTTGGAATGAACATAAATGAACATTTGATATACTCATTTAAAATCTGTATGTGAGACTTTTAAAATTTTATTTATTCATTGCATTAAGGTTAGCTCTAGTGATACACAGATTTACCTATATTCTAATTTTTCTTTCTAAAAATACCCACACTGAATAGACAACTTATTATTAGCAGCATTATCATTATGTGGAACCAGAAAGTGAAAGGATAGAATAATGTGGAGGTTAGAGCCAAATACAAATGTGTTTTAAATACAGTAATTAAACAAATGATAGGCATCAATTAAACCATAGGTGACAAAAGAACTAGATAATACACTGTAATAATTTTCAGCACTGTTGGTTTACAACACTTTTGTGTATCTATTATAGCAAACAAGAATTTTCCAAGTGTGTAATTCTTAAGCAATAGTTTAGGCACTTCTCCAGGAAGTGAGTTGAGCAGATTGTAATGAGTTGTAAAACAGAATCCCTGCTGTAACTAATTTGTACTTAACACTCCTTTCAGGAAAGAAAAATAAAGTTTTTTTCATTTGCAATTTAATTGCATATAAAATTCAAGGATAATTGAATTTCATAAAATTGTCAATGTCAGTAAATATCAGAATATTTTTTTTGTAACACTGTTAGACATGATTCACTTTCAGCAAATAACAGAAAAAGTACGTCATCCAGATAGTTTCCTATAGGTACATTATGTCATCTATGTGAAAGTTTTTTCCGTATTTCATTTAAAGGAATACAATGACAAAAATCATTGGAATCTGGACACTAACTACTTTGCATATTCTAGCATTATAAACAATTGAAATGGTATGCCCAACTATGGGCACTATGTTTCTAGAAATAATAGCAGGGACCCCAAAATTAAATTGACTGACCCAAAATTACTTCTTGTAATGACTTTGTTAAATATTAGTATTGTATTGTCATAATGTTGGCTTTGTAAAACAAATTTCCTGCTATATATTTTTACATCCTAGTAAATTTTTGTGATCATGGTGCTATTTCTTTCCTAAATCTGTATGATAGTTCACTGGTAAATTCAATAGGGACTGCAGTTTCCTTTATGGGATAATTTCAATTAAAATGTTAATTTATTTAATAGATATGGGATTATATTTTCCATTTTTATAAGTTTTTTCAATGACTTTCATTTCATCTAAAATTTCAAATTTATTATCATAATAGTCATGAAATATTATTATGGGGGCTCATTGTCATAAAGTTGTTATTGAAATACTAGCCTGGGAGTTTAAATGGGGATGTTATGCATCTTTTTAGTCTTGATTTCTCACTTAATTCCACTTTGCTAAGAGAACATATTTTCATTATTTCAGTCTGTCCTTGTTAAGACGTAAAGGCCAAAGAACAATCAATTTGTGAACTATGCCATATGAACTTCTGAGAATAAGTATCATGCTTTTTTGGGTGTGATACTTTCGATCAATTTTTAAAATCATGTGTTCCAAATCTATGCACTTCTTTGTTATCTGTTTACATGTACTGTTACTTATTGAGTGATATGTATTACAATCTCACAGTGGTGTGTCTGAACTTGTCTTTCTCTTCTAGTTTCTTTCATTTTTCTTTATATAATTTAGGTATGTTATTAGGTGCATACATTTTTAGAATTATATCATTTTGTTGGAGTTTTGATTATTACAAAATACACATTTTGCTTCATAATTTTTAAATATATATATATTTTTTTCAGATATGACCATAACTATACCTGCTTGCTTTTGGTTAGTTTCATTGTATACATATTTTTCTTCCTCTTACTTTCAATATTCTTCTGTCCTTGTATTAGTGCTTTAATATGGTATTGTAAATACTTTTCTACTTAAGCATCTCAATTAAAATACTATCTTTTTGAACTTCGTTTGTGTTCATTAGTATTCTTTTATTATATTTTATTTATTTATTTGATAGAAAGAGGGCAAGAAAAAGCACAAATGAGGGAAGGAAGAAGCAGACTCCTTGCTGAATCGGGAGCCCCAGGCTCGATTCCAGGACCCTGGGATCATGACCTGTGCTGAAGACACTTAGCCTACTGTACTACCCAAGTGCCCTGTTCAATTAGTATTTTTTAAAAGATGTTTTGTTTTTGTAGTTGATTTATATTATATTTATTATTTCTATTTTTTTAAATCCTCCCTTCTGAGAACTGTGATGAAACTCAGACTTCTAAGCTTTGACCCAAACCAAAAAATGGGACTAATCTGAGTGTGTATTGTTTCACAGGTATAAAATAAAACCACCATAGATTTTGTTCTCAGTTACACATTTCAGAATGAGTGTTAATTTAAAAAGGGAAAACATGTATGACATCAAGCAGAAGAATTATAATAAGCACTTTTTAAAATAAGAGCCCAAACGTGTACTTCAATGTCCAAATGATCTCTTGAGTTGAAGATGTTTCAGACACTTCATTAGCTATCAAGAATCCAGAGTAAAGTTGTTCCAGAAGCAGGCACCTTTTCCAGGTGTGGCAATTTTGACCACCTTGTTTTCCTTTCTGTTCTTTTGCATTTAGTAACCTGAGCATAACCTCTGGTTCCACTACCTTTGAATGTCTTTTTCTCCACTTCTCTATCTGATACATAGGATCTACTTCTTTCTGAAGACTTACCTTCTAAACTTTTTATGCCAGATGAAATGCAAAGATTCAAGAAGTCTAGTATATTTAGAACAAAGAAATGTTAAGTAGGTTCTGAATATCATCACACATTCTAATGGCCAGGAAGACAAGATAGCAGTTGGTAGATATCTCAGGACAGGCTGTGAAGACAAAGATAGAAGATTGTTTTACACTGGAGTTCTTTACAATGTTAACTCCACTCATTTCAATAATATGCAAATTTATCATACTATATGGGTAGAGGCTAGTATATAAAATATTGCTTAACACTGAGTGAAAGAGGCATTGCTAAGAGTTACATAAACTTTCATTTTTCTCTTCTTAAACCAATAAAAATAATTATTCTCCAGCTTCTTCTGTAGTTTAGACAATCCATATAATTGGCCAAAAGAATAAGAGCAAAGGGACTTAAAAGACTTATAGGCTTGGGCAATTACAGCCTGTATACCTACCCTGTGTTCTGTCTCTCTTCCAGTCTTTGAAATTGAAGCAAAATCATATAACAGAAGGAACTCATCACCCTGATAAACTGCCTGAGAGAACCAATCAAACTTATTGTGATATGAGTGGGAAATAAACTTATACAAAGCCAGATTTCCTCTTCACACTAAAATAGACGTAATAAAGAAAAAGTAAGCTACAAAAAAAACACCTGAGAACATGGGGAAAAAATTTAACTTTCATTCCTGTGGTAATGATGAAGCAAATATGTATTTAATTATGCACTACACTTTGAGGTGGAAAAATATATTTTTATTGTAATTTCTACTTTTATTTTTTAAATATAGAAATCCCAATTCCTTCTCTACTTTCTAATTTTTAAACTCTTCATCATTTTTTATACCCCTGAGGGGTCTCTCAAATACTTTCCTCTTCATTACCACCATCAATATCTGTTCTCAGAAAAGTAGCTTAGTAAGTAAGTTTTGTGTAGAAATGAGACGGAATATGCTTCAATTTATTTAATGAATAAATAAATAGATCCACTGTCAATACAATATCAGATGCCATTCTTGAGAGGGATTTTTTGTTTGTTTCCATAGTGAACAGTGGGAGATATATTACTTACTCTATTATCAGAATGCTTATAGGAGTAATACACACTTAGTAGAGTTGCTATGGAGTTGTTTACTATTTTGTACTACTCAAATTCCAATGCACCCCAAATGAAAAACCCCACTTTGTTTCTTATTCTTGTTGCAATTTTCTATGTCGAACCATTCAGTATGGCAGTTATTTTTATAATATGTATTTTGTCATTAGGAAAAGGCCTTATGAATTTCATATCATTTAAAATACATAATTATAGAATGTATCATTAGAGCTTTAAGGCAAAGCCAGTGCTATGAAAGCTAAAACATATAAATCCATTATAAGGAATGAGCAAAAAGTCTTAGATTCATCACCCGTGCCATAAACATTTGCTACAAAATGGAATGAATGAATGTCTAATTCTAGCAATCTACTGTAAGGCGAGACTCCCCAGCTGTTGCAGCACCTGTTATTTCTTTGTCAGCCATTTCTCCACATTACAGCTGAATGAACCTGTACCCCCCATGTTTATAACATACATATGTTGTTCAGATGTCCAGATAGACATGGAAATCCTTATGTGATACACAAAACCAGCATAATCTGATTCCTTTTGATTTTGCAGTATCATATGCTTACTCTCTTACCTTCTCTTTCTCTGGAGTGACCACATCATCCTTTTCATCTTCATCCATCATTGTCAATTTTTTTTCACTCCATTCCCCCCCCCCACTTAAAAAAAAAAACAATATTCTTGCATTTCTGACCAAATTAATTCTTTGAATGCCATCATGGTAAAATTAATTTCTCAGAAAATGTGGCCTTTTTCCTCTGATTTTAAAATATTACAAAAATCAGAGAGGGTGACAGAACACGAGAGACTCCTAACTCTGGGAAACAGACAAGGGGTAGTGGAAGGGGAGGTGTGCGGGGGTATGGGGTGACTGGGTGACGGGCACTGAGGGGGGCACTTTAGGGGATGAGCACTGGATATTATACTATATGTTGGCAAATGGAACTCCAATAAAAATACACAAAAAAATAAAATATTACATGATCCTCAATTATTGTTTTTCTTCTTTCTCAATCTCATCATACTTACTTTTCTTCTTAGTCATTATTTGTCTTTCATTCATATGTTAAATACTTGTGTATGTTATGCTCCTGCATATGAGAGAGAGAGAGAGAGAGAAAGAGAGAGAACTCTAGGAATTATATGAATCATGGGGTAAGAGAAGGAAAGACAAATGAGACAGATTTATTTCAGTACATAATAACAAAAATAGCTATATATTTACCATTCAGACTCAAATTATTATTATTTTATAAATACCATGAATCAAATATCAATGTATATCTCTGTGTAGGTTAATAAAAATATAAAATCAAAATTTTGCTTAAATTAATAAAAAAAGATACAGGAAAGGAAATGTTTTGTCAATTTTTATTAATACTATTTTTTAAAGATTTATTTATTTATTCATAAGATACACACACAGAGAGAAGCAGAGACATAGGCAGAGGGAGAAGCAGGCTCCTTGCAGGGAGCCAGATGTGGGACTCCATCCCAAGTCCCGGGGTCACACCCTGAGCCGATGGCAGATGCTCAACTGCTGAGCCACCCAGATGTCCTTAATACTACTATTTCTAAAGATTTTATTACACTCTTCTTTATCCAATACATAGGGTTTTCTTTTATAATTTTATTGTTTGAATTGTAGAGATATGCTTCATCTTATTTCTGAAATAATATAGAGCATCACATATAGGAAAAGGAGGGAAGGAAAGAAGAAGATAAAACACATGATTATTTCTCATTTTATTTTCCCTGTCCTAAGATTTCAGTTATGAAGTTTCTGAGGTCATTTGAAAATAAAAAATGAGGGATAACAAGAGTATATTCAGAAGTTCAGTAAAACATATGTTTTAATTTTTCTACCTAAAGGAAATAACTACTCGATCTGAAATGTATTAGCAACTGATACTGAATATAATTAATGCCGTTGTATAAATAACATAATCCAATCCCCTAAAAATCTATTTGAATAATTTCTGATATAAATATATACATTATATGGATTATACCGGATATTTGGTTTCTTTGCTATAATTGTCACTGACTAAAAGACACACACTTTGCATCCATAAGATACAAAGTTTACCTGCATTGGAGAAATAACAAATTTGAAACATTGGAGACAGTATTTAGGATCCTATATGATCAATTAAATTACTCTATCATTTTGCATAAATTTCAGTCAATATTTGGTTTTCCTGACTATCTAAAAATGGCTTGACAGCATCCACTGGGTTTTATATAAAATCTGAAAATAAGTGAATTTCTTGTATTTATTGAAATATTAGTATTCAGTGCAATACTAGCTGCTCAATGTCTGCCATTTTGTTAAAGGTAAGTGACAGAAAATTATTTGAACAAATAAGAAAGACAATACAGGCAATAAAAGATTTTGCTTATTTACTTCATATTGCTTGTAAAGGTAATAATGTAGGAATAGAAAGATCTTCATTCCAGCAATTATGTTGTCTCTCATAGGCCAGGAGTTCTGGGATAATTTAACTTCTGGGTACCTCATTGTTTTCATATTTTTGTATAAAATTTTGTCAATAATAGCAACTGTTCCTGTAAGATGAAATTTGCTTAGTTGATTGATTTTAAGTCTATGTAATCATTAGTAGTTTTATTTGGCAATTTCAATAGGAATATATTCAAATAATAAAAGAAGCTATATATACAACCAACCTTTCTTTTTAGATCTAATTTGGGAAATGGCTTTCAGTGATTATATTACAAAGACTTAATAAGTAAATACTTTTGATTGCATTTAGGGGTAACTATTTTCTTTAAAAAATGACTGTATATCTAATACCTAATTTAATTCCATTTCATTTTCTGATAATTAATCCAATGATCTTGAAAATTCCCATAACTTTAATTAGCACATTTTTTAATGTTTGTAAAATATTTAATTTGGAATTCAATGTAATGATTCCAAGCTTATGATATTCTAGATCATGTTGTCTCAAGCTAAAGTAGTCTGATTTAACAGGTGGATTTCATAATCTATAGCTGTAATAGTCTAAGTCTTGTCCCCAAGGTTAATATAAAAGTGAAGGTGATTTTTTGCAAGACTGAAGCTAAAATTATGTAAAAAATTAATATTTAAAAGCAAAGAACACTATGAGTCTTTAAAATAATTATTAAATAAATATTATCCATATTTTTTTAGCAATAAGACTTTCATTTATTAGATGCTATATCAGGAAATATGTGGTAGATAAATACGTTTTCAAATTTGAGGACAGTTTTCATCTGAAAATCTCTAGATTTGTCTTTAAGAATAATAACAAATATAAAGTTTATTTTTTAATTAAAAATATAGTCTAAAGAGTGATATAATTTTAAAGTCTTAACAATGGTAAAATCAGGAAACTCATGATAACTTAAGAAAAGTGAAAACAGAAGGAAAAGATGAACTGAGAAATAAAATAATATGGAAGAACTAATTAATTAAAGATGAGCATAACAGTTACAAATAGGATAAAATAATCTATATTCAAAAAAACTGGTTAAGAGAAATTTATCTCAAAGAAGCTGGAAGAAATATGGGTCTCATAGGATATGTAAGTATGTGGGTTTTTTTAAAATACAACCAAAAAAAGGGGGGGGGGAACAAATAAGTTTGTCATCACTGACTATATAGCATCATATATTCAGAATCCTCATAAATATTAAAAAATACATTTCAAAACACACATACAAATGTTGTTTATTTTAAAAGGAAACACTGTGAAATTACTAATTTATATATACTAGAAACAAGATTCTTCTGGTAAAAACTGACTAACCACAGTGTGTACAAAAGAACTAAAGAGAAGGGAAAATAAGAAAAATATTATTTTGTTTGGTTTTAGCTTTACAGTTGATTTAGAATAGGGAAAGCAATTTTCTTAAAAATAATAATTGAATGAGAACATCTTCATAGTTATGTACACTTTAATGATTCTGAAAGGATAACATCAAATAATAAATAAAGGTATTCAAATATAGTTTGTAAATTATTCAGTGAAAATATAAAATTTCAGACAGCCTAGTCATAATATATGTTACATTTAGTCAGCTATAAGCCAACCTGTTATTTGCATAAAATATATAATTCATACCAACTTTCTAGCCAAGGGAGTCATGCAACAATTAAAATGTAAATTGAAACAAATTCTACTTTTTACCTGTGCTCACTTTCCCTCACTTCCCATTCCTTATGGGCTGATACTGCACTTCTTTATTCAGATTTTCTTAAATTTGCCCTCCAAGCCCTACAAGTATTCATTCAGTTCTCCTCCTCTACTTCTTTTTGTTTCTCAATCACAAAAGTTCAAATATACATATTTAACCATGATTGTCTGAAGCAAGGGAGAAGAAAAATCCAAGGAACCATAAGTTCCTTTACTAAGCATAGCAAACTTACTCAGGTAAGAATGAACTTAATCCAGATTTAGAATATTTCAATGCCTTTTATACTGGCTAGGAGAGTTGCACTATTTATATATTTTGAGAAATAAAACAAAGCAACAACAATAACAACAAAGGAGGATGGAATGAAGAGAACAAGAAAGAGACCAGATGGAAAACCTCCTTAGTGGTACAGGAAAGAGAAGATTGTTGGCAGTGGAGAAAGAGAGAGGATAAAGGTGCAAGATCATCCTTGTTTGGATGTACAGATAAGCGAGGGAATTGTCATAGTACCATTATGTCTAATGACTGGCTGTAGTAACAGTCACTGACAGAGCTAGAAGTAGAGGGTAAGTTTGGAGGAAGAAGTTTAGCAATACACAGATGAAACAGGCTAGGTGGATGTGGGAGAGAAGGAATTATTTCAAGTAAAAGATACTAGGTAAATTTGTATTTGTATGGAAAAAGTTCAAGACCCAGAGATCAGATAATTACAGGAGGGGTTAACTTAAATATAGGTATCATAGAGAATGTTATATTTTAAAAGTGAGAAGAGAGTTAAGTGTAACAAGAATCATTTTAGGGAATTCTCTCTCTCTCTGTCTCTCTGTTTCTGTCTCTCTGTCTCTGTCTCTCTCTCTCTCTCTCTGGCTCCTTCCCACTCTCCACCCCTACTGTTATCTTTTTCTTTTTCTATCCCTCTTTCTCTCTTTTGGCTACTAGCCATTCTAGTAAGCTTAATCCAGTGATAAAGAAAACAAGAAAGGTCATGCTGAAGAGCCAAGACCTACACATGAGAGCAGTCAAATCAGAAATGCAATCAAGTATTTGCATGAACACAATGCATACAAGATAATGAGGTCCTTATGGAAATAAAATTAAAAACATAATTAAAGCCCTCACAGTTCAAACATAAAAGCCCAGACAATTATCCCACTTTGCTGTGGCAATTAAAATTGTTTTTATTTTTCTTTTTACCAGTATCTCATCTTCTTGAGTCACCTTTGGGAGAAAAATACTAATGTGGATTTCTTGTTTTTGGTTGGGAAATGAATAGGGTGTGAAGATTCTGCTACTAATACTGCAGTGATTCTCCTGCTCACACATATCTGTATTTTGGTCTTCTTTTTTCTCAGGCAACAGACAACTTCTATGAAATATTATGTTGTTAGTTTTATACTTTTTATTTTATATAAATATACCCTGGAGAACATAGAGGTTCTTATATCTGTTTTATGTTCATGTCTATGTTTCTAGTGGTAAAAATTCAATCAGAAACAGAATGCTTGTAATAAGAGCAGAAAGAACTCAAAATACCCTTACCTCTTATCAAATCACATAACATTTACAACTTGTGTTCACTTCAAGTCACTTTTGTGAATAAAAAGAATACTACTATTCATCATACTAGAACAATTAGTAACACTTGAAAATATCCTGGGCAAAACAGCCACCATCTTTTTTTTTTTTTTTTTTTTTTTTTTTTTTTTTTTTTAAAGTAACTAAAACACATTACAATACTCTTAAACCTCAGTTTAACGCTATCTGAAAAATCTGACCTAGGGTCTTTAAAGTAGGGTTGCCAGATAAAATACAAGAAGCCAAACTAAATATGAACTTCAAA
This sequence comes from Vulpes lagopus, assembly GCF_018345385.1. Classification (NCBI taxonomy): domain Eukaryota; kingdom Metazoa; phylum Chordata; class Mammalia; order Carnivora; family Canidae; genus Vulpes; species Vulpes lagopus. Next base: position 26,456,278 of record NC_054839.1, read on the forward strand.
TAATATACATATGTTTACATGTGTATGCCTCAAATTCTACATTGGTATATTTATACTAATAAAAAAGAAAGAAGTACTAGTTAAATATCTGAAATTAAAATTTAAATAGGTCTCTGTAGTTTTATTGGTTAAATCTGGAAACATTATTACAAGAAATCTCAAGAAAATAGTTTTTGGTAGACCTAGTTTGTATTTAGATGAAATTGGAGCAATAGTCCATGGCATTTCACTACCTTTTTAAAACGGTTTATATCACGAATATATCATGAATATTGAATATTTATATCATGAATACTTTCTACATAGTAGCAAAGTAAAATTTACAACTCATAGTAGTAGAATTTTCCTCATTGAAAATTCCATTCTCCATTAAGTTTTCACTAGTTTTATTATGTGTTCCCGGCATTACTGCAATTTTATTAAGCCATAACTTAGGTTTTAATTATGATAAAAAAACTGAGCAGGATTAGTGAGTATTTAATCATTTTATATGGAATATCCCTTTCCAGAGAAATGTGTCTAAGTTTCCTAAACACTATTGTCTTTTTTACTCTTTGGTTTTTGTTTTGTTTATTTTTATTTTTTTTCTCTTTGAATTATTTTTCACTTTTAAAAACCTGAAGAATATATGTATTACAAAGTAAATAAATAAAAACAAAGGACGAAGTCAAATTTTTGATGTGATATATTTCATCCCATTCCTCAATTTCCTCATACATAAGAAATGATGTACATTGGACCAATTCAAAAGTCTTTCCTGTCTTAATAGCCAACTGTATCCACTAATGCAGGAAATTTAGCTGTTTCAATAGATTTTATCTGAATGTCCCAGGAGTGCCCTGATCCTGTTCTCCCATACTGTGGAATTCTAAATTATTCAAATTGCTGAAATAAACTCAGGAAGAATTAAGTTCCACCAAATCTACTTATTCTATTATCAGAGTAAATCTTTGATTTATAAAGTCTAGTTTTATTATAATTATTTTAAAAATAAGTTCAGTTTAGCTTTTCAGAATTAAATAGAGAGTGCATGGACAACTGTGATTATGATAAGGAGAGATGCCACATCGTTTAATTATTCTCTTACCATTTGATAGCATATATCAAACTACCACCTTGAACTCTGAATGAAATGTCTTAATTTTGCTTTTTTAACATATTTAACTATGAAAGTGTCAATATATTTAAATTTAGCAAGCTTGGAAAGAAATTCATTTTATTACAAAAGATCTTTTTTGATGATGTGGTTAATTATTTTGTGTGAATATAGCTGCCAAATTATCATGGAACATTAACAAAGATGTAGATAAGAAATTATTTTTGATTCTTCATTTTTTTATGTTTTTTTAACTTTAGTTAAGAGTAACTGACAATAAAATTCTGAAAGAGCTCTTATATGACTACACATCTTCATGAGATTAATTTAATCATGATTATCAAACCAAACTATGGTTATTTTATAAGAAATCTGATTTCATTTTCTATTCCTATAAAATGACCCAGTAGAAATCTTTACCCAGGAGAAAAATTATATTTTTATTTATTTAAAACAAACTATATTCATTTATAGTGTTTCTTACTGTGAAATGTCTACGGAAATATAATAGTGAGTACATAAAAGTATAAATAAAAAGAAATGTTCACTTGAAAAAGATTGTCACAAGCTCACATATTAGTTCACAAGCTCACAAAATAGCTCATATAAAAGGGCTCCAATAACAAAAATATAGTTTGAATAGTTAATAAAATCACAAGGTGAAAAAATGAAAACATATATAGCAAAGTGTACTGTTCTCACTGCTATCTATTCACATCACCCTCTTTAGAAAGGTAACCACATTTATGTTTTTCATAAGTGTATTAAATGTAATCATTTTATTACGTGCCTTAATTTTAACTTAATATATCTTGGAAAATTTGAGGGAAGAAGGAAAATCCTTCCTTCTAAAATTATTTATTAGCTTTTATTGTCCTAAATATTTATTTAGTATTTATCACTTTTTCTTATCTGGGAGCTCTTCTGATTTTCATTGGTTGCAGAAATCCTTGTCTTATCTGTTTAGATAAACCCTATTTGCTGCCTACTTTACATGCATATTCATACACTTATGTGTTTGCTGTATGTGTAGTAATGCCAAGAGTTTTACTGTTTCCAGTAAGTTCAACAAAATTATAGCAGCTCAATATGTGACTTACTAAATAAGTGTTCTTTACATTCCATTTAGACTTTGCACAAAATCAGTAGATGAACTATGTAAATTCTAACTACTTTAAAGCCTGCTAAGTACTCATGATTAATAGGAAAATATCTAGCATATTGATATATATTTCTATATATGTACTTATGCACCTATCAAATGATATGTGTGCTTATCAAGAACCATTGGTGTTTTATTCTAATATTATTTAATCCAGTTATACTTATTTTATTTACAAAATATTAATATGAATAACAGTGTATTTCTGGAAAAAATAATATCTAATTTGGAAAAATATGATTAAAAGGAGCTTGGGAAGATGGTAGAGTAGGAGGATTCTGAACTTACCCCATGCCACATTTAAAACTAGATATCATCCATCTCCAAGTCAATATACTGGAGACCAACCTAGAGAGGCAGAACAAACTCCACAACTAAATATAGAGAAGAAGCTGCATATGAAAGGGGAAGAAAGTCTGCAAGGCAGGGGGAGGAGGCCCACAGGAGGGAAGGAGCTGCATATGCAGAGAGGGAGAGAGATGGACCATCAAGCCAGGGAGATATACAGGAAAACCAATCTCCAAAACTTTTGACTTTAAAAATCAGAAGAGGTGAATTCCATGAGTTTTTAAAATCAGAGAGACCTGGAACTTAGAACTTTAAAACCCAGCTTATTCAATACTGGGCTAGCCTGGAAGGCCAGTGATAGCTGGGTCATTATCCTTAAAAAGAAAACAGTCTGCATAGAGAGGCAACATAAAAATGGCAACTCACAAAATGCTGGGAGCAAATGGAAGAAAGATCTGTTCATACTTATTTCAGAGTGTGTTGGGGGACTTCTCCAAAAATGAGGGAGCTAACATGTGCCATGTTCCTCCCCCTGCCCGCCCCCATCCCTAGCACAAATACAGAGCCACCTGCTAGAGACAGCCCTGCACAGACACTTGCTACCTAATTTGCTAGCAGTATGCCATGCCCACGAGTTCTCCTGAGGACTCCCAACTCCAAGCCTGCTAGCCTTGCCATTGGGCTTGGGAAAATTTTATTAAAGCCTTATGCAGGTCACACCCAGCAGATGAGTACACAGCTGCTGCCTCACATCATGTCCAGCAACGCCTGGCTACTATGCAGCACCCATCTATCAAGCAGCACCAGTTACTGGGCCTAGCTACATACCAAGCTTATCGTCATGTCCCTGGCTGCCCCCATGCATAGCCACTGTAGTGCTTTATGGGACCAGACATAGGTCAAGCCGCTCAATGCAATTTTACCTTGCATCCAAATTCCCTGGCAGGCGCACCCCATCAGAAATGGCCTGCCTAGATCCCACTAACACCACATAGAGGAAGCACCGCCCAAAAGAGCAGTGAGCCAGTGCAGATAACTTAGGGAACACAAAGACCCCATCAAACATAACAGCATTCATATTATAGCAGTCCCAGAAGATGATGAGGGAGCAGAAAATTTATGTGAAGAAATACAAGCTGAAAACTTCCCCAATCTGAGAAAGGAAAGGGATATCCAGACCCAGGAGGCACAGAGGATTCCCATCAGAATCAACAAAAGCAGACCCACACCAATGCATATTTTAATTAAATTGGTAAAATATAAAGATAAAGAAAAACAAAGCTAAAAGCAATAAGACAAAAGAATACAGTAGCAGGAGATATTTTAGAAACTTAACAAGCCAGAAAAGAGTGGCAAGATATATTGACTGTGCTGAATGGGAAAAATCTACATCCAAGTAAGCTCTATTCAGCAAGACTATCATTCAGAAGAGGAGAGATAAAGAGTTTCCCAGACAAACAAAAACCAAAGGAGTTCATGACCACTAAACTAGCGTTGTAAGAAATATTAAAAGGGACTCTATGACCAGAGTCAAAAGGAAGCCAAAAGTGGCAGTATAAAAATGAATATTATGTAAATAGTTAGTCAAAGATCTCACACACAAAAAAGATATAATAACATATTAATAAACATAAGGAGTGGAAGAGAAAAGAATGGGCTCCAACTTAAACAACAATTAACTTATTATAGATTGTTCTATGCAAAAGAGGTTAATAGTAACACAAACTTAATAGTAACCATATATCAAAAACCACTAATAAATACCCAAAGAATAAAGAGGAAGAAATCAAATATATCACTAAAGAAAATCATCAAAACATGAAAGACCAGAAAAATTTGGAGAAAACCTTCAGAAACAACCACAAAACAAATAGTATAATGACAAAGGACATATCTATCAATAATTAATTTGAATGTAAATAGACTAACCATTCCAGTGAAAGAAATAGGGGATAGAATGGATAAGAAATCAAGACCCATTTATATGCAGCCTACAAGAGACTTAATTTATACTTAAAGATACCTTCCAATTGAAAGTGAAGTGATGACGGGATGCCTGGGTGGCTCAGCAGTTGAGGGTCTGCCTTTGGCTCAGGGCCTGATCCCGGATTTCTGGGATCGAATCCCACATTGGGCTCCTTGCACGGAGCCTGCTTCTCCTCCCTCTGCCTATGTCTCTGCCTCTCTGTGTATCTCTCATGAATAAATAAATAAAATCTTTACTAAAAAAAATGAAGAAAAGAGTGAGGTGATGGAGAAACATCTTTCATGCAAATGAGATGTCAAAAGAAAGCCAGGGCACCAATACTTACATTGGACAAAACAGACCTTATTTAAAGAAGACTATATAAAATAATAAAGGGGACATGCAACAAGACGATGTAACAATCATATTTGTGCACCCTGGGATGCCTGGTGGCTCAGTGGTTGAGTGTCTGCCTTCAGCTCAGGGGATGATCCCTGAATCCAGGATAGAGTCCCACATCGGGTTCCTTGCACAGAGCTGGCTTCTACCTCTGCCTGTGTCTCTGACTCTTTCTGTGTGTGTCTCTCATGAATAAATAAATAAAAACTTTAAAAAAATTGTGCACCCAAAAAAGGAGCACCCAAGTATGGAGAACTGTTAAAAACAAACATAAAGGAATTAATCAATAATGATACAATAATAAAGGCCTTTAACACCCCCTTATATCAATGGATAGATCATTGAAACAAAATCCACAAGGAAACAATGGCCTTGAATGACACATTGGAACAGACGGACTTAAGAGACATATTCAGAAAATTCCATCCTAAAAGAGTAGAATACACATTCTTTTCAAGTGCACACAGAATATTCTCCAGAATAGATCACACATTAGCCACAAAACCAAGCTCAACAAATCCAAGAAGGTTGAAGTCATACCATTAAAATTTTCTGACTGCAATGCTATGAAACTAGAAGTCAATTACCAGAAAAAATCTGGAAAGAGCACAAGTACATAGAGATTAAACATGCTACTAAATGATTAATAGGTCAACCAGAATATCAAAGAAGAAATCAAAAAGTATATGGAAACAAATGAAAATGAAAATACAACAGTCCAAAACCTTTGGGACACAGCAAAAGCAGTTCTAAGGGAGAAGTATATGGCAATACAAGGCCTACCTCAAGAAGCAAGAAAAAAGCAATCTAGCCTCACACCTAAAGGAGCTAGGAGGCAAAATAAGCATAAGAAACAAAACCTAAAACCAGAAGTAGAAGAAAAGAAATAATAAAGATTAGAACAGAAATAAATGATATAAAAATAAACAAACAAAAGAACAAATCAATGAAACCAGGAGCTAGTTCTTTGAAAAAAAACAATAAAATTGATAAACCTCTAGCCAGACTTATTAAAAAAAGAAAAGAGAGAGAAGAGAGAGAGAGAGAGAGAAAAGATGGACATAAATAAAACCATAAATAAGAGAGGAGAAATAACAAATACTACCATAGAAATACAATTATAAGAGAATATTATGATGAACTATATGCCAACAAATTGAACAGCTTAGAAGAAATAAATAAAGTTCTAGAAATACTATATATAGAAGGCCCTACGGAACATCAAAAAACTGCCAGAGCTGATAAATGAATTCAGTAATGTTGCAGGATACAAAATCAAGGTACAGAAATCTGATGCATTTCCATATACTAATAATGAAGCACCAGAAAAAGAAATTAGGAAAACAATCCCATTTATAACCATACCAAAAATAATGATAGCTAGGTATTAATATAACCATAGAATTGAATGGCCTATACTGTGAAAGTATAAAACACTGATGAAAGAAATTGAAGATGACACAAAGAAATGGAAAGACATTCCATTTCTCCATTTGTCCTCATGGATTCAAAGGACAAATATTGTTAAAATGTCTCTGTTACCCAAAGCAATCTATAGATTTAATGCAATGCCTATCAAAATACCATCATTTTTCACATAGCTAGAACAATCCTAAAATTTGTATATAACCACAAAAGACCATGAATAGCCAAAGCAATATTGAAAAAGAAAAGCAAAGTTGGAGTCATCACAATTCCAGACATTACCTGTAGAAATCAAAACAATATGGTACTGGTACAAAAACAGGCATAGATCAATAGAACAGAATAAAAAACCCAGAAATGAACCCACAACTACATGGTCAATTATAGCTTCAAAAAGCAGGAAGGAATATCCAATGGAAAACAAAACAAAACAGTCTCTTCAACAAATGGTCTTGGGAAAATTGGACAGAAACATGCTAAAATGAAACTGGACCACTTTCTTACACCAATCACAAAAATAAATTAAAAATGGATGAAAGACATAAATGTGAGACCTGAAACTATAAAAATTCTAGAAGAGAACACATGTAGTAACCTCTTTAACATCAATCATAGCAACTTTTTTCTAGATATATCTCCTGAAGTAACAAAAATAAAGCAAAAAGCAAAATAAAAATTGAGAGCAAAAAATTGAGACTACATCAAAATAAAAAGCTTCTGCCTGTGAAGGAAACAATCAACAAACTAAAAGGAAACCTACAGAATGGAAGAAGATATTTGCAGAGGACACATTCGATAAACAGTATCCAAAATATAGAAAGAACTTACTAAACTCAACACCCCAAAAATCCAAATAATCCAGTTAATAAATGGACAGAAGACATAAACAGACACTTCTCCAAGAAAAAAAAAAACACATACAGATGGCCAACAAACACGTGAAATGATATTTATCATCACCATCAGGGAAATGCAAATCAAAACTCCAATGAGATATCATCTCACACCTGTTCCAGTGGCTAAAATAAAAAACACAAGAAACAACAGGTGTTGATAAGAATATGGAGAAAAAGAAACCTTCTCTCACACTTTGTAGGAATGTAAAGTGGTGCAGCCACTGGAAAACAGTATGGAGGTTCTTCAAAAAATTAGAAATAGAACTACTCTAAGATCTAACAAAGACAGTATGGAGTATTTACCCAAAGAATTTTAAAAAGACCAATTCTAAGGATATGTACACCCTTATGTTTATAGCACCATTATTTATAATGGCCAAATTATGGAGGCTGCCAAAGTGTCCATCCACTGATGCATGGATAAAGAAGAATTGGGGTGTGTGTGTGTCTGTGTGTGTGTGTGTGTGTATAATGTATATTATTCAGTGATAAAAAGTAATATCATCTTGCTATCTTCAATGATATGGATGGAGCTAGAGAGTATAATGTTAAGTGAAATAAGTCAGTCAGAGAAAGACAAATACCATATGATTTCACTTATATGTGGCATTTAAGAAACAAAATAAATGAGCCATGAGGAAAAAAAAAGAAAGAGCGAGAAACCAGGAAACAAACTCTTAATTATAGACAACAAACTGATGGCTACCAGAAGGGAAGTAGAGATGTGTTAAAATAGGTGGTGGGAATTAGGGAGTACGCTTGTCATAATAAGCACCTGGTGATGTACGGAATGTTAAATCACTATATTTTACCTTTGAAGTTATAATACTATATATTAACTGCAATTAAAATTAAAATTAAAGCTTTAAAAAAAGACATGATAAGGACACCTGCGTGGCCCAATGGTTGAGCTTTGGCTTAGGGTGTAATCTCGGGGTCCTGGGATCGAGTCCTACATGAGGCTTCTCGCAGGGAGCCTGCTTCTCTGCCTATGTCTCTGCCTCTTCTCTGTGTCTTTGTGTCTCTCATGAATAAAAAAATAAAATCTTAAAAAAAAAGACTGAGAAAAGCCAGTTATAAAATGCATTCAAAAAGGGGTTTTTTGGGGGGCGGGGCAAGATGGCGGAAGAGTAGGGTCTCCAAGTCACCTCTCGCCACCACTTACCTAGATAACTTTCAAATCATCCTGAAAACCTATGAATTCAGCCGGAGATTTTAAGAGAGAACAGCTGGAACGCTACAGAGAGGAGTTTACGCTTCTAACAAGGTAGGAAGACAGAAAATAAATAAATAAATAAATAAATAAATAAATAAATAAATAAATAAATAAAATCATAAATAAATAAAATCATAAATAAATAAATAAATAAATAAATAAATAAGAATAAGGTGGGTGAGCCCCCCCCCCCCCCGCCCCCAGGAGCCAGGCTAAGCTGGGCGGCAAAAGCCTCGGGACGGGAAAGCCCAGTCTTGGAGAAACGGGAACTTTAAAAATCTGCACCAGATTCTTCCCGGAGGGAAGGAGGCTCGCAGAGAACTCGGGCAGGATCCCAGGAAGGGCAGGGGAGCCCCCAGGTTCCCGGGGTCACTAACAGAGGAAGGGCACCCGGGGAGAGCGGCACACACTGTGGGCCCAGCGGGTAAAGGGCTGGAGCGCCCCCGCGGGCCTCGGGAGAAGCTCAGGCTGCAGTTCCCCCCAGGAAGGGGCTGTGGGGCCCCGGGAGCTGCAATTCCAGCAGCACAGGCCCCAGATCCCAGGGCGCTGGGGGACACAGGCAGGATCCTGTGCTCCCCTCCGGATGGGCAGAGGCAAGGAGGACACAGGACAGTGAGGACACTCCTGCTGCCAGGAGCCCCAAGCTGTGCAGATCATTGCCCCCCACCCCCAGAGCATCAGGCCCCTGTGGACTGGGAGACTGCGGTAGTTACTGTGGGGGCTGACTCCAGGGCTGGAGAGCTGGCCAATGCAGTTGTTCCTCCTGGTGTCACCCTGTGCCTGGGACAGAGTGGGGCTGCCAGGGAACAGAGGCCTCACAGGGTAAACAGCTCCCACTGAGCCTGGCACGAAGGGTGGGGCAGGGGTGGGGCAGCTCCCCCAGGTGCACACACCTGAGAGTCAACACAGCAGGCCTCTCCCCCAGAAGACCAGCTGGAAGGACAGGGGAAGAGCAAGTTCTTGACCAAGCAGTGCTGGAAAATTCCAGGGGAAATCGAGGGATTTATAGTATATAGAACCAGAGGATACCCTGTCTCGCTTTTTTTGTTTTGTTTTGTTTTTGTTTCTTTGCCCTTTTTTTTTTCTTTCTTTTCTCAACACAACTCGTTTTTAGCCACTCTGCACTGAGCAAAATAACTAGAGAGAAGAACTCACCAAAAAAAGAAAGAATCAGAAACAGTATTCTCTGCCAGAGAATTTGGATTACAATTCGATGTCAGAAAGCCAATTCAGAAGCACAATTATAAAGCTACTGGTGGATCTGGAAAAAAAGCATAAAGGATTCAAGAGACTTCGTGACTGGAGAAATTATATCAAATCAGGCCAACATTAAAAAATCAATTAAATGAGATGCAATCCAAACTGGAGGTCCTAACGATGAGTGTTCATGAGGTAGAAGAACGAGTGAGTGACATAGAAGACAAGTTGATGGCAAGGAAGGAAGCTGAGTAAAAAAGAGAAAAACAATTAAAAGACCATGAGGAAAGGTTAAGGGAAATAAATGACAGACTCAGAAGGAAAAATCTATGTTTAATTGGGGTTCCAGAGGGCACTGAAAGGGAGAGAGGGCCAGAAAGTGTATTTGAACAAATCATAGCTGAGAACTTCCCTACTTGGGGAGGTAAACAGGCATTCAGATCCAGGAGAGAGAGATCTCCCCTAAAATCAATAGAAACCATTCAACAACTTGACATTTCATAGTGAAACTTGCAAATTCCAAAGAGAAAGAGAAAGTCCTTAAAGGAGCAAGAGACAAGAGATCCCTAACTTACATCCAGAGAAGTTTTAGATTAATAGCAGACCTCTACACAGAGACCTGGCAGCCCAGAAAGGCTGGCAGGATATATTCAGAGTCCTAAATGAGAAGAACATGCAGCCAACAATACTCTATCCAGCAAGGCTCTCAATCAGAATAGAAGGAGAGATAAAGAGCTTCCAAGATAGGCAGAAACTGAAAGAATATGTGACCTCCAAAGCAGCTCTGCAAGAAATATTAAGGGGGACTCTGTAAAAGAAAGAGGAAGTCCAAGGAAACAATCCACTAAAACAGGACCTGAATAGGTATTATGATGACACTAAACTCATATCTTTCAATAGGAACTCTGAATGTGGGTAGGCCAAATGATCCCATCAAATATTTCAGCCTGGATAAAAAAAGCAAGACCCATCTATTTGCTGTCTACAAGAGACTCATTTTAGACCTAAGGACACCTCCAGCCTGAAAATAAAAGGTTGGAGAACCATTTACTCTCAAATGGTCCTCAAAAGAAAGCTGAGGTAGAAATCCTCATACCAGATAAATTAAAGTTACCCCAAAGACTGTAGTAAGAGATGAAGAGGGACACTATATCCTACTTAAAGGATCTATCCAACAAGAGGACCTAACAATCATGAATATTTATGCCCCTAATGTGGGAGCTGCCAAGCATATCAATCAATTAATAACCAAAGTTAAAACATACTTAGATATTAATACACTTATACTGGGATTTCAACATGACTCTTTCTGTAATTGACAAATCTTCTAAGCACAACATCTCCAAAGAAACAAGAGCTTTATTTTTATTTTTATTTTTTTAAATCAAGGGATTATTTTTTATTTTTTTAATTTTTATTTATTTATGATAGTCACAGAGAGAGAGAGAGAGAGAGAGGCAGAGACACAGGCAGAGGGAGAAGCAGGCTCCATGCACCGGGAGCCCGACGTGGGATTCGATCCCGGGTCTCCAGGATCGCGCCCTGGGCCAAAGGCAGGAGCTAAACCGCTGTGCCACCCAGGGATCCCCAGAAACAAGAGCTTTAAATGATACACTGGACCAGATGGATTTCAGAGGTATTTACAGACCTTTACATCCAAACACAACTAAATACACATTCTTCTCAAGTGCACATGGAACTTTTTCCAGAATAGACCACATACTGGGTCACAAATCAGGTCTTAACAGATACCAAAGATTGGGATTGTCCCATGCATATTTTCAGACCATAATGGTTTGAAACTTGAAATCAATCACAAGAAGAAATTTGGAGAAACTCAAACACGTGGAAGTTAAAGAGCATCCTGGTAAAAGATGAAAGGGTCAACCAGGAAATTAGAGAAAAATTGAAAAGATTCATGGAAACTAATAAAAATGAAGGTACAACTGTTCAAAATCTTTGGAATACAGCAAAAGCTGTCCTGAGAGGAAATACATCGCAATACAAGCATCCATCCAAAAACTGGAAAAAACTCATATACACAAGCAAACCTGGCACCTAAAGGAACTAGAGAAAGAACAGCAAATAAAACCTACACCAAGCAGAAGCAGAGAGTTAATAAAGATTCGAGCAGAGCTCAATGAAATAGAGACCAGAAGAACTGAGCAGATCAACACAACCAGGAGTTGGTTCTTTGAAAGAATTAATAAGATAGATAAACCATAAGCCAGCCTTATTACAAACAAAAGAGAAAAGACTCTAATTAATAAAATCACGAATGAAAAAGGAGAGATCACCACCAATACCAAGGAAATACAATTTTAAAAACATATTATGAGCAGCTATATGCCAATAAATGAGGCAATCTAGAAGAAATGGACGGATTTCTGGAAAACCACAAACTACTAAACCTGGAACAGCAAGAAATAGAAAACCTGAACAGAACAATAACCAGAGAGGAAATTGAAGCAGTCATCAAAAACCTCCCAAGACACAAAAGTCCAGGGCCATATGGCTTCCCAGGGGAATTCTATCAAACTTTTAAAGAAGAAACGATACATATTCTACTAGAGTTGTTCTGAAAGATAGAAAGAAATGGAATACTTCCAAACTCATTCTATCAAGCCAGCATCATCTTAATTCCAAACCAGACAAAGACCCCACCAAAAAGGAGAATTATAGACTAATATCCCTGATGAACATGGATGCAAAAATTCTCAACAAGATACTAGCCAATAGGATCCAACAATACATTAAGAAGATTAATCACCATGACCAAGTAGGATTTATCCATGGGATGTAAGGTTGGTTCAACACTCATAAAGCAATCAATGTGATAGATCATATCAACAAGGGAAAAAACAAGAACCATATGATCCTCTCAATAGATGCAGAGAAAGCATTTGACAAAATACGCAGCCATTCCTGATCAAAACTCTTCAGAGTGTAGGGATAGAGGGAAAATTCCTCAGAATCTTAAAAGCCATCTACAAAAAGCCCACAGCAAATATCATTCTCAATGGGTAAACACTGGGAGCCCTTCCTCTAAGATCAGGAACAAGACAGGGATGTCCACTTTCACTACTGCTATTCAACATAGTACTAGAAGTCCTAGTCTCAGCAATCAGGCAACAGAAAGAAATAAAAGGCATTCAGATTGGTAAAGAAGTAGTCAAACTCTCCCTCTTTGCAGATGGCATGATACTGTATGTAAAAAAACCAAAAGACTCCTCCCCAAGATTGCTAGAACTCATATAGTAATTTGGCAGTGGCAGGATACAAAATCAATGCCCAGAAATCAGTGACATTTCTATACACAAACAATGAGACTGAAGAAAGAGAAATTAAGGAGTCAATCACACTTATAATTGCACCCAAAAGCATAAGATACCTCAGAATAAACCTAACCAAATAGGCAAAGGATCTATACTCTAAAAACTACAGAACACTTCTCAAAGAAATTGAGGAAGACACAAAGAGATGGAAAAATATCCCATGCTCATATATTGGAAGAATTAACATTGTGAAAATGTCAAGGCTACCCAGAGCAATTTACGCATTCAATGCAATCCCTATAAAAATACCATGGACTTTCTTCAGAGAGTTGGAACAAATTATTTTAAGAGTTGTGTGGAATCAGAAAAGACCCCGAAAAAAAAAAAAAAAGAAAAGACACCGAATAGGCAGGGGAATATTGAAAAATAAAGCCAGAGCCAGGGGCATCACAATGCCAGATTTCAGATTGTACTACAAAGCTGTGGTCATCAAGACAGTGTGGTACTAGCACAAAAAGAGACACATAGATCAATGGAACAGAATAGAGAACCCAGAAATGGGGCCTCAACTCTAAGGTCAACTAATATTCAACAAAGCAGAAAAGACTATCCACTGAAAAAAGGACAGCCTCTTCAATAAATGGTGCTGGGAAAATTGGACATCCACATGCAGAAGAATGAAACTAGACCATTCTAATGAAACTAGACCACTCTTACACCATACACAAAGATAAACTCAAAATGGATGAAAGGTCTAAATGTGAGACAGAATCCATCAAAATCCTAGAGGAGAACACAGGCAACACCTTGTTTGAACTTGGCCACAGCAACTTCTTGCAAGACACATGTATGAAGGCAAAGGAAACAAAAGCAAAAATGAACTATTGGGACTTCATAAGATAAAAAGCTTCTGGACAGCAAAAGAAACAGTCAACAAAACTAAAAGACAACCTACAGAATGGGAGAAGATATTTGCAAATAACATGTCAGATATAGGGCTAGTATCCAAGATCTATAAAGAACTTATTAAACTCAACAGCAAAGAAACCAATAATCCAATCATGAAATGGGCAAAAGACATCGACAGAAATTTCACAGAGAAAGATATAGACATGGCCAAAAAACACATGAGATAATGCTCCACATCACTGGCCATCAGGGGAATACAAATCAATACCGCAATGAGATACCACCTCACATCAGTGAGAATGGGGAAAATTAACAAGACAGGAAACAACAAATGTTGGAGAGAATGTGGAGAAAGGGGAACCCTCTTGCTCTGTTGGTGAGAATGTAAACTGGTACAGCCTCTCTGGAAACCTGTGTGGAGGTTTCTCAAACTGTTAAAAATAGCACTCTCCTATGACCCAACAATTGCATACTGGGGATTTACCCCAAAGATACAGATGCAGTGAAACAACAGGACACCTGCACCCCAATGTTTATTATAGCAGCAATGTCCACAATAGCCAAACTGTGGAGAAGCCTCGGTTTCCATCAAAAGATGAATGGATAAAGAAGATGTGGTCTATATATACAATGGAATATTAGCCATTAGAAACGACAAATACCCACCTTTTGCGTCAAGGTGGATGGAACTGGAGATTATAATGCTGAGTGAAATTAGTCAATTGGAGAAGGACAAACATTATAGGGTCTCATTCATTTGGGGAATATAAAAAATAATGAAAGGGATTAAAGGGGAAAGGAGAGAAAATGAGTGGGAAATATCAGTGAGGGTTACAGAACATGAGAGACTCCTAACTCTGGGAAACGAACAAGGGGTGGTGGAAAGGGAGGTGTTGGGTGTTGGGGTGACTGGGTGATGGGCACTGAGGGGGCACCTGACAGGATGAACACTGGGTGTTATGCTATATGTGGCAAATTGACTCCAATAAAAAAAAAGGGGAACATGTGAATGTGTGAACTTTAAATAAAATGTCTTAAATTTGTATTTTAAGTAAAAAAAAATATATTTCATATTCTTAAGTTAAATTTTTGATTCTGTACTTTATACAGTATTTTCAATCAGCAACCAACAAAAATAATAGTGTCAAATGTCCTAAACAAAACATGTCCAGCATAGATAGAAAAGTTTACTTAATGCTACCCTTCCTTTTCTGTTTTAGATTTTTTCTTTTCTTTAAGATATTTATTTATTTAAAAAAAAAAAAGATATTTATTTATTTATTTATTTATTTATTTATTTAGTATTCATTCATTCATTCATTCATGAGAGACACAGAAAAAGAGGCAGAGACATAGGCAGAGAGAGAAGCAGGCTCCCTGCAGGGAGCCCAGTGTGAGACTCGATCCCAGGTCTCCATCAGGGATCATGCCCTAAACTAAAGGCAGATGCTCAACCATTGAACCACCCCTGCATCCCTGTTTTAGATTTATTTATTTATTTATTTATTTATTTTAGTAAAGCTAATCCTTTTCAGCAACTAAAAATTTTACACTGCTTGTTATCAATCATATGCCTAAATATGCCTATTTTTTTTTTAATTGACAGCAAAATGGCAAATGGAGAGAGAGACAGAGACAGAGAAAGAGAAAGAGAAAGAGAAAGAGATACTGGTAGACAAGCTAAATGCGTAAAGAAATGATAAATTATAATTTTAGGGACTTTAAAATGGTCATTACTCACAAAAAATATTCTATTTGAAACAAGTCTGGACACTTAATATTTATGCTTTTATTTATATGGTTTATATTATCACAAATAAAATCTCTAGATTTTACTGATTCATCACAAACAGAAGAAAATGTTATATGTGTTGTCACTCTTATGCAATCATAGGCACGGTTAAAATAAATCAAAGCAAGAAAGCTAAACAAATTAAAACCTTTTTTATATTTTATCATTAGTTTTACAATCTTCGCTACCATCATGCTTCTGCATTTAAATATTTAAATTTCATATTCAAAATGCATTTTTCAGGGATCCCTGGGTGGCGCAGTGGTTTAGCGCCTGCCTTTGGCCCAGGGCGCGATCCTGGAGACCCGGGATCGAGTCCCACGTCAGGCTCCCGGTGCATGGAGCCTGCTTCTCCCTCTGCCTGTGTCTCTGCCTCTCTCTCTCTCTGTGTGTGACTATCATAAATGAATTTAAAAAATTAAAAAAAATGCATTTTTCAATTAATGAATAAAATGTATTATGACAAATGACATTCGTCCTGTCTTCCCCAATGACAATACTAAAGAAAAATAAGAAATTTCAACGTAAACATTTTATTTTCATCCTTTACACTAAGTATGCTTCACAAAACTTGCCTACAAATTGACACTTCTTTAGCTTTTTTAACCGTTTTTTTTTAAACTAAAACTACCCTTACAACCACAACAACTACAGCAGATAAAAACTGGAAATCAATGAATTTTTTAATATTTCTCAAAAATTGAGTTTGCAGAGCACACTGCCATCCCCCAAAGTAGAAGACAGTCGCAAACAGAGGATTACAAGTAATGCCAGTTTACCTGGGACAGAACAGTTGGAGTCACAAAGAACCTAAACACCTAAATAGTAACTTTAGGCATTGCTGGAGGCACAGTGTTGACTAGCATTAGAGTTAGTGACAGCTAGGGGGCTGCAAAGTTGTGACATACTTATAATTTTGTTGCTTTTACTTCCAGGAACTCCACTGACTTCTCACACTGATGAGTCAAGAAAAACCCTCAGGAGAAGGAGATATGTAACTGTGTGACAGGAGAAGGGGCTATGTGACCAAGGGGAAATGCACCCAGAGCTCTTTACATGGAGAGGCAATCTTGACAGAAGAAAATAATTTACCACAGTTTTATCCAACTTGAAGAAAGGAGAGTAACCCAGTTTCAACATTCATTAGACATCTGTTTCACCAAGGGGGGAGAAGGAGCTAAGGAATCTTTGTGAAGGTCACAGTCTAGGAACATAGGCCCATTAAAAGATTGATATTTAATCATAATATAGGGAAACAAAGTTTCACTTTTCTCTGCACCTTACTAACACATCAATAGAGTTGCTGTACAGTAACATTTAATCAGAGCAGAAAGAACATGGTGATATGCAGAAATTATTTAAGGAGTTTTTAGGGAAACAAAAAGACAACTGGTGAGGCAAAAATGAGAGCACTAGAAAAAAATAGAAGCCTATGACATTAAAAGCCATAATACATGTGAATCATAGCTCAAGTTCCACCCAGATGCACATAAAGCCACAAAAGGACTGTCTTGTCCCTTAACTAGTATACTATGTCCAGTTCTTAACAAGAATAATTACAAGGCATGCTAAAAGCAAGTAAAGGCACAGTCTGAAGAGGCAAAGCAAAGATTGGAACCAAATATGACTGAATTTTTGTAATTATCAACAAGTAATTTAAAATAACTGATTAATATGTCAAGGATCTATAGAAAAAAAGAGACATGTGAAAGTACATAGGTAATGCAAGCAGAGACATGGAAACTCTAAGAGTCAAAGGAAATGCTAGCAAATAAAATCATGGTAATAGAAGAATGTCAGTGATAGGCTTACCAAGCCAGGAATTAAACTGGAAATGAAAGTAAAAAAAAATAATTATAGAACAGAACCACAAAATATCCAAGAACTAATGTGCAATTTGAAAAGGCATAATAAAATGTATTAGGGCTACCAAGGGGGAAAAAAAAGAGAGATACAATGTAGATGTACTGGAAAAATAATGGCAAAGAATTTTATAAAAATTTTGACATTCAATCGAAAAAAAAAAATTCCACCAAGCTGGAATTCTAAAACCAGGGAAATTATCCTTCAAAAGTGATGAAGGAATACTTTTTCACACAAGCAGACATTGAGAGAATTCATTGATGGCAGACTTGTACTAAAAGAAATGTGAACAGAAGTTCTTCAAGGACAAGAAAATAATAACACAATTCAAAAACACAGTGAAGCAACTTAACTATATCCAGTAAGAAAGTTATAATAAAAAAGACAGACAGTAGCAAATTTGGAGAAAGACGTGTATTAATTAAGTCCCTTATCCACTGCTGGTGGGTATTTAAGATGGTACATCTACTTGAAAAACATTTTGGAAGTTCCTCAATAAGTTAAATATAGGGTTAGAATGTAACTAGGCAATTTCATTCCTAGATATATGACCAAGTTCATTGCAAATATTTCATGCAAAGACCTGTAAACACGTGCTTATAGCAGCATTATGGTAACAGATAAAAAGTGGAAAATAAAAGTAAATGTTATAAAGTTGTGATTGTATATGCTAAAGATGGCATCATCAATAATACAATGGGATGTTATTCAGCCAATAAAGGAATGATATATGCTACAATGTTGATGAACTTTGAAAACATTAAACAGTGAAAGAAGCCAGAACCTAAGGCCACATATTGTACAATTCCGATATATGCAATTTTTAGAACAGGCAAATTTACAGAGACAGGAGGTAAAGTAGTGGTTTCTAGGGGTAAGTGTAAGACGTTTTGGGACTGACTTCTAAGAGGTTTGAATTTTCTTTTCTGGTGATGATCATTTCCTATCATTACAAAATGCTGATGATTGTGAAACTTTCCAAATATACTAAAATGACTTGGTCACTTTAAAATGGTGAATGGCATGCTCTGTGCATTAATATTAAAAAAAAAACCCATAATGAGAGTACATTTTATTTCTACTAGAATTAAAAACAAAAAATGAAATAAATCTATGAAAAATAAATGATAAAATATAAGATGATTTATTATTTTTAATGATTATAAATTATCTTAAAAAGTGGAAATGTTAAATCATTTCATTTCAACTTAATGTTTCATTAGTCATCAAGGATGAAAATGTAAACTTGCACAATTTTAGAACAAAGTCATCGACATCCAATTAAACAGAAGAGAGACTATTACTTTAGCTGGAATCTTTTCCAGATTATCAGTGTGTAGTAATCAGCCTAAAAAGTCTAAGTCTCTTATTTGGATAGCAATTACTCTTTTCAATAAGTAAAAAAGAATTCCTTTGCACTATTTGGTATATCCTGATGGAAAGACAAGCTGTCATTTTAGTTTCTGCAGTTATGTTTGGAAATTTAGCCTTACTGGGGATCCCTGGGTGGATCAGCGGTTTAGCGCCTGCCTTCGGCGCAGGGTGTGATCCTGGAGTCACGGGATCCAGTCCCGCATAGAACCCATGCAGAGTTCCCTGCATGGAGCCTGCTTCTCCCTCTGCCTGTGTCTCTGCCTCTCTCTCTCTCTGTCTCTCATGAATAAATAATATAATAAAAATATTTAAAAAAAATTTAGCCTTATTGATAGAAGAGTCCCTTAAAGAACACATTACAGAAAAGAAAGCTACACTGTCAAACAAGTTAGCAAATATATCAGCATTCAAACTTTATCAGTCTGCAATAAGAGTAGATAATTTCAAAGGCACCTCTTTACAAAATATAAATCTTTGATCGTTAGCTTGAGAGACTTTTCATAGCCTAAATTCTTTTAAAAGTTCTTAATGCTAACATACTAAAAGTTCTTAAGGCTAATATACTAAAATTATAACAGTATTTGATCTCTATTTCATTATATAACCATATCACCAGCTTGAAATATAGTCCTTTTACTTCCCTAATTATTTTTTTTACTTCCCTAATTAATTAAAACATAATAAACATTTTCAAATATCCAAATCATATAACTAAAAATGGTTTTTATTTTCATAGCAAATGGAACTACTGGAAATATATACTATCTAATTCTATTCCTTAGATTAATTGTTTTAATAATAGTAATAATCCTCCTTTTTTATATGTATTTTTTCTTTAGTTATTTTTAGGTTATATATATCAATTTAATGAAAACTCTTATGCAAATTTAAAATTAAGCTTAAGATTTATTGGTACTTTTAAATATTAAAATATAATAAAGAAGGTTTCAATTCAATAGATACTAAGCTTGTGAAAGTCCAAATCTTCACATTCAATAGTCATAGCTTCATATAATTAAGTTATAAACAAAAATTGTTGAGGATGGATGTTTGTAATAATGTGGCTCTGCCTACACAGGGAATAATTCATTTTAGCTTGTTCTCAGTTGTCACTAAAAATTGAGGACCATAAAATGCATCTTAATTTTTGTTTAAGGCATTTGTTTTATAAATATTTCACACAGGTTTTTTTTTACAAAAAAATAAATAAATAAACTTTTAGCAAGCAAAACACTGGATTTCTAAATCTGCAAGAAGGGTAATAATTGAAAGAATAATAATTAATATTTCTCAATGTAGAAATTACCTTGGGCTTCTTAACTTATCTTGTCATGACTTGCCATAGTACTTTTGATTGCCATTTAATAAGATATTACTTATTATTGGTTTGTGATATTGCCATTTTCATCACACTGTTGTTTTAATAAGGCTGTATCACAAGATTAGTGTGGAGTAAATGGTAATAAATAACAGCCAAAAAGTAGAGTTTGAATTTATCTTTTTTATAAGAGTATATTTGATAGTTTTACTAGGGAAAAATATATCCAACACATTCTTCTTAGCATCATTTTTTTTTTTTAAGTAGAAGATCAAAAAATGGTGGAAATCCTTTACTTTTCCAGTTCACAAAAATGGTTAAAATGTATTATCAGAGAAGTAAGATAAAGCAAGAATATTTAATAAATTTACATCTTG
The DNA here is from genome assembly GCF_018345385.1 of Vulpes lagopus. Classification (NCBI taxonomy): domain Eukaryota; kingdom Metazoa; phylum Chordata; class Mammalia; order Carnivora; family Canidae; genus Vulpes; species Vulpes lagopus. The sequence goes on from NC_054839.1 coordinate 26,476,831, forward strand.
GGACGTCTCTTATTTTTATGAATGAGGTGATGAAAATTTACCTTTTTATTAACTCTGATGTTGACAAGGAAAATTAAGTATAATTTTTTAAAATTCAATTTTTGAGCTTTATTGAGATCCACTTGGCATATATAATTGTATAAGTTTAACATGCATGCAGTGATTATATGAACATATTCACTGCACATAGTCTGGCCATTTAATTTCATAGACTTTTCAATATAGCATGTTTATTCATTTATTGTTTTTACTTTTATGACAGGCAATATGTCAACTTTGTTTCAATACACTTTTGATTCTTGCATTACAAAACCTAATTCTTTTTTGTGCAAGCAATATAACTAGTTATAAATCTGGTTCTTGGGATGTCTGGGTGGCTCAGCGGTTGAGCATCTGCCTTTGGCTCAGGGCCTGATCCTGGAGTTCGAGGATTCAGTCCCACATCTGGCTCCCCCACGTGGAGCCTGTTTCTCCCTCTGCCTGTGTCTGCCTCTCTCTGTGTCTCTCATGAATATATAAATGAAATCTTAAAAAAAATCTGGTTTTCCTAATCTTTCTTACAAGTAAATTGTCCATTGTTCAAATAACATTGTCCAACAGTTTCAACAAAAAGTACATCAATAACAATAAACACAAATGAAATTCTTCTAGTGATTTATATGAAAGTTTACTTTTCTGAAATAGATTTCAAAGGTTTTATATGTGTAATTTCCACCCATATTTTTCTTTTCTGGAAGATGACAATAATGGTTGGAGCTGCAGCAGTCATCTTTGTTCAATGAGAGAAAGGCTGGGAGAATTATAGGGCCATTTCCTTGATAACTGAACTGCTAAAATGACATTAATGCTATGTTCACTCAGTGTGTTCTTGCACAAAAAGTACAAATATAAATACAAAATTCATTGAATTAGTTTATTACAAAGAATAAAAGCTGATAACATCCAAAATTTATTTATTTATAATTTTTTATTTATTTATGATAGTCACACAGAGAAAGAGAGAGAGGCAGAGACACAGGCAGAGGGAGAAGCAGGCTCCATGCACCGGGAGCGCAACGTGGGATTCGATCCCGGGTCTTCAGGATCGCGCCCTGGGCCAAAGGCAGGCGCCAAACCGCTGCACCACCCAGGGATTGCAACATCTACAATTTAAAAAGTCTCCTTTTTGAAGGACAAACAGTGTATGTTCTCATTCATTTGGGGAATATGAATAATAGTGAAAGGGAATATAAAGGAAGGGAAAAGAAATGTTGGGAAATATCAGGAAGGGAGACAGAACATAAAGACTCCTAACTCGGGGAAACGAACTAGGGGTGGTGGAAGGGGAGGAGGGCGGGTGTTGGAGGGGAATGGGTGACGGGCACTGAGGTGGACACTTGACGGGATGAGCACTGGGTGTTTTTCTGTATGTTGGTAAATTAAACACCAATAAAAGTTAATTAAAAAAAATAAATAAATAAAAAGTCTCCTTTTTATACTTTGATTAATAAGTTATATATATATATATATATAAACTTTTTTTTTTTTAATTTTTATTTATTTATGATAGTCACAGAGAGATAGAGAGAGAGAGGCAGAGGCACAGGCAGAGGGAGAAGCAGGCTCCATGCACCGGGAGCCCGACGTGGGATTCGATCCCGGGTCTCCAGGATCGCGCCCTGGGCCAAAGGCAGGCGCCAAACCGCTGCGCCACCCAGGGATCCCTATATATATAAACTTATTCACCAGCTCTTCATATGAAATTTGTATGACTATAGGCAGGTTAGATGATGTTGAATATTATAACTATACACATATATGATTATATCTAATGTGTGTCCTATATGAGTAGACTTTTAAAATGTCAAATTTGAAAATTAGAAATATCTTTAATACCTGGAGAAGACTGAAATCAGTAATAGACATAATATGAAACATAAAATGATACATATTATACATATGTATATTAAAAATATTGAAGATGATACATATACAGAAAATTTAAGAAAAATATTAAAATGTCAGAAAAATATGGCAAGATAACAGAAAGGAAATAAATTTATTTTTTTTTAATTTTAGTGGGGTTTTTTTTTCACTTTAGAAAAGCTAGAGTAAGGTGCTTTCTTTTGTGATATGCTACATTTATTAAGTGTTAATGTCAATGCCATAATTAGTTACATGCCACACCATCATGCTACATATAAATATGGGCATTAAGAGACCAAAATCTCCTGGGCAAAGATATTCAGCCTCTTACTTTGCTAAGCATTTGCCTTAAAACAATTATTTTATTTAATTAAACAAATAATTTTGATCATATACTCAATTTTCACCACTGAGTTCATTTCTTGAGATAGAGAAAATGACTATAAACAAACTCTGACATTAAAGAGAATGTAGTCTTCTGAGGAAATTTCAGTCTCTTGAATTTTAATGGATTTTTTTCCAGTAAATAAACTATGTAGAGACTGAAGATTTAATGGACTGTACCATATATTTCAATGACTCTCAGAGATATTTAGTTGACACAGGTTATCTTTCCTGAATTGAACACCTTTGTCAGAGATTGTATGGGGACTCCTGATTTTTAACTTGCAGATTGAAGAGCAGGAAGGAATTCAGTTATCAAAGCAAACATGAATTGGAATGATGAAAGCAGATATCTCTAAAAATCAGTATATTGATTCTGGAGAAATGGAAAATACTTAGACTTGCTGATGTAATCAAATCTATCTTTTGGCCTACTTGGATTTTCTTTCTATCTAAAACTGAACTATATTAAATATAAATGAGAAAAAGAAAATAAAAGTAAATATGAAGAAGCCAAAAACATATCTATTAAAGATAATTCATTAAATAAAAATATTATTCAAAAATTTGGGAGCATATATTTTATGATTAATGATTTTAACAAAGTATGGAAATAGATAAAATAGACCTGTATATATTCAAAAACAGTACTTCTTGACTAATATAATTGTATATATAAATTATATAAATTTTGCATTAAAAAAAGTATCAAGAGCAACTAACTTACAAAGACTGAGCCTTCCCAAAGAAAAAGAGATTCTAATCAAGACAGCAAGAAAGAAACCTGCCTGAGCCTACTGTCTTATAGAATTTTGACACCAAATTCCAACATTAGCTCTTACACAAAATCAGCCTTCTGGCCTGACCAATTTTGGACTTGCCAACCTCACAATGTATCACAGGAGCCAAATTCTTAAAACAAAGAAAGTAGTAAATAAATAAATCCAGACAGATGAAAAACAGAAGAAAAGATGGAAGGAAGGGAGAAGGATAGAAAAGAAAAAGATATCCAGATATCCATATCTGTACATGGATAAATAATATCAGCATGTACAGATATATATATGGGTATAATTGGATAAATAATATCAGCATGTATAGATAATAGATTTGGGTATAATTGGGTAGATAGCTCATTATCTTATTGCTTCTCCATTGGCCCCTCATAAAAAAAATTGTAAAAACTGATTCACAAGTGTTTCAGTAGTGATGATTTTTCATGTTACCAAAATAATAACATGAATTATGTTTCCCTAGAATCAAAGAAAATCATTTGTGTATTTTTCCCTTATTACATTTTCAAGTATAGTCATTCTCCATCAGACACCTTGCAATTATTTACATTTCCAAGACAATTGTCTTTTTTCTCAGTTTCTTTATAAGTTTGATCTTCTTTACTTCACAACTTTCTGCATTTTTAAGTTACTTTTTTCTGAGTTTTTTTTTAACAAATGTGAGTAATTTTTCATAAATATAAATGCTTATTTAATGCTATTTAATTCAAGTTCTTTGTGGATGGATGAGTAGATATATTTTCATTTTGGTTTGCTATTTTTCAAATGTGATTCCTGTTAAAGTTCTCAAGTTGTGTACATTATAACTAGAATAAGGGCCCTAGTCTATAGCAATCACAGTCAATTCTTTTTGGAGCATTCACATTTTCCTAAAACCATGAACTCATCTGTTATTTACTGAATCACTGCAATGAGGGAGGCTACACATCAGCGGAACCACGTATAACCCCAAAGAAAGAAAAGTAGAGTTCTTACAGGATTTGGAGGGAGAGTTGTTTAGTTGACATTGTAAGGAAACAGTGATTTGATAGGCTGAAGCAAAGCACGGCATTGAGTAAAGGGGTTACCAGTAGATATGGATTGCAATTTGGCCCTGGGTCCTGTTTCCTTAGAGATTTTAAAATTTTGGTTGATGAGGAGTGTTGTGACCAGAAAGCAGGGAATTTCTTGGGATGTAAATCAAAACTGCTTAACTGTGCCAAAGTAACTTAGATTCTTCAGGCAGGGGTTAGTTAATTCTTACTGATGTAATTTCTGACAGTGTAGGGTTTTAGAGGACAGGGCTTACTCAATGAGTAAGAAAGTAGTCATCTTTCTCAGAGAAAGAGATCGTTATGTTACTTTATAAAGTATGTCTTTCAGGGAAATATTGTTGCCTGCCAACTTTGCAGCTGGTTTTGCATGTGTCTTTTACAATTTGAGTAATTTTTTACTTTCTCAGGAAGTAACTTCATGTACTCTCAGATTCATTTGCAGAACTAAAGAGAAAAGAATTTCTGAAGGAAGATAAAATATGTTCTCTAATATATTTGGTATCTGGCTACAGCCAGGAAAGTTTGAAAAACTCATACTTGCAGCAAAAATATAAAGCATATTATTAAAGAAGTTTTAAAGAAATTTATATATATATATATTTATTTATTTATTTACCAATATATATTTGTATATAAAACATATATATGTATATAAGCAAGGAAATTTGACATTATTAAACAGAAATACTTAAATTTACCAGTAATTTGTCACTCTATTATAGTGATAGGCAATGACAACTGAGTATACAAGAGGCAGAATTAAGGAAACATTGGAATGATATTAAACAAATATTCTCATCATAACTTTTTTCACTTATACTCAACAAAGATTATGATAAATATCAAAATCACATTGTTATGATATATAATTATTGCTTCTAATTTATTGAATATATGTCTAAAAACTATCATAAACTATGTTTAGTTTAGTGCCAAATCAAGATGAGAATGAGAAACTAATTTTCTTACATTGAGATTTTAAAAATAAAAATCCAACCATTCCAAGTGTAGTGATGTGGAGCTATTACATATTATGTACATTTCTGGTTAGAATATACAATGATGAAATCACTCTGGAAATTTGTTTTATATTATTACTGAAATTTGAATATTCACATATCCTGTGGCTTAAGAATTCTACTCTTAAGAATACATTTAAAAGAAATTCTTACATTTAAAACAGAAAATATGTGAAAGAATTTTTATAGCAGCCATATTCACAGTGTTTTTTTAAAAAAAGGAAACAACTGCCAATAATGGATTAGCGAACAAAAATATCATTTATAAAATATTCAACATTCAATAGTTGAATATATAGGAAAATTAGATTATCCTGAAAAAACAAATATTTATATATATATATATACACACACATATAGATTATATATATAAAAAGAAAGCTGATCAATAAAGAAACCAATTAATAAATATATAAATATAAAGGTTTTATTTCATATTTGAAGATAAGACATAGTCAAGTCTCTGAGAACTAAAGTCTCAGGTAAGATTACAGGTGTTTGATTAATAGTTTTATTTTTCTTGTTGTTTGAGTCATTTATCTTTCACAGGGTAACTTCTGTTTTCAGAACTGTTTGATATTATAGTTTCATTAGAAAGGAATTGTTCCCAATTTGTTCTTTCCTGTCAGGGTATGACCCTTCCTGATATAGTGTGGAAACCTAATTCCCGTACAGCAATGGATAGGTCAAGGGTCATACATGGGAAGCATGCCAATAGTCCTTGTGTTACAGTTACAATTCAGGTCAAGGAAAGAGAGCAAAGGTCAGAGCAGAATGTGGACTCTAGAATTTTAATAGAAAAACTATATTTAGCCACCTGAATTGGTAGTGTTATATAGAGTAGGTCAATTTTTTTTGGGTAAAACAAAAGTAGAAATGATATATGTGGTGCCTGGCATCTGAAGTCAATTTTAGTATACTTATCTTGATGTATTTCTAAAAAATCTATAAGGGAGATGTTCTCATATGGACAAATATGTTATGTTAATGTAAAACTAATGTTTGTTCCCATTCTTTAGGTGTGTTTTTATTCTCTTCATGGTGTCATTGAAGCACAAAGATTATATTAACTTTGATGTTGTTCAATAAATCATTTTTTTCTGATTATTATGATTTTATTCTTATATTAAAGAAGATTCTCCCTAACTCAAAGTAATAAAAATATAATCCTATATATTTTCTAAGACTTTTTTACACTTAGTTCTTATATTTAGACTGATGATTATTTGCATCAATGTGTGCAATGGTGTAAGAGAGGAATTTATGTATTTTACATATAGATATTTAGCTGTCACAGCACCATTTTTATTTACTTATTTATTTACTTTTATTATGATAAGAACACTTAAAATAGCTAAGTGGAACTAAACTAAAAAACTTCACAGCAAAGAAAATGATCAACAGAATGAATAGGCAACAACTTATAAAATGGGAGGAAATATTAGCAAACTGTACTTGATAAGGAGTTAATTAAGGAATTCACATAGCTCAATGTAAATAAATGTATAAATAAACAAAATATAATTTTAAAAATGAAGGAAGGACTAGAATAGATTTTTCTCCAAAGAAGACATACAAATGGCTATAGGACCATTTATTGAAAAAAACAAAAACAAAAAAACAAAAAAACAAAAAACAAAAAAAACAACACTGTTTTCCCATTCTGTTATTTTGACACCCGTGTTGAAAAATAATTGGCTATTTGAAATATATCCAAAACATGAATTTGGGTCACCTTTTAATTTATTCAGATCTTCCTAATTTCTTTTAATGTTTTTTTAGTTTTCTACCTATACAACTTGCATTTCTTTTGGTAAGCTTTTTCCCAATATTTTGTTCATATTGATATTATGGGATATGAAATATAATTAAAACAGTAGTGTATATAATATAATTAATTTTCATATTGATCTGTACCTTGATACTTGACTAAACTTATTAGATCAAATACATTTTTGTTAATTTTTTGGATTTTCTATATATATATGAAAACTGGACAACTATGAAAAAGAATGAAACTGGACTATTTTCTTTCACCATACACAAAATAAACTCAAAATGGATTAAAGACCTAAATGTGAGACAGGAAACCATGAATATCCTAGGAGTGAGTGCAGGCAGTAATTTCTCTAACACTGGACATAGTAACTTTTTTTCTAGATATACTCCTAAGGCAACAGAAATAAAATAAAATAAATTATTAGGACTACATCAAAATAAAAAGTTTCTGCACAGCGAAGGAAACAATCAACCAAACTATAAGGCAATCTACAGAATGGAAGAAGATATTTGCAAAGGACATATCTGATGAAGGGTTAGTATCCAATCCAAAATGTATAAAGAACTGATACAACTTAACACCCAAAACCAAATAATCCAATTAAAAATGGTCATAAGACATGAACAGATATTTCTAAAAGAAGACATACATATGGCCAAAAGACACAGACACTGGAAAAGATGTTCAGTGTCACTCATCATCAGGTAAATACAAATCAAATCTCAGTGAGATACCACCTAACAACTGTCAGAGTACCTAAAATCAACAACACAACTACAAGCGTTGATAAGGATATGGAGAGAAAGGAACGCTCCTGTGTCTCTGCCTCTGTGTGTGTGTCTCTCTTGAACAAATAAATTTTTTTTTTTTTTAAAGGAGGAGAGATAAAGCAGATGCTGGCCACACCCTCAGAGCCCTGCCCCAAGGGTTAACAGCCACACCTTCCCAATCACCCCTAGGGTTAACAGAACAAGAAAGGCCCAGCCATAAATCTGTCTAAAAAGTCACAAGGGGACTTCTGAGAGCTGCGTATGTGCACAGAAGGTGCAACTTGCCCTTAGGGTCACAGAAAAAGCTTATCAGAAGCTCATAAATATACAATACATATATAAATACAATTACAAAGAAATGCATCATAGGTAGGTACATGCACAGAAGCCAAAATGTTGTATAACCACAGGCTGTCAATCAAAAATGTCAATCAAAGGACTCCTAGGTGGCTCAGTGGTTGAGCAAATGCCTTCAGCTCAGGGTGTGATCCTGGAACCCTAGGATCCTGTCCCACATCCAGCTCTCCCCAGGAAGCCTGCTTCTTCCTCTGCCTATGTCTCTGCCTCTCTCTCTCTCTGTATCTTTCATGAATAAATAAAGTCTTCAAAAAATGTCAATCAAAGCCAAATTTACATGTACACAAAAGGCTTAAAAGAACGCAGCTAGAGCTTCTTGGTGCTATTGCCACTCTTGCTCCAGCAGTAGCTCGCTTTTACTCTTGAAAGTATTATATTTATTTACTCAGGAAATTCTGTCTTCCCATTCTTGTCTCAGGTCTCCATTCTTTGTTTGGTGGATCTGGGACAAGAATCGAGTGATCTGGTAACAAATCTAGTAATCTCACGACTGGGTATTTACCTGAAAAGTATAAAAATACTAATTCTAAGGGATACTTGCATCCGTATCTTTATTGTAGCATTACTTACAATAGCTAAATTTTGGAAGCAGCTCAAGTATCTATTGATAGAAGAATATATACAAAAAAAAAAAAGAATAGATACAGAAGAGGTGGAATGTATATATACAATGGAATATTAATCAGCCATAAAAAATAATGAAATCTTACCATCTGTAACAACAGGGATGGAGGTAGAGAATATAGTGCGAAATGAAATAAGTTAGAGAAAGACAAATAGTGTATTATCTCACATATATGCAGAAATTAAGAAATTAAACAACAAGAAAAAAAGAGAGAAAGAGAGACAAACCAAGAATTCCAAGACTTTGAAATGGATCATTATTGAATCTCTCTAGAAAAATAGAAAATGTTTATGAGAATATATAAAATAAACTGGATCTTCATTAAACAACATGTTGTTGAATTTATAATTGTTTCAAGCTTTCTGACTAAACCACTGATGTATGCCATTATTCATAAGCTACAAAAACAATATTACCATAAGTAATAAGAGTAATAATTACAATAAAACAGATCAAGTGTCATAACTAAAAAAGGGGTTATTAAATGATTCACTTCTTAGTGAAGATCAGAAAAATAATAAAGTTGGGCCCCTGGGTGGCGTAGTTGGTTAAGCATCTGACTCTTTTTGGCTCAGGTCAGGATCTCAGGGTCCTGAGATAGAGCCCTTATTTGGGGTCCCTGCTCAGTGGGGAGTCTGCTTAGATTCCCTCTTCTTCTCTCTCTGACCCTCCAATTTGTGCTCTCTCTCTCTAAATCTCTCAGATAAATAAGTAAATCACAAAAAAAAGAAAAATAATAAAGTAATAGAAAAGGCTGCCATGCTTTTTACTTTCTACAGTTCTGAAAATACTGATTCTAACAATTTCTGCCATTGTTTTCATTGCTTTTACAGAAAAGAGAATTTCCTAAGGTCCTTACTCCATCATTCCCACTGATTTTACCAAAAAACACTTTACTTTTAAAGAGATTACCTGAGGTATATTTAATAATGAGTAGGAAATCTGTGTCATCACGGTAAAACTACTACACACTTTTGGTGAGGGAAGCTAGGATGGCAGGGTAGTAGGAGGACCCTAGGCTTGTCTCATCCCTTCTACACAACTAGATAACTGTCAAAGCATTCTGAATACCCAAAAGATCAGCTGAGGGCCGACAGAACAAGCTCCATAACTGGAGAGAGAGAAGAGGCCTCTTCAGGAAAGTAGGATGTGCAGAGTATAGTTTAGAGGAGAAAGGAACCACAGGTGCTGTAGAGTAGAGGGAGCCCTGGTTGCACAGAAAGCTGAGGGAGAATGAGAGAGAGAGAAGCATACCAAGGAACACTTTATAAAGAGAATGTTTCCCCAAAGCCACTGGCTGAGAAAATGAGAGGAGCTGATTTTCGTTGTTTTTGCATCTGAACGGGCTTAAAGATGGGGAGTTTTTAAGGTCAGCGGGCGTGGCTGGGATAGAGGCCAGACAGTCGCACTACACTCTCCTGGACAGAAGGCAGGCAAACAGCACAGAGGCAGACAGTGTGAGGACAGCAATCTGAGGGGATGGAGGGACGAGCACCTGGGACACACAGGAGGACACTGTTAGCTTCTTTCAGGGTGCTTCTTTGAGAGTAGCAAGCATGGAGACCCCTACTCCAGGGACAAAGAAGCTGGCTGGCACCATTTTCCTCCCCCTCCGCTGAGCATAAACACAGAACCACCTGTGGTGCCACAGAGCTGACACTGAGTGTCTAACCTGTTTAGACCAGGTCCCACAGCCCTGCATTCTGCCAGTAATGTCCTTCTTAGTTAAGTCTGCCTCAGTCCTAGTATGGTAGGCCCCTTCTTCAGAATACCAGCAGAAGTCTTGGCACACCATGTCTCCTGACAGGAATTCGGTGCAGGGGCTTCATTTCTAGTTCAAGTAACATCAGGTCTCATTTAAGAAGCAGACCAGAGCACACCTAAATAAAACTCACCACACTCTGGCCAGGGACCACAACAGTGCCCACTGTGGGTCAGGGGAGCCTCTGCAGACAGACAACTAACCTGATGAATGAAGCATCTAAAACACAGCGGCAGAGAGCATGCAGCACACAACGGAGACACTTCTTGAAATGTCAGGCCCTGGACACTACATGACATCTTCTTCATAAAGCCATTACCCTCAGGAGCAGGAAGCATAACAGGCTTTTCTGACACACAGAAGAAGACAGAAACTTAGATAAAATAAGGAATTCATCCCAAATAAAACAAGATAAGGTCACAGCCAGTGATCTAAGTGAAACGTATATAAGTAAGATGCCTGATAGAGAATTTAAAGCAATAATCAAAAAGTATACTCACTGGAATTCAAAAAAGAAAGGAAGACTTTAGGAAGAAGTCTATACTATTCAAAGCAATTTATAAATTCAATTCAATCCCTGTCAAAATAACAACAGCATTTTTTTTTTTTTTTACAGAACTACAACAATCCTAAAATTTGTATGGACCCACAAAAGATTCCAAATAGCTAGAGCAATCCTGTAAAAGAAAAACAGAGCTGGAAATATCAAATTCCTGAATTTACATTATACTACAAAGGTGTAGTAATGAAAACACTTTGGTACTGGCACTAAAAAAGACAAAAAATCAGGGGAAGAGAACAGAAAGAGTAATAATCCCACAATTATGTCAATTATGCTTTGACAAAGGAAGCAAGAATATACCATAGGAAAAAGGCAGCCTCTTCAATAAATGGTGTTGGGAAAACTAGACAGCTACATACAAAAGAATGAAACTGCATCACTTTCTTTCAGCATGCAGGAGAATAAATTCAAAATAGATTAAAGACCTAAATGTGAGACCTGAAACCATAAAAATCCTAGAAGAAAGCACAGACAGTAATTCTTCTGACACTGACAATAACAACGTTTTTCTAGATGTCTTTTGAGGCAAGGGAAACAAAAGCAAAAATGAACTATTGGGACTTCATCAAAATAAAAAACTTCTCCAAAGGAAACTAAACTAAACTAAACTAAACTAAAAGGCAACGTACAGAATGGGAGAAGACATTTGCAAAGGACATATCTGATGAAGGGTTAGTATTCAGAATATATAAAGAACTTATACAAATGAACCCCACAAAACTAAAATTCAATTATTAAATGGGTAGAAGTCATGAACAGACATTTCTACAAAGAAGATAGAGATGGCCAATAAACTCATGAAAAGATGCTCAACAACACTCATCATCATCAAGGAAATACAAATCAAAACTCCAATGAGATATCATCTCACACTCATCCCAGTGGCTAAAATAAAAAAATAAAAAAGTAAAATTGAAAAAAAAAAAAAGAAATAAGTGTTGGAGATGGTGTGGAGAAAAGGAAATCTCTTGTACTGTTGGTGGGAATGTAAACTTGGTGCAGCCACTGTAGAAGATAGTATGGAGGTTCCTCAAAAAGTTAAAAATAGAACTACACTATGATCCAATGTTCACATTATTGGGACTTTATCCAAAGAATACAAAATACTGCTTCAAAAGGATATATACACTCTCATATTTATTGCAGCAACACTTACAACAACCAAATAATGGAAGCAGCCCAACTATATCCATCAGTAGAGAAATGGATAAAGAAGAGGTAGTATATATTTATGATGGAATATTATTAATTGAAAAAATAAAATCTTGCCATTTGCAATGATATGGATGGAACTAGATAGTATAATGCCAAGTGAAGTAAGTCAGAGAAAGACAAATACCATATGATTTCACTCATATATGGAATTTAGGAAACAAAACAAATGAACAAAGTTAAAAAAGAAAGAAAAACAAACTCTTAACTATGGAGAGTAACAAATGGTTATCAGAAGGGTGGGAGGATGAGTGAAATAGATGAATGAGATTAGGAGTAACACTTATCTTCATGAACACTAAGTAAGAATTGTATAGAATTATTGAATCACTCTATTGTATGCCTGAAACTAATATAACATCGTATGTTAAGTATACTGGAATTAAAATAAAATAAAAATAGTTAAAAAATAAAATTCTTTAAAAAATTAAAAAGAATTCAAAAGATTGAGATGTCTAAATACAATATCATTCCATGTATTAATGTGAGACATTGATTTAACAATTGGCAAAATTTATATTTGTATAAAAATAAATATATATTTAAATTCTAATATTTTAGAATTGGCTACTCTTAGATTGTTAAAGTATATATTAAACATCCATTTAAACATAACAGTTAAATATAATACATACCTCACTACTTAAAAACTGCATATCCTTGGAAAAAGCAAGTCTATGCTGTGTTTCCTTATTTGGAAATGGGTATGAGGAAGGATTTTATTTTCTAGGATTGTCATGAGGATCAAAGAAATAATGTTGGATCAGAGTAATGCAAAAATTTTAACTATTACTATTATATTATGATAATCTTGGTGATATCAGTATCTAAATGTCCATATCTTGCTCAAAGTTTGACTTCTTATGCCACCTGTGGGGGAAGTCGGAGAGAGGCAAAGAATATATATGCTTTTTCACTTTCCATTGCTTAGAGCTGTCAACTTTTCCAGGACTCCACTGCATACACACTTTCAAACCTGCCAATACACATTCTGGCGACAGATTAACCAGGCTATTTATGTCAATTCATCCTCAAGTCAAGTTAGCGCTATAAATACATGTCTGACTTTAAAGGAAGGCATTAAAATCCCTTGGAGCCATCTGGTTTTGGAAAAGACCCCACCCTCTCTCCTACCTTTCACCTTTCATGGGCAACTCTTGAGTTTTTATCTTACCATTTGTCTTCTAAAACTCAAATTCTACCATGGAGTGCCTGTCCTGTTCTCTATTTGGGTCCCACAGGTCAATGATACAGACACAAAGACAACAAGAAATGGCATACCACTCTACTTTACAATGATGGTATTATTCTGTAGACAAACAAAACATCTCTTCATTAGAAATGTTTTTGTCCTGATAGAATATTAATACATTTCCTAGAATTTTGAAATCCATAAAATAATTATTAGATTTGTATGTATACAATTGAAGATAATTCCCTTTCTTCACATAACAACTTCAAATTAATTTTTATAATCCTAACAATGAAATTTTTATTACCATTTATATTTTAGATAAAACGGGAAAACAGGGAAAGTTTATTTTAAAGTAAAATTATTCTCAGTGCTTTCTATATTAATGTGGAATTCTAAGGAACAATTAATTATATGTGATTATGGAACAAAAAATATAGCAAATACCAAATGATAAATTAGTATGTAATTTATTGCCATGTAGCAGCAAGTATAAGTGCCCAATATTCCTAGTAGAGACACTCAGTATTAATCAATTAATGAGGGATCCCTGGGTGGCTTAGTGGTTTAGCGCCTGCCTTCTGCCCAGGACGTGATCCTGGAGTCCGGGTATCAGTCCCACGTTGGGCTCCCTGCATGGAGCCTGCTTCTCCCTCTGCCTGTGTCTTTGCCATTCTCTCTCTCTCTCTCTCTGTCTCTCTCTCCCTGTGTCTATCATGAATAAATAAAGTCTTAAAAAAAAAGAGTTAATATAACAAACAACAAGTACCTACTACCAGTGCAAGTCTGTAGCTCTTTTTACAAATTCATATTTGCATTAATAGGTTTAAACCACAGGCCTGACACAATAGTTGAATAATTTGGGACAGTTTACATAACCATAGCACACTTCACACACAAAATATTAAATCCATGAATGTTTTGAGAACATTAGCTGAGATAATTTAAGTGTTTAGTGAGCAAACAGCAGTTAGTATTAATATATGTTTCATTTAAAGATCTATAGAACTTTTGTTTTTAAAAAGACATTTAAAAAAAATTTTGAGCATCTTAAGGTGATTTGATGGCCCAGTTGGTTAAGTGTCTGCCATTGGCTCAGGTCATGATTTCCAGGTCTTGGGAATGAGTTCCCTGTCGTCTTCTCTCTCTCTGTGTGTGTCTCTCAAATAAACAAAATCTTAAAAGACAAACAAATAAATAAATCTCAACATCTTTTAATTTTTAAAAGGTTTTATTTATTCATGAGAGACACACAGAGAGAGGCAGAGACACAGGCAGAGGGGGAAGCAGGCTCCTCGAAAGGAGTCTGATGTGGGACTCGATCCTGGGACCAGGAGCCAAAAGCACATGTGCAACCATTGAGCCATTCAGGTGTCCCAGTATATTTTATTCTGTAGAACTCTCTCTTTCCTTCTCTGTTTTTATCTTCCTCTGCCACTGACAAGGCTCATCAGAAGATCTTTGGCAATAACTATAAAAACCCTATTGCTGGAAGAGCTTTAAGAGGTTTATTTAGTAAAGATTGTATTGTTGCTTTTGTGTTATTTATATAAGAAAACAATAACTCAGAAAAATTAAAAACAATCAAAACAAGCAAGAGAAGACTTCTTTACAATATTATAATCTAACGACTCAAATAAAACATCATCAGCATGTCTTCCTATTCTTCTATTTCCCTGACATTTTTCTATCCCTACACAAACATGAAGAGGGATATTGATAACTAACAATTGGTAGGGCAATTTTTGAGAGAGTGAAAATATATCAAGTGTCCATGTGTTGTGTGCATGTGTTTACATTCTTATGTGTGTATAAAAGTGACCTAGGGTGTCTGGGTAGCTCAATCGCTTATGCATCTGCCTTCGGCTCAGGGCATGATCCCGGGGTTCTGGGATCAAGTTCCGCACTGGGCTCCCTGCTAAGTGGGGAGTTTTCTTCCCCCTCTGCCTCAGCCGCTCCCCACTGCTCGTCCTCTTTCTCAAATAAATATATAAAATCTTAAAAAATTATAAAAGTGACCCAACAATATAGTATAAATGACACAAGAGCCCAAAAACACAGGTAATATTAAATATAATCTTATTTAAATTTAGACAACTAGCTGAGACAACTTTAGTTTTCTACAGAATGTTGATTTGGTGAGAATTATTGGAATTTAATTAGTCCTTGAATTGAAGATCAATTTGCAATTCACATTTAGGATTCTTGATTATGTGTGTGACAGTATGTTCATGTGTCATCACTTTAGGGGCACCTACATTATATTTTTCTACAAAGACTGCAATAATTAAACTATTTATAAATGTGATTTTACATACATTTTGATACCGTATATTGATGGTAAAATAATTAAAATAACAAACTTTCAATGACTGGGCCTCATAAAATATTCATTAATACTTTAAGGTATTCATTATTTCAAATATCCTGCACAATAATGGTAAGGGTTTCAAAAAGTATTTTCTAATACTAGGTAATAAATATAATGCTAAAGGAGACTTTTGGTTGTCTTAGCTAATATACAAAGTAAAGGTAAGGATAATATTAGTGTAAACATCTTAATCCAAAGTTCATTTGATTATATCATCTACATTATTATAAATAAAGTTAACAAAAATGAAGTTAAGTATGTAGAACATTGTATATAAGATTAATACTTTATGTAATAGGTCATTAATCAAAAATATAATTTTTATTGTATTGCTAGAATATATATTCTTCAGAAAGGTATTGGTGGAAACACCTGAAAAAAAGAAAAAATATAATCTTACTTTTAAAAATACCACTCATATCAGTAAAACGACTTAGCAATGCCAAAGCAATAAATAAAACAGGAATTCTGTTAATAATAATAGTGGAATGGGCAATTTGGCAAGTAAAAACAACTGAAGGGATAATTATGGAGATGAGTGTCAGAAGCAAGCATTCAGACTTAAGCAAGTGAAAGCAAAAGTAAGAAATACACAAGAAATTGAAGGATACAACATGAAGATCTAATATGGGAAGTATTGATGAAATAGTGCTAAGAAATTTCCCAAACTGATTATACAGGTGACATAGTAAAGAATTCTCGCTAAAATATAAACACACACACAGAGCCACACATATACATGATTGCTTAAAGCAGAAGGAAAAATCTTTGAGAGAGAGAGAGAGAGAGGGAGAGAAAAGAATCTGAGAGAAGACTTCATGATGAAATAGTGACTTCTAGAAGATAAGAAAATCATGCCTGCAAAAGAATGAAAGAAAAAAACCTACCAACCTAGAATTATTCACTAAATGAAAACATTCTGGAATGAAAATGAAGTAAAAACATTTTGAGATAAATAAAAAACAATTACTAAACCACAACCAATTCTTCACTAAAAGAATGTAAACTGGTATCTTCAAACAAAAAGACCATGATCTGAGATTTAAGCTCAGGGATGAATTACAAAAGGTAGAAAATTTTATGAAATAAAATATAATTTAGTAAGGGAAATGTATAGGCTAATTTTACTCCTGAACATAGACACAAGAATCCTTTAAAAAAGCAATCGGAAGATAATTCATAAACAGAATAGCAGAGTATGCATATATACCTTCATAACCTAATAAAGAGCATTTATTATTTCTCTGAAAATGGAAATCATCAAAATTATCATTAACTTAGAAAGAATTTATAAAGTATGGCAAAGTCCAATTATTGAACAATAATAATGATTCAAAGACAGCTACTAAGGGTGGAAATAATCTGATGGACATAGATTTCTTAAAAAATATAAATGATTAAAGTCAAAATTTAATAAAATGTAAAAATTATAGTAACAAGTGATGCATTTTTGGTGGCAAAATCTTAAAAGTCACACATTTATAACTATAAATGAGCTAAATTTTTGGTTAATTTATAAGTGAGGAAGAAGAAATGATAGCTGTTTAAAATCCTTATACTGTTCTATGTCTTAATCTGGGTTATAATATTTGCACTGAAATAAATCACTGGCCACTACCTTGTTTTTATTTGCTGTTCATTGTATATGCCATAATAAAATAAAAATAGTAAAATAATTGAAAGAAAAAATATGCCATAATAAAATAAAAAATAGTAAAATAATTGAAAGAAAAAAAAACATTAAAATATATGAGTTTAATTTGCATTATGAGAAAAAGACAATATTGTCATTAAAATAATGTATTTTTAGCTTTAATTTAAAAATGAAGTTCTCATACATTGTAACTTTTAAAAAAGCTATTATTCATTTATATGTTTCTTTCTTGTCTCTGCATAATAGATTCAGTTTTCCTAACCTCACTGTATAAATAACACAAGTATCAATCACTTGAATTTAACTGATTTTTTCTAACACAGTGCTTCCTTCAGTCAAGAAGTGGCATAGGTTATAACTGAATTTAGAAGCATTGCTTAATGTTATCACAACAACTTTCACAGCAATAGCCTCATTTCAGGTACTCAATAACTACATATGGCTGGTCGGTACCTCCCTGGTAGTATAGAATTATAGAATATTTCCATTCTTTTAGTTCTATTGGATAGCACTGGTAAGAACTATATACCCCACACATAAATGTGAGGTAGAAATTTCTTTCCACTTACCTGTGGTTTTGGCAGAAAAGAAACTGCTTGTCTGTCTAAGGAAAGTTATAAAATATCTAGAGAGATGGTGGAAGTTAGTCTGGCACCTTAATCAATGAGAAGACCAGAAATACACCTTCCATCCAGAAAGAGGTATTAATGTAAAAGCATATATAAGTCTTACAAATTCAGATATCATTGAGCAAAGCAAATAAATTTTGGTCATCTGCAGCAGACAATGACAGAGATCTAGCTGAAATGTACTATTCTCATCTTCTGTCAGATTTCCAATTAGCATTAGTACTCTAAATTCAGGGGAATGAATTAGGTTCAACATCAGTCAGTTGTCGCAGTCCAATTTATTTTTCTGAAGATTTTAATTTTCAGATTAAGAAAATACCAAATTTGGTAATTTTAAATCAAGAAAGCACAACTTTAATTAAAATGAATTATCACAGACTTACGTTAACTTAGTAAGTGTAACCTATCCATACAAACTTTCAATGAAATACAATTCTTAGATGCAAATAAATAAATAAATATAAAAAGATTCAAAATTGTGATTTTTTTCAGGTAATATATTTGTCTACATAGAAAATATTAGTAATTTTTCATGAAATTTTTGAAAAATAATCACATCAGTGATTTGCCAGAAAAAATTATTAAATCAATATGGGGTACCTGGGTGCTCAGTGGGTTAAGTGTCTGCCTTTGGCTCAGGTCATGATCCCAGGATCCTGGGATTGAGCACATATCTGCTCCCTGCTCAGGGGAAAGTCTGCTTCTCCCTCTCGTTCTGCCCCTCTCCTGGTGCGCACTCTCTCTCTCTCTGAAATAAGTAAATACAATCTTTAAAAAAATTATTTATGTATTCATGAGAGACACAGAGAGGCAGAGACATAAACAGAGGGAGTCCGACGTGGGCCTCAATCCCAGGAATCTGGGATCATACCCTGAGCCAAAGGCATATGCTCAATCGCTGAGCCACCTAGGCGTCCCCCTTTTTTTTTTTAAATTATTAAATCAATATCAGTGCTAATAAAAGGGAAAGCATCTAACAAAATTCCTCAAGATTTGCTTGTTGTTGTCTGTCCTATTTTGTAGAAACCAAGTTAGGAATTTTAATTGAAAAAATACACAGAAGTAAAACAAAAGTATATAATGTATATTATTATTGAAAAATAAGAAAATGTGGAAGACCTATGTTATAATGCTAAAACATTACTCAAAGAAATAAAAGAAGACCTAAATAAATTGTGATGACTCTTATCTATAAACAAGAAAATATGAATACTTTTCAAATTAATTTATATGTTGAATCCAATTCCCACCAATCCCCCAAAAGGATTACTTATGAAAAAAAAAAAGGATTACTTATGAAAGTAGTCAAAGTTCACACGAAAATTCATAATATAAGAATAGAAAAAAAGCAGCTATGTATAAAACAAAACAAAACAGAAAACCAAACCAAAATAAAACAAAACAAAAAAACTAGATGCAGAAATTCTACCTTGTTCTACAGGATGCCAAAATACATTACAAGTAATAATTATGACATAGAGGGCAGCCCGGGTGGCTCAGCAGTTTAGCACTACCTTCGGCCCAGGGCCTGATCCTGGAGTCCCCGGATCGAGGCCCACGTCGGGCTCCCTGCATGGAGCCTGCTTCTCCCTCTGCCTGTGTCTCTGCCTCTCTCTCTCTCTCTCTCTGTGTCTCTCATGAATAAATAAAATATTTTTAAAAATAATTATGACATAGAAATACTATTGTTGGAATAACCCAACAAAATATAGAAATAGACTGAATAGAGTGAATAGATCATGAATATAGCTGTGCATATATGGAAAGCGGGTAAGACAGCTGGCATTTCATATTAATGGAGAAATGCAGAACTATAGAAGAAATATTGGATCACAGAAGCAAATATGGTAAAATATAATATTATTTTGCTTTCAACATATGAAAAATAAAATTAGAAATAAATCTACATCAAAATCAATAAGTTAGATATGAGAGCAAATATTACAGGGTCAAAATATAGGAAAATATTTTTACCTCAAAACAAAAAACAAAACAAAACAAGAAAAACAACTAAGAATTTATAGTCCAACCAGAAAACTGTGTGTAGGGTGAAATCTGATACCAATATAGTGAAGTTAAGGCTTCCTGAAGAACAAAACTCTCTGCATAAAATAATACCCAAACGTACGGCGAAAGATGTTATTTGTAAGACCTAGATATTAAGTTTTAATGTCTAGAAAATATGAAGAAGTCCTACACATCTATATGAGAAAGACAGATAATCTAATAGAAAAATACATTTTGCCTATGCAAAGACTTACAGAAGAAATAACATGAGGATCATTAAAATCATTTTAAAGATATTTAAGATAATCATTATTCAAGAAAGTAAAGTAAGAATCAACAATTTATCAATGTCATTATTCATTCATAGTCACCCTGGGGACTAACAATCTGGGATTAATTTTTTGGAGTGTGATGTTACATATTACTCTCATACAATTTTGGTGAAAATTGTAATTGGCTTGGTCATTTTAAAGAGCAATATTGGAGTAAATTCAGCTATGGTGCTTCTTGAGCTGAACAGAGGTACAGTAAAGCAAGGCTTAGGAAAACTACCTTGATATTCATGTACAAAATTGAGATATAATGGTTGGGACTTTTTATAGATAATTAATTAGGAGGATCTATTATCAAGCTATTGGGATTTAATTGCTTGATTTATAGGGCTATTGAGGAAAAGGGAAAAATATTGGATATTGGATTTTTTTTTATATAGTGGAATTAAGCTAATTTGGTGCCCAACTGTATGGTTTGCAAAGAAATAAGTTACAAGGGTTATATTCTTCACCAGTGGAAGGCTCTTAAGCAGACAACACTAACATTAAAAATTTTATGCTCTATGCTGGTGTTTCCAGAATGGTGACTGAGTCTTCATTTTTGAAAGATGCTGTATTTTTTGATGCCCATCATGGAAAATAAAGTGTCAGAAGTGTAATTAGCATATGTTTCTTCATGTTGTAATAATAGATTAAGTTCAAATGGAAAAACATGGTTACTCTCTTTGTCAGCTGGGAAAGTTTCAGAAATTATTCAGGTCTGAGCATGAGTTTTAACAATTCACACTTACATAAGGAAAACATATCATCCACACTAAAAATGAATGTATCAAAAATTACTTTGTATTATTGATTATTAATAATTATATGTATTAGTCATCTATGTAATTACTAGAACATATCAATAGTTCTAAAGATAAACTTCTGTTCAATTCTATTGCTGTGCTACCAATTGCATTATTTTCAATGTTTTAATCTTTTCGGTTTGTTCTTTCTTTCTTTGGCAATCTTATAATTGGGATATAAGATACAAAAGAACATTATGAAAAAGCCTCAAAAGAATGTAGTACATAGCCAATTTAGTTTAAAGAAAAGAACTCAAAGATTGCGCAATTTTTTAGGGAACATTGCCAAAATGAACCTTTCTGAAGATTTCTTTGGGAGACATGACTTCAGGCAGAGGAATCTCTCATTTGTGTGCCAGCAGCTGATGCTGTGAGCTGTGAGAGGTTAACACCACACACTTTCTGGCGCATGTATTGTGATCTGTTGTTAACTAATGACTGCTCTTTGCCTGGCAGCAATGCTGCTGCTTCTTTTAAAATCGATCCTATCAAAGTAAATTCAGTCTGTTGCCTTAGGAGATTTCCTTTACTTATAATCAGGAAAGTCAAGTGAAATCTTTGTGTTTGTGTGTTCCTTCCTGTATAGCTTGTGAAAGATTGACATGGAGGTCTTATCAAGCGAAAGTTTTTTTTTTCTTTCCTTTTTTTTTCTTTCTTTCCTTCCTTCCTTCTTTTTTCTTTCTTCCATTCCTCCTTTCCTTTCTCTCTCCCTCCCTTTGTCCTTCCTTCCTTTCAATTGTTCTTTATTTCTTTCATCCCTACCCCACTTTTTCCCACCCTAACATGGTCTTAGACTGAAGGGCCCCATTCTTTGAAGAGATAGTTCAAAACATACAGGTGTCCAAAAGACTTCTAAGAGCTAAGGCTTCCTTTGACCAAAAGTAGAAGAACTTTCCCTTTTCTTACATCCCTGCCCTTTCTGTAAGCCAATGACACTCCTGTACATTCATTTATAAATATAGCCTAGAGCAGACCTCAGTCTATGAACTCAACTTAGACTAATCATGATTCTATTCATCTAGTACATGACAATAGCAACTACAACAACAAAAGATAATATTTAGCAATTTAAACATTGCAAAGCCAAGTCAGAATTGCAAGAATGTTTCCTATTGCATCTAGAGTTAAAAAGTACCAGTTAAGTATTTGGAGCTACTTTAATAGTAAAATGATTCTATAACTTTCAAATATATACATATGATTAAAAGTATAATTTTGTAAGAAAAATACAGATAAATGTCTGATAAATAGATATATATAAATAATACATATTTATATGTATATAAATGTATATATATATATAAAATTTATATATTCAGAATCCATTGGTTGTGACATACACTATTTTAGAAAGCTTAAAAAAATGAAATTATTGTGTGGATACAAAATAGTTCATAGGATTGAAGGAAAAACAAACAAGGATATGGAATAGGGTAACTTGCATGATATCAGGAGGGAACCCATAGTTTGCAATTTTTGAGATGATAGCAGAAAACACACACACATAAAAACAAAGCAAATTTTTCAGTGAAAACGTCTTTCTTCCCATAAAATATTTTGTTAAAGATTTAATTCTGGGATGCCTGGGTGCTCAGGGGTTGAGCATCTGCCTTTGGCTCAGGGCATGATCCCGGAGTCCTAGTATGGGGTCCCACAACCAGCTCATGCAAGGAGTCTGCTTCTCCCTCTGCCTATGTCTGCCTTCTCTCAGTGTCTCTCATGAATAAATAAATAAATAAATAAATAAATAAATAAATAAATAAAGTCTTTTTTAAACAAAGATTTAATTCCCAGGAGAAATATTAGTCTACCTTAAACTAAAATCTCTTACCTATCACTGATTATGATGCCTTTCAGATTCAGATAAAATGGAAGTAAGAGTTATTTCCCAATGGAAATTTGAGGAGCTGAAACCAATAAAGAAGTATTTTCTCCCACAAGCAAGATCAAGAGACATCTACTATGATCACACTCTCTCCCATGCATTGCCTGCTGCCACATAGGCACATTCATATTTCTATACATAGACTTCTTTAGTATATCTACTAAACGTATGTTGCTATTGTAATATACAAGCACAACATAAATGGAGATCATAATATTATAGATAAGCATGGTTTTAAAAATGTATATAATATTTAATACAGAAAACTAAATTAGTTATGTAAAAAGCACTTAGGTAAAGGAGTAAACATAATAGGTGAGATTAGACGTGGTTTTGAGCATGCAGAAAGAATTATTTTAAAATTACATCTGCTTCTGAGCAGCCCCGGTGGCTCAGCGGTTTAGCGCCGCCTTCAGTCCAAGGCGTGATCCTGGAGTCCTGGGATGGAGTCCCACATCGGGTTCCCTGCATGGAGTCTGCTTCTCTCTCTGTGTCTCTCATGAATAAATAAATAAAATCTTTTAAAAATATATAAATAAATAAATAAAAATAAAATTACATCTGCTTCCTTAAATATTGTATTTTGCAATATTTAATGTATTTGAATGTCAAAATAATCATTAAGCTACAATGTAAAATATTTTTATTTAGATGAATTGTATTCTACTCATGCCTTTTCCACTTAATAGTTATATTTCTTTTTTTAATAGTTATATTTCTAATAGAAAATTATTTAAACTCTCTGAATCTCTGTCTCCTAAACGGCAAAAGAAGAATAAATCCAATCTTACAATTTTTTCTTATAGTAAAAATAAAAGAATCAATATATTAGTGAAAATTTGATGCTGATAATATGTTTAAATGGTATATTCTGATAAAAAATTCACTTAACCAGGACTGGAAGGTGAATATTTAGCTCATTCTCAGTTGACATTAAGATAGTCATATGAGTAGCAGGTGAAGGTAAGAGTTTAGACTATAAACCTTTTTGATAATCAAATGAAATCAGCATATACTCCATCTAGAAAAGTGCACAAAAGTACATATATTTTTCAGTCTCTAAATAATATCTTTTATTGTTTTATGACTTTATTTTTTTTTAAGATTTTATTTATTCATGAGAAACACACAGAGAGAGAGAGACAGAGGCAGAGACACAGGCAGAGGGAGAAGCAGGTGCCATGCAGGGAGCTTGACGTGGGACTCGATCCCTGGTGTCCAGGATCACACCCTGGACTAAAGGCGGCGCTAAACCACTAAGCCACCCTGGCTGCCCGCTTTATGACTTTATTTTTGTCAGAATATACTACTGAAAATTAATTAATGTAACATCTTGAATATTTGGTACATCAGAAATAGCTTGAATTGAGCACTAGCCATATGCAAGATATATTTCTAGATAATGGAAAAAATAGTAAACAAAACAGAAAAAAGGTTGTTCTCTTGTATTTATCATTCTGTGGGAAGGGAAACAAGCATAATAATAAATATGAAAATCGGGACACCTGGGTGGCTCAGTGGGTGAATGTCTGCCTTCACCTCAGGGTGTGATCCTGGAGTCCCTGGATTGAGTCCCACATAGGGCTCCCTGCATGAAGCCTGTTTCTCCCTTTGACTATGTCTCTGCCTCTCTCTCTGTGTCTCTTATGAATAAATAAATAAAATCTTTAAAAATATTACTAAATATTGGGGATCCCTGGGTGGCGCAGCGGTTTGGCGCCTGCCTTTGGCCCAGGGCGCGATCCTGGAGACCCGGGATCGAATCCCACATTGGGCTCCTGGTGCATGGAGCCTGCTTCTCCCTCTGCCTGTGTCTCTGCCTCTCTCTCTCTCTCTCTCTTTGACTATCATAAATAAATAAAAATTAAAAAAAAATTACTGAATATTAAAATCACGTAGTTTTTAAAAAATAATATAAAATTGGAATTAGTAAAGAGATTAGAAATTCTGTAGGAGATGGTTGAAATCTGAATTAGATTAATCACCGTACTGATCAGGTGGAGGCTGGTGGGGGCTGGAGGTGGTGAAAGAATTCCTTTGAGGTAGAAGAAAGATGGAAGTTTACTGAATACACTCCTAGATAGAAGCCAGCAGGACAGCAGAGGAATGACTGAGTGGCAGGAGGCAGTAGTGGAGGGCTGTAGTTAAGGGAGGGAAGGTGAGGAGGTATGGGAACACATGGAAATATCCTTTTTGGGTACCTATGCCTGGTTGGAAGTGGTCTATTGGTCAGCTAGGGCTTATGAAAATTTCAGGGTGGATCGCCTGCTAGGCCTGTTTGTGTTAAGCCTGGTGGTCACTGTGGGCCCTTTTACCTTAGTCAGATTTTATTGCTCAAGTATATTGCATGAAAGCTGTCTCTATAGGTAGCCCTTATTTGAGAAATGAAAGAACTTGAGAGAATGAGCTCTGGTGATATCCAGATGAAGGATGTAGGTGGAAGAGGTAACTGCAGTGCAAAGGTCCTAATTTGAGCAGGCCGATCAAAAGCTTATAGGAAGGATGGGGATGCCAAGAAGCAGAGAAAGTTCTCTTTTATCCACTTCTGATGAAAGGCATCCTCATCTCACAGAAATATCTTGGGCACCTCTAGGTATTGAACTAACCTTTTCATGGTATTGGGCCCTCCATTTTACCTGATGTGGTTGGTGACTAATAAGGAGAATATCATTTTAGAAAGTAGCAAGAGATACGCAGAAGCAGCCAGAAAGCTACAACAAGAAAGGAATATTTTTTGTTAGTGAATAAAACCAAACACTCAGAAACGAAAGTAATTTGCCCAAGAATACTCAGGTAGTCAATGGACTGAATTCTCAACTTTTTTCCATTTTATTCTAGGTGTTTTGTTTGTCATTGGAGATTTACATGTAAACAGCACATTCATTTCACTGTTATTAGCAATAGCTGTTTGAAATTTGGAGACCACAAACTTAGGTATGCATTTAGTATTTCTGGGGGGAAAAACACCTTTGAATATGTTTAAGTAGACTTAAAAAGAAGTGAGAAGGATAAAATGAGGAAGGGATCAAACGTATAAGCAAGCTTTAACTTTCAAGAGGCTAACAGATGAATTTTTATCGAAGAGGATCCACAATTCTCAGTAGTGATAGATTTATATTTTATGTCAAGTATAAAAGCATGCACAAGTAATGAACAAGAATAAATGTCAGAGGGATTGAACCATTTCTGTAATATGAATAGTCAGGCAGATAAATTTATGTTCCCACTGAAAACAACTAAAACTGCTAGATTAAATTTTTTTAAACCACAAGAAACAGCAGCAAAAACAGTAACACTTTTATATTAAACAGCTGGCAAGCTAATGTAGATTAATCAGTACTTACAAATCTAAGTAATACAAAATATAAGTGGAATCCTAAAGCTGATTTTGTTCAGAAAGGGAGAATTTGCTAGGCTGATGAGTTTTGCATAGGAAACAAAGGGCCAGACTTTGGCAACTGACAGAGGAGGATTACACAGGAAATCCCAAATCAGTAAAACTGGGACCAAAGGGTTAAATTCTCAGTTTGAGTGCAAAGTAGAAGTAAGCATATGGGAGCCTCCCTCCCATAGGCTCATTAAACCACAAGAGCAAATGCATTATTTAACACTAAGCACAGAAGCATAAACAAACAAACAAACAAATCCTAAGATAATGGCTAGCTTGGCCTCAGTCAGATTTGTGGTCCAAATTCAAACTAAGTAAATTTTTAAAAGCCTCAGTGAAGAATTAATTTAAAATGTTCATAATTTGTCAATGGCTAAGGGGTTGTGCAAGAGAGAAAGCAAATAAGCATGTACCATCAACTTAACCCCAATTTGTATCTTTATGCCATTGTTTGTTTCATCAGTGTCTCTGTGAGGGAACGAGATCTGGGGCTTCATACTCTCATCTAGCTGATGTCACTCTGAGGTATTTGGTTTTTATTGTTGAGTTATAATATTCATTTATCATTCTTTTTTTTTTTCATTTATCATTCTATATAATATTTTGTTCTATGAATATCCCCTAAAGCATGGCTCATTGTGCCTAAACTTTGTGTCATAATATGGTGTATGCTGAACACCTGCTTTCCTTATGAGATGCTAGAATTTTGGTATACACTAGCCAGAGAAGCATGATATGGTCAGTGTCCAAAAGAAACCTTGAGGATCTTGTCTCTAATAAACTTTACTTGGGACATCTGGGTGATTCAGTGGTTGAGCGTCTGCCTTAGGCTCCGGGTGTGATCCTGGGGTCTGGGATCAAGTCCCACATTGGGCTCCTTGCAGGAGAGCCTCCTTCTCCCTCTGCCTATGTCTATGCATTTTTCTCTCTTTCTCTCTCCCTTTGTGTCTCTCATGAATAAATAAAATCTTTTAAAAAATAATCAGCTTTACTGAACAATATTACCACTTTTCTCACAAATCGTTTGAATTTTTCATATTAATTTTTATGTATTTATATGATTCATTCTTAGTTCATAAACTCAGGGAAGACATGTGACAGGGCAAAGGGTTTTGATTTCTAAGGCCTTACATAAATCCATAGGAAATAAGAGGTCTCCCTTAACGGTCTCAATCTGGAGGGGGGCGGTGTGGCAGAAATCTTAATTAAAAACGTATCCTTTGCTTAGTACGGAGCTCCTCAACCAAGAATCACAATAATTTCCAGTGGTTTGAAGAGGTTGAATAACAAGAATAGGAAATGGAAATGGACCTGCGCAATCATATAAATAATAGCAAGATACCATGAGGAGATAATACCTTTTGAATAATGAGAGCTAAATTAGATGTTATTTTACTAAACTCAGGCAACTATTCCTGAACTGTCTGTTCTCCAAAGTACTATTTATTATTATTTTATTTAAGAAATGCTTTATTGTTAAATTATATGTGTTTACTACAAAGCATATTAATCCTTGTGGAGGAAGGAAAAGAGCTGATTTATTCTCAGTGTCTGCTCAAAAGCCATGATGAGAGTAAAGACAGGGAAACAATAAGTGGTTTAGGTAATATAAATAAAACTATGACAGTCTTCAAATGAGGTCCTATTGATGGGGGAACAGAGGACCAGCTGAGGACAAAGCACATTGACAAGTCCTTTAAACAGGCAAAGTGACATTCCTCTACAGACTCCATTGCCTTGATGTTCATACTTCGCTAAGGGAGAAGGCAATCTTAGCCCGAACCCCAGGAGCCTGGAAGATTACTTTAACATGTAAAAATTCCTTTAGAAATGTCCTTTATCTCTACCCGGCAAGATACATGTTGGCAATCATCCCCCAACCACATGGCCCAACGATATACATCTGAAAGGTCTCATGACTCAGGTTTTATTAGACAGTAATAAGTGACCTTTACCCAACAATAGCTAGACCCCTCAAGGGTCCGAAATTCCCTCCCAACTCCCCGGTATATAATATAATATAATATATATATATATATATATATATATATATATATATATATATATATAATCAGCCACCCCTCATAGGCTTGGGGCAGCAGCTCTTCCAGCCCACGAGTCCTGGGTACCTATGCCTGGTTGGAAGTGGTAAACAGTTTTAGTTGTTTTCAGTGGGAACATAAATATAATTATAATTAAAGTCCTGCTTTAATAAAACCACCATTTTGCACCAAAGATGTCTCAATAATTCTTTCTTGGTCATTGACTCTGGACCTCGCCTCACCAAACCTCACCCATATTCCAAAATTTCATCATTATGTCTGGCTATTTAGAATCTGCTCTATTTTTCTTCCACAATAACTTTCCATAGTTTTTCCCCCACAGATGATTTGATTAAATACATATTATTAACAAGAATGCATATTATCTAGATCAAGATCACTTAGATATTTCTCTTTCTGAAAGTTTATATTTTATAAATCAATTTTACCATAGCATTCTTAGTTCTTTAGTTCTTATAATTACACAAATCTGAGTTATAAAATCATAATGGAAAAAAGAATGGGGCACACATGTTTAAAAAAGAATGCTGACTGCTTCTTTGTATTAAATTGCTCCAATAAAGAATGAATTGGCACTTTATAGTCATTTAATTAGGAAAAGAGTATTTTATTTTTATCTCTTATATCACAACTTACAAAATAGTGACTTTAATGGTTCTGCTCACTTAATTATGTCAACAATTAAGAGACTGTTAAACACTAAGCTATAACTTGTCTTGTTGAGTTTGATTCATTTTACTGGCCTACTTATATTTCAACTGATTCTTTTAAGTATTTGGATAAAAGCAATGTTATAATGAAACAAAATGATATAGATGCTGTAAAATAACAGACTTAGACTGTAATTTAATAATTAGAGTACACAGTAAAATGTAAAATATAACTTAAATATACTTAATTCTATTTGATGATTCAAAATTATTACAGTGAACTTGGTCTGTTTTCAGCTATCAGTTTAGTTCTGTTTCTGGCATTTATGAATACAATACCCTGGGGTATTTTTTTAATCTCTTTATACCATAATGTCATCACTATTAAAGAGAGGATTCATCATATAATAGGAGCTACTGCTTAAAATTGTGTACCAGATTAAAACACATTAATGAGATAAAACCTAAATAATGCATATTATTGACAAACTAATTATGCCATTAAAGTTAACCCTAATTATAATATTATACTTTTTCCTCTTTTATCATTATTTGTCAGTCCCCTTGCATACACACTGTCTTCCCATCAGTCACTAAATAATGGGTTTTCTCAAAGTTTGGCTTTTTTGTTTATTTGTTTCTCATTCTGTATCTTTCCTCTGCTGATCTTATCCACATACATTTAGTGTTTCTATATTTATGATGGATATGAATATAAACTTCACTACATATTATTTCTCCAAACTGCATCAATATTTCCAAATGATTATGTAATTTAATTATATGGATATTTCAATACACCTCCGTGTTAGCTTATAACATAAAAATAAATGTGAATATTTCTCTAAAAACTTGATTTATATTAGCATTCCTCAGTCAAGGTCTTTACCATTCATCCTACTGCACAGAGCATTTATAGAGCTATCATTACTGACCCTTCCTACTCTTCATCTTTCTACACCCAGGCATTCATCAAACTTTTAGATTCAAACACATAAATGCTTATTAAATATACTCATTTTTCTTAATCTCTGATGCACTTTCATATTTCAACTTTTCACCATCTCTCATTAGATCTGCTACTATCACCTTCCAACTAATATCTCCACATGCATTCAAACTCCAGATACTACTTCAACTATTCTTTGTCTGAGAGCTGAAGTGACCTTAATAAAATACAGATGTAATCATCAGTTAACCCTAATTTAACCCTCTGGTTAAATCCCTGCAATCTGTTTTGACTGGGAGAGAATTCCTGGAGTATGAATTTGGTGGTACGGGCATGGGTCTGAAAGTCTGTTAATACTAGATACTAGATAGCTGATAAAAACAATAATGATATTTGCCAGCATTTTTGAGTTTTTGCTGAGGTAGGCACTGAACTAAGTATATAACAGGCATTATTTATTTAACACAAAATGTCTAAGATTATTGATAACCTTAATTATTACCATTTAACACTGAAGAAATTAAAATGTTAAGCAAGTTGCTATATAGAGAACCCTAAAGACTCCATTAAAAACCTCTTAGTGGGGCACCTGGGTGGCTCACCAGTTGAGTGCCTGCCTTTGGCTCAGGGTGTGATCCTGGGTGGGTCCTGGGATTGAGTCCAACATCAGGTTCCCCATAGGGAGCCTGCTTCTCCCTCTGCCTATGTCTCTCTCTCTCTCTCTCTCTCTCTCTGTCTCTCATGGATACATAAAATCTTTAAAAAAATTAAAACCTCTTAGAACTAATAAGCAGATTCAGTAAAGTTACAGAATACAAAATCACATTAAAAAGTTGTGTTTCTATACACTAATAACTCTCTGAAAAAAGAAATTAGGAAAACAATCCCATTTACAATATAACCAAAAAGAATAAAATAATTAGGAATAAACTTAACTATGGAGGTAAAGACTTGTGTATGGAGAACTACAAGACACTGATGAAAGAAATTAAACAAGAGAAACAAATCCCATCACATATGACAACATGGACAAATCTGTAGGACATGATGCTAAATGAAATAGCGTAATCATAAAAACTCCAATACTACAAGATTCCATTTATATGAAGTATCTAAAATGGTCATATCCATAGGAACAAAGAGTGGGATAGTGGTTATAATGGCTGTGGAGAGGGGGAAATGAAAAGATACTATGAATGAGCAGGGTATTTCAGTTAAGTAGGTTGAATAAGCTCTAGGGATAACACAGCACAATGGTGTTCCTATAGTTGACAATAATTTTTGTACACTGAAAATTTTAAGAGAGTAGATACCACATTGATCTTAGCCAAAAGGCCGAGAAGAGGTAGGAGGGTAGATCCCATGTTAAACTTCCTTATGACAATAAAAGAAAAGAAACTTCAAAAATTGGTCAAAGTCCCTTTCTTAAGGGATGTAGCATGGACACCTGACAAGTGTATTCGTATTTAATCCCTCTGCTTTTGAAGAACACTTACAGCAAGGGGATCTTTGTTTACAAGTGAGAATAGGTTGACTTTATTCATAAATAACTATTGATCAAATGAGATCAAGTAGAGAATATATAGAAAAGATTTGCCACAATTTGGCCAAGGTGGTGGGGGTGAGTGGGGGGAACTAGACAATTGTTCAATGTGGTAACATGAGTTAACAAAGAACATGTATTTTCTCATTCCACACACAAAATATGCTGAATAAAATACAGCACACATATTTACTTGAGATAAACATAAGAAGAAACATTTCAGAATTGAAAGCTATATACATATAGATGTATAGGGATATGTATACACTCAAACATACATGCATATATATACATACACATATATAGCAAGACAAGCTACATCTAGATAGCTCATCAGTGGATAGAAACTGAAATACAGGATTTAGGGTCTGGAGTCATGAGTTGAAACAGGAATGAGTGATAAATTTTTACTCTCTTTAATACCTGGGAGCTGGAACTAAGCATAAAAGTATAAGTATTCATCTGTGAATGAGTACTGAAGATACTCCTGAATGAAGAAAAAAAAAAAAGGAAAACATCATGCTGTCCCCTCGTCCTCCACATACTGTCTTCAAGGACTACCGTATCTCTGGTTGAACTTTTATATTTTTGAGCTGAGGCCAAACGGAAACAATCCTTACAACTTTTTAACAACCAAGTGTCTAAAGGTCTTCCTTGAAAAGAGTTCAGCTAAAAATGTGTTCAAAGAATTATAAGCCACATGAGGAAACGAATTGCCATCAGAGAGGTACTCTACCATTCTAAAACTATAGGTCAACCTTAAAAAAGATGACTGCTAATAGTGCACTGAGAATTTAGTCTAAAAGAGTATTAACAAGGTGAAAGAATAGATAGTAATAATTTCCATTTTCTGGTCTAGTTAACCAGGTGGATGATGGTACAACCCACCAAGTTGAAGAATGAAAAAGAAAATGTCGAACAAAAATCGTATGTTCAGTTGGCACATTTGAATTTGGAGATGCCTGTGGTACACTGACTTTGTCAACTTGGATTACCATAACAAAACACCATAGGGTGAAGACAAATAGAAATTTACTTTCCTACAGTTCTGGAGGTTGGGAAATATAAGGCTAAGGTGCTAGCCAATTTGATTCCTCATGTGAGTTCTCTTTCTGGCTTGCAGATGGCTGCCTTCTTGCTCTTGCAAGGTCTTCCCGTGTGTGTGTGTGTGTGTGTGTGTGTGTGTGTGCACGCGCGCGTGTATGTAGAGAGAGAAAGAGAGAGAGCCCTGACTTATTTCTTATGTAGGTATTAATCTCTTCATGAAGGCCCTACCTTAATGACCTCATCTAATCCTATAACCTCTGGGTCCCATCTCCAAATATCATCACATTAGGAGTTAGGGCTTCAAAATATGAATTTTAGGGGGATACAAACATTCATTCTATAACACTAATATATGTTTTCCTATCAGAAATGATATATTCACTTAGGATGAATTTTTGTCATTTATCAAGATTTGCTGACACCATTAACTAATAAAAGATAATTTGGATTCCATAGAAATCTCAATAATTTATCTTGTATTAATTCATTCAATTAACAAGAATTTGAGTTCCCATTCTGTGCCAGGCACTGCCAAAATACATTAGTGAGCAAGTAAAGATCCCTGGCCTGATGTAGATTTTCTTATAAGAAGAGAGTTGATAAAAAATAAATACTATAGATAAATAAAATGATATGTCAAGAGGTAGTAGAATATGGAAAATTTTTATTTGAGTGTGCAGTGATAATGGGACAAGACGATTGTGTCTTCCTCTTTCTTATCTGTATCTTCTACAATATTATCTTGAAGGTCTACCCCTCATAAAATGATATCCATTTCCCTACACTCTGCATCTTGACCTTGCCTTGAGACTTGCTTTAAGTAGTAAAATGCTGTGGTACTGAAGTATATCAGTTCTAAACCTAGACCTCAAGCACTGAATACTTTCACCTTCAGAA
The DNA here is from genome assembly GCF_018345385.1 of Vulpes lagopus. NCBI lineage: Eukaryota > Metazoa > Chordata > Mammalia > Carnivora > Canidae > Vulpes > Vulpes lagopus. The sequence goes on from NC_054839.1 coordinate 26,510,427, forward strand.
TCTCTCCTTCTACCATATGAATCAGATTGGGCTACTCTGTGAAGGATGAGAGACCACATGTACCAGAACTGAGACATCCCAATTGGCCCAGCTGAAGTAGAAAAGTCATGTAGACTTTCATGTAGAAAAGTCTATCAAAGATCAGCAAAAGTCAACTCCTTTACTCACATCTGACCACAGATGTCATGGAAGACCAGTTGAGACAGTATGCATACATAAAACCAGCGTATATGCGTATACACATATAGATGTATAGGGATATGTATACACTCAAACATACATGCACATATATACATGCACATATAGTGAAAACTTGTGAAATAATACGCAGTGTAGAAAATTATCATTCAAATAGCATGTACACATCAAAGCAGCTAATTAACAAAATTCTGTTTTAGACCAGTTTACAAGCATATAGTATAGTATCTCTTTCCATCTACTATCTTTGAAGTCTTGATGAATGAATGAATGTTTTTCATTCTCTTGTAGTATAATGCACTTTATTCCAAATACCAATGTGTTTCTTTTGGATTTTATTAAGCACTATCCACTGGAAATCAGGAGCAGATTTGTGCAACCACAGGAAATATGGGTTTCATGCTTATTGGTTTTTTCTATGTGTCTTAACAATATTAGTTTAAATCAGTCCATCCTTGTTGTCATACTATGGCATATGTACAATTATAGGGCCCATTTACATACAGGAGAAAAGAAACCCATAGAAATTAACTGTCCCTGCACCACACAATTGAGGCAAAATTTGAATCTAGGTAACTCGATTTCCAAATCCCACTCTTATTACTATGCTAAAGTGTCTTTCATAATCTAGCCCCACCTGATATATGTCCCCCCTTAAAATATACTTATATATTTCATGTATGATTGGCTATAAGGAAACTTTTTTACCTAAAATTGTCATTCAGAAAAGAGAGGCATTTTACATTTGTGCTCCTTCACAGTATTTTTTTTCTAAGTGTTCTTTTAATGGTTTTACTTAAAAATTAAAATGTTATTTTGCATATGACTACATAATGGCCACTACTGGCTATTTCTTAAGCAAATCTATTATAATAAACTTAGAGAACAATTCATTAAGCAGTTACTTTGTGAATATTGAAGATAGATAACTATAGGAAGAAGAAAGCCACATTTTAATTTTAAGTGAGTAAATATCTGAAGCTTCAGTTAAAAATCTCCATTAAGATAACATACATTTTAAAAAAACTTCTATATTTCAAATAACTTGAGCAAAAGTGAAGGCGAACTTTTCAGGATTAGTGAGTATATAACTCAAAACCTTCAGTGTTTATTATAAAGGACGAAGAGAAAGGTAAAAAGTCAGGATACTTTTTTTTTTCAATAAAAAATAGAAATTAGAAAATATATAATCAGATTAGTACATTTCCTTAAAGCTTGTAGTTTAGTATTGCATTGACTAAATGATAAATGTGTAAACTAAATTAATAGACTTATTTTAAGTAAACATTTGACAACTGCATCTAGTACTATAGTAATCAGCCATAGGCATCATTTTGGCTCACATAGTATTAACATAATTGAACTTTGATTATTTAGTGTGTATGCAATACCCTTAGCTTTTTTATTTCTGACTTCGGTTTGCTTATTTTCTTGCTTGTTTATTTTGGTTTGGATCTTGTCTTTAGAAAAACCAAAAAAGGAAAAATCTTGCCTTAAAGGTGTCTTGTATACTGATACATTTGAATTGGCAAAATACATACATACATACATGCCTACATATACACATTATATGCAGACATGATATAAAAATTATTTTTCAAAAATGCATTTATGTACCAGTAAATATATGCAAGATCACTTAAATGTAAATTTTCATTTAAATTTCATAATAGTATGCTACTGAATATCTATACTATACTTTATTAAAACAATCCACTATTACAGAAAATTTTAATTTTATGTACTTACTTGTAAGAACTATGCTATTACATAAATATTTTCACTCATATATAATTAATATACATATATATACAAAATTTCTCTAAAAGAGTTAATAGATAAAACAAAGAAAGATGACATACATGTTGACAGATTTGTTGTTTAGTTTTGGTAAGAATCAGGTAACCAAATGGAGATTTGGCCCTTTATGTATAAAAGTGCAAAGAACTAGAGCACTAAGGCAATTGTGCAAGTTAACAGGTAAGTGTCCAAGACAATATTTAAATCTCTAACTTGTCCGATTTCAAAATCTGTATAATCAACCACTATCTATTTTTAAAAATCTTGCTTTGCTTATATTAAGTTTTATGTAGGGAGTAATCCTATTTCCAAAAATGGGAAGTAAAGTGTCTCTAGGTGAAGAAAACAGCAACAAATGACACACAAAACAGACAATGTGAACAGTGCAAAAGACATGTTTATAGAACTGCCATTACTTGATTTTGTTTCCTAATGACATATTATTAATAGTAATGCCAATAAGAACAACAGTTAAATGTTTATCATGTAATAAGCAAGTGCTGTATCAGGAGTATATGCATTACGTTACTGGATTTCACAATAATTATTATTGGAATCATTATTATTGTTGTTATTATTTCCATTGTATGTATTCTAAGTTACACTAAAATATGTTTCCAGTTACTTTGCAAATAAGTCTCTATTGATAAAACCAAAAATAAATTCTCAATACTCATTTATTTTGGCTGCTTTATACCAAAAATGCACTTTCGATTTTACTCATGTAACAGGTAAATAAATAAAAATCTTTTTTTAAAAAAAGGTTTTTATTTATTTATTCATGAGAGACACAGAGAGAGAGGCAGAGTCATAGGCAGAGGGAGAAACAGGTTCCCCGTGGGGAGCCTGATCTGGGACTCAATTGCAAGATCCCAGAATCAGGCCCTGAGCCAAAGGCAGATGGTCAACCACTGAGCCATCCAGGCATCCCATAAATGAATTATCTGATGTCTCATTTTGGTAATGCAGAAAAAAAAATCATGTGTAGTAGAAAAACTTTTAGGGCATAAAGTATCATAAAATGCATTTGTTTTATGAAGCTGTAACATTACACTGCCTGGCACCTACAATTTTTTTTCTAAAATAAACTTTTTTTATTTTTTGACATCATATTTTCACAATTTTTCTCCCATTCATCTTTTTAAAAAATTTCCCCATTAAATTTCATTTTAAAAGTAGAGCACTTTGTACATGAATAACATTATCAAATAGCCTGAAAAACAGTCTCAGCAGAATAAATTGGATTTAGCTTAGTACACAACAAGCACTCACCAAATATTCAAACATTGTTATGAGCTAAAAATTATCATTTTCAAATATTGAATATATCTCTGACATTTGGAATTTTCAAAGGCTGGAAAATAGGTCAGATAGTCTCAGAACAGTAATCTGAATTAGAATAAGATTTTCTATTTTAAAAATATGTCACTTAAATAATTTTGAAGGCCATGGATTCTTGCTTCATCTTTTATGTATTTATTCCTTTTTTCCATTTTGTTAAATATCGTATATCATCTTATAGGTATGAAATTATGTTCAAGTTAGCTATGTATTTTGTTATTTTAATAATACAGTGAAGAATCATGACCATTTAAGTTAGAATATGGTCATATGACATACCTGAAAACTAAGCAGCTAATTGAATTTACCTGAGGGACATATCATAGTTTCATATGTAGCTTCTCTAACCATATATTTATCAGTCATTATCAATATTATTTGACTTCAGTTCATAAAATGGAGAGAAGAATATGTATTTCCAATAGTAGCAAATATCTCAAGTAGGATAAACTGCAAATTAATTACAAAAATAATGCAGAACTATTCCTTTAACAATATCACATGTTACTCTAAGTGCTAAACTCAGGTCTTTAAAAAATTAAAGCAAAGTATAAAGACATATTTAAATACTTAACACCAAAATTAGCATGGAGCTTTATTTAAAATATTTCATTTGAAGCATATTGTTTCTATTTCTCCTTCCCATATGCACATTGGATATATAGAGTATGTGAACATTGATTTAATTAAGCAAATTATTTTGAGCCGCTGAGTCATAAACTGAGATATTTGGGAAGAAAAATGAGCAGTAGACAGTTTGGTATGTCAGGCTATTTAAACCAACTTCAATTTTTTTTCCCTTTGAAATTTCTCCCAATTTCTGTCCCAAAGCTGTAAGGTAAATTGATATAATTAATGTTCAAGAAGATGCATCACTCCCTAGTCCTACCAACTAAATAAATTATATTCTGTATAAAGAACTTGCTTCCAAGCAAGGCAAACATAAGATGTTGAAAGAACTATAAAATTAGAGAAACTAATGTCTTTAGAGCATGAAAAATCAAAGGAAAATTGCAGCTGTAAAAATGTTTATGTATTACTCTGAAAAAATTATGTTTAAGAGGAAAATTGAAGATTCCACAATTTCTTTTGACTGAACCAATGCTAAATTTCATATCAGAGGAAAAAGCATAGATAAAAGAAGATAGAAGTCAGACAATAATTTGACTTTCGTTAAATAATTTATATTCCACCTATACTGAGTCTCAATGGGGGAAAAAGGAACAGCCAAATTAGAATATTATGTAAGAATTTATTCTTTGTAAAAACATATGTTAAAATATACTTTGACTTATTTTTTTTTAATTTTTATTTATTTATGATAGTCGCAGAGAGAGAGAGAGAGAGGCAGAGACACAGGCAGAGGGAGAAGCAGGCTCCATGCACCAGGAGCCCGACGTGGGATTCGATCCCGGGTCTCCAGGATCGCGCCCTGGGCCAAAGGCAGGCGCCAAACCGCAGCGCCACCCAGGGATCCCACTTTGACTTATTTTGAACTACTTTACTCATGCATTTTTATTTGTATGTGTTTTATAGAAATTCACTCAAATAGTTTCATATTGAAGATTTGCTCTTTAGTTTTAATTATTTATGGAGTAATGTCATCTACAACACCACAATCTAAGTAAATACTTCCCTATAGGATATATATGCTTGTATGAAATTCCACTTCCTAAAACTTATCAGGTTTGTCTGTTTATTTTCATTGACACAAATGCTTAGTTTTTTTTCAAGACTAGATTAAAATTACTTAATGTTCAAAATTATGTAATATTTTATAAAATGTTATGTCCTTTTTTGTCTTGTTCACTGCTGTAACTCATAAGTCGGCACATAATGTCTACTTAAGGTCTGTGTTATATAAATGTTAAGTATAAGGCATATCACCTACATTTGCTGTACCAAGCTAGGTTCTTTTATTATTTTTCTTTTTTTTTTTTTTTAAGATAGCTAGGTTCTTTTAAATAGGACAAAAGAAAATTAGATGGTTCCTTACCTACTGGTCTCCAAGGTAGTTTCTTCTGTGCTTTTTATTCATATTAAGACTATATAACTGAAAGCATGCGCACACACATGCATATACACAATCGTGTACAAAAAGGAAATGATAAATTTTATACTCTCTTAATAGACCATAAAATCAACTAAATTTAAAATATATGGCTTGATATATCTAAAGATATGAAACAATCAAGTATATAAAAATGAAAAGAGAAAAACAGAACTGTCCTTCCAAATGCTAAAAGCAGGGCCTTTTGATCTGAGATTACTATAACTATAGGATCAAATAAAAAAGTACCTAAAACTAAAATAACATATTTTTCCTATTTTTAGAGAGGAAAGTAAAAACCACAAAACAGATGACATAAAAATATGTTCCTCCCATAAGAAGCAAAGTAAAAAACTAAATACAGAAGGTATCTAAAACTGAGGACTCTTACAAGAAAACAAATAATATCCATATGCATTTGAATAGAGAATTTTCAGTTGAAATAAAAATAAGGTAGACAGAAATAGCACTCTTAAAAGAGCAAAAGCAGTTTGCAGAATATAGGTAAAATTTCTATATCTATTAACTACGGCATAGGCCTAAAATGACTATATGTGTGATTTCAACTATGACAATAAGAAGAAATGTTAATTTAAACATGTAAAAAATAAGATCAGATCAATCATATGAAGATTATAAAGAAGAACAAATTGAATTGTTTTTGAATTGTTAAATATGACTTACTGAAATTTAAAGAAATTTTTAGAAAAATAATTCTCCAAAATAAACGTGTGAATAATTAAAATATTCTGACAGGAACACTTTGTTTTTGTTTCCTTGAAGATTTATTTATTTAAAAGAGAAAGAAAGTGTGGGATTGTGTGCATGAATTGTGGGCGGGGCAGAGGGAGAGAATCCTCCAGCAGATTCCCTACTAAGTGAGGGCCAGGTCCCAAATCCATGAGGTCTCGACCTGAGCCAAAACCAAGACTCAGGGATTCCTGGGTGGCGCAGCGGTTTAGCGCCTGCCTTTGGCCCAGAGCACGATCCTGGAGACCCGGGATCGAATCCTACGTTGGGCTCCGGGTGCATGGAGCCTGCTTCTCCCTCTGCCTATGTCTCTGCGCCTCTCTCTCTCTCTCTCTCTATCTCTCTCTCTGACTATCATAAATAAATAAAAAAAATTAAAAAAAACAAAACCAAGACTCATGCCCTACTAATTGAGCCACCCGGCACCCCAGGAACACCGTAAATTGTCATCTTTCTACACACTGTTTTATAGATTGTCTTAGAGTAGTATGTTTATCTCATATGAGAATGATCCTTAAAAGAAGGTACAAAATACATATTTAATTGAAAAGTAGAATAAAGTTAGAAGGTAATAAGGAATTTTTTTTGAAATAAGGAAATTAACGTTATCTTGTCATAATAATATAGATTGTGGTAATAACTTTGTGATCTTATACTTTTAGAATAGAAATCATCTAAATTCCTCTATGAAGAAACATAAAAAGATTTTGTATACAACAGTGGAGTTTTATTTCAAAACAGAAAGACATAATATGGTTACCACATAATGATGGATGGTGATAGGCCTTTCCTCCATCTTTAAATATGTCTGTTGAACACAAGATTGAAAAAATTAGGAAGTAGACTCACCATTAATGTCAAATACAAGTTGGAAGAAGAATAAGTCTATATAACATATAGGTCTCTTGATTCAAAGAAAATATGGGTATGAATCCTACTTTATTACTTATTAGTTTTGACAAATGATACTCATAGTCTTTCTGGGTTCTTGGAAATAATAAATGAGATAATGAACATAAAAATATTTCAAACAGTTCTTGTTGTATCTACTTACTTAATAACTATTAGCCCTTATTCAGAAATTCCATTAAGTATACAGAGGCTAAGAGTTTATACATTTTATGTATCATTTACAGGAAAATAAAATGGAATTTGGTATAAAATATTAACTTAGAAGGAGAATTAATAAAAATAAATTATATATTTTAAAAGTACACAATACTGTCAACATCACACAATCAGGGAAATAACAATACATCTAATATAAACTACCTCAGGTATCATATAATGTCTTTTTTTTTCCTAAATTTGTTTCTTTATACTTCTTAACTGTTTATACACAACAGTTATATATTATCATTATCTATACAGTGAATAGAAGTATGTAATTACTGTCTTGCCTAATTAATCAATTTTAAATTTAATATTTGATTTTTTAATATTAATATCTTTTGGTATCAATATACTTTTTTAAGTTTTAATAATTATCTGCTTTTCATTTCCCATCTTATATTTACTCATTATTTCTCAACTTTATATTTGATTAAGTTAGCTAGTATTTGGTTTATTTGGTTTATTTTGTTGAAAGTAACAAGATTAATTTATATATTATTTTTATTCTTTTAGGACTTCCCATCTCATTGCTGTTTCTTTTTCTTTTAATTGTATTTCCAACTATCTACTTTCTTTTTGATTTTTTTGTTGGTCTTATTCTTTTGTATGTGTGCTGAGAATTAACTAAAACAATCATCAGAGAGCATGTGAATTATATTCTCCCATTCTAATTATTAGTTATGTTCTTTAATAAAATATTGTATTGTAAATAGTCTTAAAAATCAATTTTGAAAAGGAAATTTATATGTTAAACCACTAATTATGTGAAAGGGATAAGAGAGAAACACCAACATTTTAAATTATGCGTAGTTATGTAGTCATTTCACAGTTTCTTTAAAATGAAATGCTTAAACTCCTTGTTCTTGATAGTTCAGCTTTGGTTGATTATAAAAGTATACCAAGAAACTTCTAAGATTCTGAGTTCACAGGGTTCAAAAGCACTTTATGGAAACAAGCCAACTAGTAATGCAGCAACACTTTTAGTTTAGCTAAAAATTCTCTTTTTCCAACTTAGGAAACCCAAACTGATTTGTACATCTGACTCAGAGAAAGATAGTCACCTCCAACAGAGACAGCAAAACAGCATTGGTTGGAAGGCGATGGCTCTTCTTCCCATTTCCATGTCGTGCAAAATGTATTCTGTACATAATTTACAAATAAACATTTTATTTTAATTGTTACTTATTATTTAGAAATTTTCTCAAGGCTTAAATTTGTAATATTAAGACCATGTAAGGGTAATGTTTTTAGAGAAATGGAAGTTTCAATAACCCACAGAACATCTGTGATCTTTCTATAGCAGCTTCAGTTTTGTGCCAACATTCCATGTATTTGAATATGAGTTTAATAGATCCTTATTAAATAAGAGCAGACTTAAAGTAGCTGTTTGTATGCCTTAATGTTCATTTTGATTAATCTTAAATCTCTCCATTCAGAAAGGAGGTACTATATTATCAGACCAGGAGGCACTGCTATTAAAGATAATTTACTGTTCTAAAATATCAATTTAAAATAAAGAACATAAAAGAAAACATAAGAGAAAAAAACACATTAATAATGAAGCTCTAATGATAATATAGTAAAATGGCCATAAAATAAAAACAATAAAGCATTTCTTAACATTTCCACACCAGCATATTGGCTGTGGTTTCTGGTATATTTTATATTCTTTCTATGTCTTTAAAATTCAAACTTATTGGGCAGCCCGGGTGGCTCAGTGGTTTAGCGCCACCCTCAGCCCAGGGTCTGATCCTGAAGACCCGGTATCGAGTCCCACATTAGGCTCCCTGCATGGAGCCTGCTTCTCCTTTTGACTGTGTCTCTGCCTCTCTCTCTCTCTCTCTGTGTCTCTCATGAATAAATAAATAAAATATTTAAAAAATAAAATAAAATAAAATTCAAACTTATCTAAATATATCACTTCTCAGACTACTTTGGTCTTGTTCCTGGTTCCATCAAAATTCTGAAATATCTCTGAACTGGAAACAAAATATTTCCACATCACTAAAATCAATGGACATTATTATTGTTATTTTACTTGACTACCCTTGGAAAGTTTGTTTGCACTCACAGATATAAGAGCCATCTCAGAGCAGATAAATTATGCACCTTTACTGATAGAGGTTAATTCTAAATTAATACCTTTAAATAATTTTTAGAATTATTAACACATATTATTCAATATATCAAAAACTAACAAATATCTTCCTATAATCTAGTCTTTTGTTTTGATCATCTCTTAAAATGGTTTATTGTCGGTTATATTTTGTAAGTTATCCATGAATAACTCGTTACCACTTTATTTCTAATTCTTCCTACCTAATCCATTATAAATCCATCAATTTTACATCCAAAATAGTTTTCAGAGTCACTACTATCTTTCTCTATTGCTATTCCCAATCTACATCATATTTTATGTAAAATTAATCCTGCAGTAACTAAATATTCTACCTAAATCATTCATTATTATAAAAATCTAGTTACTTTTTCAGACTTGTAGCTGAGAAAATAATGGTAGCTGCTTAATTGTGAAATACACACACACACACACACACACACACACACACACACATATATATATATGAAGATAAGAAAAAAATCACAGATGGCCCATGAATTTTTTAACATTCCTAGAAGACAGAAAATACTGCAACATTAAAATTACCCATGAATAGAGAAAAAATATATTCCAAAACATCTCTGAGTTTCAGTTTAGTACTGCGACTCTGTTTACTCAGAGTAGAAAAAAAAAAAAAAAAAAAAAAAAGGCTCAGGAGACTCTCCAAAAGAGTCAGGAGAGCTTAAATGTACCTAGAACAACCTAGAAAAAAAAACAAAAACAAAAAAAAAAACCTCCAGTGTTAATGCCAAAATGCCATCATGGTAATCCCATCAAATTATAGGAAAGGACTATTTTTTTTTTAAGATTTTACTTATTATTTATTTATTCATGAGCAACAGAGAGAGAGAGAGAATCAGGCTCCATGCAGGGAGCCCAACATGGGACTTGATCTTGGGTCTCCAGGATCACACCCTGGGCTGCAGGCAGTGCTAAACCGCTGTGCCACCAGGGCTGCCCGTAGGAAAGGACTTGAAAGTGAGTGGGACCAGATCTAGAAGCCACAGCATTCCATCGGGAGGAAAATCAGTTACATAGAGACAGGTTATTCTACTTGGAGGTGAAGAAGTAAAGGATTGCTAAATTTCATATTAAAAATAAACACAGGGACACCTGGGTGGCTCAGTCAGTTGAGCAGCTGACTCTTGATTTTGGCTCAAGTCATAATCTCAGGGCTGTGAGATAGCACTCTGCACTCAGAAGGAAGTCTGCTGGAGATTCTCTCTCTCTCCCTCTGCTCCTCTCTTCTAAAATAAGTTAATTAATTAAAAAAAAAACACAAAAAGGAAAAATGCTAAAGAGCTACAAGTTAGTAGTGGGTACAGTCAGCATCAGCAAATTTTAAATCTATAAAGCTTCTAGAACACATATTGGGCTGCAGAGGATGATAAACTAAGGAAATATGGTAAAAACTATAGAATTACATCTATTTTTTAAATTAGATCTATCTTAATATAAAGAAACTAGCAAATGATAAGAAGTTATCTCAAATTCTTGTGACAACGATGGCACTTAATATTATTTAGTTTTTTATTTATTTTAAAATGGCATTTTAAACAAAAGATTTTTGACAGTTGGATAGTCACTTAAAAAAAAAAGTAAAATTTGATCAATTCCTCATCACCATCAAGAATGAAACTTCAAACGTCTCAAATTTAATTAAAAAAATACAATATCCAAGTACTAGAAAAAACATTAATAAGTAATTTGTCAGTATCATGGATATATATAAATATTATTATATTTATTATTATATTAGATCAATTATTATATTAGATCAAATTCTAGGTACAAAATAATAATAAAATGTGACTACATAAAATGACAGAATAATCATAGCCTTGAGGCAGAGGGCATCATCACTAAATAGATAAATGAGAGACTAAGAAAGTATTTGCAACATATATCTGTGATAAAGTGCTAATATCTGCAGTATAATGGGGAACATTAACTATATAAAAGAACAAAAATCCTGTAAGAATATGGGCAGAAAATATTAAATACAAAAATTCCAAAACAAAAATTTTGTGAATTTTATATTTCTTAAAAATATAAAAAAATTCAAGTTTACTCAAAATAATTACACTGATAACTTATTTTATATCAATAAAAAATTTCAAAAGAAGTTCAATATGAAAAGCCAAATAATTCTGAAAATATAGAGAGTTAGCAAGGATATAGAAAATCTTAAAAAAAAAATCTGAAAAACACTATCAAGTAACTCAACCTGACACATAAAAAACATTCCACCAAATGACATCAGAATACACATTTTTTCCAAGCCTAAATGTAATACTTCTATGATAGGTGTATACTGGGAAATAAAATAAGTTTTGATGATTTAAAATGATTGTTATAATGAAAGTGTTTTCTAAAAACAATAAAATTAAATTTGGTATCAATAACAGAAGGAAATTTAGAAAATCTTCAAATATTTGGAAATTAAAAGCCAAAATTTTAAATAACTTGTTGGAAAAAGAAATCATAATGGAAACTTGAAAATATTTAGAACAGAATGAAAACAAAACTGCACAGCACAACAAAATGTATCAAATGGAGCTATAACTGTACTGAGAGGAAAATATACAGCTCTAAAAATCAATATCAGGAAAAATGGGCTTCTATGCAATAACTTAAGTTTCTAACAATATACCTGGCAAAGAAAATATAAGTATATAACGTGCATGTGACAAAATGTTTTGGTAGGAAAAAAAAACACATAAAAAGGGTTTTATATTTGATGACAAAAAAATTCATGGACACTGGAAAGGTAGTTTCAGGACCCATGAAATAGAGAATGAATGAAATACAGGGATATAAACCTCATTCTTTTTTTCAAAGTACTTTTAGCTTACTTATCAGAATTGCATACACTCTGTACACAGAAAAGTTTATATTATTTAAAAATTGAAAAGCACTATATGTCAAATACCTGAAATTTCTTTAGTGTTATTTTATGATTAAATATTACCTATTAAGCAACTCCTGTGTGATAAGCCCTTTTAATCATGGGGATATACTGATGAACTAAACACACCATAGAACTTCACAGGTTATTATATGGGGAGTTATAGAAATTATGTCATTAGAAAAATCTTAATTGTATGAGAAAAAAGTTATGATGTAATTCTTTAATACAATTTACATTAAGAAACTTGGTATTCTCAAGTTTATGTGTGCCCACCTACTTGTGCTGTAAAGCTACACACAAACTTCAAGTTGTGGTAGACTTATGGAAAATTTACATGATTCTGTGTATTTTTATGCTTTTTTAAAAATTAATTTTGTTATAAAAATACTTTTATAATCATCTCAAGAGTTCAATGTAATAGTATCACTAATGCAGGAGTTTGTAGTAATAAAATGTAAATATATGTAATTAGAAATTAGCTTTTCTGAAACATTCACATTGAATCACAATTTATAGTTGAACCATAGTACATGAATTTATGCATACAATGTCACTTTCTATTTGTGTGATGAAATATTTTATTTTCATGCATAAAATTGATAAATATGTATAACAAAATTAGCTTCTGTACTGTCAGTTTTGAAAGCTTGGTTTTATGACTTTCATATTTTCTAGAAATATTAAATTATTCTCTCCCCAAAACATGAGTGTTTCTATATCTCTGAAAATAAATCAGCATGTACAAAATCAATATATCTGTAGACCTATTTTACAGCATATTTTCAAGAAAAGGGCAGCAATACTTGACTATATGACTTTCTGTAGTTATTATGTTATGGCATAATTGGTTCAAAGTTTTGTTTTTAGAATCAAAGTAAATGAAAATTAAAAGGAAATAAAAATCATATTAATATGAATGGCAGGATATTTATTATCTGAAATGATCATATATTCCATTCTAACATTATATTCCATTTTAACATTGAAGAACACTATATTCAACTTCATATTGGTTAATTCAACTACATTTAAACTTAAATAAATTTATAAAGAACTGAGAATTTGTGTTAACAAAACATATTTTGATCATTCTTTTTTTGAATTGGATCATCCAATAATATCAAACAGCACAAGCAATAGATGGGAACAGCATAAGGAAAATGGAGAAATGGAAAAATTTTAGGCTAAGTAGAAAAATATGCAGTTGTCCTTCCACTCTTTTCCTGAAATTTTTAAATATTCTGTTAAAAATTTTTAACTTAAATTCCAGTAAGTTAACATATAATGTAATATGAGTTTCAGGTGTACAATATAGTGATTCAACACTTCCCTACCATGCCCCAGCGCTTATCACAAGTTCACTCCTTAATCCCCATAACCCATTTAACTCACTCCCCTGTCCATCTCCCCTCTGGTAACCCTGTGCCTCTCTCCTCTTTTTCCCCTTTGTTCATTTGATTCTTACATTCCACATGACTGATTTTTTTTTTTTTTTTACTTACTTTGCTTAGCATCGTACTCTCTAGCTCCATCCATGTCATTGAAAATGGCAAGATTTCATTTCTTTTTATGGCTTTTGGACAGAAATTTGGGCAGAGATAGCAAATGGAGAAAATGCAGAAAAGAGGAGAAAGTTTATTATAGAGTTGGTAATATAAGTATGTTTACTACCAAGATAAATTTCAAAAGTTTTTGTAAGTGGGTAACTAAATGTAGGGGCAGGGATAGGAGTCATCAGTGATAACTTTCATAGCAATAAAGCAACAAAGCAAAAAAAAAAAAAAAAAAAGAAAAAGAAACAGAACTTATAACTTGTTTACAACTTGCAAAGCAATAGGAAAGGGATTTTGACAACACAGGGAACTGGAGGTGAAGATAGGAGGAAGTCTGATTTTGATGGGAAATTCTGTACATCCATTTACTTTTTATTTATCCTCCAAACTTGAAGCACCATATCTTAATTCGGTTTAGGAAAGTGCTTTAGGTTTAAGAAAGTCTCTCTAAATTAAAAAGACAAGGAAAATAGGAAAATATACTTATTGTTTCTAGATTTTAAAGTAGTATTTTTTTGGGACACCTGGGTGGCTCAGTGGTTGAATGTCTGCCTTCAGCTCAGGGTGTGATCCCAGAGTCGCACATCGGGCTCCCTGCATGAAGCCTGCTTCTCCCTCTGCCTGTGTCTCTGCCTCTCTCTCTCTCTTTCTCTCTCTCTGTATGTCTCTCATGAATAAATAAATAAAATATTTTTTAAAAATTAAAGTAGTACATTTTTATAACACAAACCAAATCTATATTTCATTCATTTAAGCCATATTTCTCTTAGCTCCTGGGTCAGGTAGCGTTACCTTTTAAGTGGAATAGTTTAGCACTGTGCTTATCCTTAGGGAAGGCTGAAAGTCTGTTTTGATCCTTGGCAAAAATAAGTATGAAATATGAAGCTTAAAGTTCAGAACTCATTTGGAGATAGCCATAGCTTGCTTGTCTGCATTGTTTAGGGATACACTGGTTTATGATTTATACCTGGTAGTAGGTTACACAAACTAGATTATTTAAAGCATCAAAAGGGTAAACGGCACAACTGTAAATTTTTGCCTGGGCCCCCCTTCAAACCACAATTCCTATAAGTATCTTTTTTGTCATCAAGATGAAACAGATCCTTTGTGACTGAGAAAGGAGCCTGGGGGCCTGCATGTGGAATTCCTCGTTGGTAGCCTGATCTCATTTTCTGCTGCTGCACAAAAAGCTTTATATCAGTACACATTGAAGGCTTCTGAATTTTTTCAATACTCTGATCCTGTGTTATTAGTGCAACTCCCAACGTTTCTTTTTGGATAGTGTTTTCTACCCTAGCCATCCAAAGCATGTTACAGAAATTGGTAAGTATTTTGGGTTCCTGGACCCAACTGTGATATGGGGACAGAGGTTTCCCACAGCACCAAACAGCAATTCTTGGACTTTAGCTAGATGTTTTACAACTCAACTCAATTCTGACACTGTCTGCCCCTGGAGATAGCATGAAATTCCACAGGTGAAGGGCTCAGTCCCACAAGACTGCTCCCACATCCACTTCAGATGCCAGTCCAACGCCCAGGTTATCACCTATGCTTCTGACTTATCAATTGGGAATTCCATGAATGCCGGTCTCTGGTTTCAGATGCCAGTCATTAAGTTCAAGTTGTTACCTATATATCTTTCTGACCGGCTATTAATCAGTGGTCCTCATGAACCCCCTCCTCTGGTTTGATAATTTTGCTAGAATGGTTCACAGAACTCAAAGAAACATTTTACTTACTAAATGATTGTTTTTTTTTTTTTTTTTAATAAAAGGATATAATGCAGAATGAACTGATGTATATGGCAAGGGATGAGGAAAAGGTGCAGAGCTTTCTTGCTCTGAGTGAGTCACTTTCCCTAAATCTCTGCATGTTCCTTAAACTGGAAGCTCTCCAAAATATCGTCTTGGGCTTTTATGGAGGCTTCATTATGTAGGCATGATTGATAAGTCATCCAGCCCCTTTCCCCACCATGGAGGTCAGAGGCAGGGAACTGAATACTCCAAACCTTTCATTACAAGGATGGCTCCATTAGCAACCAGCCCCCAGCCCTAGGTGGGGTCCCAAAATTACCTCATTAGCATAAAACACCTATGTTGCTCTCCTCACTTAGAAAATTACAAAGGTTTTAAAAGCTCTGTGCCAGAAATGGGAAGACCAAATACATATCTCCTATATTCACAGTATCACAGCACACAATTCTGTTTCTTAAGCTCGCTGAATTATTTGATTGCAGTCTTAGAGAGTATAATATACTATCTGGTACCTTCTGGCTTTTATTTATGAAACAACCAATATAAGCTGAAAAATCTGATGTCGTTAGGCTATTGTCCAGAAATCTTTGAACTCAATGTCAGCTGGAAGCTGTTCCAATAATAAGGGCCAAGTTTCTTTTCACAAAAATTCCATGATTATTAAAAAAATATTAGCTTTAAGATGCCAATATTTTGAGGTAGACTGGCAATGCTTCCATTTTTATAGAAAAGTTCAGTTTGTTTTAGAGCTATTTGATCTTTTTTAAACTTAATTATTTTTTTGCTAAAGTGAGTAACTGTAGACACATTTTAAAATATTATTTATTATGCAATTATAGCTATACAAAATCTCTTAAAACATTTAGTTAGCTATTTTATCAGTTTTACTGAAAATATTATGCTATGATAATAAATATTACTTTAATGTGTAAATAGAATCAGTATTTCATGCACTTTCACATCAATCATATCTGTCTCTACTGTTTAACATTTTTTAGTTTTATATTATAATGATTAAATTTACTGCAAATAAGGGACATTGTCTTTAAATATCACATTTAGATCCAGCACTATTGCAAATTTTATTATTTTCTATGCTAAAAACAACTGAAAAATATAAACATCTCTATTTGTGAAATGAAGAGAAGTTGATTATCACTTTTTATTTCAAATTTCATTAGATTCAAAAAGGCATAGTTGTAACACATGTAATTCAGCTTACACTAACATATGCATTCAGGTAGCATATTTGTATTGAAGAAGAAAATTGTTTGAAAAATGAATTATTATACTGTCTCCTACTCTTTGCAGACATGTAATGGGGTCTATGGAAAGAATCTGATAGAGGTTGATTTTCTATTATTTGAGATTCGTTTTGCGTTCCTTTCTATCATTTATTTATTTGAGAGAGAGAGAAAGGAAGAGAGAGTGTGTGTGTGTGTGGAGAGGGGGAGTGCATTTGGAGCCAGCAGGCCCATTTCATGGTGAGCACACAGCCCAATGCAAAGCTCCATCTGAAGGCCCTAAAATTATGACCTGAGCCAAAACCAAGAATCAGATGCTTAATCTACTGAGCCACCCAGGCACCTCTCTATTTTTAATTTATTTTAAAAAAGATTTTATTTATTTATTCATGAGAGACACAGAGAGGCAAAGATATAGGCAGAGGGAGAAGCAGGCTCCCTATGGGGAGCCCGATGTGGGACTCAATCCCAGGAACCCGAGATCACGCTTGAGCCAAAGGCAGAGGCTCAATCACTGAGCCACCCAGTGCCCCTTAATTTAAATTGTTACTATTATTACTGTTGTTTTTAGAAGAATGACTAAGATTACTTGGATTGCTGCTGCTTTACTGTGGTAGAGGAAGGTAAGCTCCCTGGGGCTAAAAACTCAGTGACGATGACAGAGGGAAAACGGCCACCACCTGAACGTGCTTCCTTCAAAGAACGCAAGTCTGGAAAAACAACCACCAATAAACTGAGAAGTAACACATGGGAAATGTCTGATATCTACTGACACTCAAAGGTCTGGATTTTTATGTTTTTTTCAGTTTTACCTAGATTCATATGGAGTTTCCCATTGTGCTCTGTATTGTGCTTGGCCACACAACTGGTCTCCATTTGTTTTGTTTTGTTTTGTTTTGTTTTGTTTTGTTTTGTTTTGTCTTCCCTAGTAGTATAGATCTATATATAGGCTTTGAAGCAAAACATTCCGTAAAATCTGCAGTACTATGGTAGAAACTCCACTGTGGAGCTGCCTGGTGGTAGAAATGCCTCTTCATATTGAAGGAATAAAGCTCAAGTATGCTTTATGACCATATTCATTTTTCTTGCAACAGATATTTGTGGAGGACAGCAAATTCATAATCCTTTTCTCACCTATGCAACCGCTGAATGCAGTGTCCGAGATTCAGTCAACATAGAATAATTTCAAGTAAATTGGAGTGGCCAAAAGTGAGATAAGCAGCTGAAACCAAAATACAACACAAATGAAGGTTACACTTACATTATTCATTATGATTAATGGGCCTTAAAATGTCCGTGCAAACAGCTTCTCCTATGTTCTGTGTTTACTAATACAATACACTTAGCTCTTCGTATTCGCCCTTGCTCTGCCCTTAGTTATTAGAAAATTGATTTGCTAATTGAAAGGGTTTGTGCACAGTGCAGCAGTTTCACTTAATAATATCCTTGATGAAGCAGTAAAAATTATTAATTTTATTAAATCTAGACCCCTGAGAAAACATTTTTTGATACTCAGTATGTTGAAATGTATAGTATGCAAAAAGCACTTCTGCTGCTTACTGCAGTGTAATAGTTTTTTAAAGGTAAAGCATAAGGAACTTTTATCATAGAATACCACTTTTTCCTTGCAAGAATCACTGACAGTCAAAGAAAAATTATCCAGATGTGAGTATATGCATACATTTTATTAAAAAAGAAGTTAACTCGTAATGTCAATGAAAAAACATTTTTTGCTGATAACAAAATTTTAATTTTCAACTGAAAATTAGAATTTTGAAAACTGCTGTCTGCCACTCTGAGCTTAAGAGCTTTCCAGTACTTACTTCCCCTGATGAGATTAGTGATATTAACAAATATGATTTTTAATACTGTGTTATAAAATATATCAGAATTTAGAAGAACTACAGTATCAAAATGATCCACTATTTCCAAAATAACCAAGCATAATTTTACAAAATCATGATTAGATGAAAGATCCATTAAAGTACAAGATGAACTGATGAACTTTAATCTAATGGAATTTGAAGTTTGCAGGTACATTTTTAAGATGTCACTTGGCAAATATCCTACTTTTTGAGTGTTGGTAGAGTATCAATATCTATGATTATCTAAAAAGATTGTTTAAATACTCTTATTTTTCAATTACATATCTGTGCAAAGCCAGTTTTCTTCATTTATTTGAAACAAAATAGCATATTGTAATAAATTGCAGAAACAGATATGAGAATCCAACTTTATTACAGACATTAGAAATTTATGGAATTGTAAACAATGCCACTTTCTCACTGATGCTCTTAATTACTTTCATAAAATATTATATTTTTTGTTATCCTGTCAGTATACTGATTATGGTTATTTTAGATGTCTAAATAAATAAATAAATAAATATATTTAAAGTTTCTCAGTTTTAATTTATGCTATGATAAATATTGATAATATTATTAATACAAAAAAATTACACTTTGGAATTCCCAATACTTTTTAAAAATATAAAGGTATTATGAGACCAAAGTTTTGAGAACCAATGTTGCAGGCTGTGTTCTCAGTATAAAGAGCTCATCAAGGAAAATTGAACAATTTTTATTTTTTATGCAATATGAATTGAATTCTTACTTCTAGACATTTTCCTTTAAAATTATATACCAGAGATTATGACTTTTGTTGCTGTTGTTGTTGCTAACAGTAACTTTTATAATTGTTCAAGTTAATATTTTCTTTAGCTAGACATAAAGCAGTGGTTTGTAGTCTGGGAAGATGGATCTACTGTCTTCACAATCTGCTTACAAAAGCTGTCTGGCTTCAGTAATATAGAGACCAATTTTAACACTTCATGAGTAGATTAATTAAGATTCATTCTGTATTCCATTTCCTTACTATGGGGGGAGAATCCTCAGAGAATTAAATGAAACTGTTTCCATGTCCTAGCAAGGGAGCACTTGTTGAAGTATTGGTTTCTCCCTCATGAACAGCTTAGCAATTTGTACAAACATTGATCCTGTCCCCCAAGTGGGAATTTGACAAGCTCCGGATTCTTGTCCCTTCCTACTTTCACTTCAATTTAGGAAATCCTTTGAGGCTTTGTAATAGCAAACTTTCAAGAGATTGTATTGTCCAGGGGTTTTCTACGCTGTGTTAGCTATGGCTTTTCTTTCAGCTAACAAAAGTTATTTTAAATAGTAGTATGAGCAAATCTAGAGTTAAAGCTGATGCCAGTTACTCAGACTGTAAGACTAACTAATCAAAACTATAGTTGTTCCTGTTAGAAATTCCATTTCAGTGTAAAAGTGAAGATATTTCTCTGATTTTTTTTAATAAAGGGTTTTCAGGAGCAGTTTTAGGTTCACAGAAATATGAGGAAGGTATAGATTTCCCATATACCCACTGTCCCCACACATACAGAAACTACCTCTTCCGTTATCTATAGCCCCAGCAGAATGGTGTAACATTTGTTACAAGTTATAAACCTACACTGATGATCATTATGACTTAGAGTCCGTGGTTTACATTAGGGTTTAGTCTTGGTGTTGCATGTGCTATGGATTTATAAAAATGTGTAATGCCATACATCCACCATTAGAGTATCATACCGAATATTTTCACTGCTAAAATTTCTCTGTGCTTTGCATTCTCAACCCTCCCTTCACTGATGTTTTTACAGTCTCCATAGTTTTGCCTTTTCCAGGGTAAGAATTCCCTGTAGCTGGAATTATGTAGTATGTAGTCTTTTCAGATTAGCTTATTTCACTTAGTAATATGTATTTAAGATCCCTTCATGTCTTTTCAGGACCTGACAACTCATTTCTTTAAAGTACTGAATAATATTCCATTGCCTGGATGTACCAAAGTTTATCTTATTTTTTAAAAAGATTTTATTTATTTATTCATGAGAGACACAGAGAGAGAAGCAGATTCCCTGCAGGGAACCCAATGTGAGACTCAATCCCTGGACCTGAGTTCACACCCTGAGCTGAAGGCAGAGACTCAACCACTGAGCCACCCAGGCATCCCTATCTTATTTTTTCTTTAAAGATTTATTTATTTTGAGGGGGGAGGCAGAGGGAAAGAATCCCCAGCATACTCCCTGCTGAGTGAAGCCTGACTCTGAGATCAGGACCTGAGCTGAAATCAGGAGTCAAATGCTAACTGAGTCCCCCCCCCCCCCACATGCCCCTGTACCAAAGTTTATTTGTACATTTACCTGCTAAAGGACATCTTGGTTGCTTCCAAGATTTGGCAATTGTGAATAAGGCTGTTATAAACACCTGTGTACAAGTCTTTGATTTTTTGGGTAAATACCAAGGAGTGTGATTGCTGAGTTCTATGGTAAAAGTATGTTTAGGTTGGTAAGAACTTGCAAATTGCCTTCCAAAGTGTCTCCACCATATGTATTCCCATCAGAATGAGAGTTCCTGTTGCTCCACACATCCAACATTTATTGATGTCTGTGTCTGAATTTTGGCTATAGGTATGTAGTGGTATTTCATTGCTGTTTTAATTTGAATTCACTTGATGACATGTGATGCCAATTATCTTTTCATATGCTTAGTTGCCATCTTTATATCTTCTTTGGTGAAGTGTCATTGACCCATTTTTTAATCACATTATTTATTTTCATACTTGAGTTTTAAAAGCTGTCTATTTTGGATAATAGTCCTATATCAAATGTGTCTTTGGCAAATATTTTCTCACAGCCTGTGGTGTGTGGCTTATCTTCTCATTCTCTGGCCATTGTCTTTCACAGAGCAGGAAGTTTTAATTTTAAGAATGTCTAGCTTATTGATTTTTTTCTTTCATGAGTCATAACTTTGATATTATAGCTAAATATTTATGGTCATCTCGGTTTTCTCCTATTTCATCTTCTAGGAGTCTTCCATGTTTTTTAAGATCAGAATATGTCTAATGTTTTCTTATATGCATAACTATACAGATTTCAAAAGACTATGTCAATGTTTTACTGTTTTCCATGTTTCTTTGAAGAATGTAAGGTGTGTTGCCTAGAGGACATTTTTAGTTACCATAGTTTATTGTCTGTTTCCAATCTACTCAAAAGTCTCCAACTCTTCAAGAAGCCTTTTATCAATCATTCTTTCCCCTTTGGTTGATAAAACTTTACAGTTAAGATCCATAGGAAATGAACCACTGAGGGCCAAAAAAAGTGTGACATATAAAGGAATAATCTGAAACTCTGAATAACTACATAAATGTCCTCTTGTAAACTCATTCTCTGATGATATAAAATCTTCGTATTGTGGTATTTTGCATTTATTTTTCTTCAATAAACTCTATGAAAATTTAATTTGCATTTTTCCTAATGTTCTGATGTAAACTATGTTAATGATTTTGTATGCCCTTAGTCTTATAAATAAGTTTGTCACCATGTTTGAATTTGTGTGTATATGTGTCTTTTCTAACAATTTGCGATTTTTGGAATTCTAATTCTATATTTTTTCTTTTATTTTTGTTTATGAAGGGAGAAATGATAGCTGAAACTTATTTTTTTATTTATTTTTATTTTTTAAAGATTTTATTTATTTATTTGAGAGAGAGACAGCACTCGCACAAGGAGGGTGGGAGAGGGATCCCTGGGTGGCGCAGCGGTTTGGCGCCTGCCTTTGGCCCAGGGCGCGATCCTGGAGACCCGAGATCGAATCCCACGTCGGGCTCCCGGTGCATGGAGCCTGCTTCTCCCTCTGCCTGTGTCTCTGCCTCTCTCCCTCTCTCTCTGTATGACTATCATAAATAAAGAAAAATTTAAAAAAAAAAAAAAAAAAAAGGAGGGTGGGAGAGCCAGAGGGAGAGGGAGAAACAGACTCCCAGCTGAGCAGGGAGTCCCAACAGGGCACTCAATCCCAGGACCCTGAGACCATGACCTGAGCTGAAGGCAGACACTTAACCAACTGAGCCTCCCAGGTGCCCCAAACTTATTTTTAAATAATAAGGACATTACAATATTTGCCACATTTATCTCAAATATTAAAATTAAAAAATTTTGACAATCAAGGAGATCATTTTAAAGGATTTTAAATGTAGTTTAACACAGCTCTCCATAATTTCTACCTCAAGATGAATAGTAAGTAGGTGTATAGAATATACTAGTAAGGAGAATGAAGAGAAAGCATGCATTTACATGAAAGAAGACAAATTTTTCCAAAATTCACTTCCGAAGAGGATCTTCAAATTGAAACATCAAGTATGTGATTGTGTAGGTGCTAAGTTACAGTCAACTGGGATTTGATTCATTTCATAACAGACAACACAACAGAAAGTCATAAAAGAATCATGATTGCATCATCACAATTCCATGATTTGATATGATTATTGGGAAAATAATTTTCTGAGCCAAATAATTTTCAATTCACAAAATCTCTGTAAGTATTCTAAGGGGTAATGCCTAGAAAGTACTTATCTTTGTAAGCCCTCCAAAACAATAGCATCAATACAGAAAAGGAAAAATAAGGTTTGAAATCGACTTGCTGAAACAGGAAGTTCTACTCCTTGATCAAGTGACAAGTAGAAACAAAAGAATTAACACAATGTTTAATTTTCCTTCATTATCCAGGAAATAGTCACTCCACAGCACAGAGTAGAAGTGTAACCAAGAATAGAAGTAACACATGAATACAGCTTAAGTTTGTCAGATTATTTTTTCAGCTATATTTTTGGCTTTTGGTTTATTTGAATGCTAAGAGAATGAAAGTCTTCTAAAGCAAATTTAAGATGAAGGAAATATTTTTGCATGTCATCTTATTGGTTTAACTCACTCTGGTACCAATTTCTGAGGTATCAATGTATTTTTGTCATGGAACTATTCAGAATGTGCTTGGAGAAAAGATAAATTGAGAGAATATAAATAGTAAAAAGTAGAGACTAAAAGGAAATATAAAGCAGTCACTTAAGAATAACATATATGTATCATCTCAACCAATTCTTACAACAACCATTTATACAGTAATAATTAATCCCTCATTTACAGATAAAGAAACTATGGAAGAGACAGTTAAGTTTACCAGCTAAAGATCAGTAAGAACACATCTGTAGTCACACAATTAGGTTTATTAATTTGTTATAGCCAAAGAGAAGAAAAAGCATAAGATTATGGGACATCTCAAAAGAGGGAATTAGAGAATGATTTACAGCATTTTGAAAACTAGACTTAGTCAGAGGATGCCCAAGGATCAACAGGGAGTCGACTTCTTCCTCTGCTCCTCTCCCCCCAACTCTTGTGGGTGTGTGTACACTCTCTCTCAAATAAAATCGTAAAAAAATAAATAAAAAGAACTGTAAACTGGGTGAATTGTTGAGATAGTCAGTTGCCTTATTTTAGAACACATGATTCTATGCAGAGTTATATATATGTGGTCTTATATTGGAGAGTATAAAGAATTCCTGACATTAAAGGAATTTTGGCTTAGTCTGTGGTCATAGTTTGGCTTGGCATAGATTTTCCCTTTTGTGAAAAATGGGGCAGTTCATTTTGCAAGTTGTGGTTTCCATCAAATTCTCAGTCCTATATTCAAAAATATTATTTTTTGTCCTTTATCAAATTAAATCGTTTTTCAGAGTTTAAATTAAAAACAAAACAATGAAGTAGAGGCAAATTATGTAA
The DNA here is from genome assembly GCF_018345385.1 of Vulpes lagopus. NCBI lineage: Eukaryota > Metazoa > Chordata > Mammalia > Carnivora > Canidae > Vulpes > Vulpes lagopus. Next base: position 26,534,866 of record NC_054839.1, read on the forward strand.
TTCAAGTGAGATTAAATAGTACTGAGAGTTTGAGATGATTTTGAAAGCAGAAGTTGTGGCTTCAGTGTCTTTATAAATATATATGCTTGCTTTAAATTAGCCAAGGTTAACTGGTATAAAAAAAAAAGAAATTATAGTACTCCTATTCAAAAGCCCACTTGCTTTTAGTTCTTTATCTTATTTAGTAAACTCACTGCATAATCTTTTTGAACATTTGCTGGCTTGACAGAACTATATTAATATTTATTGTACTGAGATAACTTTTTCTAAAGTTCACCATGAGTTTTTATTGAGAGTTTTGACTATAATAAACAATTCCAGAAAATAATTCAACTTATTGAATTGTATGATAGAACAGTGTATTTTAACCCAATTAAAAAGTAATTGGACAACTGAGATAATACTAAATGTATTTCAAATTGTGATAAATAACTTCAGTTATCTAGATGTAGAGAAACACCTTTGCCTTCTGTTTCTTTTTTTTTTTTTTTTGCACCTTTGCTTTCTTGTACAGTATTCCTTTTTCAAATCTGTTTTAAATTACAATAACCCTCCCTAAACAGAGTAGCTCATACATGTCATAAGTATAGTTTATACATGTAAATTTCTGTCTTTTACAAAAGCTTCCAATGTTATCATCTGGGTTCTTCCAAATCAGCATTTTCATTGTAATATTTATTTAGCTCTTTATCACTTGCAAACACTGTCTCAGACACTCTGTCAATCATATATCAACAACTATACCAACATCTCTGTCAATATCTATCTATCTATCTATCTATCTATCTATCTATCTATCATCTATCTATCTATCTATCTATCTATCTATCTATCTTGCCCTACCCAATATCTTATCCATTTATTTGGCTTTAATTTTGAAAACTAATTGGTGACTTTTACTTGAATACAAAATTATTTAGGTAATCATTAAATATGAAGCTGATTCAACACTGTATTTTCCTGTGTTGAACACGGTGGGCTAGTATATAATATTTATTCCACATTCTACTTGTTTAATTTTGTTTTCAAAATTTTCTACTACTACCCATAAAAATAATACATTTTACACAGCAATTCAAAACATATATTTTTTTAAGATTTAACAATTCAAGACACATAAAGACACACACAAAACCAAACTGCTAGGAAACTTCCTCTTCATGTAATAAGCTTTAATGGTTTCCATTCCATACCATGCTATTCAGTTCTTCATAGTTAATTTTAGGTATCTGTGGTGATCATTAATTTTGTGCTATGGCTGAAGGACCCACTTTTTTATGCTTTATTCTATTTCTGAGACCAGAAAGTAAAAAGAGAAAAAATATATATCTGTATATATACTCTTGCAAATACATACATTCCATTGATTCCTTCACAATTTTGGTTGCATATATGATCTATTTAGGTCAACCATATTTGAAAGATTGATGGAAGTATAAATTAGTACATTGTGCTGCTTCTTTTTCTGCTTGCAATCAGAGCCTACTACAAAATGCATGAGGAATACATTTTAATCATGCAGGACAAAGAAGACGTGTATTTCTAAAGCCCTGAATAACAATAGTTTTGCGTTTTTTTTTGTTTTTGTTTTGTTTTGTTTTGTTTTGCCGTGTGTGTGTGTGTGTGTGTGTGTGTGAATTTTATTTTTATCCAACTTCTTAGTGAGGTAGAGGTAGTGAAGTTCTAAAGCCAGAGGCTTTCGAATAGTGTAAAAAGTAATGACTAATAGGATAAAAAATAATATAATACTCAGAATAAATTCATAAAAAATTAAAAACTTATAATTAATAAACTAAAACTGTTGAAGGACTTTTAAAAGTAAAAATAATGGAAAATTATCACATATTCATGGATCAGAAGACTTCATTAATTTATTTAATTAATTAATTTATTTAGAGGGCAAGCCAGGGTGAGAGGGGTAGAGGGAGAGAGAATCTCAAGCACACTCCTTATCTGAGGTTGGAGCCTGATATGGGGCTGTATCTCACGACCCTAAGATCATGATATGAGCTGAAATCAAGAACTGAATTCTTGACTGAGCCATCCAACTGCCCCAGACAACAATATTTTTCAATAATTAATATTCCCAAATTGATCAACACTTTTAACACAGTCCCTATAAAAATCACATCTGGCTTTTCTGTAAGAAATTGACAAGAGCCAGAACAATTTTGGAAAAGAAGAACAAAGTTTAAGTGCCTAAATTTTATTATTTGAAGCTTACTACAAAGGTACAGTATTCAAGAAATTATGATACAGCTATGAAGACAAACTTATGGATTAGTGGAAGAGAATTCATCCTCAGGAAATGCACCTTACAGTTATGATAAATTGATTACAACAAGAACGCTGGACAACTTAAAGGGTAAATGATAGTTTTCAAAAAATGGTGCTATGTATGACCATATGCAAAGAATAAACTTAGACCTTTATTTCATATTAAATATAAAAAAAGAGAACATGGGAGGGAGGGGCAGAGTGAAAGGGAGATAGAGAATCTTAAGCAGGCTCCGTGCCCAGTGTGGAGCCCAACTCAGAGCTCAATCTCCCAACACTGAGATCGTTACCTGAGCCAAAATCAAGAGTTGGACATTTAACTTACTGAGCTACCCAGATGCCCCTCAACTACATATTTTTAAATTTTATTTGAAATATTATGGATGTAAACAATAGAATCAGACAATAAAAGATAATATAGTCCTTTAGATAAAACAAATATTCTCAGTGCATTGTGAAATTTACTTAACTATTTTTTGTCTCCAATATTTTTCACATTAACATTTAAATAGTTTTATTGATTTATTTAATTGCTCACTGGAGAAGGTAGTAAAATGCATATCAAAACATGGAATCACTATTACTGCTACTATGATACTTACTCATAAACTGTTCAACCTCTCCTCATGATACAGTGCAATGATTAAATGGTTATAATCAGAAAGTCTTTGGGATCTATAAAATTAGAATATAGATTCTCATTTCATGGAGTTTTGTGAAGAAAAAATATAATTCATATAAATTACTTAGTATCAGAATTTTACTTATATTAGAAAATAAATTATCTGTTTTATGTAAGAAATCTTTTGCTTTTAAATTTTATTATTAACAATAGAACTGAACCCTCCAATTGAATAATCTATTCTGCTAATTTTCTTTATGAAATCCACTACTCGTTGACTTGGTGGGGTAGTAATATCCTGAGAATACAGCTTTGCAATAAAATAAAACCATGCCCATCCCATCCAGTTAAATATCCATTAATAAACTTGAAAAAATTATCTAACAGAATTCCATCAAGTATTCCTCTGAGCTAATAAACAGCATTGCCCTATTTATCTGTAATCTATTTCTATAAGCTATAAATGAAATTTGAGTGTTATTTTAATACTGATGCAATCAGTGGAAATTTAGGCAATTTTGTTCTTAATCCTTTAAAGAAAAGGGACCAGAAATCATGATGACCAAAGTCATCAGAAATTTGGAATTTGGTGCAGGTACTCTGATTAATATTTTGAATGTTATACTAGAAAATTTAAATGGTAAATTAAATTGAAATCCTCTAAGACATTAACTATTATATGAATATGCTCATGTTTTTTATTAAAAAGTTGGCTAATATAGCTGTTTGTTTATAGTTGCAAGTATTTGTTTTCTTCCAAATTTTATTTAATCTCATTTATTTTTATCTCATTTAAATCTGTTTTGGGTACAGTTAGCACAGATAAACACTATTAAACTAAATCTAAGAACATTAACAATATAATTGTAATAAATCATTTCAAATTTATTTTCTAATAAATGGCTTTTTAAGGGATACTGTCTTTTAAAACCAATGAATTTCTTATACAGGTAAGCTTGTAGGTATTTATTTGTATATTATGTAATTATTCATTTATGTGGTCATTAAATTACTCTAATATTGATTTCTTACTATATATCATAAGCATCTCTTTTTGTGAGTATTAAAAATCATAAGAAAATGTAGTACGGTTGTGGAAAAAAAATCAACCATCTGTTAAAATGCTAATGCAGAAATTAAAGTTTCCAAATTAGGAACTGAGAAAGTCTACATGATGTCATAAGATAAATTCTAAATGAGGCCTTTTTTTCATTTTATGCCTTGCATAAATTTTTTTATTTCTTAGTTTTAACTATTCTTTCTCTTTCTCTCTATGGATTCCTTTTCCTCCCTATATTCCGCTACATAATGTTGTATCTGTTAGAGTTCTGCCTTTAATCCTGCCCAATCCTTCCATGTAAATTCATGGACCCCATTGTTCAATAACACAGAATTTCCTTTAGAATTTTAGACTTCTATTTACCCGTGGTATGTTAAACCATAGGAGTTCAAGTACAAAATGCCTAAAAAACAAACTTCTTTTTTTTTTTTTTTTTAAGATTTTATTTATTTATTCATGACAGACAGAGAGAGAGGCAGAGACCCAGGCAGAGGGAGAAGCAGGCTCCATGCAGGGAGCCCGACGTGGGACTTCATCCCGGGTCTCCAACATCACACCCCTGCAGAAGGTGGCGTCAAACTGCTGGGCCACCGGGGCTGCCTAGTAACTCATTTTTTTTTTTAAATAATAAATTTATTTTTTATTGGTGTTCAATTTCCCAACATACAGAATAACACCCAGTGCTCATCCCATCAAGTGTCCCCCTCAGTGCCCGTCACCCACTCACCCCCACCTCCCCACCCTCCTCCCCTTCCACCACCCCTAGTTCATTTCCCAGAGTTAGGAGTCTTTATGTTCTGTCTCCCTTTCTGATATTTCCTACCCATTTCTTCTCCCTTCCCTTCTATTCCCTTTCACTGTTATTTATATTCCCCAAATGAATGAGACCATACACTGTTTGTCCTTTTCCGATTGACTTACTTCCCTCAGCATAATACCTTCCAGTTCCATTCACGTTGAGGCAAATGGTGGGTATTTGTCATTTCTAATGGCTGAGGAATATTCCATTGTATACATAAACCACATCTTCTTTATCCATTCATCTTTCAATGGACACCGAGGCTCCTTCCACAGTTTGGCTATTGTGGACATTGCTGCTATAAACATCGGGGTGCAGGAGTCCCGGCATTTCATTGCATCTGTATCTTTGGGGTAAATCCCCAGCAGTGCAATTGCTGGGTCGCAGGGCAGGTCTATTTTTAACTCTTTGAGGAACCTCCACGCAGTTTTCCAGAGTGGCTGCACCAGTTCACATTCCCACCTCACTTTTTTTAACTAAACATTTGTATCCTTTAGCTTTTGCTGCATAAAACATCACTTAAATCATAGTGAATTAAAGCTTCAATCAATTATCCTCACAAATCTGTCTCAGCTAGGTGTGTCTGTTCATATGCTGACTTTGCTCATGCAACTGGAGTTCACATGGGGTTAACCTAAGACTGGCTTGGCTAAGGTTATGATTTCCATGGCATGCTAGGATTGTACAGTGGGAGCAGTCTAAACTGGATTCAGGCAATAAGAAGGTGTAGTGTCCATAAAGAAATTAAAATCAGTAATAAAACTGACAAAAAGTTTCTCTGCCTTATTATTATCACCAGGAGCCTATAACTCTAAACAAAAACAATGATAAAAATACATTTCTCCCAAAATATTTTATCTTAAATTCTAAACAACAGTTGTGCTCCTATTTAGCTTATATGTTTTATATTTCAAATGAGTGCATTTTAATTATTTGCCTTGGTAAATACTGACTTTTACTTAGAACCTGATTCAAAGATTAAAATTATACAATACATGAAGGACAAAAGTGACCTCAGCTACACACGTTCCTTTTGAGAGTAATTTCATAAGATTTGAAATTTTGTAAATTCATTTTGTGTGTAGTCCATATTTTGAACCTCTTTGGTACTATATATTTCTTGGGAAAACAACACTCCATAAATATTTTCACATTTCTGCAAAATCTGAGCTTTCTGAGCAGAGTACTGGCAACCTGGATTACAGGATGATTGAATGGTAATGATGCCTTGGAAGTTAGAGATAGTGAATTGCTCTGAAGAGATTTAAAGACTCATTCCCCAGAACCACATGCTTATATTCAGGGACAGTGAAGTAAAAATCTTTTCCTTTCCTTCTCAGAAAGAATTTACTTTACTTTTCACATTCTAACATAAAACTCCTTTTCTCTCCTTTCCCACCCTGGTGCATACTCTTCTTTCTGTCCTACACTTTCCTTTTTTTTTTTTTTTTTTTTTAAGATTTTATTTATTTGTTCATGAGAGACACAGTGAGTAGAAAAAGAGAGAGAGAGAGAGAGAGAGAGAGAGAGAGACAGGCAGAGGGAGAAGCAGGCTCCATGCAGGGAGCCTGATGTGGGACTTGATCCTGGGTCTCCAAGATCACACCCTGGGCTGAAGGCAGCACTAAACTGCTGAGCCACCCGGGCTGCCCTGTCCTACCCTTTTCTTGAGAATAGGAAGAACAGATATGCCAGCCTGTCCCAAATAAGCACCAATTCTTAAAATTTTGTTATTCCTTTGCTGCAAACCCAGTTGCTCATGCAAATAGTACATCAATCATTCATCTTGCTGACACATGGTAAATTGGTGCAACTTTGTAGTACTCTGTGGGTAAATAAAATGTCTGCTCTTTGATAAACAGGTTTAATGATTCTGGTAATATATATAACAGAAATGTGGGGCACTAACATTTTTACTAGGCAGTATCTCAGTTCATTCATTTTTTTGTTTCTGATTTAAGAATTAGAAACCTTTTTATTTTTGACTTTTTATTCCCTAAAGGATAATAAAAAGGTTTTATCTTAAGTTTTCTGTAAGTTGTCATTACAACTTTAAATATCTGCCAACTTTCTTCTTGAGATGACAATTTAGACAACATATTTTCTTTTTTTTTTCTTTTTAAAGGAGAGAGCCAAAAGCCTTTGCATAAAACAGCATACTGTTTTCAATGGTTGGTATTATTTCCCTTTCCCTCCTTTTTTAAAAAAGATTTATTTATTTATTTATTCATGAGAGACAGAGAGAGGCAGAAACACAAGCAGAGGGAGAAGCAGGCTCCATGCAGGGAGCCCAAGGTGGAACTCGATCCTGGGACTCCAGGATCACACCCTGAGCCAAAGGCAGATGCTCAACCTCTGAACTACCCAGGCGTCCCCATAATTTCTCTGTAAACATAGATACAATGGTACTTTATCTTTCTACTATTATCTTTATGAAACTTTATACTTAAACTTTATTTATTTATTTATTTTAGATTGTTTAGATTGGTTTTTATGATAGAAGGGAAAGATATTAAATTTACAGTTTTCTTAACACTATGTTTATTGTTATTTTATGTTGACAAGATTTTATTTTATTATTTTATTTTTTAAAGATTTTATTCATTTGTTTATAAGACACCTAGAGAAAGGCAGAGATATAGGCAGAGGGAGAAGCAGGGTCCTTGCAGGGATCCAAGTGTGGGACTGGATCCCCAGACCTGTGATCATGCCCTGAGCCAAAGGCAGATGCTCAATTGCTGAGCCATCAAAACATCACTGTTGACAAGATTTTAAAAGCACTTTTTTGTTTTTGTTTTCAGTTTACAGTCATTTCTAAATTTGAAAAATTAATTAATTTAATGAATCAGTCTAAATGTCTACATTCTGTCTGTGATGATACAAATATTCTGTAACCATTGGGTAATATGGTAATATAAGGATTTTTTAAGTTGCAGTATTTGAAAGAATTCCACAGAGCATGATTTTTATTTAAAGACAAAGCATATGGTGCATACAGCAAATGAAACAGAATACAGGAAGCATGGAATTCTGAAAGCTATCTCATGTGCCAGCTCCCCAGTTATTTATTTATTTGTATATGTGCTGTATAGGGTTTCTATTTGTACCTGGCATATCGGCCCTTCTTCTCTCAAGGAAAGAAAGAGAGGAAGGAAGGAAGGAAGGAAAATAGAGAACAAGAGAAAGGAAAGAAGAAAGAAAGAAAAAAAAGAAGAAAGAAGAAAAGAAAGAAAGAGAAAGAAAGATGAAGAAGAAAGAAAAAGAAAGAAGAAAGAAGAAAAAAAAGAAAGAAAGGAAGAAAGAGAAAGAAAGAAGAAAGAAAGAAAGAGAAAGAAAGAAAGAAAGAAAGAAAGAAAGAAAGAAAGAAAGAAAGAAAGAAAGGAGAAAGAAAATGAGGAAGGAAGGGAGGGAGGAAGATTACTAGATTGAATCACCATGGTCCTTGAGGAATTTTGGTGTTTGAAAGTTTCAAGGAGGATTTTTATACTTCCCTGGCACTTATTCATGCCAGGGTGATAAATAGGTTAGACCAGCTGAAAATTTTAGTAAAACAAAACAAAACAAAACAAAACAAAACACAACCAACCAAAGAAACAAACAAAAACAGCAACAAAAAGCCCTGGAGGTTGCTAGGGGAGTTTCAGTCTTTCAACAGTACATTAAAAAATCCTACCAATCTTACCTTGGCCAAGACTCAACAAACAAATATCTAAACAGCCCCAGAGACAAATATATAGTCTACCTGTAAATCAACTCTGTTACATCTGACCACTCGCCACATGTTGCTGTTGAATACTTGACTTATGGCTTATGGGAATGTGTAATTAAATATTATTTACCTTATATTTAGCTTTAGTTAATATAAAATTAAACAGCCACATGTGGGTTATGGCTACACTACAGGACAACGGATCTAATTATTGTAAATAATTAATTAATAATTAATTAATAATTAGATCTAATTATCTACAATATACTGGCCATGCGAATATAAATCACTCCAGATACAAATAGAATGAGTAACCCTGTAGAACCCAAAATGTTTTACTCTCATTAAAACTTGGATATAGGGACGTCTGGGTGGCTCAACAGTTAAGCATCTGCCTTTGGCTCAGAGCATGATCCTGGAGTCCTGGGATCGAGTCTCACATCGGGCTTCCTGCATGGAGCCTGCTTCTCCCTCTGCCTGTGTCTCTGCCTCTCTCTCTCACTGAGTGTCTCTAGTGAATAAATAAATAAAATCTTAAAAAAACAAAAACTTGGATATAAAGGAGAATGTGCAAATATCAATCCCTAATGGTCCCAGTTTAAGTTGTTTTGTGTGTATATAATATTCTGTTATATAAGTGTGATTTTTATCTAAAAATAATATACATTTTTTTTAAATTTTGGAGATTCCACCTATCAAGCTTATTTTTTTCATATTTGGAATGGAACATAAATTTACTCCTTTTTGTTTAAAGATGCTCTGATTTGACAACATTAACAATTTCCCTGAGCATAGAGCCTAAGAGACAAATCTCTTTCTATAGTCTATGTCTGATTTTGGCTCAGGATTTTTATTTATAAATAATTTGTAATAATTCCTTTGCACCATTTAAAAAGAAAAAAAAGCAAAAGGATAACTGTTGAAATACTAATAGTGTATATTGTAAAATGAAGTTGTTGCTTTAAGAATTCAATTTGAACAAACATTCTGGTACAAATGTATTCATAACCATGTTTAAGTTTGTGAACTCTTCTACTTCCTTCTAGTATTGAAATTTAAACTTGGGGCACCTGGGTGGTTCAGTGGTTGACCAACTTGCTTTTGGCTCAGGTCATGATCCCAGCGTCCTGGTATCAAGTCCCACATCTGGCTCCTCACAGGGAGCCTACTTCTCCCTCTATGTCTCAGCCTCTCTCTCTCTATGTCTGTCATGGATAATAAAGAAAATATTTAAAATTTTTTTGACCTTAATTAAAGGTGTCCGCAAGTTGATTCAACATAAAAATTAATTTATTGTTAAATAAAAATTTTCTACTCTGGACAACTAGTTTTTATTGGATATATATCTCAGAGAGGCTTCAAAAAATCTCCCAATCCATTTAATCATAAATATCATCATTATCAAAGGTTTTGTTGAGATCAAATTAGTCTTACCAATTATAGAACTGTTACACAAATAGCAGTTCCATCAGGAAATATGTGTGTCATTAAAAAATGTCAGGCATAATTAATTATAATATTATAGCAGCCTTCTTAAAAAAACAACTTTTGCTTATATACCAAATAATGGCATAAATTCAGTTGTAAATCTAGGGGGGAAATCTCAGTTAATTCCAAATTCCAATTCTATGTGGATGTAACTATATGTCTTTTCTTCAGTTTTTTTTAGGATCACACTGTATGGGTAGTAATCAATTTCAAACTTTAGTTTAGGAATGCCTAAACACTTCTCATAGGCACTGTTGGTGGACACTGGAGCTATGTTTAACTCAAATTGACACCCCAAACGATATTGGTTTCTGTTTGTCAGTTATTCTTTACCCTAATTATTCCCTTACACACACACACACACACACACACACACACACACACACACAGCCTACAGGTACTAAGGAACATAATTCTACGACAAGTCAGACATCCAGCAAATATTCTCTATCACATCTGGCTATCTTGGTAAAAAAAAATCATCATAAGGATAACAGTTACACACCAAACTGTGGGACACTGTCATTCAATAAAATCCTTTGTGTAAATATATGAGACAGTACATATATATTATCTCTTTTTGTAATACATATAATGGTAATACGGAAATCAAATACAAACCAACATCAGAAGTAATTTAGGTGTTTATCACAACATGCTCTTTATGTCATTGACACACATTAGGTTGATGATTCCAGATCGAATGCTTCTTTTTTTTCAAGTTTTTATATAAATTCCATTTAGTTAACATATGGTGTAATGTTAATTTCAGGAATACAATTTAGTGATTCAACAGTTACATATGACACCCAGTGCTCAACACTGTAAGTGTCTTCTTTAACACCATTACCTATTTAACCCATCCTTCCCCACATACCTACCCTCTGGAAACCATCGGTTTGTTCTATATAGTTAAGAGCCTGTTTTTGGTTTTCCCCTCTTTTTTTCTCCCTATAATCATTTGTTTCATTACTTAAATTCCACATATGAGTGAAATCATGTGGTATTCATCTCTGACTTACTCTGCTTAGCACAATACTCTCTAGCTCCATCCAGGTCATTGCAAATAGCAATATTTCATTCTTTTTGATGGCTAAGCCAAACTTCATTTCATACATATAAATGGAATTTATCCATTTTTTCTTCTATCCATTCACTATATAGTAGCATGGTGTTTAACCTTTATTTATTTGTGGTCTTTCCAATTTTTTTTTCTTGTGGTTGGCTTTAACTTTCATAGTGTTGTGGTCAGAAAGGTGCATTGTATGATCTCAGTCTTTTTGTACACATTGAGGCCTGATTTGTGACTTACTATGTGATCTAGTCTGGACAATGTCTCATGTGTACATGAAAAGAATGTGTATTCTGCTGCTTTAAGATGAAATGTTCTGAATATATCTGTTAAGTCGATCTGATCAAGTGTGTCATTCAAAGTCATTGTTTCCCCTTTGATTTTCTTCTTAGATGATCTGTCCATTGATGTAAGTAGGGTGTGAAAGTCCCCTACTATTATTGTAATTATTATTATCAATGAGTTCCTTTATGTTTGTATTAATTGTTTTATATTTCTGGGTGCTCCAAGTTGGGGGTGTAAATAATTACAACTGATTTTCTTGTTGGATAGATACCTTTATTATGATATAGTGTCTTTATCTCTTGTACTCTTTGGTTTAAAATCTAATTTGTCTGATATAAATATTTCTACTCCAGCTTTTCTTTTGATGTCCATTTGCATGATAAAGGATTCTCCATCTCCTCACTTTCAATCTGCAGGTGTCTTTAGGTCTAAAGTAATTCTCTTGTAGGTAATATATAGATGGGTCTTGTTTTTTTATCCATTCTGACATCCTGTATCTTTTGTTTGGAGCATTTGGTCCCTTTACATTGAGAGTAATTATTGATAGACATTAATTTAATGCCTTTTTTTAAAAAAAGATTATATTTATTGATTTATGAGAGACAACACACATACAGAGATAGAGATAGAGATAGAGATAGAGATAGAGAGAGAGAGAGAGAGAGAGAGAGGCAGAAACATAGGCAGAGGGAGAAGCAAGCTCCATGCAGGGAGCCCAATCCAGATCTCGATCCAGGGACACTAGGATCACGTCCTGGGCCAAAGACAGGCACTAAACCACAGAGCCACCCAGGTGTCCCAATTTAGTGCCTTTTTATTGCCCGTTTTGTCATTGTTTCTGAAGATTTTCTGTTCCCTCCTAATCTCTGTCACTTTTGGTCTTTCCTTTCCACCCCGAGTCCCCTTAAATATTTCTTACAGGGCTGGTTTAGTGGTCACAAACTCCTTTAATTTTTGTTTGTCTGTGAAACTCTAACTCCTTTTATTCTGAACGATACCCTTGCTAGATAGAATATTCTTGGCTGCAGATTTTTCCCATTTAGCATGTTGAAAATATGCCACCTCTTCTGGCTTGCCAAGTGTCTGTTGAGAAATCTGCAGGTGGCTGTATGAGTCTCTCCGTAGAAGTTAGGGACTTCTTTGCCTTGCTGCTTTTAAGATTTTTTTTAATCACTATATTTTGCAAATTTATTTATAATATTTTGATGTGGGCATAATTTTTTTATGGGAGTTCTTGGTGCCTCCTGGAACTAGATGTCTGTTTCCTTTCTCAGATTAGGGAAGGATTTAGCTATTGTTTCCTCAAATAAATTTTCTGACCCCTTTTCTCTCTTCTTCTTCTAGGACGCCTATAATACAAATTTTATTAGGTTTGATGGAGTCACTGAGAGCCCTAAGTCTATTCTTGTGTTCCATAATTATTCTTTCTCTCTTTTGTTCAGCTTATTTTCTATTATTTTATCCTCTGCATCACTTAGTCACTACTCTGTTTCTTCCATCCTTGTTTTTATTGCATCCAGTCTCTTCTGAATCTCAGTTATTGTATTTTTCATTTCTGACTGATTTTTTTTAACTTTTATCTCTGCAATAGAGCTTCCCTGAAGTCTTCCATACTTTTCTAAAGCCTAGTGTGTATCCTTATGATTGCTGCTTTATATTCTCCAACAGACATGTTACTTTTATCTGTTTTGATTAGATCTCTGGCTATAATTTTATCTTGGTCTTCCATTTAGGATGAATTCCTCCAGCTTGGAATTTTGTTTAAGTATCTGTCTTCTTCTGTATGTAAGAAAACCCCATTAAGTTTCTTGCTCCTGAGTCTAACGGCTTCATGAAGGAGAGGTCAGGTAGTGTCCAGGGCGTGGTGCCTCAAGGGGTGTCTCTGGTGTGTGCTGTGTGTGCTCTGCTTTTGTGTTTTGGTTAGTCTATCCCTCAGGCCAGTCATTTGTAGAGGCTATCCTTGCCTGCAGTAGGCAGTGTTTGGTCCTTGGCCAGAACATAACAACTTTCAACTAGGTGTGCTCTAGTCTTCTGGTTAAATGATACCTGATGCTACTTTCACTAGAACTGAAGCCCTGAAGAACTCTGGTCAGGAGATTCTGTGTGGGCCGGGGTTTCTGCTGACGAAGGAGCATGCCACATGGGGACTGAGGCAAACTTGACCAAGAAGGGTAATACCAGCAAAGCACAGGGGTGTGGGACCTGCTGTAAGCAGGTCGGGCAGCCAATGTTGGAATTCTGCTGTTTACTACAGGTGGGGCTGTGTTTCTGCTGAAGAGTGAGAAAGGGAAATGGTACCAGCTGGCAACCCTGTCCCTTTAGTAGAATCTTCTGAATGTTACCTTTCAGGGACATGCTCCAAAAAGAGTAAATAATTCTTTCTATGGGCCCCAGGTGTTCTTCAGATGCTGTTTTTTACCTTCTCTCCAGGAATAGGGCATCACTTTCAGGGCTCTACCCCAGCCAAGCCTGCTGACCTTTAAAATTCCAGTCTTCAACCACTACTGGTTGCAAACTCACGAATATCAGCCCAGTGGTTTTCTTGTTCTCCTGTGCATTCTCCCTGTGCATTCCCCAGTGCTCCTCTCTTTCCCACCTTTCTTTGCAACCACACACTCTCCTCTTTGTAGCGCCTGAAATCTGTTTCTCCCCCAAACTCTGTCTCCACACTTCCTGCCTGCTTGAATGTAGCCTCTCATCTCCCTCTAGTTGTGCAGTTTGTTCTGCCAGTTCCCAGGTCAATTTATTGGTTATTCAGAATGATTTGATAGCTATCCAGTTGTGCTCAAAGGACAAAAGGAGCCCGAGATCCTCCTACTGTGCTGCCATTTTAGCTCCTCTCTCAGATTGAATGCTTCTTAAATCCATTGGGACCATCCTAGAACCTCAGTTTCAAATAATGAAGAGGTTTCTGCAGCAAACAGCTATTTTTGCTGCAGAACGGCATCTCTAAATTTAGATAAGAGATAGTATATCTTATTTAGAGCCTATTACAAGGTGTGGAGGTAATATAGGATTTTTCTCTTTTGCATTATTCATTTGTTCCCTTTTCATTAGAAATCACTTATCCAAAAAAAAATAAAAAATAAAAAATAAAAAAAAATAAAAAAAAAAGAAATCACTTATCCTTTCCATTTGCCATTAGTTTTCAGTTAGACCTCTCCTATTTTGAGCTTGGACCATCAAGCTCAGCTAGAGACTGACAGATCCAGCAGTAATATGCTTTTTCTCTTCATCCATTTGCAGTCATATGGAGTAGTATTGGATATATAAGAGCTTATAGGATTCCATATTGCTTCTCATTTTTTCTCTTGGCCTGGGTGTGAGGGCAGTCTCATGGGCTGCTACTTGGCCACCTTCCATAATAGCTACTAGTCCCTGATTTTAAAAACCTAATATTTATTTTGGCAACTATTAAGTATACTCATTCTATACACACATTCAGTGATAGAAAACTGATAATAGAGTAGTTCTATATATCCACTGCATGCATAGACATGGTCTCCACATGGAATTCTACAATAGCCCACTGCAATGGGAAGGGGAGTGTGTATGATACCATTGTAAATCCCTTGGTATTAATGTAAGTTCAAACCCTGTGTTCAATAGCTTTCGATGGGCCTACATACAGGTGTATCTTGGAGAGATAGCTAAGTCAGTTCTAGACTACTGTGATAAAGTGAGTAAAATGAATATTTTGGCTTCCCAGTCTGTATGAAAGTTATGTTTATATTAAACTGTAGTCTATTAAGTATGCAACAGCATTCTATTTAGGAAATGCACATACCATAATTCAAAACACTTTATTGCTAGTAATTGCTAACCATCATCTGAGCTTTCAGTGAATAATCTTTTTTTTTTTTTTTTTTTTTTTTTTGCTGGTGAAAGGTCTTCCCTCAATGTTAATAGCTGCTGACTGATCAGAATGGTGGTTGCTGCAAGAGTTGGGGTGGCTATGGCAATTTATTAAAATAAGACAACAGTGAAATTTGTGCATTGATTTATTATGCCTTTCATGAATGATTTCTTTATATCATGCAATCCTTTTTTTCATGCAATCCATTCTGATAGCATTTTAGCCACAGTAGAATTTCTCTCATAAGTAGAGTCAATCCTCTCAAACCCTACTATTGTTCTATCAACTAAATTTATGTCATAATCTAAATGCTTTATTATCACTTCAACAATCTTTACAGTAACTTCACCAAGAGATTGATAGATTCCATCTCAAGGGACCACTATGTTTGTTCATTGAGAATCAACTCCTCATCCATTAAAATTTTATCATGAGATTAAAGCAATTCAGTTGCATCTTCAGACTCCACTTCTAGTTCTCTTGCTATTTCCACTACATCTGAAGTTTCTTCCTGCATTAGAGTCATAAACCTCAACCCTTCAAAATCATCCAAGAGTTTGAATTAACTTCTTTCAAACTTTTGTAAATGTTGATATTCTGGCCACTTTCCATGAATTAAGAATGCACCTTAATTGCATGTCTAGGATGATAAATCCTTTCCAGAAGGTTTTCAGTTGTCTTTGCCCAGATCTATCACAGGAATCACTATCTATGGAAGTGTAGAACCTTACAAACTTTATTTTTAAAACACTATAAGACTTGGAAGTTGAAATTACTCCTTGAAACTTGGCCTGCAGAATGGATATTGTGTTAGAAGGCATGAAAAAAACATTAATCTCAAAGTACATCCTCATCAGAGATCTTAGGTCACCTGGCATATTATCAGGAAACAGTAATACTTTGAAAAGGATTTTTTTTTCTGAGCAGGAGGTCTCAATGGTGGGCTTAAAATAATGAGTAAAACAATGTTATAAGTAGATAGGCTGTCATCAGGCTTTATTGCTTCATTTATAGAGCACAAGCAGAATAGATTCAGCATAATTCTTAAGGGTCTCAGGATTTTCAGGCTAATAAATATAAACTGGCTTCAATTAAAGTCAGCAGCTACATTAGCCCCTAACAAAATAGTCAGTTTGTCCTTTGAAACTTTGAAGCCAGGCACTGACATCTCCTCTCTAGCTATGAAAGTCCTGGATAGCTTCTTATCTAATAGGAGGCTGTTTTGTTTTCATTAAAAATCTGTTTAGTGTAATCACTTTCATTAGTTATCGTAGCTAGATCTCCTAGATGATTTGCTGCAGTTTCTGATCAGCATTTGCTTCCTCAACTTGCACTTTTATGTTATGAAACTGGCTTATTTTCTTAAATTTCATGAACCAACCACTACTAGCTTCAGACTTTTGTGCAGCTTCCTCACCTCTCTCTGCCTTCACAGAATTGAATAGTTAAGACCTTACTCTGGATTAGGATTTGGTTTCAAGGATTGATCTTCTGGGTTTTCTATCCAGACCAAAACTTTCTCCATATCAGCAATAAGGCTGTTTTGCTTTCTTATCATTTATGTGTTCAGTGGAGTAGCACTTTTAATTTTCTTCAAGAACTTTTCCTTTCTATTCACAATCTTTTTGATGCAAGAAACCTATCTTTTGGCTTGTCTAAACTTTCAATGTACCTTACGCAGTATGCTTTAATTGTTTCTAGCTTTAAAGTGAACAATGTGCAACTATTCTTTTCACTTGAAAATTTAGAGGTCATTGTAGGGTTATTAATTGGCCTAATTCCAATACTGTTGTGTCTTAGGGAACAGAGAGGCCAAAGGAGAAGAAGAGAGAAGGAGGGACAACTGGTCAGTAGAGGAGTTAGAACACACACACAATATTTATTGATTAAGTTTGTTGTCGTAGATGGGTGTAGTGCATGGCATCCCAAAGGAGTTTTAATAGTAGCATCAAAGATTGCTGATCACAAATCACCATAACAAATGTAATAATAATGCAAATGTTTGCAATATTGTGAGAATTCACAAAATGTGATACAGAGACAAGAAGTAAGCAAATGCCCTCCAGTTCCATCCATGTCGAAGCAAATGATGGGTATTCGTCATTTCTAATGGCTGAGTAATATTCCTTGTATATATAGACCACATTTTCTTTATCCATTCATCTGTCAATGGACACCGAGGCCCCCTTCCACAGTTTGGCTACTGTGGAAATTGCTGCTATAAACATTGGGGTGCAGTTATCTTGACTTTTCACTGCATCTGTATCTTTGTGGTAAATCCCCAGTAATGCAATTGCTGGGTCGTAGGGTAGCTCTATTTTTATCTGTTTGAGGAAACTTCACAGTTTTCCAGAGTGGCTGTACCAGTTCACATTCCCACTAATAGTGCAAGAAGGTTTTCCTTTCTCCACATCCTCTCCAACATTTGTTGTTTCCTGCCTTGTTAATTTTCCCCATTCTCACTGGTGTGAGGTGGTATCTCATTGTGGTTTTGATTTGTATTTCCCTGATGGCAAGTGATGCAGAGCATTTTCTCATGTGCTTGTTGGCCATGTCTATGTCTTCCTCTGTGAGATTTCTCTTCATGTCTTTTGCCCATTTCATGATTGGATTGTTTGTTTCTTGGATGTTGAGTTTAATAATTTCTTTATAGATCTTGGATACTAGCCCTTTATCTGACATATCATTTGCAAATATCTTCTCTCATTCTGTAGCTTGTCTTTTAGGTTTTTTTTTTTATTGTTTCTTTTGCTGTGCAGAAGCTTTTTATCTTGAGGGTATTATTCTGAGTGAAGTAAGTCAATTGGAGAAGGACAAACATTTTATGGTTTCACTCATATAGGGAATATAAAAAATAGTGAAAAGGATTATAGGGGAAAGGAGAGAAAATGAGTGGGAAATATCAGAAAGGGTGACAGAGCATGAGAGACTCCTAACTCTGGGAAACGCACAAGGGGTAGTGGCAGGCTAAGTGGGTGGGGGGATGGGGTGACTGGGTGACAGGCACTGGGCAGGGCACTGGACAGGATGAGCACTGGATGTTATATGTTGGCAAATTGAACTCCAATAAAAAATATAAAAAAAAATAAGCAAATGCTGTGGAAAAAATGGTGCCAATAGACTTGGCTCCATGTAGGTTGATCACAAAATTTCAGTTTGTAAAAACTACAGCATCTACAAAGCCCAATAAAGTGAAGTTAAATAAAATGAGATATTTTTGTATTTAGGAAAACAAATAACTTTTGTATACTAACCTTGTATCCTCTATTATACTAGCCTGGCTATAGTTGCTTATCAGTTTCAGAAGTATTATTGTTATCATTATTATTATTATCTTTGGTTGATTCTTTTGATTTCCTACATAGACATTCATGTTATCTGTGAACAAACACAGCTTTATGACTTCCTTTCCAATCTCTCTGCCTTTTACTTCTTGTTTTTTGTTTGTTTTCTCCTCATTGCACTAGCAAGAATGTCTAGTAGACTGTTGAAAAGGAGTAGTTGGTGGAGACACCCTTGCTTATACCTGACCTGATCTTAGAAGGAAAGCTTCTCATTTCTCATCATTAAGTATGATGCTCACTGTGGGTTTTTTGTAGGTAGTCTTAACCAAGTTGAGAGAGTTCTGATATATTTCCAGTTTTCTAAGTTTTATCATGAATGGGTGTAGATTTTTTCAAATTATTTTTCTGCATCTGTTGATACAATCATATGGCTTTCCTTTTATAGTCTGTTTATGTGATGGAGTTAATCATTCAATGTTGTGATGTTGGGCCAGCTTTGAATATTGGATAAATCTCAGTTGTGGTGTATAATTCTTTTTGTGCTCTTTTGGTTTAATTTACTAACATTTTATTAAGGATTTTTGCATCTATATCCATGATAGATTTGGTCTGCAGTTTTCTGAACAATCATATTTGTTAAATTGTACCTTTAAATATTATTGGACTCATAATTTTCAATTGTTATAGCTTCACTTTCCAAATGTATCTCTTCTCAAATTGCTAAGGATAAGAATCATAGAAGTTATAATTATATAACAATTATGTATAATTGGTTTGGTTTCTTCTTTGAAGAACCCTCACTGACTAAATCTTTCAGTTGCTACCAATAAATGTGTCATTGTTTCCAACTGACTTTAAAATAAAATATCTCGGGATCCCTGGGTGGCGCAGCGGTTTGGCGCCTGCCTTTGGCCCAGGGCGCGATCCTGGAGACCCGGGATCGAATCCCACATCAGGCTCCCGGTGCATGGAGCCTGCTTCTCCCTCCGCCTGTGTCTCTGCCTCTCTCTCTCTCTCTCTCTCTGTGACTATCATAAATAAATTTAAAAAAAAAAATAAAAATAAAATAAAATAAAATATCTCACTCTAAAGTACTGAATTCTAATACTACTTCTAGGACCAGTTGTTCCTAGAATGGGTTTTCCCCAAACCAGACGTTGAAACAAAGACTTAAATACAAATAATTTTATGTGGAAGATGGCCTCCAGAAACACTAAATGAAGATCTGTGGAAATTGAGGCATAGTTGTAGTAAAGCTTAAGGCAATAAATGGGTTAGTGAGTTGGCTATTTCTGGGGACAACTGTAACTCCATCCTGTTGGTGGTCCTCTGAAGAAGCATGTTGAAAATATGTAAGAATTATCCCCATTAGATGAGGAAGCTGAATATTTATCGACCAATCTCCATTCATCACTGTTTCAGATTTGCTTCTCTCCGTATTTAATCATTGGTATACTAGGTTGTCCTGCTTGTACTGAAAATGCCCATGTAGTTCTAGATCCTGGGAAAATTAGTTAAATATGCAGGTACTTGTGATAAAATCTATAGATAGAAGTGATATATCATCACTTTCAGTGAACCCAGAGGTTGGTGAAACATGAGGCTAGCATCAACAGTGTCTTGCTACGAAAAGTTTTATATTTGCACTAAAAAATAAGTTAAATTAGAAACAAACAAAAATTACACTGATTATGGGATGTGTTGTATTCATACAATGGAACGTTCTCCCATGAATCTGAATAAATGAAATTTGAACACATTATTGTCAATCAAATATCACATGAATGAATCTCTAAAACACAATGTTGAGTGAAAGAATCTAGATACAAAAGAATGCTAAAAGCACAATTCTACTTGCGATCAGATACTATATTAACATTTCATCCATAAATAGAATAATTATTATTAATATTTATTATGGAATATTGAACCAATTTTACTGAGTTTATATTTCTCTTGTCATTTTATTACTTCAGAAGTATCCACAATTCATCTTGGATAATACTGAAGCACATTTATATAATTACATATTTATCTATTTGCCAAAAATATTCATATCCAAAAAAACTATTTCCCTACATAAATCACTATGCCATCATTTGACAACTGAAAGAAAAATCTAAATATATGGCTAAAATAAGTTGCTTAAATTCTATGAAAAATGCAGACTATGATAAAATGTAGAAAATGCAATATGATGTAACTGACATAAAAAATAAGTAAAGGAACAACTAGCACATAAAATTGCTTTTCTCTTAAGTGTCACAAATAAGTGCATGTTGTGAGCACTTTGCATTCTATTTTGATTTAATGAAAACTTAGATGGCACATTAAATTAACAACTGTACCATCTTTTGACATAAGAACAAATGATGCCAACTTATTAAGTACTTTCTTTGCAATAGACATTATATAAGTTCCTAAATTCTTCAACAAAACTCATCTTTAAATTCTTCAACAAAACTTGTCTTTATAAAATCTGAATATGTTTTTGTGAATATTATTATGTTCAGGGAATAGGATCATTGAGAAACTTAGCTGACTTACCCAAGTTCACCCAGATTCAGAATCAGATTAATTGAAATGCAAAGTTCTGCTATAGTCAATGAAAGCAAGTTAATTATGACCTTATGCGAGTGTGTTTGTGTGTGCTGGATATGGGGCACTTTAAGCCAGTAGATCTCCAATTATACGGAGTATTATTTTTGATATTATGGATCCTGTTTCTTATTATTGAATATAAATGGGAAATTAATTCTAAGGACTCCCAACACTAGCCTTTTCCAATAACAATATCCCAAATGCACTTCATTATGATAGGTTTTAGCAACTGTATTTTTTCTATTAAAAAGAAACTGTAGAGTGACTGCCTGGCAAGTTGATTTACACAAAGCAGCACTCAAAAATAATAGAAAATGTGTGCACATCTTTACTTTAGAGAACAACTCTCTAATGCTGCTTTTTAAGTATATAAAAAAAAGATGAATCTCAAAGCTTCACCCCTTGCAGTCACCCGTGGTGTCATGAATTCCTCTATTGCTTTTTGACTTGTCCCAGTATCTCCTTCAACCTAACATTGCAACAAGTATAGAAAATCTAATAATGAGTAGGCATAGTTTTTGCAGAAGACAGAACTATAAATAATGGTGCATATGGCACTCAAAAAATAGTTTGACAAATCAAGTGTAATTCATAGGGAAAATAAATATAAACATTAGGAAAGAGCAGTATCGTTTATTACATCTTACAAAAAATATAGGTCCTGTACTCTGCAGAAATGAATTTTATTTCCTCCTGAGGCACTTGCTTCTCTACTTTTAACAGACACACGCACACACAAGTGCATACACACACACACCCATACACAGAGAACTTGCTTTTGCATGCAAATTGTTTTCCAGAATCAAATGAGTTTTTGGTAGGTCATCATTTACAAGCAGCTAAGTACTGATGATAGGGTTGATAATTTTTGCATTCCGTAGCTGTGACTAAATGCAGCCCTGGATTTCAAAATTTTTAATAATGCTTTTATCACTGTTATTTACATGGCTAAGTGCTTTTGAAGTTGTTTTGCATTTATCAGGTGTCAGAACACACTGCAAGAATAATGAGGAACAAGTTAGAAAAGTGCATTAAACACCGCTGACTACTGTCATCATCTTATCAATGCTAAATAACAAAAAAAAAAAAATTGCTAACCATGTAAGTTATAAAAGTCAAAGAAAATTGTTTTAAAAGCTAAAATAATGAGTTTTAAAATGATAGCATAATGGAAAGAAATGACAGTAATCAAGTAGCAGATAAACACAAACGAAAATGAAAATAAAAGTAACAATGTAGCAGAGACATATTTGTTTATTCAACCAATTCAGGAAAAAGTTCATTATTAATATTTTGCAATATTTAAATCAATGGGTTTCATTAAAATACTATTTAGTAAAATTGCATCAATTAATAAACCAGGTTATTAACGAAGGGATTTTTCTGATATTAAACTTCTAAATATATCTCAAATTTTTTCTCCATAAAATAAGGAATTTTGAATATTTTTTAAAAATTTGAAAACATTAATTTACATATAAATTACTCCTAATAATGACTGTGATTTTAGTGCTATTTTTCATTACCTAAATAACTAGAGTGATTAACAGGGCAATAGAGAACAAACACAATGATTATGATGGTTAATTTATTATCAACTTGGCTAGACTATTGTATCCAGAAATTTCATCTTGTTCTAGATGTTTCTATGAAAGTATTTTTGAGATGAGATCAACATTTAAATCAGTAAACTTTGAATAAAGCTATTACCCTCCATATTATACGTGGGCCTCATCAAATCAGTTGAAATCTTTAAGAGTGAACATTGGCCTCCCTGGAAGAAAAGAGAATTCTTCCAGCAGACCACCTTTGGACTCAAACTATAGTTTTTCCATGGGTCTCCAGCCTGCTGGCCTACTCTTCAGATTTTGGACTTGTTAAGCCTCCACGTTTGTGTAAACCAATTTCCTTAAAATAAATGTATCTCTCTCTCTCTTTCTCTCTATTTATTTGTCTATCTATATACACATATAATTGATTACACATGATAATGGATGATACACAAGCTTTAATCCCATCTATAATTTTATCTTATACCATAATTCAATTTAGATATATTACATAGGATATGCCAACAATCATAATAACCAAATAAACTCCAGGACTTTGCTCGGATGACCTTTTTAACGATGAACTCCGGTTCACAACACATTGTCAGTTCAACTACACCAAGGTTTGTGGAGACAATGGCTTATGTGCCCAAGCAGGTTGCAAATAAATTTCGAATGGAACCTGGCATCACCCTGAATACATATATACATATATACATGTATATACATGTATGTGTGTGTATGTGTGTGTATATATATATATACACATACACACATATCATGTAAATTGGCTTTGGAACTGGATAGTTGATGGAGGCTAGAAGAATTCTGAGGTATATTTTAGAAAAAATTTAGATTTACTTGAAGAGATTGTTGGTAGAAATATGGATGTTCAAGGTGCTTCTGGAGGAAAGATGATCTTATTTTAATGTGGCAAAGAACTTGTATTCTTGTGTTTTGTGGATGGATTTCCACATCTATTAACTTTGATATTTATCTGTGGAAACTTCTATGCAAAGTGTTGAAGGCACTGCCTACTTTTTTCCTTGATGCTTATAGTAAAATATGAGAGGAGAAAGATGAATAAGGAATTGTCCAATCATTATATTGTACATCTGAAACTAACATAGCTGTATATGTTAATTATATTTGAATTTTTAAAAATCTAAAAAAAATACACTTTAAAAATAAAAAGTAAAAGACTAGAAATTTAAATAGATAAATAAATGGGAGTTGTTAAGCAAAAAGGAACCAAACTTGAAGATGTGGAAAATTCTTAGCCTATCCATACTACAAAAAAATAGAAAGCATGTTCTGGAAAGAACATCAAAGGGTGTGGCTTGAAAAATATTTGGTATAAAACAGGTAGGTTTACTGCCTGAATCTAATCAATCGTTTCAGTAGTAATGCTGCCTATTTTGAAGGGAATAGAAACAGAACAAAATGAAGAAAGGCTGTTGAATCTCTGATTTTTCTATAGGACAGGCAAATCAAGCTGTTTGTAAATATTTTATCCTCCAAGAAAAGGAAAAAATGATCCTTAAGGCAGTTCAGAAGTCTGCACCACCACCACCAGAGGGAATAGGCCCAGAATACAGAGCAGTCTCTTCCTTTGTTCCATAGGACAGAATTTTCACTCAAGGCCCTAGGGGCAGGACTTTGGGTCAACATTTCTGTCCATGCCTATTGGGGGTGATGTTTCATCAGCAGCCAAGAAAGCAGGGCCACCATCCCTGTTAGTGCAGAAAGCACTGCTGCCATCATGGTGGACCTGGAACACAGAGCACTGACCCAAAGAGGATTATTTTCAAACCTTCAAAATCTAAATGGAATTTGCCCTGTTAGGATTCAAACTTAAGTTCAACCAGTCACCTTTTCTTCTTACTGATTTTTCTCTTCTGAGATGGGAATATCTATCCTATGCCTGTCTTACCATTTTATTTTGGAAGCATGTAACTTTGCCAGTTCTGCAGATTGATACTTGGAAAGGAACTATCTTGGGATGAATCATACCCCAAGTCTCATTATATTTAGATGAGATTTAGATGGGATTTTGCACTTAATATTTTTGATAGAATGGGTTAAGACTTTGGGGCAGTTCAGATGGGGTGACTGTATATTGAATATAACAAGGATAGGAATTTTAAAGGATGAATTATATTGGGCTTAACTGAGCCCCTCCAAAATTCATATGTTGAAATCCTAACCCCTATTACCTCAGAGTGTAACTACCTTTGAAGATAGAACCTTTAAGGAGGTAAGTAAGGTAAAATGAGGTCATTTGGATGGGCCCTAATGGAATATGACTGGTACTGTTATGAGGATGAGAGCAACATCAGACAGGGACATAAAAAAGGAAAGACTATGTGAGGATACAGCAAATAAATGGCCATCCACAAACCAGAGAAACCAAACCTGTTGACATCTTGATCTTGGACTTCTAACCTCCAGAAGTATGAGAAAATAAATTTCTACTATTAAGTCACCCTGTCTGTGATATTTTTGTATGGCAGCTCTAACAAATTAATATAGTAACTAACCAAAAAATATATATATATATAGTAACTAAACTGAAACTAAGTTGTGGAACATGGTTAAAGCCACTAAGTATGTATAAAATTTATTTAATTTTTTTCTGTCTAAATTCAAGATAGATGTTCTCAGCAAATTAACACTTTCCTCTAAGTCTAAGACAAAATGCAAATTTATTTTCCTCTATGTTCAACTGCATGTCATACCAACAAAAATGTAAAATATGTATGAATTGTAAATAATATGTAAATTAGCTAAATGTATTAAACAGTTTATGATGTGCTTATCAAATAAAGATATTGTTGAAATTTTTTCTTATGTGAAAAATATATTCTATCTGTGTTTACTTATAAGTGATTACTTGAGGTGATTATTCAGTAAAATATTTTTTCATGTTTACATAATATTATATTTGCTTAATTAAGAAACATAGAGTAAAAGCAGGATTTTAAAAGCAAATGGTAGTAAGCTTAAATAGCTGTGTGCATTTTAAAATATATTTTAAAGCAAAAATACATTGTCCACATTTAATTTATAGATATAGATAATGAACATTCTCATTAGTTTTGTCTTTGAGAGAATTTTTATTTACAATGGCTTTGGATGCAGATAGGCTTGGCTTAAATTCTCAGGGTTGTCCTATATGAATGGGATGCTCCCAATCTTTATGTCAGTAAAAGGGATTTCAGGATGGCACAGTGAATATTTTGGGAGGATATACAAATAAACACACACATATATGTGTGTGTGTGTATATATATATATATATATATATATATATATATATATATATATATATAGTGATTGATTATGATTCCCAAAGCCATGCATAGCCCATATCACCCTCATATTAATAAACAATCTTTTTTTATTAAAAATTTCTTACTTTATCACACAAAATCCTTTATTCTGGTCAATTCCTCATCATTAGTTAATTGATCCTCTGTTATTCCCTAGTATTTGCTTATGAAACAAAGAATATGCCTCATGAAGGGAGCAGAATATGCCACTGCAAAATATGCTTCATTGGCATAAGGCTTAGTTCGAGCTGAGTATTTCAGAATGCTGCAGACACAGGAGAAACTCTAAAAGTGGGGTAGAAGTTACCCTTGTGCAAGCAAAGTTACATTAGAAAGGGAATCCGTATCAGGAAGAGAACCAGTATCAGATCATCACTTTTTCACCTGAGAGACTTAGTTGCACTGCAACTTTTGTTTCCCAAACATTTCTTTTTCTCATCTTCCCATGAATTGCCTTCCCCCAGCTCAAATCTCCAACCCTTTTCCCTTTCCTTAGCTCAGGATGATATGTAAGCCTCAGTTGTCTGGCCACTTTGAGGCCCCAGAACTTTATTCTTTTACTAAGTAAGCTACAACTATCTGGCCATCTTTTAAGTCTAATACCTTTTTAGGACTCCTGTGCATATAAATGTGTGTACAAAATTAAATTTTTTCTCCTGTTTGCCATTTATTACAAGGTCAAATCTCAGCCAAGAACCGAGAGGAATAGAAAAAAATTCTTTCTTACCCTAAATTAAATTTTAATTTTTTCATAAATAACTTTCAATGCCCTCTTTGATAGACACTCTCCTGGATTTCTGTGTTATTGCATTTATTACTGATATGTGATGTATAATATATCTTTGTGTTTCTGTTCTACATTTTCATATACTTCTTTCCCTCCCTTCCTCTCCTACCTTGTACAATGATTACAAATCCTTAAGGAACAGAAAGCCTACCTATACCCTTGTAGATCTAGTGCCAATCTATCTATTGGAATTTATCTTTTATATGCTCTCATTTCATAAAACATTACTTTTAACTCCTCAGCATTCAATTAAGATCATAACAAATTCTTCATTCTTTATAGCCTTATAAAGTTGACCTATAAACAATTAACTTTACATAAAATTTATCAAAGTTCCTACCCACAAACAGAACAATGAGGAGATCAGGGAATCCTTCAGAGATGACAACTCATTTGTTCTAAGTCTTGAAGGATGAATAATTAAGAAAGAAAAGAGATTCAACCAAAGTGAAATTCAAGTATGAGTAAACATGATTATGCCGTGTTAGTACAACTTGCCATACATTAGTATGAATAGAACTGAATGGGCATGAATTTGGTGAGAGTGAGCATGCCAAGTGATGAAGAGAAGAGGTAGGCAAGTGTGATATTAATAGTCTTTTAAGAAAAAAAATATTATACAATTTGCATAAGGCCTTGATCTCAGTAAGCTCTCAATACACAAAGAATATAAGTGAATTAGTTAATTTTCTGTTTGAATTTGAAATAACTTCCTCTTAAAGATGTATAATATAATTTCAGGTAAAGGAAACTTTATGAAAAGACCTTCAATAGTTTCTTTCAGAAATACACAGAAATATTAGCCAAAGAGATTTGATGGAGATAATTTCATATTGATTTAACATGAATATCGTGCTTTATTCTCACTCTTGAAAGATTGTGTGCTAACAATGTTTCTCATTTATTGAAACCCGTTTCCCTTCATAGGTATTTGGTGTAACAAGTTCTATTTGAAATATTAGAAAAGTTCCATTTCTCTCACAGAATAAACTTTTATAAGTAATGATAAGTTTGTAGGCCTGGGATGTTTAGTTAGTTATGTATGTATGTTTTTCTTTGTTTATTAACTATTAAGGTTTCTAGGTCAAATTCTTAGCAGATGCTCTAAGAAGACAACAACTTACTGTGACATAAGATTGTAGTACCTGAGAATATTGTGATAAAAAATAATCTTCAAAACAATTTTACTATAACTAGATTATATTGATATTGAAATAATTTTCTAGGCCTAAGATGGACTTTTTCCTGCCTGTGGTACCAAGTCAGAAAACCAAAAGATTACTTCATGTCCCTTGACCAGAAACACAGTATATATAGTCAGCCAATCCCAAAATGTCAACTTTGGGCCTTCTCGCCCCAAACCAGGTTGACTATGTGGCCCCTGCCTATCAGATATTTTCTATTTATATCTTCCTTGTTTTTTGTTCTTTATCCTTTAAGAGTTTCCTACCTTCTGCAAAATGTTGCAGTTCTCTGAAAGGAGATTGTCCACTTCATGGAGTATTAAAGTTTGTATCATCTAAGCTGTCTTCTTTAACCATTTTTTAATCAATTGGTTATATTTTGATTATTATATGGGCTGAGTTTTTTTCATTTAACCAATAATTTTGAGCAGTACCCATTTCCAGGGCACTGGTCTGGGCTTTAGAGCAGTGAATGAGCAATATGAGGTCCTTAGAGTTTGCAACCAATCTTGAAAATTTATTATAGACAAATAGAAAAATTAACAAAAGATTTTGAATAAAATATAGCAAAGTAATATGATACAATTTCATGGACCCAGTAGAGTTTAGGAGGTTTCTGAGAAAGAATGAAATATTTGAATTAAAAGAGGACAAGTAATTAGGCAGAGGGAAAAGCAATGCAATGGCTTGAAGCAAAATGATATTGACATAGTCAAGAAAAAGTAAAAAAGCAATGATGCAGCCCTTATGTAAATCAAGTGTTGTTCAAGTATAATTGTAGTCTTTATGGTTTCTTTTCTAAAAAGGCTCACAATGACAATGGGACATGATATTGGATATTAGAGTGAAATCATATGCATCTGCACTTGGCAGACTTTAGGATGTGCTTGTTTGCGTATGAGAAGACAAGTTTTCTTCACAGCCTTGTTTCAGAGTCAAATAAGTCAGAACTTAAATAAAAAGTCAGCATAAGACCAAACTTAATCTCATCAAGAGAGGAATCCTGCTAGGAAGACATCTAAAAAAGTACAAATATACTTTATCATCTTCCAGCTATTTTACTTATTTGTTTTTGTCTGTCCTCTTTATCTATGTGACTGCTTTTCTATATGAGTGGAATTTATTTTCTGTCCTTGCGTTCACTCTAAATTTCTCTATCCAATGAGAAATACATCATTATTCTTCACAGTTCATAAATTGGTAGTTTACAAGTATATCAAAATTTTTGTTGAAACCTTTAGATATCTGCTGGTTTGTAACTGCACTTCTTAAAGTTATTATATTGGGAACTGAAGGGAATACATGTATGGACTGAATAACAGAGAACCATGGGACTAACTTCTATGTTCTTGAAATTATAACTCAACTATCATAGCAGCATGAAATGTTTTAACTAGATTTCATTTTTTAAGTTGTGGTGAATCATCTAAGTTTTTAGTAAATTAAGAGTAGATGTAAGAAAATTAATTACTCTGTCATACATCGTATCATTAAAAATAATAAAACAAATGATAAAATTACTATAGCAAATATATTTAGACATTTCTCTCTAAACTCCATAACATGACTCTTCAACCTCACTTTCCAAATGTATTTCATGGACATCTACCCTATAGCTTCTCACCTGTTCCAACCGACTATGATAGAAGGGTCAGTTAGATAGATATGAGCAGGGAATGAAAATGGCCAACTGTTGAAAAAGAAAGAAACCACCAACCACCTCTGGAACTCAAATAGCTGGGGAAAACCCTGGGGAACACACATGTGATTTTCCCTATAACCACTGCCCTAAAGTAACCTAGAACTTTATTATAATACATTTACATTGAACTGCCATGGTAGTTCCCACAAGGATCATATAGGGCCAAAGACTCCCCTTCCCAGATGGTAGGAGAAGTCCTTTAGATGACTGAAGCCAACCTCAGTCAGAGAGTACCCTAACCACGAGCCATAATCCACACAAGTATAAAAAACAAGACAAATCCACCCTTGAGAGTCTACTCTCACTTAGACCACTATTACATGATTGCTTGCTTAAGATTTTGGTTCTGAATTCTTTGTTGGCTGAACTCAAGAACTGAGGCCAGAGCACAGAATTCACCACCAACGATCATAAGCCAGTATTTCCCACACCCTGCAAATAACAGGTCAGTCCATAGTACAAATAGCTTGTTTATCAAGTGGGCAGCAACAAGAGAAACATTCAGAAATATGGAAGCCTTTAGCAATTCCTGAGTGTAATTTTATGTTACTAGAGAACATATTCAACAGCATCCTTGAAAGGAAGGTGTTAGATATGTTTTGTCTATCAAAAACAAAGAGGAGTTTTCTCTGATTATCTGTAATTTTGACAAGAGTGGGAACTCTGTTCACCACCCCCCATGCAAATCACTCCACTAATTCAAACCAAGAAGAATGCTTCAAAGGAAAACTGGAGGTCTATCAAACCCACATTAATCTGTTCCTGTACTATTATTACTGTTATTAAGTATTATTATTCTTAAGATTTCTATAGTTTATCACATGAAGTTTTTACAACCCCCATCTTAAGTTTTTAACTTTCATGTTGAAATGCATAGAAGAAGAGAGAGCACCTTAGGTCTTATATACTACCACAGCATCATGCAAATTATTGGCTAACACCACCAGCAGTAACACGAAGCAGGATGGAACACATGGGATGATGCACCTACATGCAGGTATCCAACGTTCCCTTGATATTCTGTGGGGAAATCTATTTAGGGGCAGTTAAAGCACTCTGGGCTGTGTCATTAGTGAAGGAAACACACACACAACAATCCCAATGACCATGTCATCTCTATAAAAGATATTATTAAAATAAAGAAATTATAATTTTTAGCACTTAATATAGATAAGTCCCTTGACTTGATAGGTTTAAAATGGCCATGAATCAATACTTGGGAAAATAAATGGAGATGGATTTTAATTAAAAATACTCTTATTTTTTCCAACTCCAAAAGGACTTTATCTTTCAGTTCAAATTAATAAAAGAAAATACATGGTTATTTATTTATGTGTCAGAAAGTCACTGCTACCTGGTGTTTCATTACATAGAAGAGAAATTTTGTATCAAAGTTTTCTTAAAAACAAATTATTCCCACATATCCAAACATTTATGAATTATAATGGGATAATTTCTGGTGACATTCATTTATTTTGCTCTTTAAAGTTAAAATATTCAGTTAAATCTATTTTCCATAAAATGTAAAAATATTCTTGATTCACAATTTCATTGATTTAACACATGATTTGAAACTTCACAGACTGAAAATTCATTTTAAAAGTTTATTTAATAAAGCAGACAGCTTATATTCTGAAAGTAGTTTATTAGTAGAAATTTCAAATTCTAATAATTTCTCTCAGTTCATTAAAATACATTTTATATTTTGACAATGAATTGGGATTTTTTCATAGTACAAGGCAAGCATAGTTATTCAGTTTGGTTTTGCTAAGTAGTTAGCATTTCACAATCTCTCATATAAATTACAATAAATTTGAAAATCTTTGTCCACTTACAAGTTTTGTCCCTGGTGAATCAACATTCCATGATTAACTGAAAAAAAGCCTGCAGAGATAAATTTATAATAGAACAGATTTGCCACATTCAGTATTCCAATTTTACCAACTTTATAATATTAGGGGCAGTTCTGAAAATTTAACTACCATATCACTGCGAAGGCTCGTCAACCTAAGCTCATTTGCTAAGTAGTATGCCCTTTTCTAATTAATCTGCTCAAAGAAAATTCTGGTTTTGGTTTTTGTTTTTTCCTATTCATACATCCAGAAGTTGTTACTTTTGTTAATTCACCCAAAGGAATTCCATACACTAGTATTATATATATAATATTATAATCATATTATTAATATCATATATATAATATAATATAAGACATTTTTAAGCCTGTATAGCATAGTATTATACTATAGTCCTGGCAAAATTCACATATTGTTTTTCCTTTTCAGCATTTTCTTTTGAGTGTTGCGTGAATATTGACTGCTCCTGACATTCGTTGCTCAATATATCAAAATGCTGTTTTATGTGCTGGAGAGGCCTGAGAAATAATAGTGGCAAAGGAAACAAGACATCA
Source organism: Vulpes lagopus (assembly GCF_018345385.1). NCBI lineage: Eukaryota > Metazoa > Chordata > Mammalia > Carnivora > Canidae > Vulpes > Vulpes lagopus. The sequence goes on from NC_054839.1 coordinate 26,566,881, forward strand.
CTGTGGGGAATATAATTTGTATTAACATATTTCAAGCTTGATTTGTCCAGAGTCATATCAATATGTCAAGAATGGAACACCAATTGCTTCGGGATCCCATATAAATGGCTCCTAAATTTAGATGAGGCATGGCAACAAAGAGTGATGAAATTTTATGGCCACATTCAATAATGCTGTTAACATATTAACAGCATTTTAAGACAAACTGGATGTACGACTGTTTTGGACTTTTTTCTAATTCTACAATGTAAACCTTCCTCTAAAATTAGCATTAGAGAAAGAACCAAAAGAAGTAAATAAGAGCTCAAAGAAAAGATAACAATTGTCCTGACACACCTTAAGTCATCAAACAAAAATTTGAATTAACAGCATTCCATTACTACTAAATGCCTTGTAGAACTTTGTTGAGCATTATTTAAAAAAAAAAAAACAAACAACTTTTCAAAAACAATAGCACTAAGAAAATCAGTGAAAAACTTCAGAAGTTTTACTGTTTAAGTGAAAAGACAGTGTTGGATATATAGCAAGCAAAGAATCTGGACAATTAAATTATGTTAAAGCATGTGGTATATTTTAGATCCAGGTAGAAAGTTTCTTCTCCTTGTGCACAGTGATATAATTTTTCCTAAGCTCTTTTTTTTTTTTTTATTATTATTTTTTTTTTATCCTAAGCTCTTTATTACCAACTCTTAAACAACTATAAGGTCACAGCAAAGATTACTTGATACAAAAACAAGTTCTGTTTAGAATTAACACAGGGTAACTATACTTAGAGATGATTCTTGCTTTCTATGGGGGAATTCAAGGTTTTTTTCCTATTACTCCAAGATCCTTCCCTATTGAGAAAGAGCAGAGACCAAGATAAGGACAATTCATCCAAATTTCTGTTTGATGATTTAAGGTGTGTCAGGACAATTGTTATCTTTTCTTTGAGCTCTTATTTACTTATTTTGGTTCTTTTTCGAATGCTAATTTTAGAGGAAGGTTTACATTGTAGAATTAAAAAAAGTCCAAAAAACTCATATATCCAGTTTGTCTTACAAGAAAAATATTTGAGTATCATTGGTAGGAGCACATATTTGTTAGGACTAAGTATATCCTGTAGAAGAATTTTGGGCTAAAGCTTTACGTCAATCAATGTGACACAATCTGCAAGTCTCTCTGCTCTGTATAACTTCCCTAGAAATATCCCAGTTTGGGTTGCAGCTTCTCAACAAATTCAGGATTATCTCTATAATGTAAAATAAAATTGCAAAAACCACACACATACACACACAATCATTAACATTTATCTCAAACAAACATAATTTTTGAGTACCTGCCTTTTAATATTCTCAACACTCAGACTCCTATTGACATGACTAACAGCGTCTAAAGCAGTTTTGAATCTAGTTTATAAAAATTATTCCATATACCCACTAAGCAGCACATGGCACAACTGATTATGGTTTCCTTTCTGAACCACTCTTTCTTGGGAGACCTTCAGGCCTTATTCGTGGAGAATAATCCTACCCCCAACTTGCTGGTCCACAGCATAATTCAACAACTGCCATTGCTTTTGGTGCTTCTCCAAAGTTTCCACTCAATAATTTCAAGATTGGCCATCAAATTCCAACCAGCCAGGAAAAGAGAAAACTTTCATCCTCTCATACAGACCATATACAGGTCTGTCTTGCTGATTTTACCTTTTACAATAACCTAGGCTAAACTACCATCGTGTAATACCCAGGCAACTGCATTAATTTTGTAACTAATCTTCTGGTACCCATACTTTATCTAATCCAGTAAGTGCTAAAATTGAAGATGGTAAATTCATTTTATCGAACAAATTTAATCATGCTAAATTCCTTATTCCAAAATAAACAAATACACAGCAAAACCCTTGGAACACTGCTTCCTTGTTTGTCATCACTTCATATGTTTTAGACAAACAGGATTTTTTTTTTAGCACCTCTAATATTCCATTTTCCTTGATGCCTGAGCACCTCTGCCCATACTGTTAGCACCAGATCTCAGCCTCCTTTTCACACATCACTTTCATTCTTCCTTTATCAGCTCAAGATTTACTTACTCTGTTATGTTGTCTATGCCTCTTCAAAAACTTGTATTTCCCTGTCTATATGACTATGTAGTGTTGACATTTATACTTCTTTGAATAATTTTGGCCCATATGTAGTGTTGACATTTATACTTCTTTGAAATAATTTTGGCCCATTAAGAACTCTATAACATAATGATAAACAACATAAAACTAAATCTAGAAATCTGATTTTTGCTCAAAGGCAGAAGATCTGAACACAAACCTCACCAAGTAAGATAAACGATCAGCAAGTAAGCCTAAGAAAATGTACTCATCATCATTTGTGATTAGGAAATTATCAACTAAATAGCTGTATGAGATGCAACTACATACATATTAGAATGGCTGAAATTTTAAACAAAATCTTTGAGAATATAACTGCTAGAGACTATGTTGAGCAGTAGGAACTCTCATTAATTGGTAGTAGGATGACAAAAAGTTCAAAAGCTTTGGAAGATGATTTGACAGTTTATAACAAAGCTAAACATAGTCTTACCATACAATCTGACAATCACATTCTTAGTGTGCCTAATAGGCATCTTTCCGACACTCCCATTTGTATGTTTTAATTTAATTGTTTTTTAAAGATTTAAATCATTCTTCTAAATGATTCTGGATCCTATTTCCTGAAATAATTTTCAAGTCTTTAATTCTATCAAGCTTTTAAAAAATTTTCACAGCATTTAATAAAATAGCATATTATTTTATGCACATGCACACCAAGAAATCACCCTAAATATTAATAAACATTTTAACCGTGCTAAAATAAAATTATTTTTTAGAGTGTTTCAGTCTTGGTATGCAAGTAGCACTCATTATCAATGAACTCAATATGAATCAATATGCTTAATAAATTTTAATAAATGTTCATAAAGCTTTGTGAAAAGGAGGAGGAGGAGATGTAAAAGAAGCAAAAGCTGATAAGGGCTAAAAGGAGAAATAAACAAATCTATAATTATAAATTGATTAACATGCATCTCTCAGTAATTTCTAGAACAATTAATTATAATCAGTTCATTACATAATATAATCAACAAGAATAAGAGCCCAACAAAAGCATCAACCAATAGGATCTAATTGATATGTATAGAATACTCCATCCGACAACAGTAAAATATGCACTTTTTCAAATTATCCACAATACATACCAAGACAGATGATGCCCTAAACCATAAAGCAAACTTGAACAAATGTAAAGGAACCAGGAACATAAAATGTGTTCTCCAAGCACAACTGAATCAAACTAAAAATCAATTACAGATGATATGATAATCCCCTACTATTTGAAGACTAAATAGCACAATTATAAATAATCCATAGAGAAGAAAGGAAGTCTCAAGGGAAATTAAAAACACATTAGAGTAAATGAAAATAAGAACTCAAGACACTAAAATTTAGGGAACGCATTACACAATTAAAGCAATGATGATTTGGACATTTATAGCATTCAGTACATACATTAAAACAGAAAGTAACAAAAAAACCTCAAATAAATAATTTAAATTTCCAAATCAAGAACCTAGAAAAGGAAGAGCAATATAAAAGCAAAGTAAGGCAGCCTGGGTGGCTCAGTGGTTTAGCAACGCCTTCAGTCCGGGGCCTGATCCTGGAGACCCAGAATCGAGTCCCATGTCAGGCTCCCTGCTTGGAGCCTGCTTCTCCCTCTGCCTGTGTCTCTGCCTCTCTCCCTCTCTCTCTCTCTCTCTCTCTCTCTCTGTCTCTCATGAATAAGTAAAATCTTAAAAAAAAATAAAAGCAAAGTAAGCAGAAGGAAGAAAATGATGAATTGTGGAGGAGGTACAGAGGTTAGGAATGCCATAAATCATACAGGAGAGTGACTGCAAGAGTAGGCAGGCAGAGCCTCCATACCACAATATCGCACTGATCTCTGTGAAAAGAGAGGTAGGAGGATGGAGGATTGGACAGTATCAGGTTAAGAAGCAGTTCTGAGAAAATCCCAGCCAGAGCTATGAGAGCTCCAGAGAAAATAACCTGTTAGAAGATTCCCTCATGATAGTATATACTGAGTCATTGACTAGGGCAGCCTAGGGAGATTATGGCTGAAGCACAAACACTGCAGTAGATGCTGAGGGTGCAGATACTGGATACTGTCACTTAACTTCAGTCCTCCCAGCAGATTCTCTCCTTAAGAGATATAAGGTCAGTACATCTCCATGGCTCTCCTGTATGCATGCGTGCATGTGTGTGTTGTGTGCACACACACACACACACATTTGGGATTACTGTCATTTCTTGATTTAAAAGGAGGTTGTATTTTATACATTTCTCTATATTTTTATTCAGTTCCTTAAAAATACATCATAGGAAAATAAGTATGTATTTGCAAATCAACAAATGACTATTTCAGCAGAGGCTGAGGCTTGAGTCATAGAATAAACTGCTGAGACAGATGACTAAATCTGAATTTTATAAAAAATATTAATTACTGTTTTTATTTTCTTTAATTTAAAATTTGGGGCATCATGTCATAGAAATAGTAATTTCTTAGCACTGATAACTCCTATAACTGATGCAGAAGTCTTCAGTACTTGGTAGACAAATATCAGCTTATGGTAGATTGCAAAAATATTTTTGGCTAACTCTACTATGAGGGGATACTGCAGCTGCTGTTGATAGAACTTTAAGTTAAAGACACAGTTTATACCACTTCTGATTAAAAATTATGTTGACAAATTTCATATAATTTTGATCATAAAATTTCAAAAATGAGGTGTATTTTCATGTGTATATTATTAAAAATTTTATTTAATTGTTTGACAGAGAGATAGAGTGAGAGAGAGCACAGTAGGTGGAACGGCAGGCAGGAGAGGGAGAAGCAGGCTCCCTGCTGAGCAAGGAACCTGAGGACTGGGGGCTCTGTCCCAGGACACTAGGATCATGACCTGAGTCAAAGGCAGATACTTACTTAACTGACTGAGCCACGCAGGTTGAGCCACCCATGTGCCCTTCCTATAGGTTATTAGATTAACTTTATAAAAAATAGATTATGGGCTACAATTATTTAAAATGTGTTTGGCTTTGGAATTTTTTGGCTTCAAGTTTACACTTTGATTTTTAAGGACAAAATTTCTTTTGGGCAGCTTAATTTTCCCAATATTTTCTTGTTTCTTCACACCCTGAAATAATAATTTAGGTTAAAGATGTTTAATGAATGCTGTAACATATGATTTTAGTCTTTCTCCTTTGAACTTTTAACGTAACAAATTTGAAATTTTCACTTTAAATCATCCTCAGAGGGATGCCTGGGTGGCTCAGTGGTTGAGCATCTGACTTCAGCTCTGCGTGTGACCCCAGGATCCAGGATCCAGTCCCACTGTCGGGCTCTCCTCAGGGAGCCTGCTTCTCCCTCTGCTTTTGTTTCTGCTTCTCTCTCTTTATGTCTCTGATAAATAAATAAATCTTAAAAAAAAAAAATCATCCTCAGATAATGTGAAGAATTCCAAAACATCCTGTCTTCTTTAAACATGCATGTGGAATATGTAGTTAAACAACTAGTACCTAATGAGATTAAGCTAAATTGATATGATAGTTTATACCAAATATACTTATATATAAATGTTTTTATAACTAAGAAATAAAATATAAGACAAAGATGCCAAATTATATGTTTTAATAGTCATTTCCAGTGGTTTTCTAAAAACTTTGGTACTATTTTTATTTCTAGGAGGAGTCTATTAGAATACATTTCCCACTTCATCTCCATATTCATTAACATTAGAAACTGCCTGAACATTAGGTGGATGGATAGACAGATTGATAACACAAAAAGAGAGAGGGAGAGAGATCTTTTTTTAAATTGCCAATATCTTAACTGATGTGAAATGTGTTATCTTCATTACCATTGAAAGCTTTTCACATATGTATTGAGCATTCATTTTTACATATCATTCATTTTTCTATTAGCCTTTTTCTTAATAATAATTATAGACCTTTTATTTTTTTTTAAAGATTTTATTTATTTATTCACGAGAGACACAGAGAGAGAGATAAAGGCAGAGACACAGGCAGAGGGAGAAGCAGGCCCCATGCAGGGAGCCTTACCTGGGACTCAATCCTGGGTCTCCAGGATCACACCCCGAGCTGAAGGCGGTGCTAAACCGCTGAGCCACCAGGGCTGCCCAAGACCTTTTAAATGTTATAGGCAGTATATTACAGAGAATCAAGTTAACACATGCACAAATGTATTCTGTAAGCTTTTTTTATAGTATAACTTTTTAAGACATTTTAAATATTTATATAAGTAACCTTAATAATATCTATATACATCAGCATTTTCTTATAAATAAGTCATTTATTAATGTCTAGTTTTTAGCCCATTTTAATTTATCAATTACAAAATGTATAATACTTAAAACTGTCTCTTTATTAAAAACTGAGGATTTTTAATACTATTGAGGGCTGTTAAGGAATCATGCAGAATCTGCTCTATTTTTTTAAGGATATATTTTGAGCATACCTAATTTTCTTTCTCATTTTGTTTTTTATTTTGTATTAAAATATATCAATTAACTTTACCCTGTTTGGGTTTTCTTAGGAATACTTTCTTGGGGGATCTATGTGACTCAGCTATTATTCAAAATTATCAAGAAGCTCTAAGTATAATAAGCACAGTGGAGAATTGTTCAGTATTTTATTTTCTTTAAAATGGCTTTCCTCATTCAAATCAAGAGTGTAAGTTAAAATGTGTGCAGCTTGGGAATGGAGTATCTCTTTGTTTTTTTTTTTTTTTTTTTTGTTTTGTTTTTTTTTGTATCTCTTTGTTTTGAGTGTTTCTCTAAGTTATGGATGTCATGCTTTTATATGTCATATTATAAACTCAAAGTGAATACCACATTATTCACTCAATAGACTATAATATAAATTATTTAAAAGATATCAATCATCTGTATGAGTCAATTTTAGTTTTTCACTGAATTTCATCAAACTCATTTTTAGAATCAGTTTTTCTTAAACCTAGTAGTTTTTGGTGTGTGACTGTATATCTTGTAAAACCTTTCAAGGTGGCCAATGTTTTTCAAAAGCTCAATTTTACCTTGTTCATTATAGATATCAGTGGATTCTACTGAGGAAAGGAAACATTTCTAACATAAAAACTTCCTAAAAATTTTTTATCAGTAAAGATAGCAGAAATAATGGCTTATCTTTAAAAAATCTGACCACAGTTGGATTTTACTATCTTATTAATAATGATAGAAAGCATATTGATTCAAATGGGAATGAAGAATAACCAGATATTGACTGCTCCCATCACTTCAACCTCCAGTTTTGAGAATATTAATCATGAAAACCTCAACAGATCTGCAATGTGAACTTCTAAATCAAAAGATCAAGGAAGCTAATTTGAGTTCCAAATCTAGGTCCTAGTGGAAGAGTTAAAAGCCACTGAATTGAGATGAACTTCCTCATTCTGTCTTGTTTCTTCTACTTGATTAAAAATGATTTCCTTTGTTTTATTTGAATTTTATTTTTTCTATTGAAATAAAGCCTCAGTTGATGTAATTTTTACCACACCTCCTTATGTAAACAGCATTCTCATTGAATATGCTTTTTAAAATATGTAATAGATATACATTACATTTTCTATCTCCAAATCCCAATTCTTTTTCTAAAAGATTTTATTTATTTATTTTAAAGAGAGAGAGAGAGAGAGAGCACATAAGTTGAGGGAGGCGCAGAGGGAGAGAAAGCTCCCAAGCAGACTCCATACTATGCACAGATCCCAACTAAGGGCTCAATCCCAGAACCCTGAGACCATGACCTGAGCTGAATTCAAGAGTTGGAGGCTTAACCAACTGAGCCATCCAGGTGTCTCTTCAAATCTCAATACGTTAAAGGATTTGGGGCAAGTAACTCTCATTTCAATTATAATAATTCAAATTTTAACTTAGTAGTATTTTGGGTAACTCATAACTGATGTTAAGAAAAAAATAAAATATTTATAACAATATAGTATCTCTTCTATTAACATATGTACAATTGCAGTTACCTGTAATAATAAGCAACCTTTTTGGTAAGGATGCTTACTTTCAGTTATGTCATAGGCTCTTTGTTTATTTACAAGCCACTCTAAAATTCTCTTTAAAACCACTATTAACATTTTTCAACATGTTACCTCTTCTATCTACATGTTTATTTTTTGACAAGAAATTAGACAAAGAAATTATGAAATACCATCAGTATTTTAATATAACTTCATAGAAACAGAATTAATCACTCACAATTTGTAGCTAATAGCTTGCAATCTGGTAGTTTAGACACTGGATGGTTCTTTTCCCAGTAATACTGCAAACTAATAAAAGATCATTTACTATTCATACATATAAAGCAATATAGATATGTATTTAAGCATAGCAATTAATTATTGGAATAATTAATTATTGGAATAATTAAATAATTGGAATAATTGGAATAATTCTAACTATAATGAAAAATTTTGTTAGGAAAATGGCAGCATACAAAGGAAAGTACATTTAAAGTATATCTAATAGTTCCATAAGCCCAGGAAGGTCTATAAATAAGTACACTGATACTGCAAAAGTATTAACTAGGTATATTTTAAAGAAAGGATTATTGAGATATGATAAATCTATATAAAATCTAAAAAAAAGCCATCCATAAAAAGACACATTTTTCTGGGATACTTTTTCATAACCTTAAAAAAATTATCTTAATATATTTTAGTAAAGGAATTTATCTAAATTTTTTCTAGTAGTGTCTCCAGACTATGTATTAATGTGTATTGCCAATACTATTTTCAGATAAGCTTTATAATGAGACTTTTAGCAATGTAGAGACTCTTCTCTGTCTTATTTGCTAAGTCATATGACTTGAATGAAAATGGAAGAATTAAAAATTTGGAATGCCGTTTTTTTGTTTTTTTCTTTTCTTGTTAGCTGTTCTGTTCAAGAATCAGTCTGTGTTATATTGGTTATTATCTTGTCCATTACCATGGTGGAAAATGGGATATTTATGAAGATAAGTTAGTGATTATTTCCATAGTCTTCAAGAGAAATATGAACTAGTTTGCACATGCTGCAGGCCATCTACCTTAGCCTCACCCAAGGGCATCAGCCCTTGAATGGTCTCCAGAATGTCCTCATCTGTCAGCTATAGCTGTCAAACAAGAACACTAATATGCGTCATACTGAAAGCATAATGCATTCATAGATGTAAGTGACCAGGATATTGGAACAGAAAGCGTAATGAGGAAAAAATTTATGGTCAACACCTTTTACTTAGGGAACTGTAAATTTTGAATGCTATGGGCAAAGATTTAATTCTCAATCTCCACTAAGGACAAAAAAAAAAAATAGAAGAATTAAATTCCACAAGGTGAAAATAGTTCATGTCAGCAATCCTTCCACTACATTCAGCATTAAGCATTAGTCAAGCTTTTATAAAGTATGGCTACTGGCAGCATATTTGTTCTTCCTATCTCAAATTCATTCAAATTGAAAGCATTGCTCATGCATGATGACAGGATGACAGGCTTCTTAGATAAGAGGAAAGAAAAAAATCTAACAAATCTGTATTTTACTAAGACCTTTTGGCATCATCTCACATGGTATTCTCATCAACATGCCTGATAAATTGTGAAATGTGTAGAGGAGAGTCACACCCAAATAGTGGTAATCCATGACCCTGTCAACCTCAAGCAATATATTTAAAGGTATCAAAATTGTTAGACTGAGAATTATTTTTTTTTAATTTATTTTACCAGAAGTCTGATGGAGAAACAATATTAGCTTGTTCTTAAATTAGCAGATTATACTAAGCCAAGTGAAGTGGCTATTACATAAGAAATCAACAATAGATTTTTTGATGGTTATAGTGAAGTGGATCAATTCTAAGTTCATGGAAATATGCTTTACTATTTTTTACATAGTACAGTCACACAATTAGACTCACCATGGTAGAAACTGTTCAGTTTAACTTCAAACAAATAAAATACAATTAGCAGTTTACTCATGCATTTCTTCTTTGCTTTCTTTCTAGTATACACTAGGCCTATCTAAAACAGAATTTGGCTAGCCCTCACTAATGTAAACTCTACTTACTTCTCTATCAAATACTAATGAACATACATAAAGTATATGAAATCAAATGGTTTTGCAACTACTAGGCTTCACAATGTCAAAATATTTGATGGATTTCTTTTTCCTATATTTGCTATATATTGGAAATTGATAAATAATTAGTGGCATAGTTTTACTTGATTAACTAAAAAATAAATTTGTTTTATAAATAATAATAGCCAAAAATAATGTTTCTTTTTCACTGACTCCTGATATAAAGAGTATCTGAATGATTTTAAATGTCTTTCTGTCATAAGCAGCCTTTAAAATAGCTCCCAGTGATTTCTATCTACTGGTATTCACAACTTCATTTAATCCTGTTCCTTTGAGTACTGACTGGATTTAGTGACTTGCTTCAAATGAATATAATATGACAGAAGTAATGGGGTGTTACTACCAAGATTAGGATGTTAAAGATCACTGTTTTATCTTGATTGTGCTCACTTTCTCAATCTCCCTTCAGTTGCTCACCCTAAGGGATACAGTGTTGTGAACTAGCACTTTGAAGAGAACTACACAAAATAAAAAGGTCTTTCAATGACTATGTGAATGAGCTTGTTTATCCCTCAGCAATAAAACTCTCAGATAAACCTGCAGCTGACAACTTGATTCTACTTCATGGTAGCTTTTGAGTCAGAGACACTCAACTAAGTTACTTCTGTATCCTTGGCCAAAATAAACTGTGAGGTAATAATAATAAATATTTGTTCTTTAAAGCTACTGGGTATCAACAGACAATAATGCAGATAATAGATGCAGATTTCATTACCATGCAACAGGTTGCTGCCTAAAATATGAGAGAGGCTTTGGATGATGAGGCAGTGAGTGGAGCCTGGAAGAATTTTAACAGAGGAAGCAGTAGTAAGCCTGTACATTGCCTTAAACAGACTGTCAGAACTGTAGACATTAGAACACCACAGTTGAGAGCTAACACGAAAGTGAAGAAAATATATAGTAAATGGGATTATGGGAAATGCTTATTTTGTGTTGGCATAAACTTTACAATGTAAATATGTGGAAATTAGAAAACTGCAGCATGAACTAGGTGATTAACCTATAGAGGAATATGATATGATGGAGAGAGAGGAGATAATATTCACAGCCAAATATGAATTATATATTGCATTAAGGTAGAATAATAAGTGAAATTGAGAATTCAATGAAAAAAATCTCAAAATAACTAAAAAATCAAAGAAGATTAATGTAAAATAAAGCATAGCAATGCTATGCTTTATTATAAAAGGACTTTTAAATTATAAGATTTAAGTTCTAATAATTTGATATGAAATATCAAAATGACATATGAAGAAATAAAAATAATTTTTGCCTCAAAATCTACTAAAAAATGAAAACAATACAATAAATAGCTTTTGACATGAAAAGTTGTTGGGCCCTAAATTTATATTGAATCAGGTTTTTATTCATGTTTAAAACAACCAAAATGCATATTCAAATATTCAGCCTCAAATTTTTTTTTTTAATTTTTTTTTTTTTTTATTTATTTATGATAGTCACAGAGAGAGATGGAGAGGCAGAGACATAGGCAGAGGGAGAGGCAGGCTCCATGCACCGGGAGCCCGACGTGGGATTCGATCCCGGGTCTCCAGGATCGCGCCCTGGGCCAAAGGCAGGCGCTAAACCGCTGCGCCACCCAGGGATCCCCAGCCTCAAATTTTAAATAGAAATACAAAGATATGTATAAATATAAGTGCATATATATGAGAAAATAATATAAACTACAATAAATGTAGCTCCTGAGTAAAATACTTATCAATATCATCAAAAATAAATATCTCTTCTTTTAGATATAGAACCATGAAGTTCTTATGAGTTAATATAAATAACAGAATAAATTAGGCTTCCATTAATATTTTAGAAGAATATATATATATATATACATACAAATATATATACATATGTATAACTATCTTTGAAGTAGTATTAAAGACTGCATAAGAGTTTTTTTTAATATTTTATTTTTTATTGAGAGAGAGAGGGAGAGGGAGAAAGATAATCTCAAACTGAGGACCAAGCCCAACATGGGGCTTGATTTTATGACCCTGAGATCATAACCTGAGCCAAAATAGAGTCAGACATTTAACCAACTGAGCTACCCCGATGCCCCCCAATTTTTTAAAAATAAGATTGAATTTATTACCAAAAGTATATTCTTCATCTTCCAAATATCAAGTCAAAACAAATGGATTCAGTTATAATATTGATAATCATGAGGGTATAAGAAATGTAAAATGTAAGAATAAATCAATAATAACTAAGAATAAAGTGGGATTTCAAAATCATTACAAAAGATATTGGAAACCATTCAGTAATGAAAACTATGGTTCATAAGTATTTCATAAAGCAAAGGAAAAAAAGTAGAAAAAAGATAAATGACAGTTATAAACTTAAACATAAAATCCTACAACAAAATCACCACTGCTTTTCAAAAGAATAAATAGGCTAATTGTCCAACTCTACTACTTCCTACTTGGGTAACTTGGGCAATGAAATTCAAATCTCCATATATTATTACAAAGAATATAGGAAAATATGCAATCATGAAAAAAAATCAGTCAATAGTTTTCTTATGCTTGTAAGTTTGTATATGTATATAAACACATAAATTTACTTATACACAGGAATGTACATATTTGGGTGTACTTATATATACATATGTAAATTTTCACACATATATGTAACATAAATATAAATGCATATGTACATAAAATATAATATAAATATATAAATTCACTAGTGCCTAATATAGTTGATGTTAGAGAATGATAAATAATGGAATTTCTCACTTTCTTTCTTTTTTTTTTTTTTTAGATTTTATTTATTCTTTCATGAAAGACCCAGAGAGAAGGCAGAGACACAGACAGAGGGAGAAGCAGGCTTCATGCAGGAAGCCCGATGTGGGACTCGATCCCAGGTCTCCGGAATCACCTCCTGAACCGAAGGCAGGTGCCCAACCATTGAGCCACCCAGGCATCCTCCTCACTTTCTTTTTCTTATTTTATTTTGCTTATTGCTTTGTCTCTGAAACTACTTTCTATAAGGTAGCTAATGCTATTAAATTCAAGTGAGATATTTAGTTCTTTTTTGACATTTTTAGCAAAACATGCATTTGTTGGCTGCTCCCACCTTCCTAAAATACTCTGTCCTCAACCTCTAGACCATCAAAATATAATCTAATCCTTATCATCTTCTTATTGGATACCTTTTGTCTTTACATATGGATTTTTAAATATTTGAAGACCCTGCCTCTTGTCTTTCTAAACTTAATTAGGCAATATCCACTACTCTTATGGTATCAAATATCTTCTACATAAGATGATTCTCTAATTTATTTCCAACTCATGCCTCCATTCTAATCTTTGCACTCAGTTATCCAACTGCAAGATAGATATTTCCATAACTCAAAGTTAAAATGTTCAAATCTAAACTATTGACTTTTCCCCTTGACAAGTCAGCATAGATTAGGTTATGCTATTACAGGGGAAACATCATTAATCTCAGTAACTTAAAATGACAAACTGATTTCTTTCTCACAGTACTTGTACACTGAGGGTCAGGAGACGGTACTGTAAATCATAGTTGATCTGAATCTAGGTTCACAGAGCAGCCACAAACTTAAACTTGACTAATAGCAGTTCCAGTGAAAAGAGAGCTCTAGAGTGCTTCCCACTGGCAATTAAATACCTGGTCTGGAAGTATCACCTCTGCTGGCTTCAACCAAGGATTAGAAAAATACAATTTTATTTTCTGTGTAGAAGTAATCAACCTAAAAATATTTGGTAAAAGAACAAATTATATCCTGTATCCCAAGACTAATTCTCTAGTCTTACTATCTTTGCAAATACTAATTTAGACACAGAAAACTGTGAGAACTTTTTTTTATCAACTCCTTCTCTTCCATTCTCCATAGATAATCTACCAGAAAGATTTTTTAAAACTGTATTTCCAAAATATATCATAAATCTTTTTAATATATAGTTATTATTCCAAATACATCCTTTCTACTATTATTCCTTCTAAACCTCCAACATCTCTGAACCTGACCACTGCAATTCTCTTACATGTAAACATTGGTGTCCGTAATTCACTCACCTAAATACCTTCACAAGCTGTACCTAGAAACATGCTTGAAAAACACAAATATCATCATGACATTAAGTTGATAAAATATTTTTGGAATATTTCATTTTTTTATTTCATTATTTTTAATGATAAAATCAGTAATTCTTCAATTAATGAAAAATCTAACTTCTGGTTTTAACCTGGAGATCTGAAAAAGCTGGAAAGAAGTTTCTCTGATCCTAACAACAAAAAGAGAAAAAATATATTAATTAAAAAAATCAATTATTTGCTTCAACCCATTAGAAAAAGATGACTTACAAACTACCACCATCCCAGAATTTAGACACAGGTGCATGTAGGCATAAATAGGACCTAAGCATTTACTTAGAGACATATCCAATCAGAATCCATGGAAGCCAACAGGGTGATTAAGCAATATATATATATATTTTTTTTTTTTTGATTGCTTATGGGTGATTCTGAGTGTTAGCTATTATGGGCATGTGAAGCTCTGGGAGACCGGAGACATAGGGCAGTTCTTGTCACCTTGCAAACTTTTTCCTTAGAAACTCCAACAGGCTGTTAATCAGAAAAAATACAGAGAAAGCTACCTCTGTGGTTATGGCTGAGAGAGGGTAAAAGAAATCACATATAATATGTGTTCACATCAATTCCTCTCTCCCATAAAAAAAGATACAGGGGATATTTATCAAAGCCTATATCTGGAGGAAACTGGTTGAATCTCATCACAGCTGACAGAAGGGAAGAGAGAAAACGAATTTCAGTCTAGACCACATACATACCTCTATCTTCTAGGTAACAAAGCCTTAATTGTCTGGGTAAAAGAGAAAGCCATGCAAAATCTTAGCCTAAGGATACTGCTGAACATATAGAGCAGCAAGGGAAAATTCAGGAAGGGGACAAAAAACAACATTGCTGAAACAAGTTGCAGTACATGTCTCTGTGACAAGTTAAAGGAGAAAATCAGAGAACTTTCCCCTCTGCTACTCCATTTTAATGATACTAACAAGTCTTGTTAAAAATAGCAGGGGACAGAGTAATAAATGCTCAAGACATTGATTCTCACTAAGGAACAAAGGGAAGACCCAGTTGAGTGGGAGATGAAAACAATGTTTTACCACAGGAATTTAAATCCTTTGGTGTCCAATTGAACAATAAACTTCACTTCTGATAACCACAGCAATGATATTTAAACACATCCAGTCTCTAAAGAGATTAACACAATCCCAAAATTTAAAGCAAAGAGCATTCATGAAGAAAATTCATGTTCTTCTCCTAGTAGTCCATATGTTGACCCCCAATTATTCCTGTGTCATAAACATTCACAGCTTTCCAAAAATAATAATGATAAAGTAAAATATGAGGATTATCATAAGGCAAAACAAAAAAAGGAGTCTAAAGGCAAGACATAATAATTAGAATTTGAATAAAAATGACTCATATTTTCGAATTATCAGAAAAGAAATTGAAAATAACAATGGATAATGTGTTAAATGCTTCAAAAGAAAAGTAATGTGATATATAAGATCAGATGGATAGCAGGTGAAAATAGAAACTTTAAGAATCAAATGGGATGTTACAAATCAAAAGCAAAGTAACATAAATGAAAAATGTGTTTCATGGGTATATTAGTAACTAGACATAATCAAGAAAAAAAAATCACTGAACCTGATGATACATCAAGATTAATTACTCTTCTAGAACATAAAAAAAAAAGTACACACATTGTCACACACATACAATAACCATAAAAACAGAACAGAACAGCCAAAAGTTATGGGAAAATATCAAATACTGCAGCATACATGCAGCTGAAATTCAAGACAAAGAAGTAGAAGGAATGGTACAGAAGAGTTTTGTGAAGCAATAAGTTAGTAACATCCACTATTCATGTCAAAGACTAAGCCATGAATCCAAGAAAGCTCAAAAACACAAAGGACGTAGTCCAACACACACACATACACACACACACATAAAGAGGCATATCATATCCAGACTGCTGAAATCACAGTTAAAGAGAAAATCTCAAAGATGACAAAAGGGGGAAAAGATCCTACCTATGGAGAAACAAAGGTTGGAATCACAGTCAACTTCTCATCAGAAATCACATGAACAGGACCAGAGGAAAGGGGCATCCTTAAAGTGATAAGAGGAGAAACTATGTCAACTTGGAATTCCACTGCCTGTGAGAATGTTAATCAAAAGTAAAGGAAAAATAAAGACTTTTTAGATGAACAAGATGGGGGGAATTAAATGCCAGAATACTTGCTCTGCAAATACTAAAAAGTTCTCCAGACAACAGAATTTTTTAAAGGTCAGAAACTGGAATCTAAAGAAAGAAATGCATGAACGTAGAACAAAGAATCCTAAAATTTGTATGGAACCACAAAAGACCTGAAAAGCCGAAGCAACCTGAAAAAGAAAAGCTAAGCTAGAGGCATCACAACTCCAGACTTCAAGTTATATTACAAAGTTGGAGTGATCAAAATAGTATGGTAGTGGCACAAAAACAGACACATAGATCACTGCAGAACAGAAAGTTGAGAAATGAACCCACAGTATATGTCAATTAATCTTTGACAAAGCAGCAAAGAATATTTAATGGGAAAAAATAAACTTTCTTCAGCAAATGGTTTTGGAAAGACTAGATAACAACATGCAGAAGAACAAAACCGGACCACTTTCTTATACTATACACAAAAAGAAATTCAAAATAGATGAAGAATCCAAATGTGAAATAGGAAACCGTCAAAATCCTAGATAAAAACACAGGAAGCAACCTCTTTGACATTGGCCATAGCAAGTTCTTTCTAGATATGTCTCCTGTGGCAAGAGAAATGAGCAAAAATAAACTACTGGGACTTCAACAAAATAAAAAGTTTCTGTGCAGCAAAGGAAACAATCAACAAAACTGGAAGGCAACCTACAGAATGGGAGAAGATTTTTTTTAAGATTTTATTCATTTATTCATGAGAGACAGAGAGAGAGAGAGAGGCAGAGATGTAGTCAGAGGGAGAAGCAGTCTCTATGCAGGTAGCCCAACATGGGACTTAATCCCAGGACCCGGGGATCACGCCCTGAGTTGAAAGCAGATGCTCAACCACTGAGCCACCCAGGCATCCAGGGAGAAAATATTTGATAAAGGGTTAGTGTACAAAATCTATAACTCATAAAAGCCAACACTCAAAAGAAGGCATCATCAGGGAAATACAAATCAAAACTACAATGAGCTATCACCTCATATCAGTCACAATGGCTGAAATCAATAGCAGGTTATTGACTAAAGAAACAAAGGGTGTTGATGAGGACATGGAGAAAGGAAAATCATCTTGTATTGTTGGTAGGAATGCAAACTGATGTAGCCACTCTAGAAAACAGTATGAATATTCCTCAAAAACGTAGAAATAGAACTATTCTACAATCCAGAAATTGCACAATTTGGCATTTACCTGAAGAATAAAAAATTAATAATTCAAAGGGACACATGCACTCCAATGTTTACAGCAGCATTATCTACAACAGCCAGATTATGGAAACAGCCCAAGAGTCCAATGACTGATGAACAGATAAAGAAGTGGTATTGATGGGGACGGAGCTAGAAAGTATTTTGCTAAATGAAGTAACTCAGTCAGAGAAAGATAAATAACATATGATTTCATTCATATGTGGAATTTAAGAAACAAAAGAAGCAAAGGGATAAAAAAGGGAGAGTCAAACCAAGAAACAGACTCTTACCTGTAGAGAACAAACTGATGGTTAGCAGAGGGACGTAGATAAGGGAATGGGTTAAATAGGTGATGGGAATTAAGGAATATACTTCTAATGAGCACTTGGTGTCGTATGGAAGTGTTAAATCAGTATATTGTACATCTGAAGCTAGTATTACATTGTATGTTAACTAGAATTTAGATAAAAACTTAGAAGAATGAATAACATCATAAACGGCATAAAATAATAGGCTATTATTCTTACTTTTCTTGTTCTAAAAGATAACTGGATATATAATGAAATAATAGTAAAAATGTATTGGGTTTTATAGTGTATGTAAAAGCAAAAATGACATGAGATTTTAGGGAAAAATAGGAATGTCCTGTTGTAAGGACCTTATACTCACAAAACAGAAAAAAAAAAAAGAATTTATACTCTGATTATTTGATAATCAGTATTGTAAAATATAGTTTGAACAAACTTTAAAAGGTAATAATTATAAAGATATAGACAAGAAAATGTAGAATCCTAAGAAAGACTCAATGAAAATGAGAAAAGGCAGAATAAGAAGAAAAATGTAATAAAACATGAAAGGAAAACTGGTAACAAGATACCAGATTATGATCTAACCATACCTATAATCACTTTAAATGTAAGCAATTTATTAATTTATTTTTATTTTATTATTATTAATTTAGTTTTAATGATTTTATTTATTTATTCATGAGAGACACAGAGAGACAGGCAGAGACATAGGCAGAGGGAGAAGCAGGCTCCCCGGGGGGAGCCTGATATGGGACTCCATCCAAGGACCCCAGGATCACAACCTGACCCAAAGGCTCAACAACTGAGCCATCTAAGGTGCCCCTAAATGTAAGCAATTTATTTATTTATTAAGATTTTATTTATTTATTCTGAGAGACACAGAGAGAGGGAGAGGCAGAGACACAGGCAAAGGGAGAAGCAGGCTCCATGTGGGAAGCCCCTCGTGGGGCTCGATCCTGGCACTCCAGGATCGCCCTAGGCTGAAGGCAGGCACTTAACCGCTGAGCCACCCGGGGATCCCCAATGTAAGCAATTTAAAAACACCGTTTAAAAGGTAATAAATGTCGCACTCGATAAAAATGCAAGGACTTTCCTTAAAGAAATTCATTTAAGTAGCAGGACATAAAATGAGTTTACAATAAAGATATGGAAAAGGATGTAGCATGCAAACTCTGAAAGCTCGGATGGCTATACTAATTTGAGACAAAATAGACCTCAGAACAAGGAAGATTATCAGGACTAAACGGACATCACATTATGAGAAAGCAGTCAATTCTATAAGAAGACAAAGTAATCGCAAAAGAATACAAATTTTGCAATATATCTTCAAAACGGTTGAAGCAGAAATTGATATCTAAAAGGAAACTTAAATACACAATTATAGTTGGAAATTCTAATACTCCCTCTCAATTACCTTTCAATGATGTTGCAAGAAAATCAGTGAGGCTTAACAGCACGTTCAACCAACCTTACTTAATTGACCTCTATGGAACATCAAAAAGCATTCCTTCTGACTGTACATAGGGCATTCAACAAGATACACCACATTCCTGGCCAAACACCTTAGTATCTAGACAAATTCAAAAGAATACAAATCATACAAAGTATGTCTCAGACACAATTGAATGAAATTAGACATCAATTACAGGATTATATATCAAAAATATCCAAATATTTAGAGATTAAACAATACACTAGTACATAATTCATATGTCAAAGAGTAACTTGCAAGAAAATTTGAAAAATGTGATTTACTTAAAAAAGAAACATAAAACATCAAAATTTGTGCATTGTTACTGAAGCATTACTTAAAAATTTAGAGCATTAAACACATATTTTAGCAGAAAGATTTATCATCAAAGCCTAAAGGTCAAATTCTTCAAATAATTAGAACAAATAGATTTCAAGCAAGAAGAATAAAACAAAAGATAATGAGTAGGTATAAATTAAGGTGAAAATAGGAAAACAATATATATGTTTATTTATATGTTTATTTTTAATTTTTTAACTCTTTGTATTTCAAGTTTTTATTTAATTCTAGTTAACAAATAGGGTAATATTGTTTTCAGGTGTAGAACTTAGTTGATTCAACCTTACATATTACACTCAGTGCTCATCACAACCAGTGCCCGACAAAGTAGAGAAGCAGACTCCCTGCTGAGCACAAAGCCCAACACCAGGATCAGGACCCCAATTAAAATCAAGTTGGACACTTAACTGACCGAGCCATCCACATGCCCCAAATTTGATTTATTTCTAAGACTATATTATAGGCCTGTCTCATTTTAATCACATTATATTAAACTTCACAGATACTGCATTTTTTATAAATTGAAGGTTTGTGGCAACCCTGTGCTGAGCAAGTCTATGAGCACCATTTTTCCAATGGCATTTGTTCATGTTGTGTCTCTGTCACATTTTAGTAGTTCTTGCAATATTTCAAGCTTTTCCATTATTATATTTTTATGGCAATCTGTGATCAGAGATTATGAGTTACTGAAAGCTTAAATAATGTTTATCATTTTTTAGCAATAAAGTATTTTAAGGTGTGTATATATATATATATATATTGTTTTTTAGGCAGAGTGCTGTTGTATACTTAAAAGACTACAGTATTGTGTAAGCATAAACTTTTATATGCACTGGGAAACCAAAAAAAATATATTACTTTCTTGCAATATTCACTTTATTGTGGTGGTCTGGAACCAAACCCACAAAATCTCCAAGGTATCTCTTTATTGCCTCTGGGGAAATAATTAGAAGTGGAAAAGGAATCTAGAAAATGATTACATTTGTTAAGAGAAAAGGCCATCTATATATGTCAACAAAGTAATATTCATGACTCTATTCAGACTGAAAAGGAGTAAAAGAAAAATCCAGAAATGACCCCAATAACACGCTGCATACTTATTCCCTTAGAGAGAAAGTTCTTATTATTGCATCAAGTTTTTGAGTTGCTTATTTCTGAATGGCAAACTTGATTTTTTAAAATATTTTAGTTCCTATGAATCCAATTTCATATGTCATTCCTTTAGTGTTCTGAAGGACCTGGATGATTGAACTTCCCTTCTCTTGCACAAGTGTCCAGCAGTGCCAGGTTGCTTCTCTGGCACTAAAACAATCTTACTCTCCATCTAATATACTAATAGCTGGACCAGTTTAAGATGTATAGATGTACTGAATACCAACAAACACACTTGCTTTTAAATTTATAGCCCTCTGAGGCTATTTTTTCATTGCTAATAGGATAGATCTTCTTATCTCCAGAGTTATTCATCTTATATGAGCAGTGCTTTCAAGGTGAATTGATTTCAGCCTGTGAAAACAAATACATTGCTCCACGACATGCTTTATTAATGCTGCCTAGTGTGCTGCCACAGTCTTAAGAGACTGGTTATAAATAAAATGACACATGATGAGTAAAAACACTTCTATGCTACTAAATTAGCCCAATCAGAAAACACAAACATACAAAGAATTTAAGACTAAAAACGTACAAAATTTTTAAAAATGGTTAAGATCGAAATCTAATTGTATAAGCTTAATAATTTATTTTCAAGCTAAAAACAATAAAAATAACAAGTAAAAGTGATGCTATATACAGTGTTGCCCAGTCTTGAGAAAATCAGATAATAGATTCTAAAGCAAATAAAATCAGTAGTGAAATAGGACAAGCCTAGTTATTTATCAGGTGTTATACATAAATACATGAATTAGAGTTAATTAAGAACAGTATTTTAATAACTTTTGAAAACAAATTTATCATTTCTGAGGAACAAAAAATACATTTATCAATTCAAGACTTAGTAACAAAATATTTAAAGGATAGAATTTTGGAAGGCTGAATTAATTTGGAAGGTACTTTGAATTAATTCTCATCAATTCTTAGGGGAACAGAAATTGATATTTTCAAAATCACTATCTAGATAAATATTTCCCAAGTCATATTACTAACATTTCACACAATGCATATGATTTATTCCCACTCAGACACTTTCTCTTATGGATAAATACCAAATATTAGGAATGAAAAAGGATAACTGCATTGGTCAAAGTGATCTATGACAGATATTAGAAATAAGCTTAAGCAAATAAATTTGAAAACTTAGATGAATGGACATTTTCTCAGAAAAATATAACATGATAATTTAAGCTAAAAGACTATACATGGGGGATCCCTGGGTGGCTCAGCAATTTAGTGCCTGCCTGCGGCCCAAGGCATGATCCTGGAGTCCTGGGATCGAGTCCCGTGTTGGGCTCCTGGCATGGAGCCTGCTTCTCCCTCTGCCTGTGTCTCTGCCTCTCTCTCTCTCTCTCTCTCTCTCTCTCTCTCTGTGTGTGTGTGTGTCTTTCATGAATAAATAAATAAATAAAATCTTTAAAAAAAAGACTATACATGTATCAATTGGAAACTTTCCTATATCCTTGGTCTTCTCATTAATTTCACTTTTCATAGTCACTTTCTTTCTCTCTATCTTGAAAACTTCAGTCAATAACCAAAGCTTCTCTGCTTTAGATTTTTCTGGCATCAGTCAAATGCCAATCCTTCCCGTTCCCCAAATCTAAAAGACATATATCATGTACTGTGCATTTTTTTCTTACAAATCATGGTTCTTCACACATTGTTGAAATGCTTTAGTCAAATCAGTGCTTTCTAGCACTCAATTATCTCCAAAGAAATTCTCTAGTGACTTCTTCAAAATCAACACTATTATTCCCTCCATGTGGATTTTAAGCTAGGTTTGAGATGCAGAAACAAGTACTATTCATACAATGTGTGTTCATTCCTCTGCATTTCTCATCTTCAAATTAGTTGGCCAAACAACTAATTGTGTCCATAGAACTCTTGTAGGTGGAGTGCAGAATTTCCTGCAGATGCATTTCAGAACTTGTTCCAGAAAAAATAGCTAGTTTCTCCAATTATCATAGTGAATACAGAGAAATTATTTTCTACATCATTAGCTACATAATTTTAGAGGTCGTCAGCCAGTGTACTTTAGCAACTGCAGGCAAAGGCTGCTGAACTACGTAGCACATAAGGAATGAGTTCAAAAATAATTTTGCTATGGTGAATCATTGAGAGTTTCACCCCCAAAATCTCTACTATATCCTAAATACTGCAGATAGATATCACCGGTAAGTGTTTTTATAAGAAATACTTAAAATATTGGTGTTACAGGTGATAGGGCAAAAATGAATACTTTTGTTTTTTTAAATGAATACTTTAAGCTGGAAAGTAAGTTTTTAATTTTATGCAGTGGCAAAATTTTTGGTAAACCATCAATTGTAATAATTTTGAGACAGATCACACATACTGAGTAATTCTAGGAGTAAAAGCTTACAGTGACTATTGGTTTTTATTGGTTGTGTTTAGTAAAGTGCTACAAAGAAATGATGTTTAAAAAAAGCAGGTTTTCAAGGAAATATGAAAGAGTTTGGACATTAGGTAACTTGGAAAATTGTAAAAGCTGATTTCTGATAGAATCCTAAAACCAATATGCAGGAAAATAAACATCCAATGATCTCATTCTCTTATCAGATTCCTAATATATTTGTTTTCATCATCCAAACTACATACAGGAGAAATAATTAATACTACTAAAGAGACTAAAAATTTCCCTAACAATAGAAAAAGCTAGTGGATGTATGCTATAGTTTTATGATCAATGAGAAAGAGAGGGTAAAATGGCAGTGAGCAGGAACAATAGGCATTTTATTTAGTGTTTACTACGTAATTTCATATTCCCAAGGCCATAAGATAGTAAGTAAAAAATGCATAAATCATACATCCCACATGAGATTATATATACACAAATTTTATACATATAGATTTTATATATATATATATACACACACATATATATATATATCCTTATTTAGCAAGTAATAGGCATTGTTTCATTTCATATGAATAGCATTACTGATGTTCCACTTCTAGGCATTTTTTAAAAACATATTTACAACTGCAAGTAATGCATTCACACTTATATGGAAACTATACAAATCTGAATTGTGGTTTTTCACCTTTAATTGATTTTATTTATGAGTTAAAATTCTAGAAATTTAATAGAAATAACATTACCAGATATTTTAAAATAACTGATAATTCCTTCTGATATTTGGCACATTAAATGCTAAAAAATGTAATTTAAAAAAATATCTTATTTATTCATTCATGAGAGATCCAGAGAGAGAGAGGCAGAGACACAGGCAGAGGGAGAAGCAGGCTGCATGCAGGGAGCCCGATGTGAGACTCGATCTTGGGACTCCAGGATCACACCCTAGGCCAAGGCAGGCGCCAAACCTCTGAGCCACCCAAGCATCCCCAAAAATGTAAATCTTAATGAGAAAGCAAAATTAGTCTTATTCTTCATCTTTTTATTTTTTTTAAGATTTATTTATTTATTTGAGAGAGAATTGCAGGGGGTAAGGTCTGCAGGAGAGAGAGAGTGAATTCTCAAATGACTCCCTGCAGAGAGTGGAGCCCAATGTGGGGTTGATCCCAGAACTTGGAGATTACCACCTGAGCTGAAATCATGAGTTGGAAGTTTGACTAACTGAGACACCCAGGAGCCCCTAGATTTCTTTACGTATGACACAAAATAACAACTTCATGCATTATGAGTTGCCTTGCATTTAACAAATGCAGTATTTAGTGATATAATTAACTTTTTAATTAACAGATTTAAACCAAGTCTTTAACATGAAGTAACATGATATGGATGTCTGTTATCACTCTTATGAAAAAAAAATATGAAATACTACTTGTCCCGCACAATTGTTCCAACAAAAGAAAAAGTTGTTAAGCAGCAATTCTTTTTAAGTATATTGAAATGAGTGAAGAAAAAAAATCAGTTGTTCCCTGCATTTTTACTGTTATACCATATGTAATTATGCTAACTGCTGATTTAGATTTTCAGATTTAATATTCATTAATGTTTAACAAAGTTAATGAATATGACCAAAATTTTAACCTAAGGAGTGTCTTAAACTTGGTAGTTTACTATCAATTTAGCATTGATAATAAAATGAATTGTTAATCAATAATATTAGTGACTTTAGGAAAATATTTTCACTTATTGCATATATACATATTTTGAAATATTATTTAAAATAGTAAATTTATGCAAATGAAAACTTTAAGTAAAATTTCCTATAAATTATAGGATGTAATACATACTTTTAATATACAATTTGAAATCTCTCATTTTAAAAATTGGCATCTTTACATTCAAATAGATAGGTGGTTGAAAGACACAGATAGATACTTTTTTTTTTAGAAAAATATTCTTTAGAATCTCTGAAAGCATTGTTTTCATGTTGAAGATAGTAATGCATTTTTCTGCATCTAAGTATTTAAAAAAAGGAATCATGTTAATAACATTTTAATATTGCCAAAATTAAAAATAAAATGCAGGGGTGCTTGGATTGCTCAGTCAGTTAAGAATCCAACTCTTTATTAAGGCTCAGGTCTTGATCTCAGGGTTGCGGGATCAAGTACCACAGGGCTCTGTCTGTACTCAGTGGGGACTCCCCTTGGGATTCTCTCTCTCCCTCTCCTTCTGCCCCTCCCACCACTCTCTTTTTCACTCTCTCTCTTTCTAAAATAAAAAATGTTAAGAAAAAAATGCAATTGTTCCTTCCTCACCACTATTGTTCTATTCCTTAAAAAAAAAAATATATATATATATATATATATATATATATATATATAAATATTTGTTGTTGTTGAAATTCCTAATGTAATCTAGAAGATATTTCAAGTGTTCTTCTACTTTCTATTCTGTACTTTGGTTGTAGCTTAATAATTGAGACCACAGATTTTCTGTATCTTACACATAAATCTATATGTGTCTTTTTCAACACCATTTTATTTATGACACACACTGTATTAATTCCATTCCTTCTTAAAAACTACTCCAGCATACTTCCAACCAATATAGGGCTATGTTAAGTTATTTGTGCATTTTTATTTTGAAAGTTATCATGAAACGTTTATACCCTAATAGGTACTATCTATTCATCTACCAATACCATATTTGTGCCCTTAATTTCATATTTCACCCAAGTCATATTCACTTTTCATTTAATATATTTTATTACATTTCTTTAAGTATGAATGATGTTGAAGCAACTTTCACTTATTAAATTGTGAAGGGTGTCTTTTTTATATATTGTACATAATACTTTATGGGTTGTCATCCCTTTGTCATCTTTTTGTAATCATATATTTTTTTCTCTTTTAGCTTTGGATTTTGATTTTCCTTTTTTTTAAGATTTTATTCATTTATTCATGAGAGACACAGAGATCAGAAGAGAGAGACAGGCAGAGAGAGAGGCAGGCTCCATGCAAGGAGCCTGAGGTGGGACTCAATCCCGGGACTCCAGTATCATGCCCTGGGCCGAAGGCAGAAGCCAAACCACTGAACCACCCAGGGATCCCGAATTTTAATTTTCTACATGATGATAATGTGCTCTTCTGACAATGAAAATTTTACTTATTCCTTTGTAATCTATGTAACTTGGTTTCTTTTCTTGTCTTGCTGCACTAGAAAGAGCTGCTGATACAATTCTATAACACAGTGATGAGAGGGTACATCTATTTATTTTTTTCTTGATCTTACCCAGAAAGACAATATTTTCAACATTACATATAAAGTTAATTATAGATTTTTGTAGATGTTCTTTATAAAGATGAATTAGTTCCCGCTATATTCCTAGTTTGAGAGAGTTTTTAATCATGGATGGGTATTGGATTTTTATTTTTTATCATTTCTTATAAATTCTTAAGTTTGTATGTAAGGGAAAGAAACAGAATAACTCATTTATTATGGAAGGAGAAGAAGAAAATTGAAAGAGTGGTATCTGACTTCAAGCTAAGAGAACTAATTAGAAATGAGATGTCAACCTATGAAAAGACATGGAGGAAACTTATTAGTGTAGTAATTAATATTAAAAGTCTCCAAATAGAATAGCTTATTTTTTCTATTAATTGTTGTTGAACTATCAGGTTGTTAGGCATAACATGGTAATGATCATTATGTCCTCCTAATGAATTGACTCCTTTATATGTTAGCAATGATCTTTTATATTGCTGATCAAGTTTCTTGTTTTGAAGTTTGTTTTGTCTGAAATTAATATAGCCATTCCAACTTTCTCTAATTAGTATAAACTTGTATGCCTTTCTGCATCTTATTGATTTTAATCTATTTGTGACTTTACAGTTAAAGTGGATTTGTGGGGATCCCTGGGTGGCTCAGCAGTTCAGTGCCTGCCTTTGCCCCAGGGCGTGATCCTGGTGTCCCAGGATCGAGTCCCGTGTTGGGCTCCTGGCATGGAGCCTGCTTCTCCCTCTGCTCGTGCTTGTGCCTGTGTCTCTGCCTCTCTCTCTCTCTCTGTCTCTCATGAATAAATAAATACAATCTTTGAAAAATAATAATAAAGTGGATTTGCTCTAGACAATATATAGTAGGGCCTTTTTCCCCCCCACAATGCTAATCTCTCTTATTTCATGTAGCTATACCATTTACATTTAATATGATTATTACTATGTTTAGACTAGTATTTACTATATTTAATAATACAGTAATTTATCTTTCTATTCTTTGTGCTTTTTCTTTGCTTATACTCTTCTTCAACTATTTTAGTTGACTTAAGCTATTTAATTTCTATGATTACATTATTTATACTTTCTTAATGTATCAGTTATACTTTTACAAAATTTTTTAGTGCTTGCCAGAGATTTTGCAATATTAAATTATGACTAATCCATATACCTAAGACTATACCACTTCACAGGTAATATAGGTCCCTTATGAAAGAGTAAATTCCTGCTTCCTCCATATCATACTTGTAACATTGTTATTATTCATTTCATTTATTCATATGCTATAGTCATCAAAAATGTTGTTACTATTATTTCTTTGAACAAGTACCTACTAGATCAATTAAGAATAGAAAATAAATTATTTATTTTGCTTTTACGTATTCATTTGTTAAAACTTTCTTTTTCTATGTGGATCCAAGTTTCTTTTCTTTTTTTTAAAAAAGATTTTATTTATTTATTCATGAGAGACAGAGAGAGAGAGAAACAGAGTCACAGGCAGAGGGAGAAGCAGGCTCCATGCAGGGAGCCTGATGTGAGACTTGATCCGGGGAATCCAAGATCATGCCCTGGATCCAAGTTTCTGACTTATATTATTTTCCTTCTCTTTGTAGAAGCTATTTTAGCATTTCATCAGAATAATTATGCTAGCAATAAATTACCTCAGTTTTTGTTTGATGGAGGGAGTTATATTTCCTTAAAGTTGATATAGAATTTAAGAGGATATAGAATTTAAGTGGATATATAATTCTAGATTTTTCCTTTATTCCTTGAAATATCTTATTCCACTCCTTGATTGCATGTTTCTGATAAAAATTCTGATCTAACTATCATAATTTTTATTTTATGCTAATTTTTACCTCTGGATTTTTTTTTCAAGATCTTCTACATCTACTCATGATTAAGACTCTCTACAAAATATGTATATAAAGAAATTTTTGCAACACAATAAAGGCCATCTATACCTTCTCTTCCACTTTGATTCAACATAGTAGTGGAAATCCTCGCCAGAGCAATTAGACAAGTTAAAGAAATAAAAGTTACCTAAACTGGAAAGGAAAAAGTGAAATTATGTCTATTTGCAGGTGACATGATAATATAAACGTATAAAACCATCAAGATTTAACAACAGAAAACTACTAGAACTAATAAAATAATTCAGTACAGTTTTAGGATATGAAATCAACATACAAAAAAATCAATGGCATTTCTATACACTAACAATTAGTTATACAAAAAGGAAATTAGAAAGATGAGCCTATTTATAATAGCATCAAGAATAGTAAAATAGGGATAAACTCCAAAGTGAAAAACTTGTACACTAAAAAACATAAAACATTGATCAAGAAATTAAAGAAGACACAGGTTAATGGAAAGATATCTCATGTTCATGGAGTAAAATAATATTGTTAAAATGTCTATTCTACTGAAAGTAATATGCATTTTCGATGAAATTCATATCAAAATCTCAATGGCATTCTTTACAAAGATAGAAAAAAATCTACAATTCATATGGAACAAAAGAATACAAAGAGCTGAAATAATCATGACAAGAATAAAGCTGGGGCATCACACTTCATGATTTCAAAATATATTATGAAGCTAGAGTAATTAAAACAGTGTAGTACTAACATAAGGATAGACACATAGACCACTGAAAAAGAACAGAGAAGCCAGAAGTAAATCCATACATATGAAGTCAATTAATCTTTGATCAGGGTATGAAGAATTCACAATAAAGAAAGGACAATGTCTTCAAAAAATAGCAGGTGGAAAACTGGATGTACATATGCAAAAAAATACAACTGAAACCTTACCTTGAAAAGAAAAAAAAAAACAACTAAAAATTAGTGCAGAATAAAACATAAGACCTAAAAATAAAACTACTGAAAGAGGACATAAAAAAAATTTTGACATAGCTTTAGCAATAATTTCTTGGATATGACACCAAAAACACAGGAAACAAACATGTAAATATATAATTGGGACTACATCAATCTAAAAAGCTTCTAGAGGGCAAAGGAAACAATCAAGAAAGTGATAAGACAATCTACAGAACAGGAGAATATCTGCAAACCACCTGTTTGATAAGGGGTTAATATCCAAAATATATAAGGAAGCAATAGAACTCAGTTGTTAAAAGAAACAAATAGCTTGATTTAAAAATGGGCAGTGAGGGGATCCCTGGGTGGTGCAGCAGTTTAGTGCCTGCCTTCGGCCCAGGGCATGATCCTGGAGTCCCACATCGGGGTCCCACATCGGGGACCAAAACATTGTATGTATTTAAAGTGTACATCGAGTACACTGGGATCGAGTCCCACATCGGGGTCCCTGCATGGAGCCTGCTTCTCCCTCTACCTGTGCCTCTGCCTCTCTCTCTCTCCCCCTGTCTTTCATGAATGAATAGATGGAATCTTTAAAATAAAAATAAAATAAAAAATGGGCAGAGAACCTGAATAGACATTTCTCCAAAGAACATACACATTGTACAATGTGTATATGAAAAGGTATTCAACATCAGTAATCATTAGGAAACTGCAAATCATAATAAGATATCACTTCATACCTCTTAGGATGGCTATTATCAAAAAGAAAAAGATGACAAGTGTTTCCAAAGATATGAAGAAAAGGGGACCTTGGTGAACTGTTGATGGGAATGAAAATTGATGCAACCACTTAGAAAATAGTATGGAAGTTCCTCAGAAAATTAGAAATAGAATCATTATATGATCTAGCAATCCCATTTTTGAGTACTCATCCAAAGGAAATGAAATCAAGATCCTGAGGGCATATCTAAAGTTCCATTTTTATTGCTGCATCATTTACATTAGCCATGACATGGTAAAAAATTAAATGTTCATCACCAGAAAAATAAAAGAAACTGTAGTGTCTGTGTGAAGTAATTCAGCCACAAAAATGAAGAAAATCTTGTCATCTGCTACAATGTAGATGAACCTAGGGAACATTATGCTGAAAGAAGCCACACAAGGAAAGACAAATACTGCATGATGTGGAATCTAAAATAGCCTAACTCAGAGAATCAGATAGTAAAATGCTATTTGTCAGGGGCTGTGAGATGGAAAAATGGTAAGATATTGGTCAAATGTGCAAATTTTGAGTTATACAAGTTGAATACATTCTGGATATCTATGTACTACAATGAAATTTGCTAAGAGTGTAGATTTTAAGCATTCTAACCAAGAAAGAAGGAAAGAGAAGGGAAGGGACAAAAAGGGAAGGAAGGAGAAGAGGAAGGGAAGGGAGGGGAGGGAAGGAAAGGAAAGGACAGGACAGTACAAGGCAACACAAGGTAAAAAAGAAAAGAAAAAGAAAATAAATGAAGGAGGGGAGGAGGAGGAAAGAAGGGAGAGAACAAAGAGAAAAAAGGAAAGAAAAGGTAACTATGTGAGTTGATGCATATATCAATTGATTTTTGGTCATCATTTTATAATATATATTATATATAAATATAACATATTTATATATTATGTATTTTATATATTTCATATATATGAAAATAATTAAATTCTACAGTTTATTTTTTCAATTTTTTAAAAGATTGTATTTATTAATTTGACAGACAGCAAGATATCACAAGCAGGGGGAAATTCAGAGCGGGGGAGGGAAAATCAGGCTCCCTGTTGAGCAGGGAGCCCAATGTGGGGCTCAATGCTAAGGACCCTGGGATCATGACCTGGGCCGAAGCCAGACACTTAACTGACTGGGCCACTCAGGTGCCCCTCAAGTTGTACACTTTAAATACATACAATGTTTTGGTCAATTTTACTTCAATAAAGCTGAAAAAAAAAAGATGCTTCCTCATTTGGAATGAAACTATAAACTTAGCCCACCCTTAAATCTAAATATGAAAAAGGCAGAGAAAATTAGAGAGTATCTCTATGTTTGTAAAGTTGAAAAGGTGTTTATAAACAGGGTACCCACATCTCTCCCGTAAAAGAAAAGATTAATACATTGGATCTGTTCAAATTTAAAATGTCTTTACTTTTAAGATAATGAGACATAAACTGCATTTTGTTTTAAAGATTTTATTTATTTATTCATGAGAGACCCAGAATGAGAAACAGAGATATAGGCAGAGGGAGAAGCAGTTTTTTGCAGGGAGCCTGATGCGGAACTTGATCCCAGGACCCCAGGATCATTATCTGAGCCAAAGGCAGATGCTCAACCACTGAACCACCTGGTACCCCAATAAACTGCATATTAACATTGTTTCACATAGTAGTAAATTAATTCGAGATTTTTCTGAAAAGGAAAATAAGCTCAAAATATTCAGGAATTAACTAATACATCTACTTATGGATTTGATAGTGAAAAAAATAACTGTAAAAATAACTACAGGGTTTTTTTTGGCATTTATTTATTAATTTATTTTTATA
The DNA here is from genome assembly GCF_018345385.1 of Vulpes lagopus. Lineage (NCBI taxonomy): Eukaryota > Metazoa > Chordata > Mammalia > Carnivora > Canidae > Vulpes > Vulpes lagopus. The sequence continues at coordinate 26,598,912 of NC_054839.1, forward strand.
ATTGTCTAAAGTAATTGATTTGATCTAGTTCCAATAATCTTGGTAATACCAGGTAGTTTCAAATCTCTTGACTGTGATATTTCTTCCAGTATATTAATCTGCATTTCTAAAATTATGGCATTCTGAATTTCTATATAAACCATTTTAGATAAGTAATTTTTACCCAAATTCATAAGCCGAATTCAAATTTGTACTTAGATTTTGAGCTAAACTATATTGCCATTCACAAAAAAAAAAAAAATGATCATGTATTAACAGTGGTCTAACTTCTCCTTTTAGACTACTTCCAAAAGTTCCTTTAGCTTTTCTTTTTCTTTTTTTTTTTTTTTTTTTAATTTATTTATGATAGTTACAGAGAGAGAGAGAGAGGCAGAGACACAGGCAGAGGGAGAAGCAGGCTCCATGCACCGGGAGCCTGATGTGGGATTCGATCCCGGGTCTCCAGGATCGCGCCCTGGGCCAAAGGCAGGCGCCAAACCGCTGCGCCACCCAGGGATCCCCTCCTTTAGCTTTTCTAAAGAAAAATAAATTATGTTTTCAACATAGAGAATATTATGTTTTTACTCAGCATATTTATATTTTCTCAGTATTTGCAGTATCCTATGTATTGTTATTTTATGATTCTTCTGTGGTTTGGGACTCAGCACAAAAATTATCATATACTTAAATGTATACCAAACAATATTAAATACGTGGGTTTCTACAATACCTAGACCCAATTATTACTTTGTGTTTTGTTTTCTTTTGTTTTGTTTTGTTTTCCCAAGCCCTTCTCTTTGACTCTCTCATTGATCTGATCTTCCAAACCCTTTTTATATTTGAGCTCTGCCCACTCAGGACAGTGTACTAACTTTGTGATGAGGAACTCCTGGTGAAATTTTATAGCTTTTCCCTAAGGCTGTGAAACCCCTGAAATCTCTGTTCATCCATTTAACTTTTGCTGGACTCTGAGTTTATTATTTTTTTTTAAGATTTTATTTATTTATTTTGAGTGAGAGCTCCAGCAGGGGTTGGGGGTGGAGATGGGCAGAGGCAGAGGGAAAAGCAAACTCACCACTGAGCAGGGAGCCTGATACAGGGCTAGATCCCAGGACCTGGGGATCATGACTTGAGCCAAAGGCAGACACTTCACTGATGGAGCCACCCAGACGCCCTGGATTATAGGTATGGATTGGAGTACATGTAAATTGTGATTTCTAGTGTGTCAATTATTTTTAAATAAGAACAAAAATTAAAAATTAAAATTGTGATTTTTAGTTTTCTCTGACATCTATTTATGTTTTCATTTGTCCTATACCTCTCTGTCTTGTTAGGAAGAGATCTGAATCTAGGAAGACTTTATGCTCTAGAATTGATTTCACTCATGAAGCCTGGAATGGGTCCACTCCTGAACAAGTCAAATGGTGTGAGAGAGGTTGTGACAAGCTGTACTGGCACACTGATAATGACAAATAGAACAGAATATTTTCTACTGAAAATAAGTTTTGGTAGCCTGTTACTCACCATTGTGAGTTGAAGGTATGTTAGTGGTGAAAAGTGGTAAATATTTGAAACATTCCAACCTCCTTGGAGAAATTACTGAATCTAGATTTGGGACAGAAAATGCATTAAGTGAGTTTGAGACAGCTTGTGCCAGGAAGCAAAACTAATGAGGACTTATCAACATGCTAAAAGAAGCAAGTTTAAAGGCCTAACACAGTTTAGTTAGTGAAAATTTTATGGTAAAAATGATGTAAGTGTATGAAATACACAATATTAAAAAAATCCATGAGTCTGTAATAAAACGACAGAAAGAGAAAGAAAGTTGAAAATTTCATTTTACAATATGGAAATATTGTTTACATCAACTTCTTACTCTAAAAGTTGGGAAATAAGAAGAATATAATAAGTCTTTATTTTGCTTTTTACAAAGAATTTTACTAGATGGCAATCAAATAGCCCCAGATAATGAACAAGTATTTTTCACAGAGCAATAACATCTATATATGTAGAAAAAAAAGTACACGGTTTAAGCATAGTTTCACCATAACTTTGGTGAAAGGGAAAGCAGACATAAAAACAAATAAGCAACTAAAAATCTATGTTGATATATTATTTATAAAAACCCCAAGTACATTTTCCAATTTCTTTCCATCTACCTCAAATTTGTAATACAGAAATGATTTGCTAAATATGTTCAGTGTTTATTTTTTAATCATTCATCTGTGGCTCTCAAATGGATTTAATCTGGGATAAGGATGTAAGCCAAAACAAGCAAAGCACCACTTGACTCACAGAGATAAACAAATGAATCTGAGGTTATCAGAATATGCATGTGGTTTAATAAACTCACGGAGAATGAAAGTTTAAAATTTAATATGCCTATGTACATTATAATAACAAAGCTGAACATAGTGTGAATATCTTCCAGCTTGCTACATTAAAATAGTACTTATATATATATATTTATATATATATAAATACTCATTCCTATTTAACTGAAATTTTGCTGACTAGAAAGCGTATCTTATGCTAAAGTAAATTCTAGTGTTAATCCAATAGTTCAATTACTCATCTAATTTAGATTTGAAACATTAAAATTAAAATTTGTAAATATCAAGGGAAGCCAAATTCACATTTTGTCATTTGGAAAAGTTTCTTGGTAGTTTAGAAAGGCTATAAAAAGTAAGAATTATCAGAAGTCATCAGAATAGAATGAATGCCATAAAAGATAAATGGAGTTGTATGCCTTTTCCTGGATGAGACACTATGGCTAAAGAGCATATTGGTTTAAATACTAAATATGTTTGGGGATGTTTCCCTTGTTAGAAAATACAGCCAACATGATCATATAGTAAATACCTTATTTATTTAATAGGCTTTATGTCAACTTTTACATTATCATTATTTAATTATATTTTCAAATCACCATAAAATGTTCTCTTATTTGTATTAAATCCAAAGGTAATATCAATGCTATTACCTTTTTAGAAGTGACTACTTATTTAAAAAATCTCACTAAATATTCAGACAACAAAAAGAGTTGATGAAATTTCCCATGAAATTTTCTGAGGGATTCTATGTCAATAATTAAGCCATGCCTGCAAGGTACTGTGCTGCCAAGAAAATATGGTTGTAGAATCAGAGTAAAAGATGTAGATAAATAAAATAGACTTTATAATAAAGGCTTAAATATTTTTAAATGAAAGTATGATTGAAAGATATTTAATCTTAAGCACCTTTATCTAGTTAAGATCATTATATGTATACAAAATAAATTAGTTTAAAGTTGTTTGCTTTTGAATATTAAGAAAGAAAAAGGAGAAACAAAACAAAACACAACAACAACAACAAAAAAACAGCTTTATTTACCAGTCTGGTACAAAAAAATAACAAAGCTTCACATGAAAGTTCATAATGAAACTAAGTTGCCAAGGGCATCTGGTGCAAAATTTCTCCCACAACTTCACCAGCTGCCTAACAGTTGAAATACAATTATTTTAGGGCATTCAATACATCTGCCATTTCATGTTACTGCAATTGAACAAAGCAATACGTAGACCGAGTGGATGCATTTCCTAGAGATTGTATAATAGCAGAGGGGAGTGACTATGTATACAAGGTATGCCAAATACGTTTTTGTTAAGGGATAGAGGAATAATATGTTCTTAAAGTAAAATGACTGGCTGATCTAGAATGAGAAAGACTGATATGAAGGAGAAAATCTAAATAAATAAGAAAATCTATAGATGGTTAGTGAAGTAAGAATTTTTGCATGTGTATGATGATGATTTGACTTGTATGTCAAAACTAATATTTGGGGTAAAATTCATGTTCATTTATTTGTATTATTTAAAAAGGACTTTTTAAAAGAAGCTTTAAATAATAGCATATTGATATAAAACCAAAGGATGATTTTCTTTATGTTAAAATGGCAGATTTTTTTCTTGGATTATTGGTTTGCTATTAATACATGGTTATTAATGGCTTTTCTTTACCTTCGGAGTCAACTTTCTAAAGGTCCAAGATTGTTTGTCTTATCAGAATAATTCACCTGGGTGGCTCAGTCGATTAAGTGTTTCCCTTCTACTAAGATCATGATACCAGGATTCTGGGATACAGTCCTGCATCAGGCTCCATGCTCAGCGTGGAGTCTGCTTATCCTTCTCCCTCTTCCCCTCCCCTTGCTTGTGCTATCTCTCTCTCTCTCTCTCAAATGAATTAATAAAATCTTTAAAAAAAGGAAAAATTTTCTGTGCTTTGTTCCCTTTATCACACTCTTGATTATTTTAGAGAACCCAGTCTCACTTTTTTTTTAATTTTTTTTTTAAATTTTTATTTATTTATAATAGTCACAGAGAGAGAGAGAGGCAAAGACACAGGCAGAGGGAGAAGCAGGCTCCATGCACCAGGAGCCCGATGTGGGATTCGATCTCGGGTCTCCAGGATCGCGCCCTGGGCCAAAGGCAGGCGCCAAACCGCTGCGCCACCCAGGGATCCCCCAGTCTCACTTTTAAAAGAGTTGAAGTTTTGGGGATCCCTGGGTGGCGCAGCGGTTTGGCGCCTGCCTTTGGCCCAGGGCGCGATCCTGGAGACCCGGGATAGAATCCCACAATCCCACATCGGGCTCCCAGTGCATGGAGCCTGCTTCTCCCTCTGCCTATGTCTCTGCCTCTCTCTCTCTCTGTGTGTGACTATCATAAATAAATAAAAATTAAAAAAAAAAGAGTTGAAGTTTTTATAACATTTCCTCCTACATCTAGTTTTTAATATACTGTCATTTTAAATAGTAATATTGTTTCTCAACCACCCATAATCCAATTTGCCCAAGTGTTCAAATCTGCGGACAACTGGACTTACCCAAAGGAAATGTAAACTTTTTTTTTTTTCCTTAACATAGTGTTACATTAGATTCAGGTGTGATTCAACAGTGATTCAACAAATCTATATATTACTCAGTGCTCATCATAAGTGTACTTTTTAATCTCCATCACCTATTTCACCCCCCCCCCCTTTGGTAATCATCATTTCTTTATAGTTAAGAGTCTTGTTCTTTGGTTTGTCTCTCTCTTTTTTTTCTTTCCTTTGCTTGTTTGTTTCTTAAATTTCATATATGGATAAAATCATATGGTATTTGTCTTTGTCTTATTTCACTTAGTATTGTACTCTTTACCTCTATCCACATCCTTGCAAATGGCAAGATTTCATTCTTTTTATGGCAGAATAATATTCCATTGCATATGTATATCACTTCTTTATCCATTCATCTAATGATAGGCACCTCGGCTGCTTCCTTAATTTTGCTATTGTAAAAAATGGTGCTATAAACATAGGAGAGCTTGCATCCCTTTAAATTAGTGTTTCTGTTTTGTTTTGTGGGTTTTTTTTTTTTTTTTTTTGGTTAAATATCCGGTAGTGTGATTACTGCATCACAGGGTAGTTCTATTTTTAACTTTTTGGGGAATCTCCATACTGTTTTCCAGAGTGGCTGCACCAATTTAAATATTCACCAACAGTGCAAGAGGGTTCCTTTTACTCAACATCCTTGTTAACACTTGTTTCTTGTGCTTTTGATTTTAGCCATACTGACTATTGTGAGGTTATAGCTCATTATAGTTTTGATCTGCATTTCCCTGATGATTATTGATATTGAGCTTTTTTTCATGGGTCTGTTGCCCATCTTTACGTCTTCTTTGTACAAATATCTGTTTACATCAGCTGCCCATTTTTTATTTGTATTATTTGTTTTTTAGGTGTTGAGTTTTATAAGTTCTTTATATGTTTAGGATACTAATCCTTTATCAAATACATCCTTTGCAAATATCTTGTCCCATTTAGTGGTTTTCTAAATAGTTTTGTTGTTTCCTTTGCTGTATAGAAGATTTTTGGTGTTGCTTTTGTTTTAAATTTGTATATAGTTCCAATGGCTACAAGTTAAATTTTTGCTTTTATCTCCCTTGCTTCAGGAGACATATCTAGAAAAATGTTACTATGGCCAATGTCAGAGAAATTACTGCCTGTGCCCTCTTCTAGGATTTAATGGTTTCAATTCTCACATTTCAGTCTTTCTTTTTTTTTAGATTTTATTTATTTATTCATGAAATACCAGAGAGAGAGGCAGAGGCACAGGAAGAGGGAGGAGGAGCAGGCTCCATGCACAGAGCCCGATGTAGGACTCCATCGGGAGTCTGGGATCATGCCCTGAGCCAAAGGCAGATGCTCAAGTGCTGAGCTACCCAGACATCCCTCATATTTAGGTCTTTAATTCATTTTTAGTTCATTTTGGTGTGTGGTGGAAAAAGCAGTGCAGAGTCATTCTTTGGTATGTTGCTGTCCAGTTTTCCCAACACCATTTGCTGAAGAGATTTCCTTTTCCCCAACGGACATTCTTTCCAGCTTTGTCAAAGATTACTGGACCATATAATCATAAGTTTATGTCTAGGTTTTCTATTCTGTTGAATTGATCTATGTGTCCATTTTTATGCCAGTACTATACTGTTTTGTTTATTCCAGCTTTGTAATATAACTTGAAGTCTGGAATTTGGATTGGAACCTTCAGTTTTGTTTTTCTTTTTCAATATTGCTTGTGTTATTCATGGTCTTTTGTAGTTCCATACTATTTTAGGATTGTTGGTTCTAGTTCTGTGAAAAAGGCTGTTGGTATTTTGATAGGGGTTGCATTAAATATGTAGATTGCTTTAGGTAGTATAGACATTTTAACAATATTTGTTCTTCCAAACCATGGAATGTCTTTGCATTTCTTTGCATCATATTCAACTTCTTTTACCAATGTTTTATAGTTTTCAGAATATAGGTCTTTCAGTTCTTTGGGTAAATTTATTTCAAGATATTTTATTGAAAAGCAGTTTCCTGTATCTTCACAATAGAGATAATTTCACAATTTGGAACAAGGTTCCTACCTAAATTAGATTCTTACCCACCCACAGAGATTGGGAGATTGCTGCTCTGTTTTCCTTGATGATTTAATTAGAAAGGAATGGCTCCCAGATCTTTGAGAAAGACAGTGCAGGTTTGCATGAACCCTTAGAACAAGAGGCTAAGCAGTTGGGAAGAAATCTAAAAGATCTGGCAACTTTAGCAGATCACATAGTGTAAATTTAAAATCTGGAGCTGCTTCTATATGGCCATTCAAGCAATCTGCCGAAAAATTTTGAATGTTCCATATTCCAATTCCCAAAAAATCAGGATTGTGGAAAATCTTAACCAAAACCACCAATATAACTGCCAGAGAACTATAGGAACTGAAGCAAGAGGGTCTCAACAATCATCTGGTATTAGTCATGATTATTGCTTCTTAAAGGGGTGCTTGTGAAGTGTATGGAAGCAACTGTTATACATATGTCTCACAAAATCTCCCTACTGTCTATGCCACTACCAAAAATATTTAGACTACAACCTGCTTATTCATCAGATTGACACTGTCATACTCTGTCTACCATTCAGAGACATTTTGAGCACAGTATCTTGGAATTGTCCTGATTGGCTCCCTTCATAAATCACAATTCTTAGTTTTCCCTTAGTCAAAGTTTAGTAATTATTCTCTTTTTTATTTCCTAGATACACCTCTCATTAAATACCTGATCTCTAAGGACTTCCAACTGTCAGTTCAACAACATCCTCAATAGATAATATAACTCATCTTTCACAACCAACAAGAATGTGAAGGGAAGCCCATCATTGAAAAATACTCTGACCAATCTTAACCTTGGAATGACTTATGTCATCTTCATAATGTTAAGGACAGATTTTGTCTGTCTTTAAACAACAGGGAACTGACCAAATGTTCAGTTACCCACTTCTTATCCTTTGTTTTGTCTTGACTAAACTTTAACCAGGCTTCTATTCTTTCTAAGTATTAATTTGCCCCCAGGCCTGAATAAGCACTAAAAAATGGTACTATTATTGGCTTATCCTGAGAACTGGCTGACCACAGTGAGACATTTTTATTGTCAGACTCCACTGGTCATTTCCTCTTGCTTACCCAACTTCCCTTAAGAGTTTCTGCTAAAATTTTTGCTCACCTCTCCATGCATTATAAAGGAGAAGCTTTATCTCTTTTCTGAGATTCCTGCAGATTTCTGAGATGGGGGCATTCTCCTGATTGAAACAGACTTCATAATTAAAATCTCCTTTTTATCTAGGTTCTGGTTTGTTCTTAAAAAAAAAAAAAACAACTACTGTGATATATTGATACATAAAAACTACACATACTTAATGAGTTTGGACATATGCAGACACTCATGATAGCACATCATAGTCATGGTTAGAGATACATTCATCAATTCTAAAAATGTTCTTGTTCCCCCTTATTTACTTATTTTGCTTTTTCTTGATAAGAGCACAATATGAGATCTATCCTCTTACCAAAATATTAGGTGTATAGTACAATTCTGTTAACCACAGACATTATGTCCTATAGCAGGTCTGTAGAGCTTATTCATCTAGAATAACTGAAACTTTATATCCATCGAACAACAACTTCTCATTTTCATCCTCCACCCCTCACCTGAGTCTCAGACAAGTGTCAATGAGTATGTGGAGAAGCTGGAAGACTTGTACATTGCTGGTGGGAATATAAAATGGTTCAGCTTCTTTGAAAAATATTTTGGAAGTTTCTCACAAAGATTAAAAATAGTACTATGAAAAAAAATTAAAATTAAAATAGTACTATGATATGGTCCAGCAATCACACTTCTGGGAATCCAAAATAATAGAAATTTTGAACAAAAATTCTGAAGATACCTGCACCCCTATGCAAACTGTAACATTATTCACAATTGCCAAAATATGGAAACAACCCAAGTTTCCATCTATAGCTAAATGGATAAAGAAAATGTGATATATACATACAATGAAATATTTAGTCTACTAAAAAAAAAGGAGGGAATCCTGTCATATGCGATAACATGGATGAACCTGAAGAACAGTATAATACATGAAATCCTGCCACAAAAGCACAAATACTACATGACTCCACTGATATGCTGTATATAAAATAGGCAAACTCATAGAAGCAAAAAATACAACCATGGTTGCTAATATATTTTTATGGCATAAGCTATATAGACTGCTTTGTTTTTCAATATAGATAATTGATAAGGGATATAACTACTATAAGAAGGATTTGAAGAAGTCTACTCTCTTCTCATATTCATTTCACCGAAATAGCCTTTATAAAAATAGAATCGACAAGTTGTTTAAAAAACAAAACAAAACAAAACAAAATAAAAATAAAAAACAAAACAAAACAAAAGGGCAACCCGGGTGGCTCAGCGGTTTAGCTCCACCTTTGGCCCAGGGCCTGATCCTGGAGACCCGGGATCGAGTCCCACGTCAGGTTCCCTGCATGGAGCCTGCTTCTCCCTCTGCCTCTCTCTCTCTCTCTCTCTCTCTCTCATGAATGAATAAAATCTTAAAAAAAAAGAAAGAAAGAAAAGAAAACTTATCTGAAGGGACTTTTAGTGACCATCAGCCAGAAATGTCTTTGTTCAACAATTTAAAAATACTGTGCAAATGTATATTTCCCTTGTTATGTGTTCTACTTCCCCCATTAAAATCTAGATCTAAAAAAAAAAAAATCTAGATCTCATTTACAGATGTGACTTAGCAATATTAGCAAAAGAGAATTAAATCATGAGGACATGACTAAGAGGTAGTTGCTTAGGGCATTCTTCTTAATATGTGTCATTTCTCTTTGTAGGCATCAATGGTGCAGGGTCCTAGGAGTCACCTGAGTTAGCAGACTCTTCATGTTACAGTGTTGGCTCTGGGTAGTGGGGACAGTGGCTTCGGCTACTTGTCTGGAAGACTCCTTCCTCAGTTGGATCAGAGACTATTCTGAGCAATTAAGTTTGGAGCTATTTTTCCTGGAAATTTTGTGAACTAACATCTTTTAATAAATTTAATTTTCTGTTATAACCAGGCAAAGGACCTTCTGCTAATTGCAACTAGAACTCTAATTACACAGGGTTATAGTTCTGTATCATGTGGATAGGAAAAATAAGTGAAACGGTCTTCAGAAATGTAGCTAAAAAAACTTCATAAAGAAGTAGTAGAATTTAATATCTGAGACACAACACAAGTTTAAATAGTTTCTATATTTTTAATAGTTTCTCTATTTTCTAATAGAGAATACAAGTTTCTCTATTTCTAAAGAGGAAAAATGGAAAACTTAGAGAGGGAAAACCAAAGATACATTCCTATGTCAGTGGGTAAAGGAGGTAGACATCGATCAGCAAAATGAGACTAAGCACTTTGAGTTGAGAAATAAAGGAGTGGAAATTATCCCCTAGAGGATGGAGGGAAAATATTCTTTTGTCAGAAAGAGGTGCATAAAGGAAGAATGGGAGTGAACTGAAAGGTTCATTTTGGTGCTATGTCAGAATAGCCATTAAGCTGCTGCTTTCTGGTATCATTTAACTCTTTTTTTGCCTAAGGTATAAATGGTGTTAGGTAGATAAATAAAAATGTTTAGAATGGGTATGACCATTTTTCTTTTAAAAGTAACCAATTGGTTCAAAATTACCTATGTATATATGCATGAATGTAAACTGACCAAAATGTGTTAGGTTTGTTATGTGGAATAAGGACAGGATGTATCCCCTCCCACACACAAAAAATTTGTTTTATGTTTTCATTTTTAAATAAATAGAAAACTAGAAAAAGTATTCTAAATTACTATGTACTAGCATAATGGTATTATTTTACTTTTTTTTTTTTTTACACTTTCTTTCTTGAACTTATTTTATGTACAAATACTCCCTTGGGCTATTTATGCTAATCTTAAGAGCATTAATTATTCAGAATTCTTATCTGACAAATGCACACTCACATACCATTTGTCTCCAGGCTTAGTAACATTTTAATGGTGATAAACAGAAATACTTCCAAGAGTAATTGACTGCTATTTTCTAATTATGTTTTATTCTATTTCTTTGCTGAAAAATTTTTTACTGATGCATGAAAAATATTCCAAAAGCAGGAGGCATATTTTGGATTATTTTATTGTTTTCTGTCAGAAGTCTGGTTTTGCTTTAAACTACATACCTGAATATTTTGGTATTTGAGCATACATAGCCTTAGTTTCTTAGTAGTTGTAAAGTTGATTAACACAGATTTAAAACAGATATTTATAGAGAAAGACTGTGATAGTGAGGTTTATCTGAGTTTACTATTTTTAAAAACCCTACTTTATTATGTACACAGATGTTTTATAATGTTCACTTTTCATGACAAGTATAAAGAATCTAAGAAAACATCTAACTAATGCAAAATAAATTTCAAGTGTTTGAAAACATGTGTTTTGGGCAGCCCAGGTGGCTCAGCAATTTAGCGCCGCCTTCAGCCCAGGGCCTGATCCTGGAGTCCCAGGATCCAGTCCATGTCAGGCTCCCTGCATGGTGCCTGCTTCTCTGTCTGCCTCTCTGTCTGCCTCTCTCTCTGTGTGTGTGTCTCTCATAAATTAAAAAAAAAGAAAGAAAGAAAACTTTTTTTTTAAAGAGTATAACCAAAATACATTTTAGAATGAACTATTTAATGCTATAATGGTATTTGGGGCTTCTTCCAATTAAAATAGAGTGATTTTTTTTTCACAAGAATAAAATTAAACTTAGTTGGAGAAACTTTTCCTACTGATATCCACTTTGAATCTGAAGCAAATTTAACATAAATGAATGGATAATATGGATATTTATTTACCTAAATTTTGATTATATAAAATAATTTCTCTTGTCAAATATATATTCCACTCTAAGTAAAGACACTATTGTTAAATTTTCCAATAGCTTGTGACATAAATATGCATCATACTTACTTATATAAAAAATAACCTTAATTCTATATTAAGAATTTATAATGAATATCAACATATTAGAAATTATGGACATTATTAAATGTCCATACTTTATGAATTCCTACTTTAATGTTAAGCTTGATCTTCCTTTTGTAATAAACATACAAAAATCTTCATTTAATATCAGTCGTGTTTCATTCAATGAGAATATTATGGAGAACAGGAGAGACAAGAACTGCTTTTCAGTTTAACATGGTCAGAGACAGACGTATAAAAAATAAATAAGACCAGAAAAACAATTTCTTCAGTTAGTGACAAATTTTATGAGGAAAATAAAAGAGTGATGAGATAGCAGCCAGAAATAAATATAGTTGCCTCAGTGATCTGGTAAATTATTTCTAAAGAGGTAGCATTGGAGCTGAGATTGAATAAAGATATATTCACAATTAGAAGAGGGTCCTCAGTGGAGGAAATATCAGGTGCAAATAACCTTAGAAAAACAGATTTGGAGGAAAAAGGTAAACACAATAAGGTGACTAAACATTGATTATTATTCATTTCCTTTTGGGTATTTAGTAATGGGGAGACATAAAGCTCAGACATCAAGTAGAAAATAAGATGCTAGAGCTTGTGGCAATCTCATTGGCTATGGCAGACAGAATTTGGATTTCAAAGTTAACAAAGTAACCATGGCTTGAGAATCTAAGATCCTAGAGATAAAGGGAACTACCAAGAAGTAAATCCAACATTATATCCACAAGTGATCATTAAGGCATTTCCTCCTTCCTAAACCATGGTTATGTGCATAAACCAAGCAGAAAGAAGGATCTAGGAAGTTTAAAGAAATAAAGAGTTTTTGGTAGGAAATACATACTCAGTCTGAAAGCTTCAGGTTCTATGAGAAACTTGGATTCTAGAAAATAATTCAGATCTACAGTTGGTATCTACAAATTCTGATAAAACCTCAAGCTTATTCCAAATTAACCATGAATAAACTTGAAAATAAGTCTTGTTTGCTCAAGTGCTGACTATATTTAGTCCAAAAAATTAAATCCTTTCTTAATAGGATGATATCATTCATATTAGCCAGAATTTTCCAAATGAAGTATTCTATATCATTCAGAACTATCAGTAATGTTCAGAAACAGGATAGAATGACAATAAATAAACAAAATAATTAATTAATTAATAATAAAATAAAATCAGAAAAATGCATGGAGCATGAAAACAGAATCACAAGTGTTCCTGTTACTAATGTAAGGAGGAAAATGATACCTTTTAATAATACAGTCTTTATATTCAAATTTATTTGAGAACTATATTCTATCCTTATATATAGTACTTGATTCTAAATTTGAGAATAAAACCAATTAAAAATTAACTAGGAATTCCAAAAATAAAAAACACATTAACGCAAATAATGTATTTTATAGATGAACCAAGAAAACTAAAATCCTTAAAGAAAAAAATAGAATGATACTGACTACAAATATGAGTCTTTTTGAAGTATTATAGTGAAAATAGTGTTTATTGGTGTAAGAATATTGTACACAAAAATAAATGGAATAGGAGATATCAGAAGCAAACAGATGTAAATTATGTCTGCTTATCTTTGACAAAGGAAACACTGAAGTATAATAGAGCATATTAAATTGCATATTCACATGGGGGAATGAACCTAAAACCTTATCTCACACCATATTTTGAAAGCCCTTTTCAAATCTATCATGAACAAAAGCAGAGTAAAGCAATGAAGTTTCTAAAATATACAATAGAAGACTACCTTTGGGATGTAGGAATTTCACATAACTATTTTAAGTAGGAGAAATAACTTTAACAAAGAAGAATGCTTAATCAGACTTCATTAAAATTAACCACTTTATTCACAAAAAAACTAAGTACTCACATAAACAAACAAAAAACAACAAAAGAAAACATACATTTATACCAAAAGAATGAAAATGCAAAGCTGGAGTGATAGGAGATACACAGTAACTATATCAAATGAAATGTTTGTATTCAAAATATATAAAGTACTGTTATTATTACAAACAAAAAGTGAAGATAGATGATCTAGGTTTAAAAAAGAGCCCCACATTGAATAGGCAAAACACAAAAAAATGTAACCACATGGCAAATAACCAAAAAACTACTCAACAGAGAGACAAAAATTTGACAATGAGATTTCCTGCTGCAATTTGAAGATAAAGAAAACAGCAAAAAATGTGTCGCTCCAGCATTTACAAAATGGTAGAAAAACTTTGAATGATTTTTCTTTAATCCATCTGAGAACTGAGATGATAGAGTCAAGAAACTGTCTTTTAGGACTGCAGATATAAAGAAGTTTGTATCCTCTCCAGAGATGTTTCCCTCATGACATCAACTAGGTGCTCACAGGAAGAAAAAGAGAGAATCTCAAGTAAACTTATCCTTCCTGCTGACTGGGCAAAGGGAGAAACAGCCACTGTTAGACTCTCATCTAACTCTATGATAGAATAAACCCCTTGATTTACAAACAGAAGAGGGAGAGGGAAAAAGACAAAGCAATACAAAACAAAAAAGATTTCTTAGGGTCCTGGTAGAAATCCATTTCAACTAGGGGAGGAAAAAGATAAAAGAAGTTCTCCTCTGGGGGAGGAGCAGGAATATGTGCTAGCACCAGCCTTATAGTAAGTTGAGATGCAAGAACATTGAAAAGTCATATAACACCCAGATTTTCTGTGCCTAATACTTATTCAAGAGAGACACAGAGAGAGAGACAGAGACACAGGCAGAGGGAGAAGCAGAAGTAGGGAGAAGCTCCCTCCACACGGGGAGCCTGATGTGGGACTCCATCCCAGGTCTCCAGGATCACACCCTGGGCTGAAGGCAGTGCTAAACCACTGAGCCACCCAAGCTGGCTGCCTTGTTCCTAATACAAGCAGAGGCTTAATCTGCAAGACAAAGAACACTTCTTTTCCTCAGATCCCATCATCACACATCAAATGGAGTTAAAAAAACAGTGCAATATTGCTGGGAAAGTGGAGAGAAACAAATTCTCTCAGTGAGCAGAGACTGAAACAAAATGAAACAAAACAAACAACTCTGATAAACTGGCCTACAAATTGAACACTAAGTATTCCTAGAGGAATTTAAATTCTGTGGTGCATTGAGGGTAAACTTGACAAAAACCTTCAAATTTAGCTAAAGTTCTGACTAGATTAACACAAATCCACCTAAAGCCAGTGAAAGGAAAGGAATGATATCCAGACATTCAAAATACTTGAATCGCTATCTATTCCCTTTTAACATATCTAGCTTTTAACAAAATATTATGAAAATAAAATTATGAGATTTATGAAAAGATAACATAAGACTCACTCTAAAAGAGGGGGGAAAATCAGAACCAGAGTTCCAGAAGACATAGAAGGAACTAATAGAATTTGAAATAACTATGATTAATACGTTACAGATGCTAATGGAAAAAATGATGTGCAAGATCTGATAAGTAGTTCAACAGAATGATGAAAACAATAAGAAAAATTCAAATGGAATACTAATCTCCAAAAAATATATATATGGAGAAAAAGAGTAGCTTTAATAGGCTCATCAGTATACTTGACATAGCTGAAGGAAAAAATAAATGAGTCTGAAGACAGATTAATAGAAATTACTGAACTTTGAATGCAGAAATAGAAAAAGAATTGGGAAAAACAAAACAAAATGGAGCATTCAAAATTTGTGGGACAGTGTAAAACAAATTATAGAATAGACAATTTCAATGATAATCAATTCAAGGTAATAAGAAATAATATAAAAATATATACTTATAAAAATTAGGAAACATTCATGTCAAAATCTCATAAATTAACAATACCAAGAATAAGTGAAAAAAAACCTTATATAAAGTTTAATTTTGAATGCATAAGTACTAAATTATTATGTTATTAACACTTCCTCACAATGGAAAACATTTCAAGAATAGCTTTTAGATTAGTAAAATTTACTATATTAATTAGTAAAAGTAACAAATTATACTATCTTCTTTCATAGATGATAAAAGGAATTGAATGGTTTTCTTTTTTTTTAAGACTTTTTATTTTATTTATTCATAGAGACACAGAGAGAGAGGCAGAGACACAGACAGAGGGAGAAGCACGTTCCACACACGGAGCCCGACACGGGACTCCATCCCGGGTCTCCAGGATCACACCCTGGGCCGCAAGCAGAGCTAAACCGCTGCACCCCTGGGGCTGCCCCAATTGAATGGTTTTCAATACTGATTCTTGTTAAAACAACAACTTTATAGTAAAATAGGAATGAATTATTGTTTCATTACCATGGTTGCATCAGTTTGGGTTATTTGGTTATAGACACCAGAATCTGCATCCAACTAAATTAAATAAAAAATAAACATGCTGAAGATAAACCATAGTTGGTAAAAGTGGAGAGAGTGAAGATCAAGACATGGAAGCAAAACAAGAACCACTGAGGGAGTGAAGGCAAGTCAGGACAATGTAGGCTATAATAACAATTTACATTCCATTTCCGTTTCTATCCCTCTAGTTGACCTTCAGCATCTCATAAGAGATAGAGTGATTATCTTAACTTTGGTCAGGGGCATCTCATTTGGAGAGAGAAAAGCAGAGCATCTTGATTATACTTGTAACAAGAATACACTCTGGTAAGAAGGTAGGTTCTCAAATGGAAATTTGTATGGCCTTAGAAAAAATTTTTTTAAAAAGTGCAAATGTCCTCTGTGGTTCAGAATTTTTATTTCCTTCCAACACATACAAACACACGTATCTTTCTATCCAACTGTGTTACGTCTTTAAATGGTCCCTCCCAACCTAAGTAGGCTGTCCCATAAAAAGGCTCAAAATATTAACCAACCCCAAAAAGAAGCTGCAAAACCTGCTCCAGCATCAGGTAAGCCATCATCTACTTTCATGTTTCAGATAACTGGCTCTGATATCCATTCCTTCTCTGCTTTGGATTTTCCATAAATATACTTACAACCCTTGAAATAAGCTTAATTTTGTAGTCCATTGTGACATTTTATGCATAATAGCAGAGGATGGAAGAATCAAGGGAAAAATAAGTTATTTGAGATGTGTAAACTTAAAAGTCAAAACAAAGAGTGGAATATGCCCTAGTATCTCAATATTTCAGTTTCTGAAATTAATCATGAGGGCGTTCTTGACATTTATGATTGATCTTTCCATACCATACATACTGTGTATTTCTTTCTATAAGTGAGTTGCCTCAAATGTGTGACTCAAAGCTTAGTCCTAAAGGAACAGAAAAGTGTTTCGTTTATTGTGATACATGTGTAGGACTCTAGTAAAGCTTTGCTATTTTAAACCTTGTGAACAAATGCAAGAAGTTCTACAAAATACCCTCAGTTTCCATATGTACTCTTGGTTTCCATACACCTTTGCCCCCCAGTGACCTAATAGCTCTAGTAATCTATCTTTGCCTCTGCTCAGTTGCACAGGGATTCCCAAATAAACACTAATCATTCTAGCTTGTAAACCAGCAGTGATAGGTAGATCCTTCAATTTAGCAGAACCCAGAATCAAACGAAAGAAACATCCTCTCCTTCAAGTTGTCATTCAGTTTGTTACAAGTAATATCTTAAATTCTACCCCTTCATTTTCTAATTAGCTGCTCTAGGAGATTCATGGACATTCCTGCTGAAAAATCCTATGGCTTGTCAACTCTATTAGCTTATAATGTCTTTGAACATAAGATAACACAGTATGTGAAGATTTATACTGTTATACCACCTCGAGATAATTTAGGTAAGTTATAGCAAGTGAATTACTGTCAGGATAAATGTTATTATTTACTCTGCTTACTTTAATGAGTGGTTGCTTTTTTAGTGTGCACATATTTGTACAATGAAATTGAAGCAGCCTATCTCTCATACCTCAAATAAGAGAAAAATATTTATAAAAGATCTTTTCTCTGCAGTGGCTTTGAGTATAGAAGATGGAGACAGTGTTTTATATTTCTGTAAGACAGTAGAGGAAGCTTCTCTCTAATGCTTCAAATAAGAAAGGAAAAATGTAACTTGCTGCTGTCACTTTAATCATTTTGATTATTTAAGATGAAGGAGGTTCAACTGCATGAGAAATGAGGACCAGATAACCACCACTTATATCTTTTTCTTTTAAGAGGGACTAAAATTACAAAAGGGATTTTAGTTTGTGGAGAGTATTTCTTTCACCAGAAAAAGAAATGAAGTTATAACAGTAATATTTGTTCGAAACATGAGTAACATTATCTTAATAATATTAAAGAGATGGGAGCAAAACAACCTTTTAACAAACTTAGTCTCCAATATTCTGACTTATCTTTTAGTGGCTTCTAGAAAGAATCCACTGTTTTTGGTCTTCATAAAGTAAAGGGAGCTTAACTAAATTTGAACAAAAATTATATGTACTAGCTGTAAATTATGCTATTGGACAAATTTTACATTCTTGATATGGTATAGAAAACATTTTGACATCAAAATTTATTAGGTATTGTGCAATATTTTCATCACAAATTAACCTTCAACAGTGCATCCAACCAACTTGAAGACTAATTGCTTTTCTTGTCGGGGTATATAAAAAAGATGTGAAATTCTTAGAAAGTATCTCACTGCTTTACCATCTACTCTGTAAAGTAAGGTGGGTTTTTTGTTTGTTTTTTGTAAAGTAAGGTATTAAAAAGCAATGATGGATACCATAATGTTCCATAAAATACTTAGTAAGTCTATAGGGGTTGGCATTGGAAGAACTATTACAAATAATGGAAGGAAATGAAAATCCTCCAATTTCAGTGAGGACAATAATTTCTCCCATCATTCTGGAATCAATAAAATCAATCTGTCTCTAGTTAACTAGTATGTTCATTTGAGAAATTATGTCTTATTGGTGGAATGTGAGCAAGTTTGTTTTAATTTGGCATCAGTTGTTTATATGGCCTGCTGTACTTCAGTGAGGTCAAATTATCATTGACCCAATGTAAAGCCTCCATCCCCCAATCAGGGCCATATTTTTACAACAGCACATTAAAGAGAATGAACAAAGAGACCAATTGATCTCTGCAGGATTGTGGATTATTGGCAATCCCCGTGATTATGAAGTATCTGTTTTCTGGTGTGGGCATTTTTAATAAGCATTCACAGAATATGGAATTGTAAGTATACGTAATATTATATCTCGTCTTGGAGTTACCAGTAAAATTATAGAATGTCCAGGTTTGTGTTCCCTGAAAATATATATGTTGAATCTCCAATATGATGTTATTTAGAGGTGGGACTTTAAGGAGGCAATTAAGTCATGAGGGTGGAGCCTTCATGAATGAGATTAGTGCATTTATAAATGAGACCTCAGCGAAGTCTCTTGCTTCTTCTGCTATATGAAGAAACAGCAAGAAGTATACCACCTGTGAACCAGGATGCAGGGACCTCCAAGACCCTACCAAGGGTCTTGATCATGGGCTTCCTAAGCTTCTAGAACTGTGAGAAATAAATATTTGTTATTCACAAGCCACTCAGTTTATGGTACTTTGTTATAGCAGCCTGAACTAATAAAGACACCAAGTAAATATGAATTTCAGTTAAGCAATCACATTTGTTGGGACATATTTTACTAAAAAAACTATTTGTTGTGGGGCACCTGAGTGGTTCAGTGGTTGAGTGTCTGCCTTTGGCTCAGGGTGTGATCCTGGAGTCCTGGGATCGAATCCTGAACTGGGTTCCCCATAGGGAGCCTCCTTCTCCCTCTGCCTGTCTCTGCCTCTCTTTCTGGTGTCTCTCATGAATAAATAAATAAAATCTAAAAAATACCCTGTTTATTGTTTATCTGTAATTCAAATTATGTTTATACATTTGCAACTGTTAAATCTATCAACCCTACCATAGACTCAATTATATATTATTTAATTATGTCAACAATTATCTGATGTTGCCTCTTCCATTTCCCCAGATAAGTAGAAAAATTTTGACTCCATATTTCATCTTGATGATTTTAAGATTTTTATATAAGAATTTATTTTTTCTGATATACTTTATTCACTAATTTATGGGCAATCTTTCATTATTATTGTATTTTCAGTGACAGTTATAAAACAAAACATTGAATATCTTCACTTATTAAACAAGATTGAGTTTGCTTTGTGACTTTACCTCCTTGATATGACTGATTTTTCACCTATTATATAGACAGGATGCCCATATGAATGAGGTGGATCCTAAAATTGAGTACTTGAGGAAAGTTTAATAATTCGAATAGCACTTATTTCAAAGATATGGTAGGATGTGAGGAAATGGCAAGTGATAAGGTATTCTACACTTGGAACTAGAGTGCAAGAGCCCTGAAGCAAAGGTCAGATAACTTGTACTCAGAGACAAGATGAAATATAGGGAAAGAGAGTGAATATAAAGAAGCAAACCGAAGATATCCAAAACACTTCTGTGACTTCGTTTTTATTTTTTATTTTTTGCTATGTTTTTCCGTCATTTTCTTATTTTATCCCTTTCCGGGATCTTTCTGCATTCATCAACTTTAGTTGATTTTTCTACTACTTTATGGTAATTTATTACAATTTTCATTGTTATTTAAATAGTAGTTTAACATTTAAAGAAATATTCTAAAAACATATTTACATTTTATTTTTTAATGATCAATTACTCATACTTCCCTTCTAGTAAACTAAGCAATGATGAAGAGCAAATAAGTTAGTATTCATCTAGTTCCCCTCTGACAGTCTCAAATTCCTTGTTTATGTAAAACACATAGTAATAGAATTACTTTGAGAGAACATATATTTTTTTAAGATTTTATTTATTTATTCATGAGAAACAGAGAGAGAGAGAGGCAGAGACACAGGCAGAGGGAGAAGCAGGCTTCATGCAGGGAGCCTGATGCAGGACTCGATCCCAGGATTCCAGGATTATGCCCTGGGTCAAAGGTAGGTGCTAAACCACTGAGCCACCCAGGGATCCTCCTATTTTTTTTTTTTTTTTTTTAGTAATAAATGGTTTGGTCTGGTTGAAACTGAAGTGATGAAAGCAGAGTTACCAGAGATTAAATAAATAAATAGCTAAAAATACTTTGGTGAAGGGAGGCTAAAAATTTCTGGTGCAGTTTAAAATAGAGACAATATAGAGAAAGGTAAATGACAGTACAGTTTCATAAGCAAAAGAAAGTTTATAAATAGATATGTCAATTTTTTACATTTAACTTTTACTTAGACTCCTTTTCCATCTCCCTAGCTCATTCACCTATATTCTGAATGACATTAATTCATTCAGATAATATCAATTCAGTGATGATTCAACTCAAGTGAAATGACCTCAACTAAAGAATGCATATAGCTTCATAATTTCAAATATTCACTAATTTGATATTCATAATATATTCTCTAGAACTCAGGCAAGGGTTCAGATATTGTATCAATTTTATTTTATTTTTTATTATTTTTTTATTTTTTTGGTATATTTATTGGAGTTTGGTTTGCAAACATATAGCATAACACCCAGTGCTCATCCTGTCAAGTGCTCCCCTCAGTGCCTATCACCCAGTCACCCCATTCCCCCCCCCACCTCCCCTACCACTACTCCCTGTTCATTTCCCAGAGTTAGGAGTCTCTCATGTTCTGTCACTCTCTCTGATATTTCCCACTCATTTTCTCTCCTTTCCCTTTTAATCCCTTTCACTATTTTTTATATTCCTCAAATGAATGAGACCATATAATGTTTGTCCTTCTCCGATTGACTTGCTTCAAACAGCATAATACCCTCCAGGTCCATCCATGTTGAAGCAAATGGTGGGTATTTGTTGTTTCAAATGGCTGAGTATATATATTCCATTGTATATGTAGACCACATCTTCTTTATCCATTCATCTGTAGATTGACACCAAGGCTCCTTCCACAGTTTGGAGATTGTGGACATTGCTGCTATAAACATCGGGGTGCAGGTGTCCTGCCATTTCACTGCATCTGTATCTTTAGGGTAAATCCCCAGCAGTGCAATTGCTGGGTTGTAGGACAGTTCTATTTTGAACTCTTTGAGGAACCTCCACACAGTTTCCCCCGAGTATTGCACCAATTTACATTCTCACCAACAGTGCAAGAGGGTTCCCCTTTCTCCACATTCTCTCCAACATTTGTTGTTTCCTGTCTTGTTAATTTTCACCATTCTCACTGGTGTGAGGTGGTATCTCATTGTGGTTTTGATTTGTATTTCCCTGATGGCAAGTGCTGTGGAGCATTTTCTCATGTGTTTGTTGGTCATGTCTATGTCTTCCTCTGTAAAATTTCTGTTGATGTCTCTTGCCCATTTCATGATTGGATTGTTTGTTTCTTTGCTGTTGAGTTTAATAAGTTCTTTATAGATCTTGGATACTAGCCCTTTATTGATAGGTCATTTGCAAATATATTCTCCCATTCTGTAGGTTGTCTTTTAGTTTTATTGACTCTTTCTTTTGTTGTGCAGAAACTTTTTATCTGGATTAAGTCTCAATACTTCATTTTTGCTTTTGTTTCCCTTGCCTTCATAGATGTATTTTACAAGAGGTTGCTGTGGCCAAGTTCAGAAAGGGTGTTGCTTGTGTTCTCCTCTAGGATTTTGATGGATTTTTGTCTCACATTTAGATCTTTCAACCATTTTGAGTTTATCTTTGTGTATAGTATAGGAGAATGGTCAAGTTTCATTCTTTTGCAGGTGGCTCTCCAATTTCCCCAGCACCATTTATTGAAGAGACTGTCCTTTTCCCAGTGGATAGTCTTTCCTGCTTTGTCAAATATTAGTTGACCATAGAGTTGAGGGCCCATTTCTGGGTTCTCTATTCTGTTCCATTGATCTATGTGTCTATTTTTGTGCCGGTACCCTACTGTCTTGATGACCATAGTTTTGCAGTGCAACCTGAAATCTGGCATTGTGATGCCCCAGGCTCTGGTTTTATTTTTCAATATTCCCCAGGCTATTTGGGGTCTTTTCTGATTCCACACAAATCTTAAGATGATTTGTTCCAACTCTCTGAAGAAAGTCCGTGGTATTTTGATAGGGATTGCATTAAATGTGTAAATTGCCCTGGGTAGCATTGACATTTTCACAATATTCATTCTTCCAATCCATGAGGATGGAATATTTTTCCATCTCTTTGTGTCTTCCTCAATTTCTTTCAGAAGTGTTCTGTAGTTTTTAGGGTATAGATCCTTTACCTCTTTGGTTAGGTTTATTCCTAGGTATCAATTTTTTGTCCCTAGGTATCAATTTAAAGAAAAATAGTTAATCTTGGAGACTACCTGCTTCATCCCTTGTAACAAAATGGCAGACCAAGTGGCTTAAGCAACAGAAATGTATTTTTCCTACTTTTGGAGACTGGAAGTCAGATGAGGGTGCCAGCATGGTCTTGTTGTGGTGAGAGCTTTCTTCCTCCCCTACAAAAGGCTAGTTCTGTGTCCTCAAATGGCAAACAGAAAGAGAAAGAGCTCTGGTCTCTCCTCTTCTTAAAAGAATACTAATTCCTTATTGGACTCTAGTGTCATGATCTCAACTAAATTTAATTACCTCCGAAAGGCTCTACCTCAAGAACCATTAGGGAGCTAAAAATAGGACATTAGATTCCAAATGGAGTCAGTTATGCTAAGCCCCAACTAAGTCACCAAACCAAGGCATAATTACAGTTTTTGCATGTCCAGAAATATAATCTAAAATCAGTCAGTCATCAATGCCTGATAAGCACTCCTGATAGACCCCTGCCATCCCATAAAGGAAAGTGACCTTGCAATACTTATTCCCTCACCTTTTTTTCTTAGTGTAATTTCATTATTCTTGCATCCTATTGCCTATATAAGCTTTTCATTTTGTACAGCTTTTTTCTATATGCTAAATTGATGCTCCCAATTAAAGTGAATTTTTTTCAAATAAACTCTTAAAAATTGTTAAATGTTTCAGTTATTCTTTTAATAAAAAAATGAAGACTTCAGCATATGAATTCGGGTGGGGCACAAAAATTCTGTCCATAATAGAGATATTAGGTCAACAACATTATTTATTTATTAGTTTTGTTTGCTGGGTTGAAGAAAATCTAGTTTTACATTCCTTAGAAACACTTAATTACATTATACATTGATCTTCCATAAAGTGTCTATTTTACCAACTGTAATACCTGAGAAATTAAGTTGGTCAAATGGAATTCACTATCAGTATTTATTTCTATCCATTCTCTACAGAATACCTTATACTAATAAGGTGGGTTCTTTCATCCCATTTTCAGCAGTTTTCTCTTTCAGCGTATTGTGAGTTTTTAAAAATTACTAATTGAATGGATAAAATAGCTCATTAAATGGAATGTTTTATTGAACATAACCTATATACCTCACTAGCAATTTATTGTGATCTAATCTTGTTTCCGCCAAAAAAAAAGATGGTTAGGAAGAAAAATATAGGTAGATGATGATAGATATATAGATATAAGATAAACAAGATATTAAGGGAATGTGGCTAAAATTATGCCAAGACATCCATTCATTCAACAGTGAAGCATTAAGTTTTAAGCAGAATGCCTTCTAGTATTGTAAAGTGAAATTGTACTGTTGAGTCAGCTGTGTATATATCTGAATAAATATATCAAGTTAAACTTAAGGAATTCTAAAAGTGCTAAGAGAAGAAAAAAAAGGATTCTGGTACTATTAAGCATATTGTTTTAAATATATTTGAATGTTTCACTGAAAAACATACATAGAAATTAAAGTCATACATTTTTTCCTGTATAGTTCTGATAAAATCTAGTGGAATAAGTAAAAATGTGGGTATAATGTGGGTAACTTTAAATTTAATATTATGGAAAATAAGTTAGCATTATTTTTGTTTTCTAAAATGAAAGTACTAATGAAATCACATATAGTAAAATAAATTACATCTTTTAAGAAACCTCAAGTATTATTTGTATGACTAAATGGAGTTCAAAATAAAAATTATGGAAATTATATAGAAAGACGTGATTTACAGAATAACTCCAACATGCTTTTCTGCTACAGCCTGAATGTAGCAATAAATCCAAGACCAGTTACCTGTTTTTTCAGTTAACATAACTATGTTTTATTTTTATGACATTTTAGAATCAAAGCAGTCACTAAAATACAGTTACTGGTGAACAGATATAATAGAGACTGTTCTATAAGGAAAAAATCACACACTTAGCAAGTAAAAATATCTAATGACTATAGATAGAATTGAGAAGACAAGACTTGCCTAAGTTTCCTTTTATAATTGAAAAATTGCTATATTAAATAGAACCTACTACATACACTGAATAATGAATTCCTCTTAAAAGTTAAATTGGATTAGACAGGAGTACAAGTATCATTACACATGAATCACTTTCTTTCAGAAAGGGATTGTAAGGGGGGAAAATCAATTTCTATGGTTTTCTTGGGAATTTTAAATTATTAAATTCAAAATAATGATCTATTCAGAGAAGTGAGAAAATAATGTTCATGTTCACATGGAATTAGGCTAATTTTACATCATAGATCACTGCATTTTTTCTTAGATTTGATGGCTCTGAAGTATTGCCTATTTTAAAAGGAACTGAATTATTTTATTCTCAATCCCAAGGCTTTTATTCTTTTATCACAACACTGCTTTGCAATTCAGTCTTAAGATATGGCTCAGCTTTGACAAAGAGAAATTAGAAAAAAAGGACAGAAAAGGCAAGTGGAAATTATTCCTTTAAGTCACTTATTTTAAGTTTGGTTCTTAAACTGAAATTGCTAATTTTCATTAATATATTGCTTTGTTAAATTGAAGAATAGTAAATTAAATTCATTGAAAATATCCATCAAGTTTTAGCCTAAATAATTTTTTACAAAGCTGAAATAAACCTTGGAGACAGAGTCTTTAATAGAGATTCTCACATTACACTTAAGAAGACAATTTTAAATTGAGTTGTCATAACAAACTCTATTTTTTTCCTAACCAATAAAATCAGTCGATTCAGATTCAATTACTCAGGCTCTTGCACCAGAATTTATTCACTCTTCAAAAACATGTTATTTAAAACCTTTAAATGTTAGGTGATGACAGTGTTAAGTTGCAATTCATCTGTTGATTTAAAATAGGATAAGGTTAGCAGAGTCAATTTCTACCTCAAAATCACAAGAGCATATTCATATTCAGGCATGGTGTATTTAATGTAGGTATTGAACATGATACTAAAAGAGCATATTCATATTCAGGCATGGTGTATTTAATGTAGGTATTGAACATGATACTAAAATTTGGGATAATTTTGATTCATAGCTGACAATCTTGATACATAACTGACAATAGCTGACATACGATAACTTATTTAAAGAAATGCAACTTCACATTTTCATAAAACAGTTGGAAGTTTGATCTTTATTATATATTGACATTAATGACTACTATGACCTGACTAGTTTGTAGTCCTCTGCCCAACAGAGCAATTAAGCAAAAAAGAGTATAATATGCCAAACTCTCTTTGATTATAATTTTTATAAACTATTCAGTAAAAATTACTGTATAAACTGTACACTAGGCAGATTTATCTTTTATTGCTCAATTTGGGATGGGGTAATTTTACAGAAATTGTCTGGATTTTCACAAACATTAACAGTTTCCTAATGAAATACAGACAGAAAAGAGTTAGTTTAACATCTACACAACTCTAGATACTGTTGTGATTACCATTCTTTTCTGTTTGAGACACTATTTTCTTTTTCAGTATATTTTTAAGTAAAAATTAAAATAATAGTACATGCTGATGTTAAGAAAAAATAATTTTAAGCATTCTAAGAAACTATTTTCTCTTTGTGACTAATAAATTGAGTTGTTAAATGCAAAGATGAAACAGAATCATTCAAGATAAATTTCAGAAATCATAAATGTTATAAGCTTTCAATGAGTATAATATATTCCAATACATGTTAATGAGGATATTATTTTAGTTGTGATGCCAATGAAAAAGGGGAAAGTAGAAAATAATGATATTATGATTGCAATTCAGAAAATGCATTTTCTGAGTATTGTAATTGGTATATTTTGGTCTGCCTCATAAAGTGTGTTTCATTAATTCTGAAATAGCACACTATCCAAAAGCAGTTCCTAACACTCTGGCTGCTGCTGATTCCCTTCCAAAACTGTTATGACTCATTTGAAAGGCAGTGTTTTTGTTCATACTGAATATTAAGCTAAAGAAACTGGAATATGTTAATATAAGATCTTGATCAGTATGATAGTGTCTTGATGAATGTGACAATTTCAACCAAAGTTTTTCACTGGTTTCACATTTAAAAACCTGATTACCAAAATAATAATAACAAAAAAAGTCCCTTGACTTAAAATAAAAACAGAAAGTTTGAGATATTTAGACATCCCTAGATAATTACCATTGGTGTTGCCTTTGGTTATTGGAAGGTATTATGCTGGTAATGTATATTTGTTTATTTATAGATTAGAAAATATTGGGGTATACTTTTAAGTGAGTGTGTGTCTTTATGGCAATATAGATCACATATTAGAATGTAAAAATATCAAGTTTACCATAAAATAAGTAACTGTGAAGTATACACACACACACACACACACAAATATATATATATATTTTAAGATTTCATTTATTTATTCATGAGAGACACAGAGAGAGAGGCAGAGACATAGGCAGAGGAAGAAGCAGGGTCCCCACAGGGAGTCTGATGGGGACTCAATCCTGGAATTCCAGGATCATGCCCTGATTAACCACTAAGCCATCCAGGCATCCCTGAAGTATGTTTTTTTAAAGGTGTGTTTATTTTAGAAAGAGAGAGGGAGTGCAAGTGGGGGGAGGGGCAAAAGAAGAGGAATCACAAGCAGATTCAGTACTCAGGGCAGAGCCTAATGTGGGGCTCGATTTCAGGAACCCAAGAATCACGACCTGAACAAAAATCAAGATTTGGATGCTCAATCGTCTGAGCTACCCAGGTGCCACTTAAGTATATCTTAATATGCTATTTTTAAACATTATTAAGAAGTGCCTGTCTGGCTGAATCAGAAGAGCACGTGACTCTCTATCTCAGTGTCATGAGTTTGAACTCCAAGTTGGGTGTAGAAATTACTAAATAAATACACCTTAAAAATAAAAATAAAACATTAAAATAACAAAATATTCAGATATATTGATTGTAGAGAAAGTACAGAAAATAAAAAGACTTGAATAAAGGCTGTGAAGTGTGATTTTTTTTTAAACTAAAGAGAATAATTCATATAACTCTGGGTTTATTAAATTGCAAAAGAGTATAAGCCGTGGAATTTTTGAGAATATAAATCATTTAAAAAATAAAATAAATAAATAAATAAATTATTGAAATTTATACAAAGGAGGTGAATCACAGAAATAGTACTAGTACAAAATGCTGAAGAATAAAGTTAATGTAAAAGTTTACTGGGCAGCCAGGGTGGCTCAGCAGTTTAGCACTGCCTCTGACCCAGGGCGTGATCCTGAAGACCCAGGATGGAGTCTTAAGTCAGGCTCCCTGCATGGAGCCTGTCTTCCCTCTGCCTGTGCCTCTGCCTCTCTCTCTGTGTCTCTCAGGATTAAATAAATAAAATCTTAAAAAAACGTTTACTAAAATTATTTCTAAAATATAGTCATGTAAATTCAATTTTAAAATATTTTTTCTTCTTTTTCAGATTGTTAAAAAAGTTCTAATGCTATTTGTGACCTAATATTCCTTGTGCTTATCTGTCATTTATATTCATTGTTTAGTAACATCTGTTTGTTGTTTTCTGTTCAATTTCTATGGATATTTTTAAACTGAATTTTCACATTTATTTCTATTGATTTTTGAAAGTTCTTTATAAATCCTGGGTAAAAATACTATAACAGGTAAGTGATTTAAAAATGTTTTCTCCCAGTCAGCAGGTTGTCTGTATACTTTCTTAAAATGCCTTTTAAAGCAGCAGTTTTTAATTTGATGAAGTCTAATTTATTAATTATCTTTATATCTAGTGCACTTTTTGGTTTCATACCTAAAAAATTCCTGCTCAACTCAATGTCACAGAGATTATGTTCTATGCTATCTTTTAGAAGTTTTATAGTTTAAAGTTTTACAGTGAGATTTTGCTACCTTTGAGGAAATACTTGTATTATGTTGTAAGGAATAGATAGAAGCATTTATATATGTATGCATGTACTTTTTGCATGTAGATATCCAATCTTTCTGCTGATGTTTGTACAAAAGATTACTGTTTCTCCACTGAATTGCTTTTATACTTTCTCAAAAATCAGTTTAACATATATGTATGGGTATATCTGTAGGTTCTCTTTTTGGTATTCCATTGACATTTTTCTGTCTCTATCCATGCCAATACCTAATCATCTTGATTATCGCAGCTTTAAAATTGGTCTTGATATTATAGTCAATTATCTAACATGGATCTTCATTTTCAAATTTGTTGTGGCTGTCCTCTATTTCATGAATTTTGTATACATTTTTAAATTTGTTTGTTAACTTCTACCTCCCCCGCCCCCTCAAAAAAAAAAAAGTAGTGGGATTTTTATTGGGATGGCCTCAAAGATACAGATTAATTTGAGGAAAACTGATATATTAACAATATAGAATCTTTTGATCCTGTACAAAGTATATCTAAATTATTTGTGTCCTTTAATGTTTTATAATTTTCAGAACAGAATTATTGCATATCTTTGACAGATTTGTCCTTCATGGTTTGTGGGCATCTGGTGATTTTCTAATTTCCAGACTCTGACACTTTAAGGACAATTTATAAAAACTAAATTTATTTTTGTATGTTGAATATATAAACTTGCTATAAACTTGATGAACTCACTGTTTGGTTGCTTTAACTATCTGAATGTCCCATAAAAGGCCTACAAAAATGATAATGTCACCTGAATATAAAGACTTTCACTTCTTCCAGTTGAATGCCTTAATCCCTTTTTCTTCACTTATCACACTACTATATGGAATATCTAGTGAAATGATTAATAGAAATAATGAGTGTGGGCAGCCCGGGTGGCTCAGTGGTTTAGCGCTGCCTTCAGCTCAGGGTATGATCCTGGACACCTGGGATCAAGTCCCACGTCGGGCTCCCTACATGGAGCCTGCTTCTCCCTCTGCCTGTGTCTCTACCTCTCTCTCTCTCTCTCTTTCTCTCTCTCTCTCTCTCTGTGTCTCATGAATAAATAAATAAAATCTTTAAAAAAAAAAAGGAAGAATGAGTATATATCCTTGCCATGTTCTTGGTATTGGGGAAAATAATTCAGTCTTTCATCTTTGGGTATTATGGCACTGCAAGATTGTTCATAGATGTTCATTTTAAGTTTGAAAAAGACCCCTTCTATTCCCACTTTGTTGAGGGTTTTTATATATAATGAACGACCAACAATAACAAATGTTGGAAAGGATGCATAAAATGGGAACCCTTAAACCTTGTTAGTACAGTTATTTTTTTAAAAAACACTAAGTCAATATCTTATTTAGTTAAAAACAGGTTTGACATATGACCAAGAGATTCTACTACTACTACATATGTATCCAAGAAAAATTAAACATATGTACACACAAATACTTGTGCAATAATGTTCACAGTAGCATTATTCATATTAGCCCAAAGTGGAAACAATCTAATGGCTCATCATCAAGTGCTGAACAAAGTGTGGTACATCCATACTGTGGGATATTATTTGACAATAGGAAGGAAAGGTGGGATACTATTTGACAATAGGAAAGAAAGAAGAACTGACACATGTGACAACATGCATGAAGCTCAAAAATATGTTGTTCAGTAAAAGAAGTACAATGCACAAAAAGCATTTTGCAAAATTCCATTTAAATGAAATATCAAAAAAAAGCCAATTCTATAGTAACATAAAATAATGTCTTTTTATTACTGCATGGTGGGAGTGGGTAGTGACTATAAATTGTCACAAGTTTTCTTTTTAAGATTATGGAAATGTTCTAAAATTAGATTGTGGTGATAGTTTCACAACTGTGTATATATGATGAAATTCATTGTTGTGAACTTGAGGGCAGCCTGGGTCGCTCAGCGGTTTAGCGCCAACCTTCAGCTCAGAGTGTGATCCTGGAGACCTGGGATGGAGTCCCACATCAGGTTCCCTGCATGGAAGCAGATTCTCCCTCTGCCGGTGTCTCTGCCTCTATCTCTCTCTTTCTATCTGTGTCCCTCATGAATAAATAAATAAAATATTTAAAA
This sequence comes from Vulpes lagopus, assembly GCF_018345385.1. NCBI lineage: Eukaryota > Metazoa > Chordata > Mammalia > Carnivora > Canidae > Vulpes > Vulpes lagopus. The sequence goes on from NC_054839.1 coordinate 26,629,919, forward strand.
AGCAAAACAATAAACTTGAAAGAGATGAATATTATGGAATTTGAATGACATAACAATAAAAGTATTTAAAATTTACTAAGCTACTCCTTTAGATCAGGCAATTTGCAGATGTACATGATGAAAAGGCCAGCAAAATATTAGCACTTATTCTATAGGTTTACAGTATGGTATGTAGTGACACACATATGAGCAATACACTTACATGATAAAGTGACATAATAAATACATTTATAATCATATATTGATTTAAAAAATGTGGTTGTTTTTCTGTATTTGGTGATAGATTTATGAGAATTGTGAGTTGAAAATGTTTGTATTTGTAATTATAGGTATGTAGTTTAATCTTAATATTTTTTTACATAAGGAAGAAAATTAGAAGGTCAAGTTTGAGTAATTGTATCAGATATTACTAAATGGATCATTCACAAAGAAATAAGTAGTACAATTTACTTGCTCAATTTTAATAGTGGCTGAAGACCAAGGAGAGTTCAGTCACAGGACATAAGAAAGATTTCATATATATTACATCAGTTTATCCAGATACATTAAAGTAAGAACTCATAAACAACAGTTTGTTCGAGAATTTCTTATTAGGCCCATGATAGAAATTCTTGGTTAAAATGTGACTTAATTTGTGTTTTGCAGTAAATATTGACTCTGAAAACAAATTCAGCATGCTAATTGTTTTCTGTTAGTACTTAGACTCTCCTAAACTCCAAGCGCAAATGTATGTAAATTAGGCAAATTATTCTTTCAAACTAATTGCCTAGCAATATTTGACCAAACCAAAACATAATGTACCTTGTGCTCATCTGTACCACAAAATATTTATATTATATGAACATATTCTTCAATCATTCATCATTTAATCTATTTGTTCATTCATTCATTCACATATTTGTTCATTCATTCATTCATTTGCTTATTAATTCATTTAGTTGATGTAACTAGTGTTTATTTTAAACACCTGCAATGCCATATATAGAATATTTATCATTAAAACCCGGGTCAACAAGTACATATATTTTAAAAGTCATATATATATACATATATATCATATATATAATATATATGTGTGTTTCATGTATATAAATATATATAATACATACATATGGGTGTATATGTACACACACACACACACATACCCACACAGATGTGGCAAAGACAGAGTAGAAACTTTTTTCAGAGTATATACAAAATAGCTTTTTTTTTCTTTTTTTTTTTAACACATGATACCTTTCCTTCTTTTGTTCAAAAACCTCCAATGGTTTTCTTTTGAAGTCAGAGTAAAATCCAAATTGCTGGTTATATGACATGGGGTCATCTTCTACCACTCTTCCCTTTGCTCATTCACTTCATATTCACTGACCTACTTGATACTTCTCAAAAACTTCTCAATCCCATGGTCACAACCTTCCACTTGTTGATTTCTAATAGAAATGCTGTCACAGATATCTACATGGTCCTCTAACAAATTTCCTGAGATCTTCACTAAATGCAGCAATTAAAACAGGCCTAACTTATTTATCCTTGCCTGTTAACATGTTGTTTTCTTTATTTTTTAAATCTCACCACGCAATAGGACAAAGATACCAGTTCTTATGGGTAGGTAGTTTGTAAGCAAAGGCATTATTGCTGTATTACTCTAGAAGAGACAGTCATTAAGGCTAATAATGGGATCTGGCTTTTATTTGTTTATTTATTTATTGAATCTGGCTTTTAGACTTATGCCTGGGGGATACTTGAGTGAAAGAAGTCAATGCAGGTGTCTTAGCATCATATATCACACACAGAGCACAGAGTGAAATGTTACAAGTATTCTGCAAGACATAATATGTCTGGCTAAGCTAAACTATGTTTTTTTTGTTTTTTGTTTTTGTTTTTTTTTTTTCCGAGAGAGAGAGAGAGAGAGAGAGAGAGAGAGAGAAAGAGGCAGAGACACAGGCAGAGGGAGAAGCAGGCTCCATGCAGGGGACTCGATCCCAGGTCTCCAGGATCACGCCCTGGACTGAAGGTGGTGCTAAACCGCTGAGCCACCCCAGCTGCCCTAAGCTGAACTATCTTGTGGATGAACTACTTTCCTGGAATTTTTGTTGTTGTTGTTAGACTTCTACCTTTGACAATCCTCTTGGCTTGCAAAGTTTTTCCACAAAGAGTGGTTATCAACTAAAAGAAAGTTGTCCATTTATTGTTGTATGTGCATTATATAAAAATTACCCTACTCAACTTATTCAGACTTTTATTTTTTTTAAGATTTTATTTATCTATTCATGAGAGACACAGAGCGAGACAGAGAAAGGCAGAGGGAGAAGCAGGCTTTCTTTTATAAAAGAATAAAATGGAAATAGAAGTGAAAAAGTTAGGGTACAAATTATTAGTTGTCTATTAATATTTAAGGAGGAATTTTTTTATCCTAGGATTCCTTGGTTGGCTTGTCAAAGACTGAGAATCCAGTCTGTAGAGCTTAGTTTTTGGTTTTCTGTTTTTCTTAAGATTTTATGTATTTATTCATGAGAGACACAGAGAGAGAGAAAGGCAGAGACATAGGCAGAGAGAGAAACAATTGTCAGCAGAGAGCCCAATGCAGGACTCGATCCTGGGACTCCAAGATCACGCCCTGGGCCAAAGGCAGGCACTCAACCACTGAGCCATCCAGGTGTCCCAGTAGAGTTTACTGTTTGATATAACCTTTATACAGCAGTCTGAATTGTTTTTTAAAGATTTATTTATTTATTCATAAGAATACAGAGAGAGAGAGAGAGAGAGAAGCAGAGACACAAGCAGAGGGAGAAGCAGTCTCCGTGCAGGAAGCCTGATGTGGGACTCAGTCCCAGGACTCCAGGATCATGCTCTGGGCCAAAGGCAGGTGTTAAACCTTTGAACCACCAGGGATCCCAGAAGTCTGAATTTTTATCATATTGCTTTAATGTATATTTAATTTAATGTATGTTTAGAGAACAAATCATTTCTCGAAGGAGCTTTGATTTCCTTTATTGGGGAATGATATTAGAAACCAACTTTTAAGTGTTGGTTGTGCTTGTTGGTCTTGGAATAGCATTGCTTCTCTACCTTCTTTCAGCTAACAGACAAGAAAATATATATGTGTATACTATCCTGTGTATGTATCCAATTTATAAATATTTTTATGTGCAGTCATCTGTATCCATAGTAAGCTAAACATGAGTTGATACTGATTTCATCTACACTAATCCATTACCAAACAGATCATCTTAGCCTCCTTCCCTTGCTTATCTCTAACCCATCCCACTCCAAGTGTAAGAATCCTGGCTTAGCTCTGCACTATTCATTTATTTAGCTGTTTAATTAAAAATTTCACATATAGTTGTTCCAGAATTGTTATTCTATCCCTCTAGAAGACAACTTTATCAACTAGACTCTAATTGTTACATATTTCTGTTTGCATTTAGTTATATAGACTCCAATCGTTTCTAGATTACCAGGTAGGTATCTTTTGCCTTGACTCCCTTCAGTGACAGTACTAAACAATGACAGCACTAAATGCAATTAAGAAGGTAGAGAAAGCAGATAACTCATATATTGCTGGAGAGAATGTAAAATGTACTGCTACCCGAGAAAACACCTGGAAGTTTCCTATAAAAATAAAGATACATTAACCACATGACTCAACGATTGCACATGTGGATATTCATCCTAGAGATATAATTTTTTTGTCTTTTTACAGAAGACCTGTCAACGAACGTCCACAGTAGTTTTAGTTGTAATAGGCAAAAACTGGAAACAATCCAGTGTCTTTTAGTGGTTAAATGGTTAAACAAACTACGGTAAATCCATATATACCATGAAATACTATTTAGCCCAAAAGACAGAGAAGGAGGAGAGAGAAAGAGAAAGAGATGAGAGAAAGAGAAATAGAGAGAAAGGTAAGAGAGGAAGCAAAAGAAAGAAAGGAAGAGAGAAGAAAGAAAGAAGAAAGAAAAAGAAAGAAAGAAAGAAAGAAAGAAAGAAAGAAAGAAAAAGAAAGGAAGAAAACACAGTTGACACATCCAAAAACTTAGATGAATCACAAGATAATTGTGATGATTAAAAAAAAAATTAAGAAAAAAGGCCCAAGGGATTGGTGATCTTGTGTGGTTACAAAAGCACTACAGGAGGATCTTTTTAATGGTACAATTTTTCAATATCTTGTCTGTGGTGGTAGGTACCTGAATCTAGAAATGTGATAAAATTGCATAAAACTAAAGACACATTCACACACACAAACACACACACACACAGATACAGACACGCACACACATACATAGAGGAATATATGTTAAACTAAGGGAATCTAAATAAAGTGTGTGGGTTGTTTCAAAGTAAATATTCTGGTTATGATATAGCATTTAGTTTTGCAAGATGTTACTATTAGGGAAACAGGATTAAGGGTATATGACATGAGAGCTTTCTGTATTATTTCTCACAACTACATGCAAATTTATACTTCTCTTTACAAAATTAAATTTAAAAAATAATTGTAAAAGCTGCAAGGAAAAAAATTATTTCTCTGAAGATTTATATCACAGCAAAAGGTTTTAGCCCCTGATAGAGAATTTTTACAAAATTTAAAGAAAGAATCTACAAGTTAACACAAAAATGGCTGAAGGATATGAACAGACAGCTCAACACACAAAAAAGGGTGAATATCTTAAACCCAGGAAAATATTATTAAGCTCAATAGTAATCAAATAAATAAAATATTCCAGGGTACACATTGTTAGAGTTATATTCAATATGCACAGAAAAAATAGAATTAAAATAATAAAAATAAATATTATTACTATGCAGAAAATAGGAAAGGAGGAATAAAATAACAGATTATACTGGAAAAATAGAAAACAGGATAATAAATTTGAATATAAAACCATCAACAAATATATTAAATTCAAATTTTCTAAACTCTTCCTAAAGTGCATAAATTTTCAGGCTACAATAATGAGAAAGTAAACCATATTTACTACTATTTATAAACACACATGGTGTATATAAAACATACCCATACACAGTAGGGTACAGAAAAACTAAAAATACATATACAGAAAAAGTTTATCGTGCAAAAGTTAACTAAAAGGAAGCAAAGGGGTGGCACTTAGGTGACTCAATCAGTTAAGTGTCTGCCTTCAGCTCAGGTCATGATCTCAGGGTCCTGGGATTGAGTCCTCTATTGGGCCCAGTGAAGAGTCTACTCCACCCTCCTGCTTGTGCTCTCTCTCTCTCACTATCTCTCTCTCAAATAAATAAATAAAACCTTAAAATAAAGTAAACTGAAGCAAAGATGCCTACCTAAAGATTATACAAAATTTAAAGCCAAAAAAAATACAGGTGGTAAAAGATATATTATTATGATTCAAAGTATTACTTCTAATAAGAGGATATAATAATCCTAAATTGTATACATTTAATAAGAGTATTTTTTCCAAAAAATTGAAGATTTTTTTATGTTCTCTTAATATGCGCAAACTAGAATGCAGCGTTACAAATCTAACTGCAAAATCTGCAAATGTTTAGAAATCGAGCTACACAAATCTATATAACCTATGTATCAAAGAAGAAATCAAATGAGTGAGCAAATGCTTTCAATGTAAGGATTATGTTTTCAATATATTAAACATTGTGGGATGAACATAAAGCACGTTTTGGAGATTGTTTTTTAATAGCAAAGAGTGGGAACTGCTTCAAGCATTATTTATTCATTAAATAGATAAACTGCAATATATTCATACAATGGGATACTACAGTATTGAAAATTAGTGAAAAATTTGTGTACACAATACCATGAATAAATGTCCCAGACATAATACTGAAGGAAAAATCCAGATGGATACACCACAATACTAATGCTATTATATTCCATTTACATTAAATGCAAAATGAGAAAAACTAATATTTGATGGTAGGAGTAGAATAGTGGTTATCCTTAGCTATACTGCTAGAGAGCAGCACCAAGGAGCCTTCCAGGATGCTGGGACTGCCTTGTATCTTGACAAGAGTGGTGTTCATAGAGTGAACATATATGAAAATTCATACATACATATCTAAAAATTCTACAAGTTGTACACTTAAGATTTATGCATTTTACTATGTGTAAATTCTACCTCAATAAAAAATAAAGCAAACTACTCTGTCATACAGTATTCCATCCTTCCACATGACCAAATACAATGCTGGGAACAACCTCTTTTTGTGAGACTAAGGAAAAAGTATATTTCATATATTACTGCTGAGAGTGAACATTGGCACAAACTTCCTAGAGGGGAAATTGGCAATATATGTCAAAATTATACATGTATATACAGCTTCTTCTAGAAATGCCATGTCTGGTGATTTATCTTATGGAAATTATTACACATGTGAAGTGATATATGTACTAGTTTATTCATTTAGCTTTGTTTGAAACAGCAAAATATTTTCAGCAACTCAAATATGCAGCAATATAGAGCTGGTTAAATAAATCATGGTATATATACAAATGTAATAATATGCACTACAAAAGAAAAAGAAAGAAGGCACCCTATGGAAAATATTGAATTTTCTCCCCAATAAATTGTTAATGAAACAACCAAGTGGGAAACAGAGTATCAAATGTGCTACTTCCTTTATTAAAAAGAAGTGATGGGGATGGTTATTGTGATAACCATCAGATATTGTATAGAAGTGTTGAATTACTAAATTATACACCTGAAACTAATATTACACTTTATGTTAACAGGAGTTTAAAAACTTAAAAAAGTTAAGGATATATTATGCTTCCACAAACATTAACACTGCAAAAGTACAAAAAAATATGATCAGTGAGGGGAGGCATTTAAATTCATAGATTATATTTTTAGCCATCTGAATATATTCCTTATTGAAATGTACTTTAAATGAAAACACAGACAACTGTCCAGGACACAGGTACTAGGTTTAAATACAGAGAAAATAAGGTAAAAAGCTTGGCTATTGTATATGGTTTGGCACAGGGAGACATCTTCACTTACCATGAATACAATCATAGTATTTACCCTTCTGAATATCCAAACAGCCTCAGAATCCCTTTCATTATAAGAATAATAATTTTAACAAGTTTAATATGAAATTAGTGACATTACTGATGCATTTAAAAGAGAAGGGCTCTGCAGACTTGGGATAGCATGTATTAGTTTGCTATCTAGTCTGGTAAAGTCTTAAAAGTTAGATTTTATGTTACCCTCCTTCTCCTCTCAATTTTTAGAGCATTGATCAGGGCAGCTGCATGCATCGAGCAGTTTGTGTCCTGCCCTAGAAGGTACCAAGAGGAGAAAACAACCCAGATTTTGCTCTCGAAGCCTAATTCTCCGACCTGATTTAGGGTTGCTGAATAAAAGGCAATGCCGTTTCCTCCACACAAAGTTGCTATCTACTAATCATGACTTCTTTTGTGAGGCTGCTTCTGCTGAATAACTATGTGCTGGGGAAGAAAACTGGAAAACTATTTTAAGCTATTAATGGAGTTCTACTATAAGGCAAACACAAAAAGGTAGATATAAAGTGCTTCATAGCCTATACATTTTCAATATTAATATACCCTTATGATTTCTATTAACTCATCAGTGTCACCATTCCTAATGGCATATGCAGTATTTCCTAACCTGTGCATATAAAAATTTTGGAAAGTTTCATCTAATCTAATTCCAGAGAAATTTCCAAAATATTATGCTGAAAATTTTTGTGATAAGGTAGTAAAGTAAGTGCTCACAATAAATTCAAATTTAATTTAGTATTTTGTAGATTCATTTCTTTCCCTAAAAGAAGGGAATGTGTATAATAATTTCTATGATTAACAATATCGAAGGACAAATAATATCTAAGGAAAATATTATTATTTCCTATACATCTCTAATATGAAAATAAATGCATTCCTTTAAATACATGCTATTACATGCACACATACAATGCAGGTTATAACATGAATTTTTTTAAGACATATTTGTTGTGATTTTCTTACTAGCACTAGTAGAGAATTTCTTCCAGCACTAGAGAATACAATGAACAGAATGCATAAAACCTCTCTTCTTTCTACTTAGCAAATGGAGAATACATAAAACAAAAAAGTGTTCATTGCCAATGAGAAAAATAAAGCAGTAAATGAATTTAAGATATGTATTAAGGTCAATAGATATTTATTTTTTTCCTAGAGCTTTTCTAACAAAAAGGGGATGGGTTTTATCCCATGGTTTATTTTATTTTTATTTTTTTAAAGGATCTCATTTATTTATTCATGAGACACACACACACACACACACACACACACACACAGAGAGGCAGAGACACAAGCAGAGGGAGAAGCAGACTCCATGCAGGGAGCCTGACATGGGACTCGATTCCAGGTCTCCAGGATCAGGCCCTGGACTGAAGGCGGCGCTAAACCGCTAAGCCACCGGGGCTGCCCCTAGATAAAAAATCTTTTTTTTTTTTTTTTTTAAGATAAAAAATCTTAATGATCTATTTTGTTTTGCCTTATTTGGTCACTTGCTTAATATTTGGGCCAATTTAGACTTGCTCTGTGCCTAGGAAACCAAGAAAAACTGGCTATCAGTGAGTACTACCTCTACCTCAAGTGAACAGACAGCAAGTGATTTTTTTTAATTTTATAATTTTCTTTAATAAAATATATTTATTTTGTCATATATAGTATTTTTGTTGATTTAATTTTACTGCAAAATATTTTTAATTTCTTTGCAGATTTAATATTTTCCTTTTTTTATCATTTTTTCTTAAATTTTCTACTGTTCTTTCATTACCACATTTAGTAATGTAAACGCTCAAATTTGTAGGCCAGTTTAGGCTTTGTTTTTCAGTACAATGTTATTTTTTCCTACAATTGGTTATTTTTTAATTGCAAAGTACCTTTTTGGTAATTAGTGAAATTGATTGAATTAGTGGTCTCAATTCATCAGCCCTCTCTCTATCCTTTGCCAACTTGGCAGCATTCTACTTTCTGCTGGAATATTTATAACCTGCTCCTTGCACTTGGTATTCTTTACTCTGTAATCATCTTCTCCCACTGTATTAGTTTCCTTCCTAGGGTTGCTATAACAAAGTACCACAAACTGAGTGGTTTACCACAACAACAATCTATTGTCTCACAGTCTGGAATCTAGAAGTCCAAAATCATGGTATAAGCAGGTAAAGGCTCTCTCTGAAGCTTTAGGGGAGCCTATTTCCTTGCCTATTCCAAGATTCTAGTGGTTTGTCAGCAGCTATAGGGATTCCTTGGTATGCAGCTGCAGGAGTTCAATCTCTACCTCTACTGTCACATGGCATTCTTGCAGCTGTGCCATTGTATTCTGTTTTTCTAAGTACACTGGCCATCTTGAACCAGGGCTCATTCTAATGACCTCATCTTCGTTTGATTGTGTTATAATTTCCAAATAAGATCACATTCACAGATATCAGAGAGTTAGAATTTCAACATATGTTTTTGGGTACAAACTTCAACCCATAACACCAAAATATGTTCCCTTTTTTATATCCATCATTCTCTACTCAAATTTTACTGCATCAGAGTGGTTATTACTAATAAAATAATAATTACTTATAAAATAATAATCCTCTGCATTCTACACCTTCAGACTTGTCTTTTTTTTCAAAATATTTATCCCTTACAGACAATACATTTATTTCTTATTCTGCTTATAAAACTATTTTGTCTGTCCCCATTAAATAATGAGTCTCATGAGAGTAGATATGTCATCAGTTTTATTGATTGTTCTGTCTCCAGCAACTTGAGCAAGGCTTGGAAAACAGTAGGTGTTCAAGAAATATTTATGAAAATGTTGATTGAGTGTAAAAAGATTAAATGGAACTTGGTTACTACTGATTCATTCAAATGGCTAATTGAACAGTAGGTCTTTGAATGATGCAGGAGTTGGGGGTACTGATTCCTCACAGGGTCAAAAATCCTCCTATAGCTTTTTACTGTCCAAAACCTTACTATTAATATTAATATAAAGTTATTTAAAACATACTTTATATATTACCTATATTATATACCACAGCCTTACAACATAAGCTAGAAAAACAATTTTATTAAGAAAATCCTAAAAAACTGAAAGTACATTTACAGTATTGTACTGTAAAAAAATCTATTAATAAGTGGACCTTCATAGTTCAAACCTAGGCTGTTTAAGCATCAACTATAGTTTCAGTCATGTCTTTATAATAAAGCCATATGACTCAAGGTGTCAATGCAGTGATAATAGTTTAAAACAACGAAGATAAAGCACTATTTTAATAATTTAATTACACCATTGAATAATACTAAAAATATTTCAGTAGATCTGACTGGGAGAAAAGTTTAGTTACTTTTTTTCCCCTAAGTTCTTTTGCAGATAAATAGGTTACCATTCAAACTATTTGATATTCTTATGTTTTTTTTAATATCAATTTTTAATACTCTTTTAACTTCACTGTGTTCTTTTTAATTTTTATTTTTATTTCTGACAGACTGGATTCTTTTCTTTGGGCCACTGGGTACAACTATATTTTATATTTTAATTATGCTTCATTTTGCATAATACCCATATTTGATGATGAAAAATAATTTCTTTGGAAAATACAAATAAGATACAGTACTACATTTTATTTTCTACAGCTTTATGGCTTTCTTTCTAAAATAAAATTAAAATGTTTGACTAAAAGATGTAGAAAACTGTTTTTGATGTTAAAAATCAAGTAGAAAATGTGCAGTGCATTTAAGTCATTTATCAGGCATAAATTATGCACATTAAGAGAAATTATTTCTTAGTAAGATAGCAGGTGAGTAAATATAAGTTAGACCCACATGGTTTTTACATGTTATTTACATCTTTTGTAAATATATACCTCCTGAAAATTCATGGCTTTTTGCTATATTTTCATTTCCTCTTTTTGTCTTTGTTTGCCATGTTTTTTTATAGTGTATAGTGTTATAGTAGTTCTTTCCTCAAAGGAAGGATTGTAGGATTAATTTACTACAGATGGCCCTTGTTCATCATTAATTTCATCTGTACTCTAAAATATGTTTCTAAATGAAAGCAATTCTATAATTTATTATGAATTATATACTTTTGAATTCTTATTATGTGCCAGATTGACTTCACTGGTTATTAATCATTATGTGCACAATAAGATTTCATGAAAAATAAGATATACAAGTTTTTATATGTATATATGTATATAGACACATACATATATATGTCAAATCAAACGAGGTATTCTATTTTAATCTATCTCTAATTTTGAGACAGCATTAAATGAAGTGTGTAGAGTGGAATTAGATTCTTTTTACCAAAATGATGATAGCATATGGCAATAGTACTTATAATTCATATTTCTGGGGTCACCTAGAAGTCAGTGAGGCAGCTGTGTGACCTTGGCTGGATTAGTTTACACACTGGGATTTGGCCAGCTGCCTGTCGATTTGAGATGGCCTTAGCTGTGACTATTGAAGTATATTAGCGCTAGCCTACATATCTCCACTGCTAGCAGGCTAACTTGGACATATTCTCATGGCAGAGGTGCAAAAAAAGAGCAAATCCATTTGTATATGTGCATTCATAAGCTGTTGTCTGCATCACATCAGCTAAAAACCCCTTGGCTAAACAACTCACATTTCAATGCAATAATGTGAATGGGAATGGACTTCAAAACCCTATGGCAAGGGAGGTGATAAAGAATTAGGATTGTTTTTGCAACCTTATATAACACATTTGTCCCACACAACTTAATTATGACTGTAGTTGATAGTACCAATAAAGTCATGGATTTCTGGTAAAACTGAATTTCCTAGATGAGATAGCAAGATTTTTTGTTCTTGTTCTTTTCTCTTTTGTTTGTTGTTGGTGTGGTTTTTATTGTTTTGTGTTTTGTCTTTCCACAATGAGGGGCACAATTTGTAGATTTGTCAAAATATCATTTATACTAATCAGTATTTTGAAAGTGTAACTATTAGGCCAGCTACATGATCTTACTATTTAATAAATTAATAAGGACAAAGTCATAATAAAACAGAACAAGCTTATTTGACAAATGTACAACTACATAACAAAATAACTTGTTTCCTTGGTAATCTTACATATTTTATACAATTCAAACATTATTCTGAGATTGGATCTACAACTTTGAATTACTTTAAAAAGTAGATTTATGGACCAAAAAGGTTAATAAAATACAATACAGAGTTTGAATGCAAATAGTTTCTGATTCTATTTTCATCCCCTTCTTGTAAAATTTAGAACACTATTTAATAATACAGTGTTATCAAGATACTTTTTATATAACTAAAATAATTGAATCTGCTTCCAGTGTTTCTCCTTCTCAGATCTTTACCTTAATAATTGATGATTAAATGTAACATTTTAATACAGTAATTATACCAACTAGGCCTCTTAAATGTGTCAATCTCTTCTGTTAATTCTTCCCTTATTCAAAAACTTTTCTTAAGCATCTCTGCTAAAGCTAAGCACAAAATTGTAAGTTAGAGCTTAAGTGAGAACTAAGATGTAGAATTTGATATGAAGTATTTAATAATTTACTAGTTGAAAATGACAGAGAAATGCACAACTAAAATATTGCTTAACATATGCTATGATAAAAATGAACTCAGAATGTTAGAAGGTATACTTTAATAATGATGCAAAGAGGGAGATGTGTAGGGTCAACAAAAAATGTCATGCTTCTATGAATTTCTACATGTTATTTCCTCTATGAAAACACTTCTTAATAGCTGCTGGAAGGCTAATAATTATGAAAACTTAGTTTAGATGCTATATATGTGATTCCTTTCCTCTTTGCAATATCATAAGGTTTTGTTCATTACTCTATCATATCATTTATTCACTAATGTTATCTTTAACATTAGACTGTGAAAGAAATTTGTGAGTTTACGGACTTAGTTTTTCTTATTTGTCTTCTTAGTATTACTTCAGTACATTTGATAAATCCTTAGTAGTAATGAGGAGCTGAGGATTTGGACTCAAATGGCAGTAATTCAGACATTAGCCTCATCACTTGCTTACTGGGTAAGTTGGATGAGACTGTTTCTCTCCTGAAGTGAAGATTTTATAATATAATCCATATTATACAGATATTCTAATGACATAAATTTATAGCATATTACTTATACAGAATAATGGTAGTTATCTAATATTTTATTATTTTTAAAAAATATTTGTTTTTTATTTGACAGAGGAGAGAGAGCGAGGTGTGAGCAGGGAAGGGGGCAGAAGGGGAGGGAGAAACTTAAGCTCACTCTATGCTGAGCTCAGAGCCTGACCCAAGGCTCCACATGGGGCTAATCTCATGACCCTGAGATCATGATTCTGAGATCATGACCTGAGCCAAAACCAACAGTTGGCCACTTAACCTACTGTGCCACCTAGGTGCCCCAAGTACTTATATATTATCATCACATACTATAAGAACATTGATACCATCTTTTGAATGTTTGTGGCACTTAATCTCTACATGGTCAAAAAAGAGATTAAAAAAGTGAAAATCTTGAACATAAACTCTGTATTTCTTAGAAGTAAATAGGATTACAATTTAAAATTGTAGGTATCTAGAAAATCAATCTGTCTTGGAGTTTTAGTAACATTTCTGAGGGAGATATTACTTATACGCACTTGTTGAGTAATTGATAGGATACTGGAATCTTTACTTTTTAGGATGTTTTCCATCCTAAACATATAGATAAGTGAATCAACTGACATAGAGCAGTGTACAATGTAGATGCTTATGTTTTATTTGAAGATAATGAATAATTTTCCATATAATTAGTTAGTATAGTTGCTTTGGGGAATCAAAATGATAATCACATACATCTGCATCTTTCTTTTTTCTATCGTTAATAACATGAGCTCCTGGTTACAAATTATAATACTTCCGATTATTTTTCTTACCATGTTCATTACTCACTTAAAAATATAGGATAAGTAAATAGCATGCATTGTGTTGAGGGGATAGGCTGCATGTTTAAAATTGTGCATGAATTATTTAGAATTTTTACTATTAACCACATGATATAGAAATGCATCAAGTTCTGTATTATTTCAATGGCATGACAGTTCTTAACCTATTCTATGTGGAAGTATTTATCAAACATTACAATAAGATCACTTTATATAATTAATGTGAATATTTATCTTAGATACACAGTATTCAGAGTTTACATGAAGATTAAAAATAATGAAAAAGCATCTGGATTAAGTTAAAGCATTAAACATCCATATGGAAACAATATTGTTGTATGACTTAAAACGTTATAACTTAACATCTACATTGGTTTTATAAACCAACTAAATTCTCTTATAGTTACTTTAATACTCTCTGCAATTCAACATATTGTTGGTTTATGAACACCTAAACTTGATTAAAGGGAGGTTAAATTTATATTAAATGTATACATATTACTTTAGAAAAATATAAAAAGATAAAATATTATTTTTGAAATTTATTTTAAACATTCTGAATCAAGTCCAAGCTAAATTATTTAGTACCTTAAGATATGACTAGTGTTCCTTAGGTAGGCAAATTAGAAGTGTCAGGAAACATATTAGTGAAAATTTGACGTTTTCACTAAGACTGTGGGAATGTCTTTCTCTTCTCTACTTTTAAAGTAAAATTGCCCGAAGTGAATTTAAGTTGATGCTTTATTTAAAAAGCAATACTATATTTTATTTTATTTTCAATGAGTTATATCAGAAATATCTCTAATCCAAATATCTTCAAAATTTCATGGTAGAAAACTCAAATACAATCACTTTTTTGAGGGTGCCTGCCTGGCTCAGTTGGTAGAGCATGTAACTCTTGATCTCAAGGTTGTGATTTCAAGTTCCACATTGGGTGTAGAGATTCCTGAAAAAATATAGTTCTCAAGGAAAAAGAAAAGAAATCACTTTTCTTGTTCGTGAGTTGCCCCATTTGTTTTCAGAATTCTGTCTTAAGATAATGAGTCACAAATTAGTAGGTAGAAGTTTGTATTTTCTAAGATGGGGCTGCAAAATATTTACTGTCATGTTTTTTTCTGGAAACTTCCCTCTTCCTTTTGCAAACTGGTTTAATTGCTCTCACCTTAGTATTGGCAGCTATGACTGCCAGAAATGAGCTATGAGACCTCCCAGGTTTAGTTATGAGAGCAGATATAGCTTTGACCTTTCTTACTGGATATCTGCCTTACAAGGCAGAGACAGGCAAACCTTGTTCTGTAAAAGGTCAAATAGTAAATATTTTAGACTTTGCCAGGCATGTGGTCTCTGCTGCAACTATTCAACTTTGCTCTTGCAGTCCTCTTCCATACACAATACCTAAGTGATTTGGTTTGACTGAGTCCCACTTAAATTTTATTTACAAAAATAGAAGACCATCCAGATTTGGTCCATGGTTACCGGACGTAGTAAATAAAAATACGGGATGCCTAGTTATATTTGAATTTCAGATAAACAACAAATACCTTTTTATTTAAAGTGTTATTTGATCCCAAATATTGTCCAGACTATATTTATACAAAAAAGTTATTCATATTTATCTGAAATTTGATTTAACTGTATCCTATTTTTCATCTGGCAATCCTCTTGTGCTATACTTTCCTGACTCTTGGTGTAAGTAATCTCACTCATGAGAAGTTACGCTATAAGAAAATCCAAAACAGCAAAAAGGATAGAATCCATGGAGAAGAATTAAGACAATACAAAGAGAGAAATGCCCAGCCTGCATACATCCATCCCATCAAAGTCTCTGCCATTTCAGCTCCAAATAGTACCTGATTAACTGCATGAGAGCTCCTGGCAGAAACATAGATGAATTTTTGCTCAAATCTTTATATGCAAAACCACGAGAAATAATAAAATGAGACTTGTGATTGTAAGTTACTAATTATTGTGTACATTATTATGCATTGTTATTAACTGGAATACCCCTTCTACACTTTTAAAAAACATTTTCACTGTTTTCTATTTGCATCTAGAATTCCAAGTTGCATGTTTAAACATGATAATATTTGGCAACTCCATCTGAAACCATACCCTAGAAAGTTTGATCACAATAGAGATATTTTTGTGTCACCTCAATAATTACATCTTATTTTCTGGCTCAGTGCTATCACAAGTCAAACAATAGCATTATATAGAAATCTATGTATTCCACATATTTTTTCATAAAATTCAAATGCCAGCGAGTCTTCCTTATTCTTCTATTTATGAGAAGTTTATTTGCAATTAAATCATCATATACAGGGATCTCTATTCAAATTTTTTTTAAGATTTTTTTATTTATTCATGAGGCACAGAGAGACAGGCAGAGACACAGGCAGAGGGAGAAGCAGGCTCCATGCAGGGAGCCCGACGTGGGACTCGATTCCGGATCTCCAGGATCACGCCCTGGGCTGAAGGAACCGCTGAGCCAGCTGACTGCCCCTCTACTCAAATTTTAATAATGTTGAGCTGAAAATGATTCTTCCTAATGGGATAACGGTTTTGCTGTCAGTTTCATTCTTTGAATTCAGCTATTTGAGCACTAAAACATCCGTCTCGAAAACAGAGACAGGTTTTCTAATATCAGGAAAGAGTAGTTCTCAATCTGTGTTGTGAAGTATTGTCACTTGGAGGCTCATTAAAGACACAGGAATTATTACTCCCAAATGACTCAATGGTTTGAAAACGAATTTGGACCAGGAAGAATATAAATTTCTAACATAGTCCTGCTAATCAAAGTTTGGGAAACATATAATAAGTGAAGCTAAAATTCTGAGTTGTCTTAGTATCATTTTAAAAGCATCTTGTTCTTTTTGATTTATCTTTCAAGTTCCTAGAATTCTTTTTATTTTTAATTATGTGCTTCATTTCCATTCTAGCTATGCACATACACACTCACAAACTTAAATAGGAATGCCATGAGGGTCCTTCATTGGTTTTTGAGTATGCAGTGTCAGCAGAATGATCTGCTTCTATAAGGAAGAATATGATATCTAAATAGTAGTTTCTGTTTATTTTATACTTATATGAAAGTGTTTTATGAGGTGTAACAAGTACTTGACAGGATGAGCACTGGGTGTTATTCTGTATGTTGGCAAATTGAACACCAATAGAAATAAATTTATTATTAAAATAAATAAATAAACAAATATTTGATAGAATTCACCTGTGGGGGGGAAATAAAGAAAGAAAGAAAAGAAAAAATAATTACTTTTGAATCCTGATCTGTATTATTGATAACTCATTTCTATACTTCATTATGTAACTGTTAAATAAAGATCTTGAAAGTTGGTAATGTCTGAATGCTATCTATGCATATCTATTTCCAACAATAAATAAAACAGAAAAATATTGTAAGTCAAATAATTGACGGTTGGCATTAATATATGAGTATGTGAAAAAATGCTCTATTATTCCAATAATAATAACAAAGCTAACAATTCTGACTTCACACAGTTAATGAATATGTGCATATAGGTAGGCTTATTCTAACCCCATCATTACACTATCAAGAATGATTAATACTCTCTTTGTTCACAATAAGAGTTTTTAAATTGACGTAGTGCAAGTAACTGAATTATTGACTTTCAGAACTAAACTTAAATGCAGGTCTAGACAGCATTCACCAGTCTACATAAACAATACAATATATTTGTCAAATATGATTCATCATAAATAAGCTTTAAATGCCTTATAAGTAAAATTCATTTGTACTTGTGGCCATTCCTCTGTTTATCATGAGTTTATCCATTGTGTGAGTATTCTCATTACCTAGATCAAAGTTCCAGATAGACCAAATTTATTAATTTTTGAATATGAAACCATCATTACATTCCTAAAATAAACACTACTTGGTATTAATTTTTCTTTCATGTATTAGAGATTTGTTTATTTATTTATTTATTTATTTATTTATTTATTTAGATTTTATTTATTTATTCATGAGAGACAGAGATTGAGAGAGAGAGACGCAGAGACACAGGCAGAGGGAGAAGCAGGCTCCATGCAGGGAGCCCGATGTGGGACTTGATCCTGAGACTCCAGGATCACACCTTGGGCGGAAGGCAGTCACTAAACCACTGAGCCACCCAGGGATCCCCTGTATTAGAGATTTAATGTGATCATAATCTATTAGAATTTTTCCTATTTGTCATGATCTTTGGAATACTGGCTTAGTTTAAGGCTTATATTTCCAACCAACATTCTGATTTAGTTACTATTTGACAGCCTCATATTTTTTTCCAAAGATCTAGTTGTTATGCAATTTATACTAGGTGCTGGCCATCAATGCTGCCATGCTTCATATATCTAATTTAAAAGAGATTTTATCTTTCTTATGGGCAGCTGTTGCATTCAGGAGCTGAAAAAATCCTTTATTTCTGGTTACATTTCTTATAGCTATCACTCCTGGTACCAATAAAAAGACTTATCAGCTCACTTTTTAAAATTAAAGTCAAGGGCAGGCCGGGTGGCCCAACGGCTTAGTGACGTCTTCCGCCCAGGGTGTGATCCTGGAGACCCGGCATCGAGTACCATGTCGGGCTCCCTGCGTGGAGCCTGCTTCTCCCTCTGCCTGTGTATCTGCCTTTCTCTCTCTCTCTTCCCCTCTCTCTGTGTCATAAATAAATAAAATTTTTAAAATAAATAAGTAAAATAAAGTCAATAATCATGGAGATTCTTTTCTAGGTCTGGGCACAATTATCCCAGATCTTATAAATCTGCCTGATAGATGCTCTGGAACTGTAGCTTTGTTTTCTCTATTTCTTCTCCTGTTTTTTTTTTTTTTTTCTCTAAAAACATAAATGGCATAGCTGCTAGAAACTAATCACCTGCTTCATTAGGTAGATGGTGATTGGCCCAATGCTTCTTAATGATTAATATCATAATTAATGCTACATTAGAATTGCTTATATTTCTTGTAGTGGTCGTCATACTGCTTACTTTGTCCCTTTTTTTCCCAATTCCATTTTTTTCAAAACCTTTTCTGATTTTGTTTTTCTGATTTTTGCATTTGTCTGATTATTGATAATATTAAGAATGTCTTTATTCATTTACTTCACAATTTCGTCACCTAATATTCTAGCTATTTAGAGCATTATGTAAATAGCATGTACGTGGACTTCTATATGGACTTCCTTTATTAGAAAGGAAATTTTTATGGGGGACCAAGGGATGATTTCTAAGAAATTTCTTCTTTCTCTTTATTAAAACTGTTAACCATTTCTCACAGAGCCTATATTTCTACACTTATTGTTATGTATTTCCAGCACATCCAAAGTAGGAGTAATTAATATTCAAAGCGACATTTCTGCCAAGGTAGGGATCAGTTTCTCAAGATCCTCCTCTTAAATACATTCCATCTCATTGCCAGTTAAATGATTCAGAGAAACAACAAATCAAGATCAACCAAAAGCCTGCATTTCAGATCTATAAGTTGGAAATAACCCATGTAGCTGGTAAAACTTTTATTTTACTCTTTTCAATGGATTCATTCATTTATCTCTTTGCTTTGCCTACTGTCCACCCTAAGCTAGTGGGCTTAGTAGTATTTTTTCTCAAACAAATGAAATCACTTTGTGATCAGCTTGTGCTGATTTACAGCCTGTTCAGTTGGAGAGACAAGGGGAAATGAGGCACCTTATCAAATTGGTTGGCTTGGATTATATGCTAAATAAAATAGTAGTGAGAGCTTTCTGTTAACCTCACATATCATTTGTCTGAAGTTGCATTTGCAATATTTGATTGGTTATTCTATTTTATGATGTATTACATACGTTATGAAATTTGTTTTGTGAAACTTGTTTATATTATGAAAATTTTTACTAATGCATGCTAGAATCTCCTGGTACTTTCCAATCATAATTATTACTGTTGTCTACAACTCTGAGCTGAACTCTTTTAAGAGAAAACATTTTTGCCAATAAAGGAACATTTCTGGTAGTAAAGCTAATTTTAAATATAGCAAAAACATTAATATTCACATATTAAAATAAAAAAAATGAGGCATCCTTTGTAACTTCAAATAGTAGATACAGATAAATGCATAGACAGACAGATAGACATATATAAACCCAAGTACATGCTATTTACATAATGCTCTAAATATCTAGAATATTAGATGATGAAATTGTGAAGTAGATGAATAAAGACATTCTTAATATTATCAATAATCAGACAAATGCAAATGAAGATGACAAGATAGGCAATTAACTTTTTAAAATAAATCAGCTGAATATAAACAGGATAGTATTCATCATTATGACTTATTTATTGTTTGTGTGATTACATATTATTATAGATTCTTCATAAATAAAAATTGTCATTTTACTTAAAGTTGAAAATTATGGGTTTGAGACGCCTGGGTGGCTCAGCAGTTGAGCATCTGCCTTTGGTTCAGGGCGTGATTCTAGGATCCAGGATTGAGTCCCACAATGGGCTCCCTGTGAGGAGCCTGCTTCCCCCTCTGCCTATGTCTCTGCCTCTCTCTCTCTGTGTCTCTCATGAATAAATAAGTAAATCTTTAAAAAAATAGAAAATTATAGGTCTTACATGCATGAATGAGGACAATCTATAAAATGTTTATAACATTGCTAAATGCTTTTGAAGGACGGAATACTAAGAGAAATGTACACAACTCATTAACTATACAGGTCAGTGGATTACCACAACGTAATCGCATCTTTGTAACTACAACTGTCAAAGGTCAACAAATAGAAAAAGTAATTGCAACCCAGAAGACCCCTCCTGGTCTCTTCCAATTATTATCCCTGTCCTCCTCCATAAAGGCAACTATTATCCTGATTTGTAATAGTCATTTCATTTTGCTTCCTTTTGAACTTTGAATAATGTCATCACTGCACAAGTACTTTTGTGTTTTCCTAATTTCTTTCATTATTATGTTTGTGAGATTCACTCCACTGTTTTGCATAACTCTAACATGTTTATTTTTATGGCTATTTAATAGGTCGTTGTATAAGTATACCTATTTTATGCATGTTTGCAGAGATATACATTTGGGTTGTAGTAGTTATTACTAATAATGCCCCCAAATACATTTTGTGCATGTCTAAAATTGCACATTTGTACACATTACTCTTATATATATATAACGAGAAGAGGAATTTCTGCTGATACACATGTATGCTGACCCTTTGTCAGTACTTCCAAAATGAACATCTCCATTCACACTCTAGTAACAGCATATATGTGATTACAAATTACGTATTTTATTTATTTATTTTAGAGGGAGAGAGAACATGAAAGCTATAGAAGGGAGAGGGACAAGCAGACTCCACACTGAGCATGGAGTCCAATGCTAGGCTTCATCCCATGACCCTGAGATCATTACCAGAGCCCAAAACAAGAGTGAGACACAACTGACTGAGCCACCCAGGTGCTCCACAAATTATATTCTTGAAAACACTTGGTATTTAGATGAAAAAAATCATTTAGTCAATCTGGTAGGCACTCATGGTATATCATAATAGATTAGATTTAAATTTGAATTAACCCTTGTAATTAGTATATATTATTATATATTTGTTAGCCATTTGAATACTTTTCATGTCATGTCCAAGTATTTTTATCATATTTTTAATTTTATGCATGTCTTTTTATAAATAATTGATAGTAATTATTTATGGGTTCTATATAGAAGACCTAAGTCAGTATGTATCACAAATTGTTTCTCAGTATTTCAGCCTTTTTAACTGTCCTAAATATTTAAGCAGATATCAATTTTAATAAAATACAATTCTTTAAAGGTTTCCTTTTTTGGATAAGTGTTTTTGTATCCAACTTAAGAAATGTCTGCCTACCCTAAGATTGTCCTCTGTTATATTGTAGATGTTTTATGTGTATTTTATCTGTTTTACAGTTAGAACAATAGGCCTTTTTTTAAGGTAGCTAGTGAAATTATATTTTTACTCCATATTGACATTGATATAAACCTAAAATTAAATAAATATTGATCATTACAAATAGTAAAAAAGTGAAAAATACACAGAATTTCTATGAATTATTTCTTATAATAATATGTGATTGTATCATTATGTTAACATAAAATTTTTAATTTAAAAATAATGAAACTAATATAAGGCAAATTGACTTCATGAAAAAAGAGATCTTGGGAGAAATTTCATAGCACCACTTCTCATGATAGAAAAACCTTAAAAGTCATACAACATTCATTTTCAGAATATGAATAAACTGTAGTATAGTCAAAGAATGAAATAGGGTACAACAGTAAAAATAAAGGTCTATAATGATATGCAACACCATGATTGAACTTTAAGAACAAAAATATCGGGTGAAAAAAACAACTCTAAATATATTACATATTGTTTCATAATCCATATCTCTAAAAATATATATAACTAAATATTATATAACCATGCATAAATATGTGATGATTGTTGAGAAACAAGAAAGGGGAATGATCAACATTTAAACCTGGTAGTTCTTTACCATTTTGGGAGAAGTAGTGCACTTGGCAGCTTAGGGGAGGAGTATAGGTATCTATAAATACCAGCAATATTTTAATTCTTATATTGGATAGTGGATTAATAAATGTTTATTATTTTGAAAATAAGTGTATGAATGGTTTACAATTAATAAATAAAAGTTTCAACAGTTCTTTTACATATATGCATTTATGTACTGTTAATAATAAAGATTAAGATTAATCAATATTTTGTGTTTCAAATCCTACACCAAAATTAAATTGACTATAGATACTTTTTTCTTTTTTTTAGGATTTATTTACTTATTTCGGGGGGAAGGGGTGGGGAACAGACTACCTGAAGAGCAGGGAGCTCTCCTGGGACTCTATATCTATATCAGTAGATCAAGATCTGAGCTGAAATGAAGAGTCAGACCTTCAAGTGACTGAGAACCCAGGCAACAGATTATGGACACTTTTAAGTAAATAATTACTTTTTAAAAATGTATTTAGTAGAACATCAAGTCTTGTAATTGTCTAACCTTTCATTCAAGCTTATTTTTTATTTTTTTAAAGATTTTATTTATTTATTCAGAGAGAGAGAGAGAAAGAGAGAAAGAGAGGCAGAGATATACGCAGAGGAAGAAGCAGGCTTCCTGCAGGGAGCCCGATGTGGAATTCGATCTCAGGACTCTAGGATCATGCCCTGAGCCGAAGGCAGACGCTCAACCACTGAGCCACCCAGGCCTCCCTCATTCAAGTTTTGAACACTGATATTTCCTCCATTGGTTTTGCATATTGATTATTCTCAGGACTAAATCCTTAAGCATGGAAAAAATACTGAACCACTAATACAAGATTACTTTTCCATTAAGTTACTAAGATAGCCTCTCAGTTTGCAATCTTTTCTAAAGCTCTTAGACTTTTGCTCTAAAGAACTTAATGGAAATTCATACATTTACATATAAATATCATGTTTAGGCTTTGGAATCATTAATGTAAATTAGACACATATCTAAAATATATATATAAATGAATTTATACAATGATATATTTCTATACTTCAGTAAACATTTCATAGAGAATTCTAAAATTTTTAGTTTTATTTTTTCCTTTAGAACTCTATAAAAATGAATATACGTACCATTTGAGAAATTATCTGTGATTAAGAGTGATGTATAAAACTGTAGGTTTTGTAGTACACTTATGATTAATTATTTCTACATTCTTCTTGTTTAAGCAAATTAAATTATATTCTGTGAATATTCCACTTATTTCAATAATTTGCAAACAACAAAAATAGTAAAAAACATGTTTTTATGTGTTCTCTATTTAATCTAGAAAGAAAATAATACTCAAAATAGAACTTAATGAACTGGTAAATATTTTAAGCCTTGAGACTAACACTGATTTGAAATCTATAATACTCTGGGATGCCTAGGTGGCTCAGCAGTGGAGCAACTTGCCTTCGGTTCAGATTGTGATCTGGGAGTCCCGAAATCCAGTCCCACATCAGGCTCCCTGCATGGAACCTGCTCTCCCTCTGCTTATGTCTCTGCCTCTCTCTCTCTCTCTCTCTCTCTATGCCTCATGAATAAATAAGTAAAATCTTTAAAAAGAGAGAAATCTATAATACTTTATCAGAATGTGAGATAAAAATCTTTATTTAAAAAATGAGAATTGCTAATAAAATGCAATGTTTCAACCAAATTCTTATGCTTTGGTAAGAAAAATATTTATAATTGATATATATTTCTTTAGTACTATGAATTATACATATAGATGAAAAATACATGTAATATTATCAAATTATAAAGCTCTGGGGTTTTTCTCTAAAGTAAAAGACTTAACAGATTCCTTAATAGTCAGAAATGATTTATAATGAAGATTTTTATACCATAGATTCCAAGACTTTCTGTTACAAAAATACTGTGGGCTTAGCAACTCTGAAATGTATTACAAAACCCTAAAACTGATGTGTAAAATGCATTAAAATATATTTTTAAATAAGGGCTTTCTGTAGACCTCCAGGATAGAGGAATGTACTGAAACAAGGTGAAATGTAGTAACTATATGAACAAAAGAATAATGAACCTTACTATATTTAAAATGAAAACTTCTACATGAAAAAGGACAGTATAAAACAAGCAATATAAGTCAACATTTAAGGAAATGCATTTCCTATGTAAAACTGAACATAATATACAAAATAGAAAAAAGACCCTTTTACAAATCCATACAAAATCAACCCAAATCTCAATATAACAAAGGACAAAAGACATGTGAACAAGTATTTAGCAGAGGAGAAAAATTAATTAAAAAGATACTTTAACTATGGATTAAGGATTAAAAATTAAAACTTCAATGAGACATGTTTTCACATTCATTCACAAGAACAGTATGATTTAATAAAGGCCGAACAAGATAAATAGAAAGATGGTAGTAAGGGAGGGATGGATAGAAGAAGGTCATAAGTGGTGAAGGAAGGAAACAATACTACTAGGCATTGATGAGGCTGTAAAAATTTGAACTTCCATACCATCAATTGGATTGTTAATTGATATGTCCAATTAGGAGAACAATTTGGCAACAGGTAGGAAAAATAACAGTGCACATATCTTTCATTCCAAGAATTCCACTTTGGTACATATATCTCAGAAAAATTCACATAGGTACACAAGTAAGTAATGGATAAGAATGTTGGTTGCAGTCTTGGTCTTAATAGCAAAATACTGATAACCACACACATATCCATCAAGAGTACAATGAACATGCTTTGAGATATATAATTACAACAATATAATACATGGAATTAAAAATGAATAAAAGTGGTGTTGCACAGATTAAGTTAAATATCACAAATAACTGAGTCAAAAAGTATAAACTACAGATAGTTATATGCTTAGAGAAATAAAATACTATATATAGTTTTAAATATACAAAACTGTATATATATGTATTTTGAATATAAATACAAATATGCATACATATATATTCCCAAATACACATATATTCTCATTCTACCTATTTGCAACCCAATATATTTATATTTTATGTTAAATAATATTATTTTGGGGTGCCTGGGTGGCTCAGTCAGTTAAGTGTCTGCCTTTGCCTCAGGTCATGATCCTGGAGTACTGGGATCAAGCCCTAAATTGGGTTCCCTGCTTAGAGGGGAGTCTGCTTCTCCCTCTCCCTCTGTCACTCCCCCTGCTTTGCTCTTTCACTTTCTCTGTGTGTCAAATAAATAAATAAAATCATTTTTAAAAAGGATATATTAGTTTTATGACTTTATATTATAAAAAACAATTATACCCCATAGGATAAATCAAAATACTAAAAAATAATAAGATGTTCTAACAAAATTTTGAGTACTTCATATGAAATTTAGCAGCAAATAGCATTTTAGGTTGATCTATTACACTTTGTTCATTTTGAAAGCAAGGAAATATGAAGTGGTGTAATGATTATTTATTTTGCAGGAAGAAATACATGGGTCTAACACTAAATCTAAGAGAGATTTTTTTTTAAGAGAGATTTTTTAAAAGTAGTAAATGGTCATTCTTTTACACATGAATTTAATATGAAAAATGGCAAATGTTATATTAGTAATTTAGCACAATTACTGGAAAGTCATTAAGGAATCCTATCCATAGTTTTTTATTTATACGATTGAGTTAAATCCAGTTAAGCAACTTAATATTTTCCACCTGCTAAATCATTTACAATGTCATATTAATCATTGTCTATGTTAATGGTCTAAAAGACACACTTGTTAGAGCAGATGTTCTCTGGATAAGGACATAATTTTAACTAAAGATCGGCACTTGGATATGTTCTGGAGTCTTTCTTAGTATCATGTAGAAGTAACAACCCACATAATAACCTAAGTTTACAAATCTAATTTTATATGTTAGTAATCTAGAAGGCCATTTATAAGTGCCTATTACATATTATATATTACATGTATTCTACTCAAATGACTATAATTTGAGCTATAAAAAATAAAATTGTATCATTAGAGCAAAAAAATCATGAATTTGAGGGCTTTATTTACCTACATCTTATTTTAATATCTGAGAGGCTGAAAGCAATGCTTAGGAAAAAATCATTACCGATAATTAAAGAAGACATAGATATATAAGAAGTTTGCTTAGGCGTCAGTGTGTTGTCTTTTTATTTTTATTTATTATTTTTTAAAATATTTTATTTGTTTATTCATAAGAGACACAGAGCGTGCGAGAGAGGGGCAGAGACACAGGCAGAGGGAGAAGCAGGCTCCATGCAGGGAGCCGGACGGGAGATGCCATCTGGGTCTCCAGGATCACACTCTGAGCTGAAGGCGGCGCTAAACCGCTGAGCCACCCAGGCTGCCCCAGTGTGTTATTTAGAGTTGAAAAACAGTATAAAAAATCTTGGCTATATTCCCAGCTTACCATACAGAAAACCTATTAATGCACATTTCTGAAATGCCGAGTATTTGCAATGAAAAAGGTGAAAATAGATACTGTCATATGACACTGGCAATTAAAAGAGAAATAACAACATGGAAATATTTTTAAAACTTGTTTTATGGTTCATCAACCAACCTTAAGTCACAAGGTTCACAAACAGAGATTTAGAAGTATTCAAAAGCAGCACATGCCATTAATTATAATAACTCCTTTATAATTGTCTGAATCCTTCCCTAAGATATAACTTTTCACAAAGTTGTTTACTATTTATAACCCTCCATACTCATTCATAGCCCCATTTCTATAGATTTATGAGGATGAAATAAACTTGAAGGAACTATATTTGACTTAGAAGGATTCTAAGGACCTTTCCTATAATAAGAGCTCATAAAAAGAGAATTCTGATCAGTACGTTTCTTCAGATATATCACCGAGTCAGTGCCTATGTCCATCTCTTGTTGGTATGGCCAGAAGTAATGCAACCATGATTAGTTTCATTTGCAGGGTGAGTGTTGCCACTATCATAATCCTAGGATGCTACCTAGAATGCTATATGAATTATCAACTAATATTTTTCTTTCTTGCCAGACTATTTTGTGAAATGACAGATCTCACCTTGCAGGTCTACAACATAATAAAAACCTCCACCAAGAACTTGGTAGAAGAATTTCTAATATCCCTGTAGGAACATGATTCAGCCTAATTCCTAGTCTACTGGGAAAAGATATATTAAAGAGCAGACACAGGAATCATGCTTCTAATTCTAAAATCAGCTCAATTCCAGCCACTGAGATATTCCTGAAAAACATATTTTCCAAGTTTTTTTTAAATTTAAAATACATTTAAGATGAAATAAATATATGGAAAATAAATTTTAAAATATATATGTTTTAATTTTGAGGTAAAATATATATATTTTTTAGCTAATACTGATCATAGAGTAAATAGTTTCTGAAAGGGCAATATTCCAGTTTTTTCCCCCTACCTTAGCTGGATAAAAGCATCACATTGTCCATTTCTTCAGTGTCTCTTCTCATGGCAAGCCTTGAATGTTACATAAGCATCATCCTAGTAACCTAGAAAATAGTCATAAAGTATGCTGTCATAAATTTACATTCAAGATAAGAAAGCATGCACTCTGATCAGTCAAGATCATGCCTAAATAAGATTCTTATTTTACATTAAACGGGAAGATTAGTTCACTGAAGCAGCAGTATAAAATATGAAAAAAATCCATAAATTTTAAAATGTGAATATTTAGGGGCAGCCTGAGTGGCTTAGTCAGTTAAGCATCCAACTGTTGGTTTCAGTTCAGGTCATGATCTCAGGGTTGTGGGATCAAGCCCCACATCAGCTCCACACTCATGTGGAGTCTGCTTGATATTCTATCTCTCCCTTGCCCTCTGCTCCTCTCTTCTCTTGCACATGTGCTCTCTCTGACTGCCTCTCTCTCTAAAGTAAATAAATAAATCTTTTAAAAAGTGAATATTTGCATTGCCTACCCAGCAAGCATTCCCACCAAATATCTAATAAGCCACACAAAATTAATGTTTCCAAAGACAATTCTTATTTCTTGTCCATTACTTTCATACCTTTTGCTTCTTTCTCTATTTCTCATCTAATTAACAATGATTATGACAACAATAATTCTTTCAGTTACTCAGTTCAAAAACTTTGGTAGTAACCTTTTGACTTCTTTCTACTATACATCAATTATAATCCCCTAATAAATGTATTACTCTTCTTCAGAATGTATCAGGAAAGCAAATAATTTTAACCTCTTTTACCTATATTCTGACATCATAATACTTTCCACATATTGTTCAAATAATCTCATAAGTGATCCTCTGCACTGAGACTTTTTTATACTATGACCAGAGACATACTTTAAAACTGAAACTCAAGGCAGCTGCATAAAGATCTTAACTTTACTCCCCATCTCATGCAGTAGAACCCCAAAGAAATCATCATGGCCTATATTGTTGCTTATGATACAGTCCCTGGCTATGGTTATAATACCATCTCTTACTGCTCTCCATTTTGGTTACTCTGTTCAATTTTACTGGCCTTCTCTTTATTCCTTGGGCATGCCTCTCATAGTTGCCTTAGGGCCTAATCAATTGCTTTTTATTCTGTGATTCTCTTTTCCCCAGATATTCACAAGACACTTGTCACTTTCCTTGGGTATCGTTTAATAAACTGTTAAATAGTTCTAGTATCTGAGGTGCTTCCATGACCACCCTATATAAAATAACACTGCCTTTTTCACACTTATTATATTTATTTGTATCACTCTTTATAAAACTTAACATTAGCTGATGTTTTGACTTTTATACAATTATTTGTTAAAAGTCTGTCTCCCCCATGAAGACTAGTATATTTATTAATGGAGAGTAGGATTTTTTTTTTCTTTTCTTCACTGCTGTATTCCCATCATCTAACACGATCCCTGGTGCACAAGAGGTAGTAAATTAATATTAGTTGAATCCGGTTGTTAACTGAAAGAAACTGGTACTATACAATGTATGGGTTTATAATATAACCATTATAGGAGTGCCTGGGTGGCTCAATTAGTTAAGCAGCAGATTCTTGATTTCAGCTCAGGTCATGATCTCTGGGGTCCTGAGTCAAGGCCTGCATCTGGCTACGCACTTAGCAGGGAGTCTGCTTCAAGATTCTCTCTGTCCCTCTGCCCCTCCCCCTGCTCATATGCACACACTCTCTGAAATAAATAGGTAAATATTTATAATACGTCCATTACAATCAGCAAATTCCTCAAGTACTTCTCAAGTACTAGATACATTTTCTAGAGAGTCAATATTGAGTATTCCTACAAATAAACAAGGAAAATTTCTCCACTTATTTAGTTTTTATTTGATTTTGTTGATTGGAGTTTTATCATTTTTTCTCATATGCAAATTGTATACATTTTGTTAGATATATTCATTTTATGGATGCTAATGTAATAGGTATTATGTTTTTTCACTTATTCATTGCTAATATAAAGAAAAAGTGGTTGACCTTTTTTTTTAAGGCTTCATTTATTTCTTTGAGAGAGAGTGCACACATGTGTGTGCACGCAAGAGAAAGTGAGCAGGGGGAGGAGCAGAGGGAGAGGAGAAGCAAAATCCCCACTGAGCTGAAGCAGATGCTGAACTGACTGAACCACCCAGGTGCCCCAAAAAAGTGGTTGACTTTTTTTTAAGGATTTTATTTATTATTTGAGCGAAATCAGGAGAGAGAGAGAGAGAGAGAGAGAGAGAGAAGGAGAGAACAGAGAGAGAAGGAGAAGCAGGCTCCTCATTCAGAGGGGAGCCAATTGAGGCTCCATCCCAGGACCCAGAGATCATGACCTGAGCCAAAACAACATAAGCAAAAATAAACAAGTGGGACTACACCAAAGTAAAGAGCTTCTAAACAGCAAAGGAAATCACCAAAAGTGAAATGGCAACTTACAGAATGATAGAAAATATTTGCACACCATATACCATCTAAGGGATTAATATGGGCAAAGAAACTAAACAGATATTTTTTCCAAAGAAGATGTACAAATACATAATAGGTAAATTAAAAGATGTTCAGTATCAGTAATCATCACAGAAATGCAAATCAAAACCACCTCATATATATTAGAGATGACCTCATATATATTAGAGTGTCTATTGTCAAAGAGATAAAAAGTAAGAAATTATGGCAAGAATATTGAGAAAGGGAACACTTTCATACTGTTTATGGGAAGGTAAACTGCTATAGTTATTTTGGAAAACAGTTTGAAGGTTCCTCAAGAAATTGTAAATAGAACTACCATATGATCCAGGGGAAAAGAATATATATATTACGCACTCAACCATGAAACAGAAGGAAATCTATGCCATTGCATAGATGGACCTTAAAGGTATTATATGAAGTGAAACTAGTCAGGCAGAGAAAGACAAATACTGTATGGTCTTACATTTGTGGAATCTAAATAAGCCAAACTAATAGAAACAGTATAGTGCTGTTTACAAGGGGCTGGAGTGGGGGTAAATGGAGAGATGTTGTCCAAAGGAAACAAACTTTCAGTTTTACAATGAATAAATTCTGTGACACTTGGCTGTCTCAGTCAGAAAAGTGTATGACTCTTGTTCTCAGGATCATGAGTTAGAACCCCATGTTGAGTGTAGAGATTATATAAATAAATAAATTTAAAAATAAAAAGTAAAATGGGTAAGTTCTGAGGAAAAATTGTAAAACTAATGGTTGTAGTTGACAATATTGTATTGGAGAAGCTCATGTTATACTTTGGGGCATATAATAATAAATATAGGGTGGTTAGCAAAAAAAATTAGATTTTTTTAAATCATAAACTTAGATCATTATATGCCCCAACACAGGAATATAGTAAATGATAGTGAACCATACATAGTACCCAAAGAGAGCCAGATAAATCTTGCCAAAAAGAAAAACAGGAACAAAAATAATCTTACTAGTAATAGAGACAGAGTAAGCTGGCTCCCATCTTAGATGAGTAGAAAAAACAATAGACAATCAAATATCAGATTCAAACATTAACTTTTACAAACATTCTATTCATCAGATCTGGGATATACTTAGAAACCAGGTCTGAGACAAAGAGTAAGGAGTATATTGGAATATAATCACAAGATGAGAATGAGCTGAACAACTAACACAAAGATAAGGAAAATCCAAAAATATGTGATTGTTTTACACTTTCTCTTCATATATTCTACAAGCAAGCATAGAACAGTGATTCTATGGTAAAAGTGCTTTACAGTGTCTCCTCATAAATTATTTACCATAGAATAGTGGTTCTCAAAAAAAATTAAAAAAAAAAGGATAGTTGTTCTCAAAATTTACTATGCCTAGGAAGCACATGTGATACTTCATAAAGATGCAAATTTCTGGGCATCCTCTACAAATATTCTGATTCAGTAGGTCTGAGTAGACTCCACAATTTATTCTAAATTAACATTACAGTTTTTTTTTATTCAGATTTTCCCTAAAGCTTCCTTTGAGAAACATTATTTAGAAACTGGTGTATGCCTTAAATTATTTAGTCTTGGGGTTGGGCAGAAGAATGGAGCTTAAAAAAAAAGGCAGTGACAGAAACAAGGGGGAATTAGAAGACAAGGAAACACTGCCAACAAATCAGTTCCCAAAATTGGTCAAAGACATAAATCTACATGTGACAGTATTTATCTCATAAAATTAAACTTTGACATTTGTTGCTGAATATTTTAAAGAGGTAATTATATCTAGGTGCACTTCTACCTGAAAATATCATTGGAAACAAATAATGAATATTTTACCTTTTAGACAAAACTTGTAGTTGATATACAGCCTGTCTTCAAAGCATGGACTTTTATGCTACAAAAACAATATAAAAAGGGACTGGATTATACTTAAAAGCTTCGGGGATCCCTGGGTGGCTCAGCGGTGTAGTGCCTGCCTTTGGCCCAGGACATGATCCTGGAGTCCTGGGATCGAGTCCCACATCAGGCTCCCTGCATGGAACCTGCTTCTCCCTCTGTCTGTGTCTTTGCCTCTTTCTCTCTCTCTCTCATGAATAAATAAATAAAAATCTTAAAAAAAATAAACTTAAAGCTTCATGAACATTTTTTATTTAAAGAAGAAAAAATGGATGAATGAACTAACACATGAAAAGTACTTGTTGAGTATAAGTAGATACAGTATTTCATTTTTAGGATATTGCTATAATTATTTACTTTAAAAGTCAGTGAAAAGATAACAAAAATAATGGAACATAATAATTTAAAACTAAGAAGAAAGAAACAAGAGTGTAACAGTTGTGTATCAGTAAAAATACAAAAGACAAAACATAGTTCTAAAGGACTTATTTACCCTACACAGAATATTTTCCTCTTCTCTGAGCATCATTACCTAAAATTATACATACACCAAATTACACAGAAGAAAAATGCCAAAGGACAAAACAATTTTGTTATGAAAAAATGTATCTTTTAAAACTGTTGTATATAAAATCTACAAGCAAAATAAGCTTTCTAGGTCAAATATATTTGCAAAGTATTTTTCATGATATGAGAGGCAGGTGCTAGTAATTTTTCACTCAGTACAATAATCCAATATAATATAAAGGAAATTAACATAATCAATGGAAAAATATAAAATTGCTATATAATCAGCAATCAGGCAGCATCCTCCTAGGCTAAGTAATCACAACCAGATGTATAATTCATTGAGATAATTAGGAAACATAATTTAAATATTGTAGAGACACAAGAAGAATTTATGAGACTCAGAGGTTCAAATGAAATGAGGGAGATTTGTGACTGTCCATATTTGTACTAGTGGATAGAGTAGCCACAGGTGGTAAGCCAGATGATTACACATAAACAGTGTCTGACATTTTGAAAAAGGGAAAATCCATCAATAATTAGAAGCACTGTAGGTGAGTATTTCCACGCCAAACTAACGGTGGGGTTGGTTAGCACAAAGTTAATTGCTGCTGGTGGCATAGAGCACCATGTTAGACTGGGGATTGCACAGCAGAAAATTAAAGGTTGGAAAAGATGCCAATTTTTCAGTTCTTTCCCATTTTATTTCCTAAACATAACAAATATAAAACTGGAAGAAAAGCCATTCACTTGTGAATGAATGATAAAGGGAAAGTAATGAAATCACAAAATTTTTATAACAGAAAGAAGCTTGTAAATAATATAATTCTTCTGCTTGCTTTTAGACTATCAAAAGTTCCAGCAGAGTATAGTCTCTCACTATAGGCTTGAAAGCCTGGAAACTACACTTTTGAGATCAGAAAACAAATTTCTTGACAGTAAGGTCAATACTTCTTTGCTCCCTTGTAATGTTATTATCTTTGATGTTCTAATCAAAATTTTGCCCTAGATTTATTCATCTAAAAGATATTTTTGAACAAATCATGTGTCAAATGCTGAAAAACACATTTCTATTTAGGGCAAAAAGTTCCCCAGTGTATTTAGTTTTTTTTTTTTTTTTTCAGTGTATTTAGTTTTTGAGTGTTCTAGGGAGTCTTTCATTTTCTTAGTGGGGACACCAGCAAGCCTAGAAATACCACATTTTTGTGTTATTTGGTTTCTGGTCTGGTTTAGCTCAAAATGTATCAAATCTTCACTTATCTAAGTCATCATTGGGAGTGAGGCCTGTCAGATTATCCATCACTATGCACTATAGAGTTATCTATTTCTTGCTTCTCTGTACAAACTCTGATCAGAATCTCTCTTTCAATCTTTCCTGCTTTCATAGACTTGTTCACATTTCCCTTTGGAACTGAGGTTCTTATACATAAGACTCATTAAAAAAAATTAAGATTTAATTTATTTGAGAGAGTGAGAGAGAGCATGAGCAGGGGGAGGGGCCGTGGGAGAGGGCTAAGTAGACTCCCTGTTGAGCAGGGAGCCCAAAGTGGGGCTTTATCTCAGGATCTTGAGATCATGACCTGAGCCAAAGTCAGATGCTTAACCGATTGAGCCACCCAGGCACCCCTGGAACACCCACTCATTATCCTCAATCACTTCTCTTAATGTTTTCTTTGTATTTTTGCCTTGAAGAAAATTTAGCTCCTCCTGAGAAAATTGTTTCTCTTGATGTATTCTCAAGGTGAGCCTTTTAATTTTCTGCTGTAAGTCATGTGCTCCACATGGAAGGTAAGTTGACTTTCTCATTGTCTACTTCTATAAAGAATTAATCTCTTATGATTATAGCATGTTGAGAAGGGATTTACAGAAATAATTAATGGGGAAAAAAGTTACCAAAATGTTATTTCAAAGAAATTTTTCTTTGAACTTTGAAAATCTCCATTGTGTAAGATACAGGTACTGAAAAACAGATGTTGAAGAAACATATGGAAGGACAGAAGGACAGAAGAACATTTAAATAGGTGGTAGAGAAACATCAAATAAACTCTTGTGTGATATCTTCGAAGGTAGTTGATGTGTCTAATGAAATTATAGCTCCACAAAGAAGCTTATAAGCAGAATATTTGTAAATATGTGGGTTATTATGGGTTATACTGGTTGTTGCTATTATTATTATTATTATTATTATGTGTCAAGTCATCACAGAAAAAGGGATGAGCACACAAAGCAGCCACTGATTTACAAGTAAAAGAGAAGGGAATTTGAGAAAAATGTCCAGAAATTTTGGGGCTCATAGGGTTGGAAGAGGCAACTACATCTTTACCACCAAAGGAGAAGATGAAATCGAGAAGTCATTGGAAAAATTACTTGACTCTGATTATAACTCATTGTAGAAAAAAAAATTATATTACCATAACACCTATTGTAGTAACATCTGAATTAAGTAAGGTGTTCCTAAGTAGATGTTTGCAAAGTTAGTACTTTCAATTGGGCAAAACTGCTCAGATAAAAGAAACTCCAGAGATGGTTGTCTCACCGAAACCTGATCACCTCCATGTACCTATTGTTAAGTTGAGAGAGTCATGGGCTACGTAAGGAAAAGGAGAGTAAAACAACAATAACAAATATATATATATATATATATATATATATATATATATATATATATATAGAGAGAGAGAGAGAGAGAGAGATGATAGATTATAGATATAGATACATATAGATTATATATATATGGATTATATATATGTGTGTATATATATATATATATATGGATTGAAAAATAAAAATATATAGGTAATAGAAGGTACAATCCAAACTTCTCACTGTTTGAAAGGGAGGTTAGATAAGCAAGTGGCAATAGATAGAATGAGACATGTCAGACTACATAAAACCCGGAAACCTCAGCGTGAACTAATACTTTCTTTCTTTCTTCTTTCTTTCTTTCTTTCTTTCTTTCTTTCTTTCTTTCTTTCTTTCTTTCTCTTTCTTTCTTTCTTTCTTTTTCTTCTTTCTTCTTTCTTTCTTTCTTTCTTTCTTTCTTTCTTTCTTTCTTTCTTTCTGATTTTATTTATTTATTAATGAGAGCCACAGAGAGAGAGAGAGAGAGAGAGAGAAAGAGAGAGAAAGAGGCAGAGACACAGGCAGAAGGAGAAGCAGGCTTCATGCACGGAGCCTGATGTAGGACTCCATCCCAGGTCTCCAGGATCAGGCCCTGGGCTAAAGGTGGCGCTAAACCACTGAGCCACCTGGGCTGCCTCCAGATTTGGGTTTCTAATGACATTCTTCAATAAAATAAATTTGTATTTCACCGTGGAGAAACTGTTGAGTCTAGTGTTAAGGTTAGAGTTTTAGAAGATAAGCCTGGAGAATCTTCTGCTGCCAGGAAGTAAGGGAATGGAAACAAAACAAACAAAATATCACAACAATGGAGGTATAACAAAGAGACACAGAAACGAGAGCTCCAAAGCTAGAATAATCTCAACAACAAAGAAAATTATATAGTGTTGGATTATAAGCCAAAATATAAGATAAATACCTTTTAGAGCATACTGAAATAAATGAGTAATTGAAAAAACAAATAAGGGACAAATGAGAAATTTCCTGCATAAAAGAATTCCAAAAATTTTTTGAAGATAATACCCTGCCAGGACGGGAAGCATAACTCTTGTTCCTTAAATGTCAAATGAGCAAAGTGACTTTCTTTTAAAAGAGCAATAGTTTCACAGTTGAATAACCTTACAAACACTATCCCAGAATGGTAATAATAAAGGTCAATATCAGCTGTGATAAGTAATGTTGATAGCATAGCCTATACCCTCGATATAAATTGTTAAGAATAGTACTTAAACTCTGTGGTCTTCATACCTCAAACCCATAGCCACTACATAACCATGAGAAAAATTATAAAATCAACCCAAATTGAAAGACATTCCATAAAATATATACATAGTACTCCTGAAAATGGTCAAGGTCACCACAAATGAGGGAAGTCTGAGAAATTTCCACACTCTAACGAATCCTAAGGAAACATAACAACTAAAGGTAATATGGTATTCTGGATGTATTCTGGGAAAATAGGTCAAAACTTAGAGAATCCAACTAAAATGTGAACTGTAGATGACAACACATTGATACTGGTTCACTAGTTATGACAAATGTACCATAGTAATACTAAGGGAATATGTCCCGTCCATGAGTATACAGGTACTCTCTGTAATATTATTGCAACTTGTCTGTGAATCTAAAACTATTTTAAAGGTAAGAGTTTATTACAAATGAGGCACCTCAGTGGCTCAGTTGGTTAAACGTCAGACTCATGGTTTCAGCTTAAGTTGTGATCTCATGTGTGAGACTGAGCCCCCAGTGGGGCTCCATGCTCAGTGAGGAAGCTGCTTGAGACTCTTCTCTCTCTCAGTTTCTCTCCCTACTCTCTCTCTCTCTAAAACTGATAAATAAATATTTTTTTTAAAAAAATCTTATTACATTTGAGGAGGAGGAGCTAAGATGGTAGAGTAGTAGGAGTGCTCTAGGCTTGCCTCAAACACAGGTAGATAAATATCAAATTATTCTTAATGCTCAAGAAATCGATCTGAAGACTAAAAAAATGAACAGTACAACTAGAGAGAGAGAGGTCACATTGTGGAGGGTAGGAGGTGTGGAGATATGGTTTGGGGGAGAAATGGCTTACAGGAGCAGTGGAGGGAAGGGAAACCTAGACATAGAGAAAAAAAAAAAAAACAGAGAGAGAGAGAGAGAGAGAGAGAGAAACATAAGATAGAGTAGAGACACAGGAAATCACACAAGGAAAACCCTTCCCCAAAGTCATTGACTGGGAAAATGAGGGACAATTTTCCTCAGTTTTTACATTGGACCTAAAGACTGAGATTTAGAGATCTGCTACAAGGCTGGTGTGGGGCCCTGAGGGTGCTGCAGTGCTCCTATGGAGAAGGATGGCATATAGCCTGGGGACAAACAGCTTGATACTAGGATCCCCTGGGACACACTAGGAGATATGGTTCCCTCTTCTTGAGCCACTCTGGGAAAGCTGGCATTGCCTCTTACAGGACAAAAGATCCTGCAGGTGCCATTTCCCTCCCTCACCTCTCAGCATAGATACATAGACATCTGCTGAGGATGGCTAACCTGGACACTTTGCTGCACTTTAATCCAAACTCCATACCCTTGCACTTTGCTGTGACTGCCCTTCTGGGACAAACCTGCAGTTAATTCCAGCATGGTAAGACCATCCCCCACAGGACCAGCAAGGTCCCGTCACACCAGGTCCCTAAAGTTTGGAGTTTTAAAACTCAGACAGTATTTTGGGATAGATCGCAAGATGCACTGCACTGCTAGGTGGGAAGGTGGGCTCAACACATACAAAGTCAAGGCAATGATCTGAGGGACACATTGGATACATGAAGGGATATTGTTTGCACTTCTGGACGGGCTTCTCAGTCAGCAACAGGTGTGAATTCTTTCCAGGGATGTGGGAGGTGCCTGGCAACATTCCCCCATGTCCCACCATTCCTCAGCATAAATTCAGTAAGCAGCATAGTGCCAACAGTGGTTACACTATTCTATGGCCAGCTGAGATCAGGTGCTGCTGCTTTTCTCTCACAGGTATGCCTGAGAACCAGAGCAGTGGGCCTCTCCCCCAGAAGACCAATATAAACACCCTGAACATATCACATCTGCTGACCATAGAGTGCTGCAGTTTCTGTTCTAGAGGAAAGAGCATCATGTCTCCTTGAACAAGCAGACTAGAGTACATCTAGTTGAAACCTGCTACACACTGGATATGATCCAAACACTCCCCACCACAGGCAAGCAGAAACTCTGCAGATGACTCACCTCAGGGAAAGAGCAGCCAAAACACAGCAGCAGAATATACATAGCATACACCAGAGACATTTTCTAAAGCACCAGGCCCTGGAAGTATATGACCTCTTCCTCATAAAGGCATAACTCTCAGGATCAAGAAACATATCAGGCTTTCCTAACACAGAGAAGACACAGATCTAGACAAAATGCTAAGATGGAGGAAAGCACCCCAAAAGAAAGAACAAGGAAGTTCATGGGCAGGGATCTACTCCAAACAGATATAAGTAATAAGACTAATTCAAAATATGAAGTAACAGTCATAAGGATACTAGCTGGGCTTGAGAGAAGCATACAAGACACCAAGGAGACCTTACTACAGAGACAAAAGACCTTAAAACTAGTCAGGCTGAAATGATAAATGCAATAAACAAGATTAAAAAATGAGGATGTAATGACCATAAGGAAGGAAGAAGCAGAGGAATTCATAAGTGATATAGAAGATAAAATTCTGGAAAATAATAGAACTGAAGAGAAAATGGAAGAAAAAAATATTGAATCACGAATGTAAACTTAGGGAACTTGGTGACCCCATCAACTGTATATCATTTATATCATAAGAGTCCCAGAAGTAAAGAGAGGGGAAAGGGTGCATGAGATTTATTTGAGCAAATTATAGCTGAAAACTACCCTGAACTTAGGAAACAGATTCAGGATGCACAGAGGACTCCCATCAAAATCAAGAAAAGCAGGCCAATCCCAAGACATACTGTAGTTACATCTGCAAAATACAGATAAAGAAAAAAAAAATGCTAAAAGCATCAAGAAAAAAGAAATCCCTAACCTACAAAGGAAGACAAATCAGGTTAGTAGCAGACCTCTCAGAAGAATATATGGCAAGCCAGAACGGAGTGGAATAATATATTCAATGTGCTGAATGGAAAAATATGCAGTCAAGAATACTCTATCCAACAAAGCTGTCGTTCCAAATAGGAGAGACAGTTTCCCAGACACAAAAACCAAAGGAGTTTGTGACTACTAAACCAGCCCTGTAAGAAATATTAAAGGAGATTCTTCGAGTGAGAAAGAAAGACTAAAAGCAAAAAGATTAGAAAGGGACAGATAAAATGTCCAGAAACAAGTAATAAAATGGCACTAGATTCATGTCTATCAATAATTACTCTCAATGTAAAGGGACAAAATGCTCCAAACAAAAGACACAGGGTGTCAGAATAGATTAAAAAAACAAAAACAAAAACAAAACAAAACAGAACAAAAAAACAAGACCCATCTATATGTTAACTACAAGAGACTTATTTTAGACCTAAAGACACCCTGAAGATTGAAACTGAGGGGATGGAGAAACATTTATATGCAAATGGACATCAAAAGAAAGATGGAGTGGCAAAATTTATATCAGACAAACTAGATTTTAAACCAAAGACTGTGACAAGAGATGAAGAAGGGCACTATATGATATTAAAGGGATCTACACAAGAAGAAAACCTCACAATGGTAAATATTTATGCTCCCAACTTGGGAGCACCCAAATATATAAAATGATTAATAACAAACATAAAGGAACTCACTGATAATAATAATACAATAATAGTAGGAGACTTTAACACTCAAATTACATCAATAGGCAGATCATCTAAGCAGAAAATCAACAAGGAAACAATGGCTTTGAATGACACTGAATCTAATGGACTTAGATATATTCAGAACAGTTCATCCTAAAGCAACAGAATATACATTATTTTATTTATTTATTTTAAAGATTTTATATATTTATTCATGAGAGACAGAGAGAGAGAGGCAGAGACACAGGCAGAGGGAGAAGCAAGCTCCATGCAGGGAGCCTGACATGGGATTCTATCCGGGGTCTCCAGGATCACAACCTGGGCTGAAGACAGCGCAAACCACTGAGCCACCTGGGCTGCCCGAATATACATTATTTTAAAGTGTATTTTAAAGTCTACATGGAGCATTCTCCAGAATGTTCCCTAAGTCTACATTCAAGATCCAATATTTTTTCTTCCCTTTTCTTTTCAGCTCTTTTATATTTCATAATTTTATCTTCTATATCACTTGTGCATTCCTAAGGTTTCTTCCTTCCTTGTGGTCATTACATCCTCATATTGATAAGTCTGACTAGGGGATTATTAATTTCTAGGTTTTTTTCAAAGAACTACCTCCTGGTTTCATTGATCTCTTTGTTTGTTCCTATATCATTTATTTCTTCTCTACTCTTTGTTATTTCCTTCTTCTGCTGCTTTTAAGTTTCATTTGTTCTTCTTTTTCTAATTCCTTTAGGTATATGGTTAGGTTGTTTTTTTGAGATTTTTCTTGCTTCTTGAGGTAGGCCTGTTGTGTTTTCATTATCATTTGTTTCTGTGTATTTTTTAAAAATTTCTTCTTTAATTTTCTGTTTCACCCATTTATTCTTCAGTAGTATGTACCTTAACCTCTATGTATTTGTAGTCATTCCAATTTTTTTTTCCTTGTGGTTGACTTCAGATTTCATAACATTGTGATAGGAAAATATTCCTGGTATGATTTCAGTCTTTTTATACTTTCTGAGGCCTGATTTGTGACCCAGTATTTAACAGACTTATCAAAAAAAAAAAAAAAAGAGTCCACTTGTTTTGAATAAAATCACAAATGAGAGAAATCACAACCAACACCACAGAAATATAATTATCAGAGAATATTATGGAAAGTTATGTGCCAACAAATTGGGCAATTTGGAAGAAATGGATAAGTTCCCAGAAATATACAAAGTACCAGAACCATAGCAGGAGGAAATAGAGAACTTCAACAGATCAATAACTAGAAAGAGATTGAATCAATAATTAAAAATCTCCCAATAAATTCCCAGGGAAATTCTACCAAACATTTAAAGAGGAGTGAGGGCTTAATTTTCTCAAACTGTTCCAAACAAAACAAAACAAAACAAAACAAAACAAAAAAGAAATAGAAGGAAAACTTCCAAATTCATTCGATGAGGACAGTATTATCCTCATAGTAAAACCAAAGACTTCACTAAGAAGAGAACTGGAAGCCAATATCCATAATGAACATGGATGTAAAAAAATATAAAAAAAAATACTAGCAAATCAAATCCAACAGCACAATACAAGAATTATTCACCATGATCAAGTGGCATTTATTCTTGGATTGCAAGTGTAGTTCAATATTTGAAAATC
Source organism: Vulpes lagopus (assembly GCF_018345385.1). Lineage (NCBI taxonomy): Eukaryota > Metazoa > Chordata > Mammalia > Carnivora > Canidae > Vulpes > Vulpes lagopus. The sequence goes on from NC_054839.1 coordinate 26,671,706, forward strand.
AACCAATGTGATATACTACCCTAATAAAGAAGAGATAAGAACTACATTACCTTCTCAATAAATGCAGAGAAAGCATTTGACACATTAGAGTATTCATTCTCAATAATAACCCTCAACAGAGTACAGATAAAGGGAACATACCTTAACATAATAAAGGCCATATGCAAAAGACCCACAGCTAATATCATCCTCAAAGGGAAAAAGCTAATAGGCTTTCCTCTATGGTCAGGTTATTTAATATAGTACTGGCATTCTTAGCCTCAGCAATCAAACAATAAAAGTCATCCAACTCAGAAAGGAAGAAGTCAAACTTTCACTATTCTCAGAGGACATTTTACTCTATGTAGAAAACCCAAAAGACTCCACCAAAAAATTGCTAGAACTGATACATGAATTCAATAAAATCTCAGGATACGAAATTGACATACAGAAATCTTTGCATTAATTAATATTAATTTCTGTTGTTTCTGATATTGAAACAGCAGAAAGAGAAATCAGGGAATCAATCACAGTTACAATTGCACCAAAACCCAGATACTTCATAATAAACCTAACCAAAGAGGTCAAAGATCTGTACCCTGGAAAATACAGAACACTTCTGAAAGAAATTGAAGGTGATACAAAGAAATGGAAAAACATTCCATGTTTATGAACTAGAAGAATAAAATACTGTTAAAAAATCTATACAACCCAAAGAAATCTACACATTTAATGCAATCCCTATCAAAACATCACCAGGATTTTTTACAGAGCCAGAAAAAACAGTCCTAAGTTTGTATGGAACCACAAAAAACCCTGAATAGCCAAAGCAATCTTGGAAAAAAAAAAAAAAAAGCAAACGGGATGCATCACAATTCTGGACTTTAAGCTATATGACAATGTTGTAGTCATCAAGACAGTACGGTACTGGCATAAAAACACATGAATCAATTTAACAGAATAGAAAATCCTGAAGTGGACTCACAACTACATGGTCAACTAATCTTTGACAAAGTAGGGAAGGAAATCTGATGGAAAAAAGACAGTCTCTTCAACAAATGGTATTGGGAAACTGGACAGCAACACACAGAAGAATGAAACTGGACCACTCTCTCACACTGTACACAAAAATAAATCCAAAATGAATGGAAGACCTAACTGTGAGATGGAAAACTATTAAAATCCTAAAGGAGAACAGAAAAAGCAACATCTTTGACATCGGCCATAGCAACTTCTTATTAGATGTATCTTCTGAGGCAAGGGAAACAAAAGCAAAAATGAACTACTGTGACTTCCATCAAGATAAAAAGTTTCTGCACTTGGAAGGAACCAATCAACAAAACTATGAGGCAACCCTAGGAAAGGGAGAAGGTATTTAAAAGTGACATATATGACAAAAGATTAATATCCAAAATCTATAAAGAACTCATAAAACTCAGCACCCAAAAAAACAAATTATTCAATTAGGATATGGGTAGAAGACACGAATATACACTTTTTCCAAATAAGACATCTAGATGGGTAACAGACACATGAAAAGATACTCAACATTACTCAATATCAGGTAAATACAAATGAAAATTACAACGAGATGTATCACCTCACACCTGTTAGAAGAGCCAAAATTAATACACAGATATTGGCAAGGATATGGAGAAAGGGTAACCCTCGTAAACTGCTGGTGGGATGCAAAGTGAGGTAGCTATCTGGAAAACAGTGTGGAGGTTCTTCAAAAAGTAAGAAAGAGAACTACCATATAATTCAGCAATTGCACTGCTAGGTATTTACCCAAAGGATACAAAAATACTGATTGAAAGGCACACATACACCCTGATATTTATGGCCACATTATCAACAAGTCAAATTATGGAAAGAGCCGAATGTTCATCAACTGATGAATGGATAAAGAAGTGGTATACACACTCACACACACAATGGAATATTGGTAATAAAAAGGAATGAAAGCTTATTGTTTGCAACAACATGGATGGAGCTAGAGTGTATTATGCTAAGCGAAATAAGTCAGAGAAAGACTAATACCATATGATTTCACTTATATGTGAAATTTAAGAAATGAAACAGGTGTACATGTGGGGAAAATAAAAGGCAAATCATGAGCAGACTGTCAAGTATAGAGAACAAACTCGGGGTCGCTGGAGGGGAAGTGGGCAGGGAGATGGGTTAAATGGATGATGAGAATTAAGGAGGGTACTTGTGATGAGCACTGGGTGTTATATGTAAGTAATAAATCACCAAATTCTACTCCTGAAAAAAAAATAAAGGATAGAAGTGTTTGCAAACATGTAAAGATAGAAGAATATGGAAAAAGCCGCAAACTTAACTGGTTGAAACCATACTGTATATATGCCTTCTTTCACCGAACATGTTTCATTAAGATAAAACTATTTGTAAACGTATGTGTAGAAGACTATGGGAAGAGGTGTATGCTTAACATATACAGTTTATTAACTTTAAAAACAAGTTTTTAAGAAGAAAAGCTAGTCAGTCTGAAAATACTAACATTTTGTACCAGATTCCTAGAAGTTGTCTAAGGGACGGATTTTGTTGACAAAAATATTTGTTTATAAAAATTTTACTTTAACCTATATCTTGCAGTGTGGGCTTTAATAGGAGTTCAAAAACTACAAATTCAAGTTTTCTTCCCCAGAAAAAATCCACACTCCTTATTAAAAGTTAACAGAGTAGGTTAAACAACTGCCTTCACAATGACAGCCTGAAAAACAAAACAAAACAAAACAAAACAAAACAAACCCACAATCGACTGCATATCAAGGACAACTATCTTGATATCACACATAAAATTTCTAAAATAATATGTACATACTTAGAATAAATCTATTTATGTTACTCCTACTTTAAAGTAAAGAGTATGCTTTAAAAAAGTTTATTACATTTGAAAAATCAAAGCAAAACAAAAATAATGATTTGAATGGAAACACATAGAACTTACTGGAAATCCAGGTTCCATTCTACAGCAAATAGGTACATTAAGAAGATTTTTAAAAGCAATTTTTGCCTACCCATACTAAAGTGAGTAAAACTAAAAACAAAAAGAAGTAGGTTTGCCTTGTGTATTTTGATACACATCTCTTAAAAGTGTACTAGTTTGCATTCAGCATGTGAAACACAACAGTAGAAAAGAGACCACATATCAATAACAAATCAATACATTTAAAATTATACAGTAGTTATCAAATTTAAAAGGTAACTAGAAAAAAAAATAAAAAAATAAATAAAAGGTAACTAGATGTTATCCATTTTTAAAATTATACTTAATTTGAAATAATTATATTTGCCTTTGTTTCCCTTGGAATGTTTTAGTGATGAATAAATATTAACAGAAAGCAAATCTAGAACACAGAAGATGTCAACATAACATTCAAAGCATGAGAAGCTTTTGCCTCTTTGCTACATTTTTTACTTTACTATTTATCTCAAATCTTCTAGGGGAAAGATTTTCAGGTGGATTCTTAAAATATAGGCTGTAATTATTCATAATGTCTCAGTGCTACCACTTCTAAAATTATTAATGCAAACTGTGAGAGAAACAACTAGATAACTACTGTGCTCCTGGTGAGTGAGGAGGGTAAGGAGCTGGTCACTGAGAAAATGCAGAGAAAAGGAAACATGAATCAATAGTTTTGTATAATAAATTTTAGAAAATAATGAGACCTAATTAACTATATTAAGTATATATAAGGTATTCAAACAACTTACTATATCTCCTGACCCTGGACAAATACTTTGGCAGTCATGTAAAACTCAGAAGACAAATGAAGATAAAGACTGTATTTTCTATTTATTTTAATCTGTATCCATCTCATTAGTCACACATACCAAACCAAAGGAAACAAAAAATACCTCTAGCTATGCAGTGTTCAAAATAATGGGATTCCTGGAGAAAAGAAGAATATCTTGGATAGTTTTGCTGAGCTTACTAATTCAGGCAAGACTCCAATAACTGTTAGTTAAGCAGTATTTCACCTTTTATGATAAGAAACATATAAAGCAGCCTGCACTGGGTTATATATCTTTTGCTTGGGCCAAAGAAAACAAATTGCCGTATCGTCCTTGGAAATTATACTCTTTCCTGTACACTAGGACTGTTAGTCATAGGGCACTCAATCTGTAACAATAACATTGACAATATTAATAATAAATATTCAATACATATTGCATCATATGTCTTAGGCTCATTTAATACAACTTGGTAAGGCACATGTTATTATTTTTTTCTACTTACAAAAAAGGAAACTGATGCACAGAGTTTAATTTATTTTACACACTCAATTACAAAGTACTTGGGCAAGTGTTCTAATCCAGTTAGCTTGATTCAAGCGTACATGCTCTTAACCACATAATATAATCTATCACCACATTCAAGAAATCCTAAATATTTTCTTATGAATAATGTCATTGTATTTCTGGTAAATATAAGACTTCTACTATCCACTGACTTCAAACAAATTGAGCCAAGAAATGAACATAAGGTTTAGTACTCTGAGATAAATTTAGCATGGAATTTATATCATCTTCAAGACTAATGTTGCACCAACAAGACAGAACATCTGGAAAACCAAGGGTCAGGTAAATCAGGTAGAAGAGACTGAATTTGCCAACCCTGAAAGAAATTCAGATGATTTCAACCCAACATCATATGACTCAGAATGGACCAATGTCAAGCTTTGCCATGGAAGAGTGAAACATTTTATCATGTGAGAGGGAGGCACATATTTTTTAACTTAATGTAAACATAATCATAAATGTTTTGTGCCCTTTTCTGGTCCTTCACCTTGTACACACTTTTCCTTTTTTTAATTCCTTCTTCTGTGGCAAAGTCCTTAAATAGTCTATGCTTTTTTGCCTAACCTCTTTGAACATCAAGTATACAGTATAAAACAAAGGCTTGGAAGGGGAATTTTAGCTACCAACTATTGGAGGAGGAGAGATGATCAGCTGTCTTTCTGTTAAAGTATAAATTTATGCCCTAAGTTTGTTCAAGATAACAAGTGGGCTGAAATCTCTACACTTTACCTCTGGTAAGAAGCATACACTAGTCATGATTAAATGAAGAAGAACCAGTCTTCTCTCTTCCCCATTTCATCTAGAATGTATTAACAGATGACCAAATTGTGAGCTATCTCCAACTAAAATTGAATTGAATTTGACCTAGACAGCTTCATTCCCTTCAGATTGATGAACACCATGTAAGCTTTTTGTTTGTTAGTTTCTATTCTTTTTTTTAAGATTTTACTTATTTATTCATGAGAGACACACGCAGAGAGAGGCAGAGACACAGGCAGAGGGAGAAGCAGGCTCCATGCAGGGAGCCTGATGTGGGATTCGATCTCAGGATTCCATGATCACATCCTGGGCCAAACTGCTGAGCCACCCAGGCATCATTTTTAGTTTACTTTTATTGATTCTAGTCTCCAGATCATATTTCTTAAAGCATTTACCTTAGAAAATTTGCAATTACAAATACCTTTTCTGCCCCTTTAAGATGTAAATATTCTCTCAACATCATGCCAGCTTTACAACCCAGAAATATTCTCAAGGACCTAGGAGCCATTGATTTGCAATTTAATCAAATAAATAGTGGCCTCATCTCTAGGCAAATTAGCAAACACATCTGCCTAATCACATTGATCAACCTCACCTCTAACATGCTTCATTACATTTGCATGAACTCACTCTAGCACTTAAAAATCTCTTTCCTAGGCACCTGGGTAGTTCAGGCTGTTGGGTAAGTGTCTGCCTTCAGCTCAGGTCATGATACCAGGATCCTAGGATGGAGTTCTGCATCTGGCTCCCTGCTCAATGGGGAGTCTGCTTGTCCCTCTACCCCTACTCCCTGCTATCTCTCAAATAAATAAAATCTGAAAAAAAATTCTATTTTCTTTTGTTTCTCTGAAGTTCAAACTCTCTCCCCTCTTGCAGCAGTCTTGAATAAAGTCTTCCTTCCCTGTTTAACTTGTCTGCTGCAATTTTTCTTTGACAGATTTTGTTACAAATGCATATTTGGATAATTGATATATAGATAAATCAATCTGAACACAAGTCCTGTAAGATCACTCTTCCTTTCTTGGCAAATGATTCTTCTTTAAAGTCTTTAATAAGTATTATCTAATTCTAAACTACCTAAAATCTATTTTAATGGCCATTTTGAAAATGATTCTGTTTTTTATTATTGCTGCTATTGTTTTTCTCCTTATACATTTACCATACAGTTGTCATTAAAAAGGAGAATACAGAAAAGTTTTCAAAATCCAATTATTATTTATTCCTTTATATTAGTTGTCACTGGTAAGATTGCTGAGTCATAGACTACACTCTTTATATAGGAAGTAATGCATTCAGCTGTAAGCAAAAAAGTAAAATAAAAACAAACAAAAAAACCCCATCTGTTTTGAATTCCTTTAACCAGTAGAATCTTTCATTAGTCATAAATACAGAGATAAGCCTTGTAAGGCTGCTGACAGGTCAAGATGTGACTAAACATTTCTTCCCATTTTTCTTCTCCACTCCTCTTACATGTTTTTCATTCTCGTGGTCATGACTGATAACTGTCAATTAAGTCATCATATCCATATTCAGAAGGCAGAAGTGTGAGGGATGGAGCAATAAATGTTGAAAGGTTGAAGGAGTCCTTCCAGTAAGTTTCTCCTTTCAGTAAACTTTCCTGGAAATTGATAGTGACTTCAGCTTACATCTTATTAGCTAGAATTAGATTGTAAGACAAGTCCTAGCTATAGGAAATTCTAAGAAGTCTATTTATTTAATATCTATGTTAGATGAAATCAAGAGAGAAACAGACTAAATAGTTTTGGAACTGTCAATCCACAAAGTCTGCTTCAATGCTTTTATTTATACTCTATCAACATTTTGCAATATAATTCACATTAACATAAGCATATTTTAAGTAAATATTTTGAAGCATTTTCACAAATTTGTGTACTCATGGGACCACTATCCAATAAAGATAGAGAATATTACCATTATCAGGTAAGTTTCCTCATGCTCCTAGGCAGCAAATCCCAACTTTTTACCTCAGTCTACAACTGTTTGGTTTGTTATAATAGATGATTTTTTTTTGTCCTAGAAATTCAAATGCATGGAATCACGATATATAATTTTTGCATCTCGCTATTTTACTATTATAATTTGAGATTCCACCACAAAGTTGGATATATCAGTAGCTTGCTACCTTTTATTTCCAAAAAATATCCTTTTAAAACAAATGTCACAACCTATTGATTATTCACTCATTGAAGGACATTGGAGTCATTTTCAATAATCGGGGATCATGAGTACATCTGCAATATTCATACACAAGTTTGTTTGGTAAATTCCTAGTAATTGAAATTGCTATGTTATAGGGTAAGGGTAGTTTTAATTTTATAAGTAATTCCAGCCTGTTTTCCACACTGGTTGCACTCTTTTATTCTTCCATAAAGAGTGCACAAGAAGTACAGTTTTTTTCACACCCAGGTCAATTGTTGCTATTTCAAACTTTGAAATTGTGGTCACAGTGATGGTATCTTGTGATTTTAATGTTTGTTTCCCTAATGACAAAGACTATTGGACAACTTTTTGTGAAAGATAAGTTCAAATCCTTCACTCACTTTTTTGGAGGGGGGTTGTTTGTTTACTTATTATTGTTACACAAATTTCTTAAATATTTTGGGTACAATGTATTTGTCATGTATGTGTAGTGTAAACACATTCGGTCTGTAGCTTTTCTTTTAATTATTTTTAAAGATTTTATTTATTTATTTGAGGGAGAGAGAAAGAGAGCACACAAGCATTTAATTCTTAATAGGGTAATTAGAAGAACAGAAGTTTCAAATTTGGTAAGTCAAATTTATCAATTTCCTCTTAAACTTAACGCTTTCTTTGTAGAACTTAAGAAATATTTCCCAACTTAAATGTTGTAAAGATGTTCTCCTAAACTATCGTTTCAAGGATTTAGATGTTTGCTTTTATATTTAGGCCTGTGATTCACTTATAACTAATCTTCCTGTATGGTGTGAGGTGGGGGTAGAAATTCATTTTTCTTCTTTTGGTACATATATTTAGATTTTCTTACCACTTTTTAAACAATTTTACTATACTTTCTTTTTAAATCATGTTGGAATATATATTTAAAAACAATTGAACAGATATATTTGGGGCCATTTCTGCCTTCTCAATTCTTTTTTTTTTTTTAATTTTTTTTTTTTTTTTTATTTATGATAGTCACAGAGAGAGAGAGAGAGGCAGAGACACAGGCGGAGGGAGAAGCAGGCTCCATGCACTGGGAGCCCGATGTGGGATTCGATCCCGGGTCTCCAGGATCGCGCCCTGGGCCAAAGGCAGGCGCCAAACCGCTGCGCCACCCAGGGATCCCTGCCTTCTCAATTCTGTTACCTACATTTGTCTCTGTGCCAGTAGTATTATAATGTAATTATTTTAGCTTTAGAATTAATTTTAACATCATTTAATTTTAACATTATTTAGTCTAAAGCTTCCAATTTTGTTATTTATTATTAAAAAACAAAAAGTCTTGGCTATTTAAGCTTGTTGATTTCTCCTTCCAAAAATATTATGCTGAGGTTTTGAATGAGATATTGTTGAATCTATACTTTAAGTCCTAATAGACTCCTAAAGTATATATTTTTGATAAATATATATTTATCCATTTATTTATATATTATTTAATTTCCTTCAGCAATATTAAAATATTTTCATTGCAAGGGCCTTACACTAATTTTGCTAAATTTATTCATCAGTATTCTTGTGCAATTGTGAATTCTATTTCTTTCTTTCTTTCTTTCTTTCTTTCTTTCTTTCTTTCTTTCTTTCTTCTTCTTTCGTTCCTTCTTTTTTTTTTTAAGATTTTATTGACTTGAGAGACAGCCTGCATGGGTTGGGGGAGAAGAGGGAGAAGAAGAAGCAGACTCCTCACTGAGCAGGGAGCCCAACATGGGGCTCCATCCAGGATCATGACCTGAGCCAAAGGCAGATGCTTAACCAAATGAACCACCTAGGCACCTCTCTATTTCTTTTTAAATCTATGTTTCCAACAGTTTATGTGAACATATTTTGTTTACATCAACTTTGCATCTCTGACTTTGATAGGTTTCATTATTTTGTTAGTACTTTATTATTTCCAATATTTATGGCATTTATTTTATTCTATTATGTTGTTTTGATGGCCAAAATATATTGTATAATATTAAATATTAAAAAAAATAATATTAAATATAACTGGTAAGAGTAGACCTTCTTTCTTTGAATCTTAGGAAAAAATATATTTAGACTTTCACCATTTTATATGACATTAGCTATAACATTTTTGTTGATACATCTTGTCAGATTAAGAAAAAACCTACTTAGAGAATTTAGGTCACAAATGGATGTTGAATTATGTCAAATGCTTTCTTTTGATTGAGATAATCATATGATTTTCCTTCATCTTGTAAATGTGAATTATTTCTTTCATCTTATAAGTGTGAGTTCTATTATTTCTTTAAAAACCTACCACAGGGAATCCCTGGGTGGCTCAGTGGTTCAGCGCCTGCCTTCAGCCCAGGGCTTGATCCTGGAATCTTAGGATCGAGTCCCACATCAGGCTCCCTGCATGGAGCCTGCTTCTCCTTCTACCTGTGTCTCTACCTCTCTCTCTCAGTCTCTCATGAATAAATAAATAAAATCTTAAAAAAAAAAAAAAAAACTACCACACAGGTGCCTGGGTGGCACATTTGTTTAAGCACTGACTCTTGGTTTTGGCTTAAAACATGATCTCAGAGTTGTGAAATTTGGCCCACATGGGGATCCACACTCATTGTGGAATCTGCTTGAGATTCCCTCTCCTTCTTCTTCTGCCCCTCCTGCTCATGCTCACTCTATTTTTCTGTCTCTAAGATACATAAAAAAACCTTAAATAAAAAATAAGTAAGTAAATCAATAAAAGCTACCACAAATTTTCATTCCTGAGAGAAACTACTTTTTCATGATGCATTAACCTTTTTTTAAACAGATTGAGCCTTTTTGATATTATTTGAGAATTTTTGATTTGCATCTTTATTCTTAAGCTATTCTGAATTCATCTGTATTCTTATGCTCTTGTCATGCTCTAGTATCAATATTACACTAACCTTATGTTGTTACTTTGGATATGTTCTGTCTTCCTTTGTTTCAGGTCTGTCCTCCTTCGAAATAATTTATTTAAAATTAGCGTCAGCGTTTTATTTCTTTTAATAAGAAGAAAGTATTTTTTCAGATTATTTTTAAAACTTAGAAGTTATGTTACTCAAGTTTTGCTTTAGCAAAAAAAAAAAAAAATCATTGTTTTTATCCAAAAGGAATCTAGAATGCAGGACTTTTTTGCAACAAATAAAAGTGTGTGTATATTTGTATACTGTTTTCCAAGATTTATAACATTACATTTATTTATTCATTTATTATTTAGTTCTTTTTAATTTTTTTTTTTATTTATTTATGATAGTCACAGAGAGATAGAGAGAGAGGCAGAGACACAGGCAGAGGGAGAAGCAGGCTCCATGCACCGGGAGCCCGACGCGGGATTCGATCCCGGGTCTCCAGGATCGCGCCCTGGGCCAAAGGCAGGCGCCAAACCGCTGCGCCACCCAGGGATCCCTTATTTTAGTTTCTTATTTAAAGAAACTAATTTTGGAAATTAGTTTCAAGATATAAATTTAGGAGTAGAGGATCTTTTCTTTTTTTTAAAGCTGCAGGCAGTATTATAAGTTAAAGATGTATATAAGACTCAATTAAATAATATAATGTACAAAACTAAACATAAGAGCTTCATAATAGAGCCAGCTTCATCTTTGCCAAAGACAAGACTTTCCCCAACTGACTGATTTCTAATATGGACTGGTTTCCTCTTCCAATGTAATCAATAGTAGCATGGTTCAGTCATGATAATCCACTGTAGCACAAAAAAGAGCTGTACATTCCTTCCCTGAAAACCCTAGGATACCCCTTAAAGCTTTATAAATATTAATTTTTTATTTTTCTATTACTTTCTCCATAACGCTGAATATTCTTAGCTCATCTCCTTAGAGGTAACCTCTTTAAGGTGTGTGTGTGTGTGTGTGTGTTCCTTTCTTTCTCTCTCTCTCTCTCTCTCTCTCTCTTTAAAATGTCTACCTGAGGCCACCAGAGGCTTTCTATTTGAGCTGTGCTGTGCACAGTGACTAATGAGCCATCAGGAAGCCACTTGTTTGGTAAGCAGCCTGTGGGCAAGAACAGTGAACTTGCATTCTTGTAGCTGTTTCATGTGAGTAATTGATGATAAGCTTCAGAGAGGAGGCTCACAGTCTATTAGGATTCATGCTGTCAGAATCTGCCGCTATGAGAGAGGTAATTCTGTCAGAAATGATACATAGGAAAGTCAAGGATCAGACTGTTCAAGTTGCACATACTAGCTAGTTAACAGTATGGATTGCTATCAGAACATGTGGATATTAGTTACGATTTTCATTAGGGTCACTATGACAGAAACCAGTGAAGACAACCAAATAACTTCATTTTATTGAAAAGAAACATAAAAAAATATGCCCAATTTTACTTTCAAATACATAAGATTGGGGTTAAGTATATAAACAACTCAGATAAGAATGGTTTGAAATTCAAAGTTAAAATTTAAAGATAATTAAATCTCTGCATTAAGAAAAATCAGGCACTTTCATTTACATTGGATGGAACAATTTATTTGCATATTCTTTCCAAATGTTGTGAGGTTTAATTAGCAACAGAGCCAAAATATCTGACAAGCAAATGGCTAATCTTTTAAAATTGGTATTATAAAAGTGTCAAAACTGGGAAAAATCTCAGAGAAAATTCTAAATGCTTCCAACAATTAGCTGTACACTGAGTAATGTTTAATTCTATCTGGTTATTTTCCGTTCTTATTATTTTACTCAGAGGCCATTGTCCTTAATAGCTCTTAGAGACTTGACCCTCTAGTGAAAAATAGCTTTTAATACATAAAACTAAATCAATAAAAAGACCTAGTGCCATTAAAATAAATTACTAGTGGTGGTCCTGATATCCCTTCCTGGTTATCGACGGATCCTAAAACCAATCTTATTAATAAACATACCCAGTGACATTCACAAACAAAAATTTAAAAAAAATAGTGAAATTAATGTAACTAACCCAATCAGTAAAATAAAAAATATGTTTTTCATAAAACTGATTAAAAAGACTAATGAATATAACATATAATGGTATCAAGATCTATCTGATTTACTCATATAGAGTTTACTTGATATGCTACAATTATTTTAAGTAGATATCAGGACTATCAAATTCCATTACTGCACAACAATAACTCAGTAGGAGCAAACCTACAAAGACTTCAGGCAATAAAAGTATGCTACTTTTGGTACTTTGAATCAGCTCTTAGGATTAATTCTAATTCATATGTGCATTTTTAGAATAAATATTGTCTAGCAATACTGTGTTTAAAAATATTAAAAAACTACCATGACAATTTCAACATTAAAAGTGATACTTAGAAGTCTTATGAGCAAGATGGAAGGTTGCAAGAAATGAATGGGGTCAAGGTGCACATGCCGGCTGATACTTCAGATTGTTATCAGGCCATTTAGGTACCAATTGTATTTATTTTTAATGACGTAAAAAACTACATTTTTCCTGCTATCAACTAACAAAGAACATACATATTTAAGAAAAATATATAAGTGATGTGTAGTTTCACTAAGCTATTTGTTTAACCATAACAAGAAAAAGTCCATAAAATAAAAATTATAATGTTTTAAATGTGATAACTAATACTTTATAATTTCATAAAATAAAAAGAAAAATTTACAAATGTTCACTTATTTTCTGAAATAGAAAGTGCAAATATATTTCCTAGCTGTTATATATTAAACATGTCATAAAGAGTTTTACCCAAATTTTCAAATGAGAAATAAAATATAGAACTATTGAATTAAATATAGAGCTATTCAATTAAAGTATGGAGCTATCTCAACTTAAAAGGTAAAAGTATGAATAAAAATCTAACTTCAACTAAAGAAGAGAAAGTTACAATATTAAAATATTTCAGCTGTCACTCAAAATCAAGTGGAATATGCCTCAAAGAATTGGAAAATACTGTGTCTAAGATTTCCAAGCCAACAGGTACCTCTTTTCCTACCTCAAACTTTTTTGATTCCTCAACCTATCATTCCTCATTTTATCACTGCATATAATTCTAAAATATCATCTGTAACATTTTTTTCAGATTTTTATCATCAAAGCTGATATTATAATCTAAACTTATATTAAAACTATTAAAAGATTATCACAGGTCCTGAAAATAATTATTTCATCTCCTTGTTCAAATAACATCAATTGCCACTTTTTAAAATCTATGTGTTGTTACATACAAATTTGTTATTAAATTTGTTATTAAATTTCAACACATTTGGAAATAATGCAGCTAGTTTCCTATTATTTATTCTCTAATTTTTTTGTAGTCAGAATAGATACACTGTATGTTCTGAATTATCTTAAATTCATGGTAATTTCTTTCATTGATTAGCATATGTTCTATCTTGGTGTTTCTCATGCACATTTGATTGGGATGTGTATTCTGTTGTTATTGAATAGAAAGTTCTAAGATTATCAATTACGTTAAATTGATAATTAGTTCTATACTTTTTTGTTAATGAAATAATAAATTGTTATTAATAAATTGATTATTTGTTCTGTACTTACTGACCTTTAAATCTATTTAAAAAAACAGAAGTGAAGAGATATAATTGAACATTACTACTTCTTTGAGCTATATAATACTTTGTTGAGTGTGATTTGAGACTGCAGTCTGGTGCATATACACTGAAAAGCTTTAGTAACTATATTAACATATAGTTATACAAAGTAGAATTCAAACAAAGAATAATACCAGCAATAGGGAGGAACACTGATTAATAATAAAGAGCCAGTTTATAAGGAAGACATTATAATTTTCAGTGTATATGCACGAGACACCTGACTAAGCCACCCAGGTACCCCCAGTTTATATTTTTTATTTGAACTATGCTATCACATTAACTTTGATCTTTGATTTATTTAAGCTCAGAAACCATCAACTTTGTAATTCTCTTATGTATATTTTCCTCTTTCTCTGTCTTCTTTTGGATTATTATTCTTTTTAGTAATTTAGTATTTCATTATGTATATAAAATCAACGTAACTGTCCTTCATTGTTTAGTTTCTAAACTAAAACATCCTGTCTTTAACTTATCATAACATACCTTCAAGCAACACTTGGATAAAATGTAAAAATCTTACAAGTATCTAAATATTTTTTTGCCTTTCATTTGTTTCATTGTTCTGCCTTTTTATTCTATATTAGTTATAAAACCAACAATAAATTCACTAAAAGTCCAGGCAATAAAAGCAAAAGTAAGAAAATAGATTATTCATACTTAACTTCTGAGCATCAAAGGAAATAATAAAATGAAAAGGCAACCTACAGAATAGGAGGAGATATTTGCAACACAAACATCTGATAAAGGGCTAATATCTAAAGTATATAAGAAACTCCTACAAATCAACAGCAATACTAATAATAACAATAATAATAATTATTATCTCAAAAATGGGCAGAGGACTTAAATAGATATTTCTCCAAAAAAGTCATAGAAATGGCTGACCAGTGTATGAAAAGATGCTCAGCATCACTAATTATGAGGGAAATGCAAATCAAAATCACACTTTACATATATTTTAATTATTTTTTTAAATCTAGCATCAGTAGGGATGTGGAGAAATTGGAATCCAATTACACTATCAGTGGGCATGTAAAACTATGAAGCTGCTATGGTAACTAGTAAAGAGTATTCTCAAAAATAGAACTACCATATAATCCAGCAATTTCACTTCTGGGTACATATGCAAAGGAATAGAAATCAGGATCTTAAAAAGATAATTTGCACTCCATGTTCACTGCAGCATTATTCAGAAAATCTGGGATACAAAACCAATATAAGCATCCATCTACAGATGAACGGATAAAGAAAATGTAGTATATGGATACTACATTTAGTAGTATCGTAATATTCAGTCTTAAAAAAGAAGGAAATCTTGCTGGATGCAACAACATGAATGAAACTTGAAAACATCATAGTAAGTGAAATAAGCCATTCACAGAAAAATGAATATTATATAATTCTACTCATTTGAGGAATTTAAAGTGGTCAAACTCACAGGCATGAAAAGTAATATAGTGATTGCCAGGGCCCGGGAGGTGGAGAAATCAGGAATTTTGCTCAGTGGTTATAGACCTTTGATTCTTCAAGGTGAAGAGTTTCTGGAGATCTATAGTGCAACAGTATGAATACTGTTAACACTACCAAACTATACAGATAAAATAATAGTAAACTTTATATGTATATTTACCCCAATGAAAAATAATAGGGGAAATTCAGTACATATGAAATCTCTTCATATTACCTCATCAAACTACCTCTGAATCTAAATATATTCTAAACAAATTTTAAAAATAAAAAATAAAAATAAGAACTTTATTTACATGTTAAAAATAAAAAATAAAAATCTAGATTTAAGGAACAAAAAATAGCTTTTTTTAAACAAACGTAGAAAAGCATTTTTTAAAATGACTTATTGTGTATGATCTTTAATCATTCTCTATTACTATATGACCATACTGGTCACTAGCTCCAGAAGAGAGTACTATTGAGCCTGGCTGGCAATCATGCTCACCCCATCTGCCTTGTTCTTTTGATACAGAGGTGGAAACGGCTACCATATTTGTTTCAATGAAAGCAAGAGGAGGTTTATCAGCAGCTTCAGGATGGGAAGCCTCTATATATCATTAAGATAGGAGACTTCAGTTGGTCAGAAATCTTGAGATTTTGGTTGCTGCGATAGCCATCTAAACCATGAGGGGAAGGATCCAGGCTAAAAAGGCAGAACTAGTAGAGCTACCCTGATCAAACTGTGCATGAATTCCAACCTATCCTTGTACTTTCATTGCAGTGAGCCAGTTGATTGATCAGTCCAATATGAACCCAATAGGAGTCCAATATAAGTTTCAACTGTCCCTGTACTTCTACTGCTGTGAGCCAGCCATATTGATTAGTTCAATATGAATCACATTTCTATTCTTTGGAGCTCAAATCATCCTACTTAATAAATGTTTCAACAAGAAGAAAAATAAATAAATAATTTTTTTTCAGATTTCATTTATTTCAGAGAACAAATGTGAGAGCAAGTGTGAGAGAAAGCATAAGCAGGGGTGAGAGGGTAGAGGGAGAAGCAGATTCCCCATCACCCAGGGAGCCTGATGTGGGGTTAAATTCCAGGACCCTGGATCATGACCTGAGCCGAAGGCAGATGCTTAACTGACTGAGGCACCGAGGCGCACAATAAATAATTATTTTTACTAAAGAGTTGATCATCTTTTAAATTAATTTTTAAGTAGAAAAAGAAGGTATATTATTAGTATTCTATGCTACATAAAAAATTACCACAATCTGAGTTTAGTTGCATACATTTATTATCTTACAGTTCTAAAAGTTAGAAGTATAGGCAGGGCTTAACTGAATTCTCTGCTTTAGGTCTCACAATTATAGCAACATAGATGAATTCCCAAATACAGTGTTCAGTTAAAGATACAAAACATTACATATAGCATAGTTCTATTAATATGAATTTGAAGAACAGTCAAAATTAATTGGTAGTACTAGAAATTAGAAAGGGACTACCTAGCATAGAGACTGAGGAGAGAGTGGAGGCACAAAGGAAATTCTCTGGGTGATGGCATTGTGCAATAACTGGGTTTTAAATTTAGATCTGAAAAAAATTTGGTAATAATAGCCCTCTATTATATATAATTTTGTGTCAAAAGTATTCAATATTTCAAATTCAACACACACACAAATATACAGGAAATTTTAATAGCTTGCTATCTGCTAAAGATAACTAAATTTGTTATTTTAAAAACTTCCCAGAGCTCTTTCTGTCCATGAGTCCTGTCCCAGTCCTTTAATAAAACCACCTTTTCTGGATTGAAAAAAATAAGTAAATAAAAGTAAAACAAACAAAAACCTTCCAACGAGAAAGTGTGTGTTCATGAAGAATACTAGAGTATAATTTCTTTCTCTGGTAATAGCACTGTCAACTTTTAGTTTCTGAATTAGGATGGTAGCATAAAACATATATGTGAATGTGTGTATAAGAATATTTTTTTCCTTTTCTAGTATTTGATAGACTTTACCAATAAAGCCAATAGGCTTGGAGTTTTCTTGTAGTTAACTATTTAAAATACCAAATTTGTATCATTAACATATAAGAAGCTATTCAAATTTTCTGTGTGTTTGTGTGTTGAATTTGAACTACTGAATGTTTCTGACACAAAGTTATATGTAATATTTTCTTATTAACCTTACTAGGGATTAATCAACATGATTAACTTTTCAAAGAACACATTTAGGGGGTTGCTGATTTTGCTTTACTGGTTTCTACATTAATTTTTATTGTTTCCCATCCTTTTATTTACTTGGTGTTTAATTTGCTCTTTATTGAATTCTTAAGGTAGAAGCTAAGATTGTTGATTCAATCATTCTTCTAGTATATAGTTATAATACTACAAGTTTCTCTCTATTGATATTTAATTTATAATACCTGTTTCATACTATAATTTTATTATCATTTATTTTAAATATTTTTGTTTAAATATTTCTTGATATCCTTTTTATTCCATGGTTTGTGTAGAAATGTGACTCTCAATTTCCATGTTATTTGGGGTTTTCTAGATATCTTCTTGTTATCAATGTTAAAATACACCTTACATATGCTTTTAGTTCTTTGCAATTTATTCAGTTTTGCTTTGTGGCCCAGCATATTGCATATCTTGTTGCACTACATCTTAAACTAACAACTTAATAATATTAAAGTTGCATTCAAGTATACTCCTTAATCTCTGTTAACATTTTAATAACACAACACTGTTTTCTAGTCATTACCATTTTAACAACTGAAATCCAAACATAGAATAATGAAGTGTAATGTATTACTATTAATTTATATTCGTCTTTGTCAACAAAATATTTTAATAAATATGCTTGGCTTAAATAATTTGAAGTTTAAAATTCATACATTATAAATCCTTTCATAAAATTAAATTCAAATAGCCAGAATAATGTAAAATGACAAAAACTGGATATTATTTTAATTGGGTATTATTCTTCCAAGAAATATTGTTTTGTGCCATGTCTAACTGGTAACCAATCCTTGATAATTTGTATTAGTTTAACTCCAAAGAGAATTTTATAAACATAATACAATTTATATGATTGATTCACACTTGTATTATTTCCTCTATTTTGTCTATAGTCAAAATTAATATGTAAAAATGTGTTCCAGATATAACACTGCATCACAATTCTTTTTTAAAAATATTATTTTAAGAAATGAAAAAATGAGACAGTTAAAGGAAAATTTTTGGAATATTTTGAAGAAAAATTTTGTGGTCACTCTTGAATTATATGAAATTTATGGTACTATTCATAAATGTCTTTTAGAGAAAAATGAAAAATAATATATGACTTTGTCAAAAATAGCCATGCTGTTTGACAATGTAGAAAATAGTTAAACAAATGATATTTGTCTCCTTATCTGCAGAAATTTAGTTTACAATAAGTAAATTGCTGTAAAAAACTTAGATAAGAGTCTAATTATTAAAGTATAGTAATTTGTATAATTTCAGTAATTTACAGAATTAATGCTTTAACTAAACCCACATTTTGACTATTTTATATGTAGAATGTATATCATATCACTCATTTGGTTTATATTGGACATCAATAGACTCCTCCTTTCTAACTTCAATAATACAGCTGACTTTCACTTATTAACTAGTCAACAGTTTAGGCTAACCATTGTCTTGTAAAATAAGCAACAGTGCCTTTAGAAAATTGCCTGTACACTATCTCTACTTTGCATTCATCACCAATATTCTAGAACAATATTTTATTCAGTAAATTGGTCTAATACTGGAAATTTTAGATGTGGTGACCTTTGAAAAAAGATTTTGGATACTGACTGACTCCCCTGTGTCACCCCTTAATTCACATCATGTAGGTGTTAATATTCTACCTATGAATAAAGTGATGTCTGGTTTGCAGGTATGTCCTCTCTCCATTTGTAACATAAAGAGTAAGACAGAGAACCTTCATAGATAAGTTTCTTGTTATTAGAAAAGAAAGGGGTTAATAAAATATTCATTTTACTATATAATTGCCAGATTCCACTAGTGTAGCCTTGTGCAAAATTTGGACCTACCAGTCATATAGAATGATCCTGAATTTGTGGAAAATGTTAGTCTTGAAATAAAAACAAAACAGCAAAAACACAGCATGAAACATGACTTATTTTTGTGTTTCTTGCTTTATCATGGATTCGATTCTTTTTTTTTTTTTAAAGATTTTGTTTATTTATTCATGATAGACACAGAGAGGGGGTGGGGACAGAGGGAGAAGCAGGCTCCATGCAGGGAGCCTGATGTGGGACTCGATCCTGGGACTCTGGGATCACGCCTGGGCCGAAGGCAGGAGCCAAACCACTGAGCCACCCAGGGATCCCCATGGATTCAATTCTTTTTTTTTTTTTTTAAGGTTTTATTTACTTATTCATGAAAGTCACAGAGAAAGAGGGCAGAGACATAGGCAGAGAGAGAAGCAGGCTCCCTGCAAGGAGCCCGATGTGGGACTTGATCCCAGATCCCGGAATCATGCGGGCCAAAGGCAGACACTCAACCGTTGAGCCACCCAGGCATCCCTTGGATTCAATTCTTAAAGACACTCTGTTAATACATTAATAAGTATTGTTATTATTGTCTTTGCAAAAAGACAAATGAAGCTCTCTTCTCTTTGCTCTAATTTTCATTCAAAATTAAGATTCTATCCTAAAAGTAAGAATTGTTAGTTATTAGTCATTGTCAGCTAAACACTTCAGCGATTTCAGAACCATAGACTTCTAAACAATAATTCTTTGTTATAATAATGAACAAATGTGAATGGAAAATAATTTATATTGTCAAAGTGGGTATTATTTTCTAGCACATTTCTTTTTTTTTTTTTCTAGCACATTTCTATATGTTTGTCACAAGTACAGCTTTTTGGCTTATAATCCACAAACTAAACACTGCTGCAATTGGCCTTGACAGGCCCAACTAATTGGTTCCCAAGGAGCCGTTATATTCTACCTAGTGAACAGTCCGTGAAGTACACAGCCACTTGTCCAAACCAAGCACAGAGCTAATTATAAAGCAGCAGGAGATACCACATGGTAATAGGCCATGCACTGTTATTAGTACATAATAATTCCATACCCAAATCATCAATTATAGAATTCTCACTGCCTTGAAGAAAACAGTATTGTGCAGGAATGATTACTTGGGGACACTCTCTTAGTAGAAACCATGCTATTTTTATTGTCTTAAATGACTAATTCTTCTAATTTTTCTTAGGAGACGAAAAACAATGTCTAGTCACCAAAAACAAAGCAAAATTAAAGAAAATAAAAAAGAAAACAAAGAGAAATCTCTTTAGTCTCTGAAATCAGAGAAATAAATACAATTCAAATTGTATCATTTGAAAAGTAGAGTGTTACGGCTTAATTTTATTCTTTGCAACTTGTCATATTCTAATGTCTTATTGGGTCCTCTAATTTGTAACTAATTTCAGGAATGGTTAAAAATAACATTAACTATAAATTTATTTTAATATTTATATACTCGCTATACTACTAATAGACACATACTGAAGCTGGCATCACTATTATCCTTTCAGGATTATCAATTATATTCATACAGAAGTGCTCTGCTGTAGCTTAGTGAATCATTGAAAGTAATATAGAAAAAATTTTAAGCCCAAGTTATTCCAGACTAACTCTGAGAAATTTCTCTCCTTACTTAATTACCTTCTTCTGACAATTTGTTTTATAATCAGGTTCAGTCCTCTCTCTGACTTGTTTGATCTTGGTTTGGGTCATTAACTCTGATCTGTTCTTGCCTTAGATGAAAACATAAAAATTCTTATAATCAGGCACTCTTCAATTTTTTCTTCCTTCCTTTCACTAGTTTTCCCTAAAAAAGTGAGTTTTAATTTCTTTCACTTAATTATAATTCAAACCACATACAATTCATGACATAGTTTTTATCTTTATCCACTAAAATGGAGTATAATTCTTCAATTTCTAGCTATTTTTATTGGTAGTGGAACCTTTCCCTAACTCAATGCCTGGAACTCAGTGGAAAATAAAAATGAAGACAAAGTGAGACTTAATATCTGTATGAAGGTCCATCTCACAGGTTTTGCTTACAACGAAATGGTCTGTACCAAAAATGGAATGAATCAATACTTTCAGTAATCTATATCTGTTCAGGAAAACTCAAAATGAATCAGATCTGAGCAGGCTAGTTGTATAGCAGTTGGCTTTATGAATCATTTTACTGTATAAATGTGATTTCTGCTAAAAAATCTCACCTATTTATTATTATATATCTTAAACAATTCAGCATTTGCCAATATAAAATGATCCTATGACACTAGACTTGAAGTTATACATCTCCTTGTTTGATAAAAAGGTCAAGAAGCTTTTAAAGAAATTAAAATTTTAAAAATTGTTTCTGTGATTGTACTGTGAATTCCTGAATCTCTCAAACCTTAAGCACAGTTCTATGACTTTTTCATTACCATGAATGTTCTTGTGGCAGCAAGACTATTCATCTTGGAGCCACAAATCACAGACCATAAGCTATAATTCATAATTATTAATTACATTAGTTTAAGCATTGAGAAAATTTCACTAGTCAGGGAGATTTATGATTTATTGTTCAATCCATATTTTCATCACTTATTTAAATGACAATTGGAAGTTATCCAAACTCTCTAAATCCGAGTATCTTCGACTGTACCTTAGATGAGATGTGTTTTGGAACTGGAATTAATTGGTACTATGTATTTAAACCAGTAACAAATTCTTAGTCCTTCATGCAAATCTCATTTTGATAGAGGACGTTTATGTGAGCTGATTACACCTAATTGCTATATCTTAAACCTGCTAAGTACTACAACACTTTAATAGCAAAAATGAAACCAATGGAATAGCAGTAATGTTTGCAAAACATATATCTGATAGGGGCTAATATCCAAAATATATTTTTTAAAAACTTCTCACTAAGTAGAAAGAAAAATAAATGATTATAAAATGGAAAATGGACTTTAGTAGACATTTCTCCAAATAAAATATTACAAATTGCCAAATTTCACATAAAAAGTTGTTGAACATCATTAATCATCAGGGAATTGCATATCTAAACCACAAGTGGTACAGTTGCTATGGAAAACAGTATGGAGGTTCCTCAAAAATTTATACATGCTTAAAAATTAAACTACCATATGATCCAGCAATTCCACTTCTGAATATATATCCAAAGAAAATGAAATCAGGATCTTCAAGAGATATCTGTACGACCATGTTCCTTGTAACATGGCTTGCAATAGCTAAAATATGTAAACTTTAGTTTCCATTCACAGATGAATGGATAAAGAAATGTGGTATCCATTTAATATGCATAATATTCATAAAATACCCTTAAAAAAAAGAAAATCCTGCCATCTGTGACCACATGGATGAACCTTGAGGATATTATGTTAAGTGACATAAGCTTATCACAAAAAGGACAATTACATGATTTCACTTATATGAAGTAACTAAAATACTCAAATTCATAGAATCAGAGAATAAAAGGGTGATTGCCAGGGGCTGAGAGAAGATGAAAATGTGAATTCTTGTTCAGTAGACATAAACTTTCATTTTATGCAAGATGAGAAAGTTCTAGAGATCTGCTATAAACATAGTATTAATAGTTTGTGATGCTGCATCATGCACCTGCAAAATTTATTAAGAGGGTAGAACATACTATCTTCTTTAAAAACAAGTACAATAAAAAAAAGGCACAGGAAACTTTTAATGTAATGGTTTCACAGATACATGCATATGCCCAAAGTCATCAAGTTGTATATATTAAATATATGCAGATTTTTTTCTCTCTCTTTTTTTTTTTTGTATATCAATTGTACTTCAGCCAAACTCTTTTAAAAAAGAAGAGTAAGGGCAGCCCAGGTGGCTCCGCAGTTTAACGCCGCCTTCAGCCCAGGGCGTGATCCTTGGAGACCTGGTATCAAGTCCCACGTCGGGCTCCCTGCATAGAGCCTGCTTCTCCCTCTGCCTGTGCCTCTGCCTTTCTCTCTCTCTCTCTCTCTCTCTCTGTCTCTGTCTCTTGTGAATAAATAAATAAAATCTTAAAAATAAAATAAAAAAGAAGAGTAAATGACAAATACGGTTTAGCTACTGGGCTAGCTAGGAATATAAAAAATAATTGAGAAGTCCTTAATGTTTCCAGTTATAATTTATATAGAAATGTTTAATATGAAAAAGTCAAAAGCAACATTCATACATGCTTGAAAATTTAAGGGTTCATTTGCCTCATAAAATATGCAAAACTAAATGTGAACGAAACTTATTTATTCTTCTATTTAAATTTACAATATCTTCCTGCATATTTGGATATGTTTTTGCTCTAAGATTTTTTTTTAAGATTTTATTTATTTATTCATGAGAGACAGAGAGAGAGACGGAGAGAGAGAGCAGAGACATAGGCAGACGGAGAAGCAGGCTCCATGCAGGGAGCCCGACATGGCATTTGATCCCGGGACTCCAGGATCACGCCCTAAGCTGAAGGCAGGGGCTAAACCGCTGAGCCACCCAAGGATTCCCTGCTCTAAGATTTATGGGAAAAATTGTCATCATGTCATTTCCTTAAGAGGCTCAAATCTATGCACCATATAACTACCATATACTTATAAATCAGTAATTATTTTATTAAATAAGATTTATTTTTGAAGTATATTTAAAGATACCTGAATTACATTAATGCTTAACTTTCATATCATTACCTTAGAAATAGTAAAAGGAATGCCATTTTGTTATACATAGTGGAGACACTAATTTTTTCTGCTTCGGCTTCACTAAATCCAACATCATACACCAGAAGGCACATGAAAATGAAAATTATATATTTTTAGCAAAATAAAACTTGATTAAAAAAATGGAAAAAGAACCTGATTATACACTTCTCCAATGATGTTATGTAAATGGTCAAGAGATTACATAAACATTGCTTAATATCACTAAAAATCAGGGAATTCAAATCAAAAACAAGGAAATATCACCTCACAACTATTTGAATGACTATGATCAAACAAAAAACAAGCAAAATGACAAGTGTTGGTGAGGATGTGGTATAAAAGGGAATTCTTGTGCATGGTTGCTGATATTATAAACTGGTACACCCTTATGTAAAACAGTGTGGAGGTTCCTCTAGAAACTAAAGTTAGAACTACCATGTGATCCTGAAATCCCACTTCTGAGTATATACCCAAAACACTTGAAATCAAAATCTTAAAGCAAAATCTGTTTTTACTTTTAATTCATTGTGCTAAACATCCAAAGGGCAATTTAATATAGACCAAAATTTTATAAAATTGCTCTCTATATTTTATTTTCTTGGTTAATTTCCCTCCCATGATTTTCCTTACTTTATTATAATTCTAATTTTTTATTTAGGTTATGTGTTGACTATGTGGATTTCCTACTTAATATCCCATAAATTCTACCTTCTTCTCCATATTTCTATGTTTTTGTTCTACTTTATGGAATATTTTAAAAATATATCTTCCAAAAACAGTTATTTAAAAAAATAGGAACAACACTTATTTTTATTTCTAGGAGCTACGCTTTGCATTTCTGATTTTTTGCACATAGTTTCTTACCCATGTCATAAATGAAATCTGGTCTCTGAAAATGAAGATATATGAATCTTTTCTCCAGACATTTCACTTCTGTATTTCCAATGAATTACTTTTCTGTGTTTTTGTTTGCTTGTTAGTTTTAGGTATCATTCTTTGATACTGGCAGATTTCCTCAAAATTTAGGTGACTTTTGGATGCCCTTTTATATTTAATATTCCCCAAAAAGATTTGTTGGAAACTGTATATTTGATGCTTTCAAAGACTGAGTTTACTGAAAAGAAAGCCACTAGATTCTTAGGAAGAACTCCTGATCATTATGTCTTTTTTATGATTGAGTTTCTCGTAAGTAGAATCTTAGCCTAAATCTTATCAAGAAAATTATGTTTGCCAATTCCAAGGATCTGGAAAGATGAAGGGATTTTGAAAGTCCTCACGTTTAGTATGACAGGTTCGATAATTCATTCCTTTGTGAATAATGTTGCTAAATCTAGAGTCTGATTTAATGTCTATAGATGGACTTCTGAAAATTCTAGGCTCTGGAAGGAGCAGTAAGGCTGGTAAAGCAGGGAACATGGTTTTATCCAATATCTCTATTTTCACATTTTTGTTTAATATTTCCTATTCTAAAAAGTGGCAAAATTATAAATTGTTTCTGTGATACTCCTGATGTATTTTCCTATTTTTCATTGTTTTCTACATAAACAGGAATCTGAATTTTTCTAATCTTGTTTTTTTTAAGTGACTTAAAAAATACTTCAACTTTATAATTTTTTTCTTTGTAATGACAGCTTTTATCTGAAAATAGGGGTTTTGTTTCTGTTTTTCTTTCTATTTCTGGTTAAGAGAAGAAAGGGGCAGAAAATTATTTCATCCTGTTCAAACCAAAAGCTTTCCTAAATTACTTTCAGCCAAATGTATGATGATTTTTCCACATTGATTATGTAGCAATCAAGAATGTTTCACTGAACCAATTTTTAAGACTAAAATGATTATTTCTTTTTCCTATTTAATATTGTATGTTTTACAAAAGGGAAAATTCGTCAATGAATTAACAAATAATTTAATTATGTGTTGGCAGAGATTATAGAAATGATTTCTCAGTATTTTCAACTTGCTTAGAACTAAATTTGGCTCAAAATGTGAAATTTATTTAAATTATCATAAAGTTATTTCAAAAGAATTCTATAATATTCTTAATTTTTGTAATACAAGAAAATTATAATCTTCTTACATTCTTGGGTCTTGATTTGCATTAACAGCATCTTCCAATAGTTTAAGAACTAAAAATATGCAAATAATATTTTTTAAAAGCAGAAGAGCTCTGTAACCTTGTGTACATTTTCATTTAAGAGACTACACACATATTATGTTAAAAAACAAGTTAACACAGAACAGTTTAGTTATTATGAAATTGTAAAATACAAAGTAAATAGGAAATACAGAAAAAAATCCAAGTAGATCTCTTCTTCCTGTCTCCTCCTCCCTCCTTTTTCCTCTTATTTTGCTCTCATACACCTGATAATAATATTTTCTGAAAGTTAACATGTATTTAAGTAGAAATTATGCACCTAAGCTGTCACTGGGGAAATTAAAATACTAGCTATTATTTTTTTAAAGATTTTATTTATTTGTTAGAGATGGGGAGGGAGAGAGAGAGAGAAAGAGAGAGGCAGAGACACAGGCAGAGGGAGAAGCAGGCTCCATGCAGGGAGCCCGATGTGGGACTTGATCCTGGGTCTCCAAGATCACGCCCTGGGCCGAAGGTGGTGCTAAACCACTAAGCCACCGGGGCTGCCCAAATACTAGCTATTAAATAAGATTCTTAAATCTTAAAAATAATATTTTTCCTATGAATGTAAATTTGAATTTATGTATCCAAAATAACTTTTTATACCCTGTACACTAATCTTAAAAACACAAATAGGGACTTATGAATTATAATTAAAACAAACTCTCCTCTTATCTTTTGCATTATCTATAGATGAAAGATTAAACAATTTTTAAACCGATAATTGATCAATTAAATTGAGCTGTATTCCAAAGCTAGCCATATCTTAACAGTAGAAATTTAAACACCTTGGAAACTTCAGTACCTAAGTATTTCTTTTAACCACACTGAGATTATCAGAGATAACAGCAGAGACCACATTCAGAACTTTCTCAGTTAACTGAGTCTATAATAAGCTACCAACGTTACATGTAAGTTTAATATGTATAGTATTATAGATAATATATATGCATACCAAATGCATGCATATAATACACATGCATTTTATATTTCTGTTAATACACACTGTATATATATATATGCATGTGAATAACAACAATGATAATAATAATATAAAGCACTATAAAGCACTAACATTTATATTTCCCTTACTATGGACCAGGCAGTATACCAAGCATTTTCTTTTTTTTTTTTAATTTCATAGTGTTATTATTCATTATATAATCATGACAGAAAACAAATATCCATTAACAAGAGTATGATATATACATATGAGGAAATACTACTCAGCAATGAAAAGTAACCAACTGCTGACAGACACAAAATGGATGAATTCAAGTACATTACAATGAATGAAAAGGTTAGATACCAAAATGCATATTGTATGGTGCCATACACTCTCAAATAGATAAAAAATCATCTGTAGTTAAAGAAACCCAGCAATGATTGCCTCAGTGCTGAAGAGAAATTGGGAAAGATTAAAAGGGAATTCTGAGGTATGTGTGCTTTTAAATCATTAGATTATATGATTAACTTTGTATTCACGATTGATTGCCTCTTGTTAATGGAGACATTGGCCTATAATTTTCTTTCTTATTGATTGATTGATTTTTTTTTTTTTTAATTTTAGGTAGTTAACATACAGTTCAATATTGGTTTCTGGAGTAGAATTCAGTGATTCTTCACTTACATACAACACCCAGTGCTCATAATAACAAGTGCCCTCCTTAATACTCATCACCAATCTAGCCCATCTCCCACCCACCTCCCTTATCACCCCTCAATTTGTTCTCTATGGTTAAGAGTCTCTTATGGCTTGTTTCCCTTTCTCCTTTTTTTCCTTTTCCCCCTTCTCATATGATCATCTGTTTTCTTTGTTAAATTCCACATATGAGTGAAATCATATGATATTTTTCTCTGACTGACTTCTTTCACTTAGCATAATACACTCTAGTTCCACCCATGTCATTGCAAATGGCAAGATTTCATTTTCTGATGGCTGAGTAATGTTCCAATGTATATATTTGTGTGTGTGTATATATGTATATAGATACATATATATTATTTATCCATTTATTAGTTGATGGGCATTTGGACTCTATCATTTTGCTATTGTTGATAATGCTGTTATAAACACTGGGTACATGTACTCCCTCAAATCTGTATTTTTGTATCCTTTGGGCAAATACTTAGTGCAATTGCTGGGTCATAAGGTAGTTTCATTTTTCACCTTTTGAGGAAACTCAATACTGTTCTCCAGAGTTCTGGAGTTTGTATTCCCACCAACAGTGCAAAAGGGTTCCCTTTTCTGCCCATCCTTGCCAATACTGTTGTTTCTTGCGTTGTTGATTTTAGCCTTATGACAGCGTGAGGTGGTAACCTACTGTGGTTTTGATATGTATTTGGAGCATCTTTTCATGAGTCTGTTAGCCATCTAGATGTCACTTTTGGAAAAGTGTCTATTCATGCCTTCTGCCCATTTCTTATGTGGGTTATTTGTTTTTCTATTATTATATTTTAGTATACTAAAATACATCCTCTAATTCTCAAATCAACCCTGAAAGGTAGTTAGTATTTGATTATCATTCTTTTACATATGAAGGAACTCAACACAATGAGTTTCAACAATGACCCCTAAGTGACAAAGCCAGAACTCCAACTCTTTTGCAGCGCCAGAGTAGAGCTCTTAACCATTATACAGTATTGTCTCTTATATACCTAGGATTGTTCCTGAGGTATATAAGAGAAAAAGCCAAAACACCTATTTCTTATAACCCTATATATAAAACTTTAATTTTGTTATAAATGTGCATCTATGAAGTGGCCTTATAATTGCTTAAATATATTTCAACATATAAGTTAGGAACTCTGGCATCAAATATTTATCTTTTTTAAGAAAAACTTCATCCACTTATGGTAAATTTTCCCATTGTTGAAAAACCAAAGACACCTTTTATTTGCATTTTGCTGCTGGTAGTGCCTCTTCCCAATTTGAGACGAGAAACCACTCATTCTTACAATTCTAGGAATTCTCCATATTCCAGAATAATTTCTTCAAAATGGGACATAGATAACCATAAAAGTACACCAATAATTTGTCAAGTGTCTGTAGTACGGGTAACATATTATAATATATTTTCAGAATCTCATCTTTTTCCTAAAATACTTAAAATGTACTTATGATGGATGCATCATGCTGGATCTATTGTTCCAATTCTGCTTTTACAATAATCCTCCATTACTTTATGATAAAAGTTTGTATCTTTTACCCATTCCAAATCTTACTCTCTTGCATTTCCCTGTGAATAGATAACATTGATAGCACTGAAACCTCTAGTATTAAAATAGATTATATTAATATGTAAAATGTCAATAGTTACATTTTTGCAACCATATATGTTACAAAATTTTAGGTACAATAGTTTTTCAAAATATTTCAGGGACAGATAAGTAGAATACTGGAATGCTTCTTCTATACTTTTTATTATCTCTGTGAAGTAGAAATACAAGTGAGTAGTTGTGAGTAATAAGGAAATAAGAGATTCTGAAGGTTTCAAAAGAAGTGAAATTGTTCTCTCAGAAAATGGGAGTATAAAAGTATTTAGAAAATACACAGGTGATGGGGATTAAGGAGTACACTAGTTGTGATGAGCACTGAGTGTTAAATGAACTGTTGAATAAATATATTGTATACCCCAAACTTACGTTACCCTGTATACTAACTGGAATTTAAATAAACAGAAACAAAAATAAAATAACAAAACAAAAACAAAAAGAAAAGAAAAGATTTCAGTACCTCAACTGTTCCTAAATGCCTACTTAGAGTTGGCTCAGGAAATGAGTAAGTAGAAAACTACCTTTAGGCAGATTTGGAGTTTCACTATTAAAATGAATAGAAGGGTGCCTGGGTGGCTCAGTCATTTGAGCATCTGACTTTTGATCTCAGCTCAGGTCTTGATCTCAGGGTTGTGAGTTTAAGTCCCACACTGGATACCATATTGGGCATAAATTCTACTTCATAAACAAACAAACAAAGGAATAAATAATTTTTAAAAAATTAAAAATAATAAAGTGAATGGAAATATCACTCACTACATAAGCTTCAGGTTGAAAGCAAATGTCATATGATGAATCTAATGATATTAAAATATTAAAATGTGACAAAATATGATATTAAAATGCTATAATTATATGTGTATATTTTTTATTGGAGTTTGGTTTGCCAACATATAGCATAACACCCAGTGTTCATCCCATCAAGTGCCCCCCTCAGTGCCCATCACTCAGTCACCCCATCCCCTGCCCACCTCCCCTTTCATTACCCCTTGTTCAGGGGTAGGAGTCTCTCATGTTCTGTCACCCTCTCTAATTTTACCCACTCATTTTCTCTCCTTTCCCCTATAATCCTTTTCACTATAATATGCAATAATTAAATCATTCTTTCAATTTCTAGCAGGCATGCACCTAACATGGTTCCATTCTCCTGAGGCAGCATATTTCCTCACCTAATTCCCTACTCTGTAAAATAGCTCTGTACTCTATAAAATATCATTATGAAGTACTCTGTAAAATATCATAGCATTTTTTCTTTATCCATTCATCAGTTGATGGACATCTGGCCTCTATCCATAGTTTGGCTATTGTTGATAATGCTACTATAAACACTGGGGTGCATGTATGTGCCCCTTTGAGTCAGTATTTTTGTATCCTTTGGGTAAATGCCTCATAGTACAATTGTTGGGTCAAAGAGTAGTTCTATTTTTAGCCATTTGAGGAACCTCCATACTGTTCCCCAGAGTAGCTTTACCAGTTAACAATCACACCAATAGTATAAAAGGGTTCCCTTTTCTTCTTATCCTCTGTTGTTTCCTGTGTTGTTAATTTCAGCCATTCTGACAGGTGTGACGTGACATCACAAAATAGTATTGATTTTTATTTCCCTGATGATGACTAATGTGTTGAGCATCTATTCACGTGTATGTTAGATACCGTCTTTAGAAAAATGTCTATTCACTTCTTCAGCCATTTCCTAACTGTATTATTTGGCTCTTGGGTGCTGAGTTTGGTAAGTTCTTTATAGACTTTGGATATTAATCCTTTATCAGGTATGTCATTTGCAGATATCTTCTCCCTTTCCATAGACTGTTTTTTAGTTTTGTTGATTGTTTCCTTCTCTGTGCAAAAACTTTTTATCTTGATGAAGTCTCAATAGTTCATTTTTTTTCTCCCCTGCCTCAGAAGATGTATCTAGTAAGATGTTGCTACAGCCGATGTAAAAAAATATTAGGATTTTGATTGTTTTCTGTCTCACCATTTTGAATTTATTTTTACGTATGGTGTAAGAAAGTGGTCCAGTTTTATTCTTCTGCATGTTGCTGTCCAGTTTTCTCAACACTATTTGTTGAAGAGACTATTTTTTCCATTGGATATTCTTTCCTGCTTTGTCAAAGATCAGTTGACCATATATAATTGTGGAGCCATTTCAGAGTATTCTATTCGGTTCCATTGATCTTTGTGTGTGTTTTTGTGCTGGTACCATACAGTCTTGATGACTACAGCTTGTCATGTAGCTCGAAGTCCAGAATTGTGATGCCTCCTGCATTCCTTTTCTTTTTTAAGATTGCTTTGGCTATCTGGGTCTTTTGTTGTTCCATACAAATTTTAGGATTGTTTTTTCCTAGCTCTGTAAAAAGTCCTGGTGGTATTTTGATAGGGAATGCATTAAATATGTAGATTGCTTTGAGTTATATTGACTTTTTAAGAATAGTTGTTATTCCAATCCATGAGGATGGAAGGTTTTTCCATTTCTGTGTTTCATTTCCAATTTCTATCATAAGTGTTCTATAGTTTTCTGAGTATAGATCCTTTACCTCTTCGGTTAGGTTTATTCTGAGGTATCTTACGGTTTTTGATGCATTGTAACTGGGATTGATTCCTTGATTTTTCTTTCTGCTGTTTCATTATTGGTGTTTATAAATGCAAAAAAAGGGGAAGCCCCGGTGGCGCAGCGGTTTAGTGCCGCCTGTAGCCTGGGGTGTGATCCTGGGTACCCAGGACAGAGTCCCGCGTTGGGCTTCCTGTATGGAGCCTGCTTCTCCCTCTGCCTGTGCCTCTGCCTTTCTGTATGTGTGTCTCTATGAATAAATAAAGAAAATCTTAAAAAAATAAATGCAACAAGGTTCTGTACTTGATTTTATATCCTGCAACTTTGCTAAATTTGGGTATCAGTTCTAGCAATTTTTTGTGGAGTCTTTTGTGTTTTCGACATATAGTATCATGTCCTCTGAGAATAGTGAAAGTTTGACTTCTTCCTTGATGATCTGAATGCCTTTCATTTCTTTTTATTTTCTGAGTGCTGAGGCTAGGACTTCCAGTACTATATTAAATAATAATGGTGAGAGTGGACATCACAGTCTCATTCCTTACCATAGAGGAAAAGCTCTCAGGTGTTATTCATTGAGGATGATATAAGCTATGGCTCTTTCATGTATGGCCTTTATGATGTTGAGATATGTTCCTTCTATCCCTACGTTTTGAAGGTTTTTATTGAGAATGTATGCTGTGTTTTGTCAAGTGCTTTTTCTGCATCAATAGAAGAGGATCCTATAGTTCTTATCCTTTCTTTTACTAATATGGTGTATCATGTTGATTGATTTGTGAAATTGAACCTCCCTGGCAGCCAATGAATAAATCTCACTTGATTACGGTGAATAATTCTTTAAATAAATTTGTGAATAGTGCATATGGTTATTTTTAAGAAAAAAAGTAAGAAATCATAGACTTTTATACCTTCATTTCAGCTATTATATACCTTTGTTATGAATATTTATACAATTATGTGGAGAATTTCAATACTGTCAGGAGAGGGAAAGGTTGAGACAAGCAGTTTGCAGGAGTCCTAATAGACATTCAAAAATCAAGTTGATTGGAAAGTGACACCTGAAATACCCAGAATAAATTTTTTTGAAAATATATAATAAAACAATAGAAAGCCAAATACAATCCACCTCACCCCACAAAAAAATTATGATATATATTAGAGGAGAGACTATATATAAAAGTATATTATTTTTAAACAATTGATGAGTTAGCAATGTTAAAATGAAATGCAAAATATGAAAAAATTAGGTAATTTAAGCAGCCTATGTTGTACAATAAATATATGAATGAAGTACCATTCACTGAGTGATAGTACTGAAAGAAGAGATTTACTTTTCAAAGAAAACTGTTGCAATGACTATGAAAGGGAAGTGTTAAGAATATAAGAAAGTTATTATCCCCATCTTCTAAAATGGAAAGCCAGATGATAATGTATAACATGGTAAATAAAGAAACAACAGTGCATGACAAGAGTTAAAATAATGAAAAGTATTGTCTCTAGAAAGTGGGGTGATGTTCAAAGAAAACAAGGCCAGTAAGTATCTGTTATTGATTTTTTATAACCTCAGTGTAAGCACTATGTGACTTTAACACTATGTACATTTATTATTCAGATATGAAAACAAGCAACTTAAAAGTACAATTCAGAAAAAAAAAAAGGGCCCTCAAAACACAAAACAAGTAAGCATAGGACAGATAAAGTAAAATAAACTTGACACATAAAGGTAGTGAAAACACAAAGCTATGTATATGTCTATGTATATGTATGCAAATACCCATGCCCACTCAGGAAAGCGATTTTAAAGGCACTTCTGATGTTTTATAGTTCATATGAAAAGGCTAACAAAAAGGACCAGATTGGGTAATAGAAATTACTGTAACATTTGTCTCCTTGAAACCTTTTAAAACATAGAGATACAATGCATTCTTATCACAGAGGATGTAAAAAAAAAAAGGGTTTAGCTTATCATCATTTGAGAATTATTTTTATGAACATGATTTGCATCCAGTTTAAATTGTGATGAAAAGGAATAAATATGTTCTACTTCCTCTCCCCCAAGCAATTGAGGGAGATTATGACTACTTTTTTGGAAGTGATTAAGAAAAACAGAATGAGTCACAAATGCTAGAAGTTAAACAGAGCTGAAATGGTAAATTATTTCAGAGCAGATGTTTAAAGGAAATGAAACCAACATTTGAGAAGAAAGAATGGGAATTAGAGATCAGGAGTAATCTTTTCAGTGATTTTTTGCTGTACTCTACTTTTGACAGACACAACCTGTCAAATCACTAACTGCATAGAAACTGTTGCTTTAGCAGGGGTACAGTTTCATTCTTTTGTGTGTTGCTGTCCAGTTTTCCCAACATCATTTGTTGAAGAGACTATCTTTTTTCCACTGGATATTGTTTCCTGCTTTATCAAAGACTATACGACCATACAGTTGTGGGTTCTTGAAACCAACAGTACTTATTGACACTTACCCTCTATAAAATACTTTCCATAAATAAGATTGAATTATTAACAATGATAACATCCCTATTTTGTGTATTAAGAGGCTTATAAATAGAAATGCTTTATGAGATGGCCATGATTTTATAATCACTTGAATAATTTTTGGGAACATTTCAATTTCAGCTCTGCTCTTCCCCAAGACCCAAACTTGTCCACAACACTATGCTACCTTGTACACTTAAGGTAATTCTGCTTTTGTTTGTTTGGGAGAACACTGTCAAAGAATGTGTAAGTAAAAATAAAATTTTATTAATTCTGAATATATGCTTAAAAGTGAAGCGATGTCATCTAATTCACCTACCCAAACATTCATTGCAGAGAGTTAACTGGTACTTAAAGGGAAATTTTTCCTTTATAACTTATTGAAAAACAAAGAAAATAAATTTAAAGTTACCTACTGTGGTAGGGAGAATAATGGGCCGCCAAATATATACTTGTCCTACTTCTCGATCTATGAGAATGTGTAAAGTTATAGGACAATGGAGAACTAAGGGTGCAGATGAAGTTAAGGTTGCTTAATTTAGCTGCCCTGGGATGGGAATATTATCCTGGATTATCCAACTGGGCTAATAGAATCACAAGGTCCTTATAAGTGGAAGAGGAAGGCAAAAGAGAAAGAAACCAGAGATGAATGATACTGTGACGAACACTCAGTGCTGATGCAGATGTGCAGATGGGCCTGGAGCCATGAACTAAGGAATGTGGGCAGCTTCTTGAAGCTGGGAAAATCTAAGAAATGGACTCTTCCTTCAATCTCTGGAAGAAATGCAGCCCTATCTGCTAACACCATTTATACTTATTTTGGACTTTCAAACTCCAGAACTAAACAGTAATAAATTTGTATTCTTTCAAGTCATTAAAGTTGTGGTAGTTTTCCTGTGGCAGAGATAGAAACTATGATACTGACTGTAGGAGAGACAAAACTATACTCATCTTAGATTTTTGGCTGATACTGTAACAAAAAGATTAATAAGAGAAAAACAGTCATTAACAAGTGCAATAGACATCATATGGAAGAAACCTAAACACAAAGTAATTCAAAATAGGGGATAATCACTTCAGCTTATATAACATCTCAACAAAGAAAAATAAATTCATAGAGAAATGCCAGCACAAAAGAAAGCAGTTTCAGGCTTCCAAGGGCAGCAAACTATGGGAAGATACGTATAAGATAGAGAACAAATGGAGTAGAGTATGTTTGCAGATTCCTCTGGTACCATCTCTAGATTGATAGGAGTCAATCTCCAGAAGAGGGAAAATTTACTCCCTTCCTAAGTCTAAATGGAAAGAGTAGAGGGAGCTTTTCTTGTGTGCTATTTCTTAACTGCCTTCAGTTCAAAAGAATTTTTAATGTCAATAATTTGAGGGTAACACACTATGGTTTTCTTCACTACTATATCCTATCCATCTATTGCTAACATCCTTGCTAGATGTTAGCAATAGATGATGAAACAAGAGAGAAAATACTTATTTTCCTGTAAGAGCTTGAATTTTATGTATTACTCAAGGAGTTTTTTTTTTTTTTTTAAAGCAAACAAAATTAGATTGAAAGTAACTATCAAGGGAATGGGCACCTGGGTGGCTCAGTAACTGTTCAGTATCCCACTTTTGATTTCTGCTCAGGGCATGATCCTAGGGTCATGAGATCAAGCCTGAGTTGGGGTCTGTGCTCAGTGGGGAATCTGCTTGAAATTCTCCCCCTCTCCCTCTGCACGCTCTCTCTCTCTCTTTCTCAAAGAAATCTTAACAAAAAGATAGTAACTATCAAAGAAAAAGGAAAGTGTTGGGAAAGAAAATGAAAGACTTACTCAAAATAGGTCTATAGTTTGCAGTGGGATAGAATCTTTCAGAAGATACCACAGGCACTGATAACTATAAAGTAGGAGTCAGCTATGCTCAGAATATTGTAAAATAGTATTTCCAAGACATAACATTGAGTTCACAAATTGTGAAGACTAGAGGAGCTTGATGCTTAGAGAATAGAGTTACGGCATTTTGACAAAAGCTTACTAATAAAAAGGGTATAAGTTGATTTTGGAAAAACAGTTGAAAGAATCTTAAAGGCTAGGATAAGTAGTTTGGACTTTAAAAACTACAATGAAAATCATCAAATAATTTAAGAAAGAAAGTGACATTATCATATATAAATATTTTTAAGATGACTTCCCATGGATAATGCTGACTGGAACATGAATAAAAGTAGTTTTGGAGAAGAGTATGGAGGCTTTGATTAGTTTAATTTCAGTAAAATGCAGAGAGTTAAATAAAAATGAGACAGGGCAAGAATTGCTAATGGAATGGATAGGGGAGGAGAAAGATGAAAAAAGGATTAGTTATTATTAGGTTTCTAATTAACTGGATAGATGCCAATGCAATTTACTAGAATGGAGGAAATTTTCTAAGGAACAGTTTTGGAAGCAAAATATAGAGTTTCATTTCAATAGGTTAAGCTTGAGAGGATTATTAAAAATCTAAATTAAAATAGTAAATAAGTTATTCAACACAGGCATATATATATATATACACATATATACACACATATGCACATAAGTATATATCTGTAGACATGCATACTCACATAAACATATATATATATATATATATATATATATATAATTTAATGAGCTAGGTTGTTGTATTTTATTTGGGATTTTTAAAAGATAAATGTACTTTAGCAAAGTTACTAATAGTAGTTATTAATATAATTTGTTCAGTTTGTTAGTCATAGATTCTTGAGGCTATAGTAAATGAGCAGTTGTCATGTCAGTGACTAAAATGAATCATGTATAGGGAAAACAGATACAACTCTAAGTGAACTCTAAGCTTACATTTATTATAAGATTATAAACCAACAGTACTCAGAACCAGTTAAAAGCAAACAAACAAATAAACAAACAAACAAAAAACCCACTGATGTAATAGAAAGGGTTTTTGATGTTTTTAAAGTAAATTATAAATAGATATTTTAGGTTTCAAAATAGATAACACATTGAACTTAAATAAAATTGTATGATAATTGGTCTGTAAATATTCATTAATGTGCTTACTTTTCTATTGAAACCAGTACTAATTGTTAAGTGCTTTGAATTCTCAAAAGCATTTGTGTCCTGTCAAGTTTTCTGCTATTGGCATGTGGCATATGGTGTTAATCAAATTTCATGAAGGCTAAATTAAAGATATTTATGGCTTATGATTATAATTTTACAAGTGTGAAACATCTGCCAAAAGCCAGGGAGAAAGAGAGAAAGAGAAAGATTAAGAGAGGAAAGGCAGAAGGGGATGGAGAAAGGGAGGGATGGAAGAAGGGGAAGGAGAGAGAGAGAGAGAGAGAGAGAGAGAGAGAAGGAGAGGTAGAGTAAAGAGTAAAGAAAAGGAAAGGAGGGAAAGAAAACTTAGGACTAGAACCTGAGGAGCTTCTTCATGGTAAAATATTGGGTAAAGTACAAATGTCAAATGAGGTGGGAGGAAAACCCCAAGAAACCAGTGTGATTTAATCCAAGATAAAATCATGAGAGAATCATCCTCCATATTAAATAAACAGTTAAGCAAAATGAAGACAGAAATCCATACCAAAATGTAAAGAGTGGTCTCCAAGATTTCATTCCCTGTTTAGGTTGAAGTATAACCTTCATACAGAAAAATCACACTAATCATAAATAAGCTCAATGAATTATTCCAAAATGAACAAAGATGAACACATCATTGTAACCACCTTGCAGGTCAATAATTAGAACATCACCTGCATACCACAAAAGCCTCCTTCTCCCCCTTTCCCATAACTATGTCATTTCTTCTCCCCGATAGACCCACTACTAAATTACAATGAATTTTTACCAGTTTTCAGCTTTATGTAAGTAGATTCATAGAATATATATTATTTTATAAGTGCCTTCTTTAATCAATGTTTCTGTGTTTCTTCTATGTTATATTGAATGGTAATATTTTCATTTATTTTTATTTCTGAATAGTTTTTCATCTGATGATTGTACCTCATTTTATCTACTCAACTTTGATGGGCAATTGCAATTGATACTGCTATTAATACCTACATATATGATGAGAGTATATGTATACATTTAAACTACAATATGAACTATCTAAATTACCTGACATTCAAAGATTCAGGGAAAGGAATCCCTGGATAAAAATCATAAAATCAACAAAGTATGAATATAACAAAGAGTTGGTTATTATTACAAAACATAACGTGCACGTGCACACACACACACACACACACACACACACCTAATCATAAAGGGGAGAATAGTAAGAAACAGGTAATAAAAGCAGACAGGACCCACATCTTGTGGGTCTTGTCAGTGGTAACTGAGTTTGCATTTCAAAGAGAAATGCTGATAGATTATTTTTTAAATCACTTTGGAGTAGTATTAACATACAAAATGCTACAGTTATATGTTAAAGTCCAGGCTAAGGATGGTGATGATTTGTTCTCTGTAGTTACAGTGAATGAAGAGTAAAATGGAATGACTAATGAGGTGTTGTTGATGAATTAGTTGGTAGGGGAAAAAATTTGAAGAATTAAAGAGGCATCAGTGAAAACTTGAAGTTTTACATTGAGCAACCAGATAGATATAGCTCCTATTCCACAAATACTGGAGGAGTTTCAGAATTGATGATGGGCAAACTAAGGCAAAAAAAAAAAAACGTGACTAAGGAAAAATTTCAAATTACTCATCTAGGAGATAATTTGGTATTTGAATTAACAGAAGAGAATGGGTAAGGAAGAAAGCTATATATATTGCCCACCTATTACATATTAGTAACTGTTCCTATGTTAGAAACTTTATAAATATATTATTTATTTTAAAGTAGTTCTACAATATAGCTAATAAGAGGGTTAATAATATGTTGCTTTTAAAGAACTTAAGAAATTCTCCATGACATGTTGTTCTCGTAAAATGTGATGAGTCAGAATCACATATAGATTTTTGGAATATAAACTATATTCCACTTGTCTCTCCAAGTGTTTTCTCCCTAGGACATCATAATAATTTTCCATAGTAATGTTCAGGATGATTATTCTGACAAAGAGATGACTATATTGCAAATTAACAGCCACAGAGAAAGGAGTTTGGTGCCAAGACAATCATGGATATTGTAATAAGGGTGAAGCATAGTCTTTACAGGAAGTATAATATCTATTATGTTCTGTTTTATATCAAAGAAAAGTAAAATCACAATTCAAAGATTCTAATTTTTTCCCTTATAAATGAATCAGATGCCAGAATGCAAGGTAAAGGAGCAGATGTCTAGGACATTTTCCAGTTTCCATTAAAATAATGATGTATTTAAAAAACTTTATATGTAGGTTTTTAAATGGTCAGCAGTAATGTGAAAGTTTGCTGGACATAAATATACATCCACAGTTTAGTAAAATGGTAACTGTGTGGCACTCCCCATATGAAGAAATGAAACTATAGTGTTATAAACAATTTGAATTGCAATTAAAATGAGATTACATTAAATTACTGTTTCTGTTTTTGATTTTACTACTTCACATGAGTATAAGATTTTTATCATTGACCTAATAAGTTTACATATTTTTATTACTTTTTTTCACCTCCCAGAGCCCTCTCCAATAACTTTTTTTCCTTAAGTTGTATTTAAATTCCAGTTAGTTAACATACACTGTAATATTTGTTTCATGTGTATAATATAGTGATTCAAAACTTCCATATAGCACCCAGTACTCAGATTTTTGTGTAATCAATCACTTCTTTTCATCATTTAGTTTAAAAATCATACTTTTTTTTCTTATATTTTTATTTATTTATTTAAGAGAGAGAGAGAGAGAGAGAGAGAGAGAAGCGAGGGGAAAGGGACAGAGGGAGAAACAGACTCCTAGCTGAGCAGGGAGACTGATGGGGGGCATGATCCAGGACTCCGGGATCATGATATGATCGGCAGAAGCTTAACTTACTGACCCACCCAAGCACCCCACAACTCAAACATTTCAATAAAATGATATTGTTATCAAGTATTTCTGGCAGTAATTATGATTGCATGATTTGTAAGCCTCCTATTTGTTCTCTGAAGTAGGTTGTTAATGTATTTTATCTCTCAAATTTTCTGTATGTCTTTAAATATAATTAATTACAGTGAAACATAATAAAATCAATAAATTTGATGTATTTTTTAAAAATCAGGTTTTTATATGAATAAAGAACAAGAATTCTACAAACTTGTTTTAAACTATAAGATAACTGAGAAGCATTCCCAATGTAAATACTGTTAATGATTAGGCGTTTTAAGTTTAAAAACAGTAAATAATTCCATTAATAGTGCAACCATATTTGTGTATGTAGAACATCTATAAGTGTGCTTGTGTATGCTTATGTGTGTGTGTGTGTATAGCTTCAGAATTTACAAATTACTCTGATATAGTGATAGAATAAAACTTTGATGTATTAACTAATGAGCTTTCATTTTCATTCATTCCTTTTACTCCCTGCCACTCCCTGTCTCTAGACCTTCTGGACCTTCTTCACTTTTTTTTAATTTTTTAATTTTTAAAAAAATATTATTTATTTATTTATTTATTTATTTATTTATTTTTTTTATTTATTTATTTATTTATTTATTTATTTATTTAATTTATTATAGACATAGAAAGAGAGAGAGACAGAGACACAGGAGGAGGGAGAAGCAAGCTCCATGCCGGGAGCCCGACATGGGACTCAATCCCGTGACTCCAGGATCACGCCCTGGGCCAAAGGCAGGCGCTAAACCGCTGAGCCACCCAGGGATTCCCCACTTTTTTTTAATGACTTAGCAAAGAAACTTGAGGATGGAAAAAGTTCTTAACTTTTAATATTATACAGTTATAAACAGGAAAGTTAATCTGTTACATAAATAATATAGTATACAGTCTATATTTAGTATATATTTATATATAACATATATATACATACACTAAATCTGAGACAATTTTTGCCCCTTTCCTTCTTACTAAAAGCTTTTAAAAAGAGAAATTTTCTTCTCTTAATTAAACAAAGTAGTCAAATAGGACATGAAAACATCCTGAAGCTGGGGTAGGTCTCAAGAGAACTGCTTTCTGCTTCTCTAACTTGAAGCTAATCGTTTAAAGGATAGTTTGTAGGTGGAACAAATAAAAGGCCAGCTATTTGGGAAATCTGGTCAACAGGGTTATTATTTCAGCCTCATCTAGTTAAGATATAGGAAAGCAGGTAAACATCACAGAGAAGAAACAACATCCAAGCTAAAATACAAATAGTATGGGTTATGTAAAATGGTTATGTGCAATGTTTAAGCAGATGGAATGAGAGCAAACACAGTCTTGTATAGCCCAGAAAGGAAAAAAAAAAGGAACGAGATGAGCTTTCATATTAATTAAGAGAATATGTCACTAAGAGCCAGGAAAAGGAGAGGACTTGTAGTCAGAACAGAGAATGCAGAGAAGTGCATGCAGGAAAAAAACAAATAAATATAGAAACAATGTGAGAGTACAAACATCTAAGTTGATGACAGCATGAAGAACCAAATATTAATATGGACAACTTGGTGCCTAGTGAAATATGACAACCAAGGACAGGAGACTAGGTGGTCTCTTCCCACTTTGCTCTGGCATTTTAGCAATAATCAGATAGGCTCCCCTTCCAAGATAAAGTTAAGGGAGACAAACAACAACAACAACAAAACATGTTGAATGAACTGACTTTAGTTTAAATTGTGTAGGTTTTATTCTATTCTATAACCATTTATATATTTATAAATATATTATTTATATTATAATGAATACCATTCCCTCATGAATCTGGATTAGTTATGAAAATGTGACCCTTTGACTTACATTAAGCATTTAACTAACGAATGGAGAGGTTAAATGATTTGAAAAAGTTACAAACTTATGCATTAACAAAGGTAATGTTTAAACTCAGGCATGTTCAAAGGTGTATCAGGAAGTAAGAATCATTGAAAGCCATTTTAGAGGGCCAACTATTATATATAGTATATATCATTTTCTAATTTACAGCTTGTGTAATCCCCTCTATTTGAGTATGGACTGGATAAAATGCCTTGCTTCCACTGAATAAAATATGACAAAAATGATGAGATGTCACTTCTGAGATAAGCTATAAAAGACTGAGACTTCCACCTCCCTAATATTCTTTCTCTAGCTCTTCTTACATAATTTCCTGATAAAGGGGATCACTTCGGAGTGAGGGACTGAGAATGATTTCCAGCTCACTAGCTAGTGAGGGACTAAGAACAAAATCCAACAGCTATATGAGTGAGCTTGAAATCAGATGCTTCTCCATTCAAGCCTTTGGATGAGACCAGAGACTCAGTAAACACATTGATTTCAGCTAAGAGACTACAAAGCAGAGGACCCAAGTAAGCCATGACTGGATTCCTAACCCAAGAAAACTGTGAAATAATAAATGTTTTAAGCTACTGAAATTAAATAAATATATAATTAGGACAGGCTAGTCAGAGAAGCCAGATCAAACCAGAAGGGAGGGGCAGAGGCATGGTCAAGTTTCATGGGGAGAGCAGAGGCATGTACAACTCAGAGGGTAGGGCAGGGGCAGGGTGACAGAACAGGATCGGGGTACAGCATGGCCTTAAAAATAATAGACTCATCTTCTTTTAACCATATATCCAGGTTAGGTTCACTAGTTCAGCGAATTCTCCCAATCATGGAGAGACCATGACCCAGAATGATTAATTACAACATGGAGAGAAATTGTCTAAAAGTTTGAGATTTTAACTGTTCAGAGAAAACTCAGTCCTTGTGTTTTAATTTTTATGCTGATAGTGACCTGTACCTAATAATTTTTATTCCTTACCATTTATCTGAATTTTAATATGAACTCTTAACTATGCTATGCATTATGAAAATGAATTACTTTTATTTTGTGCATAGAAAATTAAATATCTTATTAAGGAAAAGTTGATCAGGTATGTGGAATTTATATCTACATTCTGATTTATGTACAATGACAAAGACAATTTAAAATGAAAAGTATCTAGCTTCTCATGAGATTTTTTCTATGTAATTAAGCATCACTCTTTTTCAATCACTACATCTTTAAGGAGGAATAAGATTTAAGATCTCACACTTTCATGGTTTAGCTATATGAACATCAATGTTTCATTTAGATTGTGTGTTTATTGAAGTACAGAGAAAAGAATTTCAGTGTCATGAGGTAGTTTTGGTTATTTGTACTCTGAGAAGAGATCTAGATGCTAAAAACCCAATATTAAGCAATAAAAACAAAATAAAATATGCAAATATCTATATGGTTATTGAGC
This sequence comes from Vulpes lagopus, assembly GCF_018345385.1. Classification (NCBI taxonomy): domain Eukaryota; kingdom Metazoa; phylum Chordata; class Mammalia; order Carnivora; family Canidae; genus Vulpes; species Vulpes lagopus. The sequence goes on from NC_054839.1 coordinate 26,715,486, forward strand.
TTTAAATGCCCATTACGTAACTTTAATCGAGACCAGTGGGTTTTCCCAAAAGCTATTTCAAAAGCAAAGAGAGAGTAGTGTAAAGGCTCATGTTTTCCTTATACAGAGAATTTATTGTTCTTTGGGCTATCAGCATGATCCCATTATCTTTAAAGGATTCTTAGATAAAATGTGAAGATTTCAGGAATTTGAATGAGAAAAAAATTTTGTCTATACTTTTAATACCCTCTCATTGAAATTTAACATCTCTTCCAATTATGAATCTCAGTTATAAACCACATCATTAAAAGCAATACCATGACATTTTTTAGAAAAAGATGTCCTAGATATTTACATACCACTTTACACTTATTGCATATATCCCTAAAAATCATCTGTGCTTGTCACTACTTCGAAATTATAGTGTTTTATTAACATGAGACTGCATCATATTATTAAATGCATTAATATAGAAGCATGCAAGCTTTCATATTACAAAAATTTTAATAATTACAGTTAATAGAATTATTTCCCTTTACAGTCCATGTATTTTTGTGTTTTTTAAAGCATTATTCTGAAAAGAAGTCCATAAGCTTTATATCCTGTGATGGTTTTAGTTTGAATGTGTTTCTCACATGAAAATCTGAAATATTTATTTCAGCTCTCAAATTCTATGCCCAAGGAAGGAATCTTTTAATCTACTCATCAGTATTTATGGATAATATCCTTATCTACTCTCTGCATTGGGTGCTCTGCCATGAAAATTGTTTTGATTTGTTCTTTCCTCCTCCCTGTTTCTCCATATCTTCCTCCCTAAGTCTTTCCTCACTCCCCTCCTTATTCCAGCCTGAGCACTGTCCCTTCTCTGTCTCTATGTATTTCTCTTCTTTCCTTCCTCCTGTTTCATTTTTCTAAATATTATAGTCAAATTATTCTCAACATAATGTGAGCTAATATATTTACCTGGAGAAACATCTTTACAAATTTGAAAAATTACCTGGAGAAACATTTTTACAAATCATGAAAAAGTCATGAAACTCAACATGGGGATATATCAAACCTCACTGATACCTAAAAAAACAATTTTAAAAATAATCTTTAAAATGAGAAACATAAGTTAATTACAGATAGTGAAAAATATATTTTAACATTCACTGTGAACAGCAAAATTAATAATTATTGCTAAAACTTATTTAATTTATCCTGCATTTAACAAATATAAGTTATATTCTATATATATTTGTATATTTGATTCTTTCATCAAAGTCTGAATCTGGTAGTGATTATTTGTTTGATTTTTTAGCATTATAGTATAAAACCATATTATCAAGTTTTATATTTCATCTTTGACTTTTTCATGAAAATCATATAGGGAACTATTTTTTTTCCCAAAAATAATCAGGAGATGCCTTATCCTTTTCTTTAATGAATCTATCTGTTATTTTCTCCAACTTTTTCTTTTACTATGATTTTTTAACCATTCTCTAGGACCACTGTCATGTATTAGATAAAATTCTATTTGAGGGTTGTATTTGTAATTTTACTTTGCATTTGATTTACACTGTATATTTACTGTAAATCCCACAAACAGCAAGTAACTGATTCACAGACTGACATTATAGGTAAGGAATAGAATACATACTTGAAAAAACAAAAGACGTTTTAGAGAGGTCTAATTTAATAAGTTGCCATTTAATATTATTTACTTATAATGACTCTTTTTTTTCAATGCACAGTGGTAACTCAAGTAAGAAATCTTTGTATAATAAGGATCCCTGTAGTTAGAATAAAAATAGTAGGATGAAGGAAAATAAGAACCTGTCCATTCCAGACAGATGGGGTAAAATAAGGCATTGACAGTATAATGTATTTGTAAAGCATATTATATAAATGCTGTTATATAATGGTTATGTATGTAGTAGCAGAAATGCATGTATAAGGGGCTAGAGATGAAAACAGAGGCAACTCTAATATACTCAAAAGAATGTAGTTATCATAAAAGGAATGAAAACCATTGGAAAGCTTCAAAATGGGAATGAAGAGTTAAAGACAAATTTCTGACTGGAGAGATTAAAAAATGATGAAAGCAGAGGAATTAAAGTGAAGATGAACAGAAAGAATAGTTCTGGAGCAGACATTTGTAGAATCTAAAATACCTGTGGCAAATGCACAGGGTTATCAGAAAAAGGAGGCTATGAGTCTGAAATACATGTGTAAAAAGTTTGTGGAGAATTTTATTTTAGTCCTTTTCTGACAAGTACTACTGAAAATGAAATAAAGGAATGGAAATACTAGAAGTGATTTTTAAAAGGTGAGTTGAAGTGGATATATATACAAAACAATAAAAATGAAGTAAAAGTAATACTTTGGAGAAAGCTAATGAGATTCTATTTTATATAAGACATCCAGGGGGGGGGGAGGGGCAAGAAGGCGGAAGAGCAGGGTCCCCAAATCACCTGTCCTCAACAAATTACCTAGAAAACCTTCCAATCATCCTGAAAATCTACGAATTTGGCCTGAGATTTAAAGAGAGACCAGCTGGAATGCTACAGTGAGAAGAGTTCACGCTTCTATCAAGGTAGGAAGACGGGGAAAAAGAAATAAAGACACAAAAGGCCTCCAAGGGGGAGGGGCCCCGCGAGGAGCCGGGCTGAGGCCGGGGCGAGTGTCCCCAGGACAGGAGAGCCCCGTCCCGGAGGAGCAGGAGCTGCACCAACCTTCCCGGGAGGAAAGGGGCTCGCACGGAGTTGGAGCAGGATCCAGGAGGGCGGGGATGCCCTCGGGCTCCCTGGGACAGTAACAGAGGAACTGCGCCCCGGGAGAGTGCGCCGAGCTCCCTAAGGGCTGCAGCGCTCGGGGGGACCCGGAGCAGCTTGGAGGGGCTCAGGCGGCGGCTCCGCGGAGGGGGCTGCGCGGCTCCGGGAACAGCTCGGAGGGACTCGGGCGGCGGCTCCGCGGAGGGGGCTGCGGGGCGGGAGCGCAAATCCAACAGCGCAGGCTCCGGAGCACAGGGCGCCGGGCACAGCCCAGGACCCGGCCTCCCCCAGGGACAGGCAGAGGCCGGGAGGGCCCAGGACAGCGAGGACGCTCCAGCCCCGAGCTGAGCAGATCAGCGGCCCCGCCCCGGAGCCTCTAGGCCCTGCAGACTGAGAGCCCCGGAGCTACTGCGGGAGCTGACTCCAGGGCTGCAGAGCTGGCCCCGCCACTGGGGTTGTTCCTCCCGGGGCCTCACGGGGTAAATAACCCCCAGGGAGCCCTGCACCAGGCAGGGGCAGAGCAGCTTCCCCAAGGGCTAACACCTGAGAATCAGCACATCAGGCCCCTCCCCCAGAAGACCAGCTACACGGACCAGTTCCAGGGGAAGTCAAGGGACTTAAAGTATACAGAATCGGAAGATACTCCCCCGTGGTTTTTTTTGTTTTGTTTTTTTTTTGTTTTTGTTTTTGTTTTTGTTTTTTGTTTTGTGCTTTTTTTTTCTTTCTTTCTTCTTGATTTCTGATTGCTTCCCCCCCCACCCCACCTTTTTTTTTTCTTTTTTCTCCTTTCTTTCTTTTTCTTTCTTTTTCTTCTCTTTCCCCCCTTTTTTTTCTTCTTTCTCTATTTTCTTTTTCTCTTTTCTTTCCTTCTCTCTCTTTTTCTCCTTTTCCCAATACAACTTGTTTTTGGCCACTCTGCACTGAGCAAAATGACTAGAAGGAAAACCTCACCTCAAAAAAAAAGAATCAGAAACAGCCCTCTCTCCCACAGAGTTACAAAATATGGATTACAATTCAATGTCAGAAAGCCAATTCAGAAGCACTATTATACAGCTACTGGTGGCTCTAGAAAAAAACATAAAGGACTCAAGAGACTTCATGACTGCAGAATTTAGATCCAATCAGGCAGAAATTAAAAATCAATTAAATGAGATGCAATCCAAGCTAGAAGTCCTAACGACGAGGGTTAACGAGGTGGAAGAACCAGAGAGTGACAAAGAAGACAAGTTGATGGCAAAGAGGGAAACTGAGGAAAAAAGAGACAAGCAATTAAAAGATCATGAGGATAGATTAAGGGAAATAAATGACAGCATGATGAAGAAAAACCTACGTTTAATTGGGGTTCCTGAGGGCGCGGAAAGGGACAGAGGGCCAGAATATGTATTTGAACAAATCCTAGCTGAAAACTTTCCTAATCTGGGAAGGGAAACAGGCATTCAGATCCAGGAAATAGAGAGATCCCCCCCTAAAATCAACAAAAACCGTTCAACACCTCAACATTTAATAGTGAAGCTTGCAAATTCCAAAGATAAGGAGAAGATCCTTAAAGCAGCAAGAGAAAAAAAGTCCCTGACTTTTATGGGGAGGAATATTAGGGTAACAGCAGACCTCTCCACAGAGACCTGGCAGGCCAGAAAGGGCTGGCAGGATATATTCAGGGTCCTAAATGAAAAGAACATGCAACCAAAAATACTTTATCCAGCAAGGCTTTCATTCAAAATGGAAGGAGAGATAAAGAGCTTCCAAGACAGGCAGGAACTGAAAGAATATGTGACCTCCAAACCAGCTCTGCAAGAAATTTTAAGGGGGACTCTTAAAATTCCCCTTTAAGAAGAAGTTCAGTGGAACAATCCACAAAAACAAGGACTGAATAGATATGATGACACTAAACTCATATCTATCAATAGTAACTCTGAACCTGAATGGGCTTAATGACCCCATCAAAAGGCACAGGGTTTCAGACTGGATAAAAAAGCAGGACCCATCTATTTGCTGTCTACAAGAGACTCATTTTAGACAGAAGGACACCTACAACCTGAAAATAAAAGGTGGGAGAACCATTTACCATTCAAATGGTTCTCAAAAGAAAGCAGGGGTTGCCATCCTTATATCAGATAAATTAAAATTTACCCCGAAGACTATAGTGAGAGATGAAGAGGGACACTATCTCATACTCAAAGGATCTATCCAACAAGAGGACTTAACAATCCTCAATATATATGCCCCGAATGTGGGAGCTGCCAAATATTTAAACCAATTAATAACCAAACTGAAGAAATACTTTGATAATAATACACTTATACTTGGTGACTTCAATCTAGCTCTTTCTATACTAGATAGGTCTTCTAAGCACAACATATCCAAAGAAACGAGAGCTTTAAATGATACACTGGACCAGATGGATTTCACAGATATCTACAGAGCTTTCCATCCAAACTCAACTGAATACACATTCTTCTCAAGTGCACATGGAACTTTCTCCAGAATAGACCACATACTGGGTCACAAATCGGGTCTGAACCGATACCAAAAGATCGGGATAGTCCCCTGTATATTCTCAGACCATAATGCCTTGAAATTAGAACTTAATCACAACAAGAAATATGGAAGGACCACAAACACGTGGAGGTTAAGGACCATCCTGCTAAAAGATGAAAAGGTCAACCAGGAAATTAAGGAAGAATTAAAAAGATTCATGGAAACTAATGAAAATGAAGATACAACCGTTCAAAATCTTTGGGATGCAGCAAAAGCAGTCCTGAGGGGGAAATACATCGCAATACAAGCATACATTCAAAAACTGGAAAGATCTCAAATTCAAAAGCTCACCTTACACATAAAGGAACTAGAGAAAAAGCAACAAATAGACCCCACCCCCAGCAGAAGAAGACAGTTAATTAAAATTCGAGCAGAACTCAATGATATTGAGACCAAAAGAACTGTGGAACAGATCAACAGAACCAGGAGTTGGTTCTTTGAAAGAATTAATAAGATAGATAAACCATTAGCCAACCTTATTAAAAAGAAGAGAGAGAAGACTCAAATTAATAAAATCATGAATGAGAAAGGAGAGATCACTACCAACACCAAGGAAATACAAACGATTTTAAAAACATTATGAACAGCTGTACGCCAATAAATTAGGAAATCTAGAAGAAATGGACGTATTCCTGGAAAGCCACAAACTACCAAAACTGGAGCAGGAAGAAATAGAAAACCTGAACAGGCCAATAACCAGGGAGGAAATTGAAGCAGTCATCAAAAACCTCCCAAGACACAAGAGTCCAGGGCCAGGTGGCTTCCCAGGGGAATTCTATCAAACGTTTAAAGAAGAAATCATACCTATTCTACTAAAGCTGTTTGGAAAGATAGAAAGAGATGGAGTACTTCCAAATTCGTTCTATGAGGCCAGCATCACCTTAATTCCGAAACCAGACAAAGACCCCACCAAAAAGGAGAATTACAGACCAATATCCTTGATGAACATGGATGCAAAAATTCTCAACAAGATACTAGCCAATAGGATCCAACAACACATTAAGAAAATTATTCACCATGACCAAGTAGGATTTATCCCTGGGACACAAGGCTGGTTCAACACTCGTAAAACCATCAATGTGATTCATCATATCAGCAAGAGAAAAACCAAGAACCATATGATACTCTCATTAGAGGCAGAGAAAGCATTTGACAAAATACAGCATCCATTCCTGATCAAAACCCTTCAGAGTGTTGGGATAGAGGGAACTTTCCTCGACATCTTAAAAGCCATTTACGAAAAGCCCACAGCAAATATCATTCTCAATGGGGAAGCACTGGGAGCCTTTCCCCTAAGATCAGGAACAAGACAGGGATGTCCACTCTCACCACTGCTGTTCAACATAGTTCTGGAAGTCCTCGCCTCAGCAATCAGACAATAAAAAGACATTAAAGGCATTCAAATTGGCAAAGAAGAAGTCAAACTCTCCCTCTTCGCCGATGACATTATACTCTACATAGAAAACCCAAAAGCCTCCACTCCAAGATTGCTAGAACTCATACAGCAATTTGGTAGCGTGGCAGGATACAAAATCAATGCCCAGAAATCAATGGCATTTCTATACACTGAGACTGAAGAAAGAGAAATTAAGGAGTCAATCCCATTTACAATTGCACCCAAAAGCATAAGATACCTAGGAATAAACCTAACCAAAGAGGTAAAAGATCTATACCCTAAAAACTATAGAACGCTTCTGAAAGAAACTGAGGAAGACACAAAGAGATGGAAAAATATTCCATGCTCATGGATTGGCAGAATTAATATTGTAAAAATGTCAATGTTACCCAGGGCAATTTACACGTTTAATGCAATCCCTATCAAAATATCATGGACTTTCTTCAGAGAGTTAGAAGAAATTATTTTAAGATTTGTGTGGAATCAGAAAAGACCCCGAATAGCCAGGGGAATTTTAAAAAAGAAAACCATAGCTGGGGGCATCACAATGCCAGATTTCAGGTTGTACTACAAAGCTGTGGTCATCAAGACAGTGTGGTACTGGCACAAAAACAGACACATAGATCAATGGAACAGAATAGAGAACCCAGAAGTGGACCCTGAAATGTATGGTCATCTAATATTCGATAAAGGAGGAAAGACTATCCATTGGAAGAAAGACAGTCTCTTCAATAAATGGTGCTGGGAAAATTGGACATCCACATGCAGAAGAATGAAACTGGACCACTCTCTTTCACCATACACGAAGATAAACTCAAAATGGATGAGAGATCTAAATGTGAGACAAGAGTCCATCAAAATTATAGAAGAGAACACAGGCAACACCCTCTTTGAACTCGGCCACAGTAACTTCTTGCAAGATACATCCACGAAGGCAAAAGAAACAAAAGCAAAAATGAACTATTGGGACTTCATCAAGATAAGAAGCTTTTGCACAGCAAAGGATACAGTCAACAAAACTCAAAGACAACCTACAAAATGGGAGAAGATATTTGCAAATGACATATCAGGTAAAGGGCTAGTTTCCAAAATCTATAAAGACCTTATTAAACTCAACACCAAAGAAACAAACAATCCAATCATGAAATGGGCAAAAGACATGAAGAGAAATCTCACAGAGAAGACATAGACATGGCCAACATGCACATGAGAAAATGCTCTGCATCACTTGCCATCAGGGAAAAACAAATCAAAACCACAATGAGATACCACCTCACACCAGTGAGATTGGGGAAAATTAACAAGGCAGGTAACAACAAATGTTGGAGAGGATGCGGAGAAAAGGGAACCCTCTTACACTGTTGGTGGGAATGTGAACTGGTGCAGCCACTCTGGAAAACTGTGTGGAGGTTCCTCAAAGAGTTAAAAATAGACCTGCCCTACGACCCAGCAATTGCACTGTTGGGGATTTACCCCAAAGATTCAGATGCAATGAAACGTCGGGACACCTGCACCCCGATGTTTCTATCAGCAATGGCCACAATAGCCAAACTGTGGAAGGAGCCTCGGTGTCCATCGAAAGATGAATGGATAAAGAAGATGTGGTTTATGTATACAATGGAATATTACTCAGCAATTAGAAACGACAAATACCCACCATTTGCTTCAACGTGGATGTAACTGGAGGGTATTATGCTGAGTGAAATAAGTCAATCGGAGAAGGACAAACAGTGTATGTTCTCATTCATTTGGGGAATATGAATAATAGTGAAAGGGAATATAAGGGAAGGGAAAAGAAATGTTGGGAAATATCAGGAAGGGAGACAGAACATAAAGACTCCTAACTCGGGGTAACGAACTAGGGGTGGTGGAAGGGGAGGAGGGCGGGTGTTGGAGGGGAATGGGTGACGGGCACTGTGGTGGACCCTTGATGGGATGAGCACTGGGTGTTTTTCTGTATGTTGGTAAATTGAACACCAATATAAATTAATTAAAAATAAAAATAAAATAAAATAAAATTATATATTTAAAAAAAATAAAAAAATAAAAAATAAAATTAAAAAAAAGACATCCAGAAAGAGATAATCTGAAAAGATGGTGATGATCCAAAAATTTTCCTGCAAACTATGCCAACTAAGCTGGATCTACAGATTAGTTAACATTTGAAATATAAAGTACTAGTTGAAATGATGACAATAAATAAATTCTTAGGAAATTTTTTATAGAAAACCAAGATACTAGAATTTTAGAAAAAATGGAAAGACAACTATATAATGGTGCTAAATATGTTTACTGATTCTATTTCTGCTTTTTCTAGATCTCTTATCAGAAGCAGAAGTAGAATCAGTAAAATATGTTTGGGAAGAAAAAAAGAGTAAAGAATTCAGTAAAGAGCCTGTGATGAACATAGAACAGGTTCTAGATTTTCTGTAAGAAAAACTGAGATGGTACCAAATGGAATGACAAATCATGAGATTAGTAATGACATTGTGAAGATATTATGCAAGTCAAAGGAAGAGACCAGATTGAAGTATGTTAAAAGGTGGGCATAGATTAAAATATGGTGTCATTTCATGGTAAACTATTACAGCGTACAGGGATAGGAGAGGGTTCATTTTGTGTGTGTGTGGGGGGGTTTGTGTGTGTTGGAGGGGAAGGCTTGAACATCTTTCTGGATGGCTTAAACAGTAAAATAGCAATGGATCTATTGTATTGAAAAAAAGTTTTAAATGGGATTGGTATGGATTGGACTAGGAAAACCTATGGAGGAACTGGAAGAAGAGTCCTCTGAGAAGAATAGATGTCCATGCATGTGTGTGTGAGTGTGTGTTTTTTAAATAATTTAGTTTTAGTGCAAAAATACTTAAATGATGCATTTTATCCTTGATTAATTTTCTTGAAGGAAGTCAGAGATGGTTACACAGGGAAGTGTTAATATCAGCAGAAGAATGAAGATGTGAAAACATCACTGAAATACACGAAGGGACAAAATTCACTGAAGAATAGTACCAACTGCTTAACACCAATTAGAAATAATTTCTCTGAAGCCATCCAGCAGTACTGTATGACTAAGAATTATTAACTTCTTGATCATAGAGCTGAAAGGCAGACTGCATGATTGAGTAAGCTTATAATTTTTCAGAATCATTTCCCTCTTTTTTTAAGTAAACATATATATGACAAATTTTGGCATGTATCAATTGTAAATAAATGAATCCAGTAAAGGTTATCTCTAAAGAGGGCCAGGGTGAATGGTAAGCCAAATCTTGGTTTCATTTTTCTTAGATTCATTTCTTCTTCAGAACAAGTGTAGGCACTAGGTACTGACACTAGTATTAAGGACAATAAAAGAGAAGTAAATCCAACATAATAGGTAAAACTGTATTTGCTATGCTCTCAGTTGGTATCTGTCTCTGAGAATAGCTTCTTCAAATATGCCTTCAAGAAAGAGTGGAATTATATAGAGTGCAGGAATCACCCTGAGAGTGAAAATTCCTGCTGTTTTTTGGGAAACATGATAGAAACACAGACTTGCACAGAAGCACTTTTCCAAAAATAGTGCTCTTCTGAGGATTTGGCCTTTACAATGACTGTCATTTTCTGTAGAGAAGAGTACAAATGACCATACGGTTTTAATAGATGATTCCAAAAATGCAAAGTGATAAGAGAATACAGAATCAGTGTTTATGGACAAAAAAGCTAAAAATATAAAAATAAAAAGACCATCAAAATCCTCATACTCCCGATTTCTCTCTCTCTCAATTTCTCTCTCTCAAATACACACACAAATGAGGTGCATTTAGAGAGAATACTTAATATTTAGATGAGATTCTCATCTATTTTGATCAGGGAAGCAGCTATGAGTCCCCATCAATCAACAGACCTTTGAAATTTTCCTATCACCATGGGAATAGCTTTCCCAAAAATTTTCTGGGTGGTTTTATTTAAAATTACTGCAGGATGCTTCTAAAGAGAAAAAACTAAGTCTATTGTGTTTGCACACTGCTGACACAAATGGCAACAATTGTTGTAGCTATCAACACTATATGATGATGGTTAATATAAGTTTCATCAATCCAAACCTGTGTGTTCTTTTCTCTACTACAATATCCATGCTTGGCATTCCTTTTGTTTTTATGACACTGCCTTTTTTTTTTTTTTTTTTTTTTTTTTTTTTTTTTTTTAAGAGAAGGAGGGTTAGGGAGGAAGGGCAGAGGGAAAGGCAAGAGAGAATCTCAAAGCAGACTCCTGAGTGTGGAGCCTGACTCAGGGCTCAACCTCACAACTCCAAGATCATGAGCTGAGCTGAAATCAAGAGTCGGATACTTAATCAACTGAGTCACCTAGGAGCCCCATGACACTGTCTTAAATGCCAGTTTTCCATTATTTCTAGAACAGAAATCTAACACTAATGTTCAGCTACTAAAAATGAGTATGGCTCTACTGGTCACTTTAGTCAGAATCTGTTATGATTATTTGGTGCCTGTACCATGTTGGTAATTAGGTATTTAATTTAAATTCCTATAGCATGATCTGTACTTTTAGATGTATTTTAAAACTCTTTTTCCTCCAATTGACCAACTTTTCCAGAAGGTACATCGAAACCTCTGTTTATGTTCAACAAATATTCCCCTGAATGTTCCTCCTTGCTTTTATTAAACTATTACTATCACTACAGTTCTCATTTTCCTTACCACCTAAAAGCGTTTTTTTTTTCCATGCTACATATAACTCAGAGTATGGAAATGGCACTAGTATCACCCCTGCTTCCAAATACTATTTTCAAAATCATGTGGTAAAAAATTCAGATTCCTCTGAGTGTGTTCTGTTTCTATTGTGTTCCATGACCTTTATGTAAAAAGTATTGATTTACCTTCTGCTAACCTTCTATGCTCCTTTGATAGTTTAAGCTCCTGTTATCATATTCTTCTACTATATTAAAACACCTTCCATTAAAATATATTATTTAGAGATCCATGAAAATAGCCCATCCATCACAGTCCTTCTCTTCTATTTCCCTTCAACAACCCATATCCAGTGTTGAGCTTGGATTTTTCATCATTCAAACTATCTTCTCTTAAATCACAAACTCAAAAACAAGCTACCTTCCAACTGCAACCTCTTAACAGGCAGCATGCTTATTCAAGTATATTCTCTCTAATTTTTCATTTGCTTCAACAGGTTTTCCATCCTCTAACACATTTATATCCTATCCCATCATCAATTCCATTTATTTGACTATTTTCCTAAGAGCTCATGTTATTGATATTACACTTTTATCATTTAAGTTTATATCAACACTATTTTTAAAATATTTTATTTATTTATTCACAGAGACACAGAGAGAGGGAGAGGCAGAGACACAGGCAGAGGGAGAAGCAGGCTCCATGCAGAGAGCCCGACACAGGACTCTTGACCCCAGAACTTCAGGATCATGCCCTGGGCCGAAGGCAGTGCTAAACCTCAGAGCTGCCCAGGGATCCCCTATATCAACACTATTTAAAGGCAGCCATCTGTCTTACCATATACAAGAAGATGCTTCTAATGAAAACAAATTACATAAATTAGAGTAAAACTATGATTTAAATTGTTCATTATTAGTCTCAATTAGGCCTAAACTTTCTGGATATAATACTATGGTGATATGGTAAAAGATCCAGGATTCCTAGAGTAAAATTGTAGATGGTTTGTGATAAGAGTTTTGGTCAAAGCAAGATCAGAGGTTCTAGTCAAAGACTTGACTTCACACAATAGGAGCATCAAGAGACTCCAACGTTTTCTTTATTTGTTATTTTTAAATGTTTTAGTATTTTCTAAGGTTCTAGCTTCTTATTGTTTTTATTGCTATACAAGCAGCATATTTATCTATCAAAACTTTATCGGAGAAGCAGAACCAATATGAGTGAAGTAAGAGATCTATTGCAGATACGAACTCTTACAAAATAGTAGGGGCTGACTGAAAAGTATCTTGGTGGATACTGTTTCTGCTTTAACAGTGGGTTTGAAGATTCTATAGGTCAACTAAGACAGCAGCTGACAGCAACTAAAGGAAGGATGGATGTGAAAAAAGGAAGAAGATGATAAACTGAAACCAATGAGGACAAAACAGAAGCAATAAGATGAGGCAGGACTATGAGGATGAGGGAGAACATTCTTGAATGAACCTGCATGTTTCTCTCAATGACATGGGTGAAGTTCAAGAATCGCTAGCATCCTTTGCTACAGAACTGGAGACGCCCATACATCTCATCTAGGACTTGTAGAATCTATAGGAAGATATTTGGCTGCAGCTGGACTATCTGGGGGCATGGCAGCTACCCCCTATGAATGAGGTAACTTAGCACAACACTTACAACGTGCTTGAGCTCCCACTGTGCTTGAATACTGACACCAAGTTAACAAGTGGTTTCTGTTTTACATCAACCTCTCCAATCTTGTGCTATTTCATCATAGTCTACTCATATTCTGGACTGGAAGAAGAATTTTTCAAAATATTATTCCAACTGTAGTAGGTTGGTAGGATACACACCTACTATGGTATCTATTTTTAAAAATTACATTATAAATTTTGGATTATCTGGTAACCCTAAATGTAATTGCAAGTGTCCTTATAGAAGGGAGCCAGAAGAAGGTTCAAGTATAAAAGAGAGGAGAAGAGGTAATGCAATGTTGGAGGCAGAGACTGGAGTAATAAACTCTGAAGATTAGGAATGGCCTACAAATGGTATAATGCAGTGAGCTATAAGAGCATGGAATATTCTCTCATAGCCTCCAGAAGGAAATAGCCCTATTGGCACCCTGATTTTAATTGAATGAAATTAATGTAGGGCTTCTGGTCTCTGGAAATGTAAGACAATAAATTTGTATTTTTTAAAGCTATTGCATTTGTGGATATTTGCTATAGCAGCAGTAGGAAAGTAATATAGATACTACTGTGAGGAAACCAACAAAAATGGTCAGGCACAAAACTATACAAAATTGAAGATATATTGTCCCAAAGAGTAGAGACTACCGTCATGTTATAAAATCCACATGGATCGACGAAAAACGAAAATTCAGATTTCTAGTAGTTCAAATTGGTGAAAGATAAAGGAGAGAGTATCTGCAGTATGCTGGAAGAGTAAGTCAAGACTAACTCTTAAATTGAGGGATAGAAAGCCACAAGGGTATTTTATTTTGAAGATTGTTTCCTCTTAAATCTAACTCCTTAGTCTAATACAGCTGAGAAGCATCTTATTACCCTTTGTAAAAGACTAAGTGGAGATAAACATTTCCTGATTCCTCACAGATTTCAGACAACTGAATTTAACATACATTTCAAATGCAAGAAACATGATAAAATCATTATAAAATGTAAATTAAAGTATTAAAAGAAAATATTTTAAAATATGATTATAAAACAATATTATTTTTAATACAAAGTATTAGCACATTAAACACAATCTATAGTAATGAAAAAAGAAACTTAAAAACATTAAAGTAACAAATTGAGATGGAAGATTTAGAGCCAGATTTTAAGCTATATTTAAAAAAATCAGGTTAAATGTTTAGAATCATGACAGTAAATCTTCTATAAACATTTGACTTGATAATTTTTCAGGAACAGAGCATAACATGCGCACATATAAAAATAAATATTCAAACTTAGGTTCAGAATTTTTTATAAAGTTGGACAATTTTCAGCTGCAGATACAGGCATTTAAATGTTCTAAAGTCTGAGAAAATTGATCATTTTAGCTATTTTACTGAATAAAAAGTGAATCAATCACAGTCTGATAAAGGAGCAGTCTGAATTCATCTTTAAAATGTATATCAAACACTAGCAAGACATTACTTCAAATTCCAAAAATATGAGGTAATGGTGGCTTTGTTTTGGTGTTAATTGAAAGATCAAGGAGGTGCTCAGTGGTTGGGTGGGGAGTATGCGGACCCTCAGCAGTGCACAACTTCTCATTCAGTTCTTGTCTCTCTGCAGGAAGCAATCTCTCCTTAGCCATGTGTAAGAATATAATTTTACAATTAAAAAAAAAAAAAAGAATGTCCCTTAACAGATTTAAGTCTTTGAATTATAGTCTTCATGTTTTTGTTTGCTTCTGACATTTAGTGCAGGGTCATTTAAAAATCATCTGATTTAAGAGTCTCATTTTATAGATGATGTAATTGGAGTTCTGATAGTTTCAGTGTCTTCTCTAAGTATACAAATTAAAGACTTTAGCCTAATAAAACATAATTTTAAAGGAAAAGAAAGAAAAAAAATCATAAGATACTCTCTAAAGAAGTAAAGTACTACAATTTACTCTGATAGAATCAGGAACTTTTATTTATTTATTTATCTATCTATTTATTTATTTATTTTTCAGGTGAAACAATTTTATTTCACAGTTGTCTTTAAAACCACAAAGACACTATGTTCTTCATATAAAAACATTAGTACAGATAACTATACTTTCTAGAAAATGATTATGACCTCTAATGAATGAAATGACCCTCTAAAAGAAAAATGCACACCATTATATGGTTCAGACAAGTTACTTGGGAAAAACACATCTGGACCGATTCTTAAAACATACCAGAAGACTACGCTGCATCTTTTGGTTCAAAGTATAGATTCCTGTCATCAGTAAGGGCTCCTGCATTCTTACATATTTGATAATACACATATAGACTGGTTTGTGACTTAATGCTCCATTGGTTCATCAGCCTTTTCAGCAGGTTGAGCAGGCTGTGACTTTCTCTGTGGTCTTTCTTCAAGACCTTCCAGGAACAGAGATACATCATCATCATCATAAATCGTAAACTCCAAGTCTTTACCAACAATTCCAATGGAAACATTCTTTGTAGTTAGGTCCTGTTCTCAGGAAGTGTCTCTCGTAAGGCATGCAGACCATGTTTAACCAGTTCATTCAAATTGCACTCCATAAACCCAGACATATGTCCCTCCAAGTAAGTACGAGCTGATTGAGAACGGGCTCCAATGGACATGGCTCTACAGTTAAAATAGTTGGCAGATGGACAGGTTTGGAAAATGTGAGGGCCCATATCATCATAACTAGCAATAAGCAGTCCAACACCATATGGTCTCTGGCCATACCGTTGTGTTGGTATCTGGATCTTGCTTCCAATTAGAGATACAAGACAAGACACAGGAAGAGGTCTGTCAAATACAAATCTGGAATCCAAACACTCCTGGAGCATAAAATTACATAACAGTCTAGCATCAGCAGTAAGTCCCGCAATTGAGATACCAATGTGGTTATCAACATGGAGAATTTTCTTCTGATGAGCTGCAAGCTCTGACTGTGCTCTCTTCAATGCAACCAACACTGCATGGGTTTTTGATTTCAGACCAACTGTGGCTGAACCTTGTTTGACAGCTTCCATTGTATATTCAGTGTGATGAATCCTGCCCTGAGGACTCCAAACAGTGACGTCATTGTCATACTGGTTGGAAACATGGTTCCAGCGTGGGTCCCGCTGTGGCCTCCCGCAGAGGTGGCGACTTCAGGAGCACCTTATATTTATTTTAATCAACATAAAATTCTCTTAAAATCTCAGTCACTGGTACTTTAATCCTAATTATTTAATCCATAACAGTAAATTTAATATAGTAAATTTAGAAAGATTTTCAAGTTGTCTTCAACATTCCAGTGTTGCTTGCAGGGATTAAAATTTTCATATAACTTAAAAAATAATTTTTTTTTTTTGAGAGAGAGAGAGAGAAAAAAAAGGGAGAGCTTGAGGGAGTGAGATGGGGCAAAGGAAGAGGGAGCGAGAGAGAATCTTAAGTAGGCTCCACCCTAGCACAGAGCCAGATCCAGGGCTTGCTCTTACAATCACAAGATCATGACCTGAGCCAAAATCAAGAGCAGGATGATTAACTAACTAAACCACCCAGGTGCTCCTTAATTAAACTTTAAAATAAAATATGAAGTGTAAAATCTATCACTCAATTACACATTTTAATAAAACAACCAAACTAAATTTTTCAAGTCTCTAAGTTATGTAATTATTTTAATCATTACATTTTTATTCTAAATACAGATATTATCCCTAACCAAAAGTATATCATTAATGTATCTATGATTTATATCATCATCTCTATATTTTATTCTAAACCTTTCCAGGGTTAAAAATATCTTAACCTTAATGATATAATTACAATATTCCAAGTAAACTGGAATTAACAAAGTGAACTGAGGTTAACAGCTGAGGTTACTAAGGTCACTTATTTGCTAGATAATTTTTGTTCAGGGTGATAACTGTCATACACATACACACAGAGTGACCAACTTTTTATTGTTGTTAAATTGGGACCACAATTGGGGTCTCATTGTTCATATTTTTGTGTTCAAATCATGTCAGTATTTTAGTCTTGTTTGAGCTAGGGAGATAAACATGTCTAAATTTCTCCCCACATATGCATACTAAAACAATATTTACCAACCTTTACCCTCTGGACAATTTTATATTTACCAGGGTTAGAACTTAAAGGTTCCTATTTTGCCCTAGTAACATTTTGATATAATTCTATCAGATTTTACATTTTTACACAATTCTGCAGGAACCTGTTTCTACTTTATGATTTGATTAAACACTCTCTCCCGCTACCCCCATATCTCTCTCTCTCTCTCTTTCATTCTCTCTCTCTCTCTCTTTCATTTTCTCTTATAAAAAGTCACAATTCCTACTGTATTCAAATTACATCTAGGTGATTTTTGACTGTTTCCCAAGGATCTATCTGGATCTGAAGTTATATATCTATTTCGCTACAATAAAATATTTCATAAAGCCACATCCTAAATATAAATTTAGTTTCTCATTTTGATAGGACTTATTGTCACTGTTTTAAAATTTCATCTATGCTAGTTTCAAGAAGAAAAGTTAATATAATTAGTTGAGTCTGTCTACATAAATATATGTTTAAATATTCCATTATCCCATCTGAATAATGTCAAGGTCAACAGTTAAATGAATGAAACTATGGGAATTCAAGAATACACTAAAAATTCTAACATAGGGTATTCTCTCTAAAAATTCTCGAAAGAGTAATTTATGTTAGATTAGCACACCAAAAATATTATATAATAGAGTGACTAACAATCCTTTGTTTTTCTCCCTAGCCTCAAAGAGGAGAGAGATAGTGGGTTAGGCAAATAGAAACGTAAATGCCTGCCTTGTTCTGATAGATGTAAGGGAGTCAAGATCTTCCCTCTACCCTTTTTGATTTTTTCATTGGACCTAAGAATTAAATTGACATAAGAAAGATCAACAGGACAACATGCAGATTTAAGTTCAATGTGATTGAAGAGCTTTCATAAGATATACACTTTGCACCTTTTGAAATACACCAAATGGATTGAGTATGTAATTAAAAAACATTTTTTCCCTGTCAGTCATTGTCTTATATGCTTAGCATAGATGTCCAGCTTAATAGTGTATGATAACAGTGTTCCTAGAACACAGCTGAAGACCTGGTGAATCGAAGAAATGTGAGAGGTGGCGCTCACATCGAAATGTGAGAGGTGGTGTCACATCGAAGAAATGTGACAGATGTCTATGGAATGATGCACATCCTCTTTTAAGTTGGGAGGATGCAGACCTGTTTCATGAAGAAGCTGGGGGTGGAGGTGGGGGTGGGGAGAACATTTAACAACATGGGGACCAGTCAGGGGAATCCCCTTATTTCTGTTTTGCATATGAGGAACCCTAGAGTAGCTAGTTAAGGCTCTCTAGTTTAATAAAAAAAAATCATGGAGTCTTATGAAGACTCTTCATAGGTGTTAATAGGGATATTATCCACTTATTTTGGTCGCAGTTTCCAATTTTTAAAAATATTTAGGTAATCTTCTCCCCCTTCCCCAAATCCTAATTATTGTAGATTCATTAGTGTTGAACCAATGCTTTCTCATGTCTCAATTCTTTGTATATGCATTCTTTTCAGATGTATTAAACAAACAAAAAACCCTTCAAAAAAAAAGATAGACTCTTTTATACTAGATGGAACAAAGAGAAGCAGCAGTTATGGAAAAGTAATGCAACTATATGGGGAGACTAGAGCAAGATAAGAATTATTTTAAAGAGGTCTATTTGTACAGAATTCTCTCTTGTTTCTGCCTCCCTGTCAAACAATGTTTCTTTTCTCTTGGTAGAGGGAGGGCACCTTTCACAAGGAGTTTTTATCTCCTGGTTTCAGACAGAAAAGGAAATTAGAATGACCTTCCTGTACCTGCTGATTCTCAAGTGCCTTTTTCTTAAAATAATCCTTATGCCAACCTGGTATATTTTGGGTAGCATATTCTGCCATAGTTTGCAGGCTAATTGGAGAAAGTGGTTCCACATTTGAAAGGGGTTTCACATCTGAGCATCTGAATATCTACTTCTACCCTGAAGCTTAAAACAGCCTCTCTTAGGAAAATATTAATGTAGAAAGTTGCATATATTTTGAGTTTTCCTAAAAGTAGAGTGGAGTAGAGTAAAAACAAAAGAGAAAAATAACTCTGTTGTTTGTAGCTATTCATTAGATTGGGTTCATCCAGAGGAACATGAAACAATATACGACACACACCAGTCAGGTAAGGAAGTAGAAAGATTTAGCATAAAGTGCAATAAAGAAGGGGATGATTGGAACAAAACTCTTCATGATAAAATCTGAAGGAAGTGAATAGAAATTTCCCTCAAACTGACATGAAATACAAGGATGTAGGTTTACTTGAAAAGGTCGTTAAATGTATTATAAATTTTAACAGGAAGTATCTATATAATACTAATTGTTTCTAAGATTCTTATTAACATAGTAGAAAACAATATCGCTATGTTATTAGAAATGTCAGGACACCTGTGTGACTCAGTGGTTGCACATCTGCCTTTGGCTCAGGGTGTGATAGCAGGGTCCTGGGGTCTAGTCCTGCATCAGGCTCCCCACAGGGAGCCTACTTCTCTCCCTTTCTATATCTCCGCTTCTCTCTGCCTATATCTCCGCTTCTCTCTGTGTCTCTCATGAATAAATAAAACCAGAAAGAAAGAAGAAAGAAAGAAAAAGAAAGAAAGAAAGAAAGAAAGAAAGAAAGAAAGAAAGAAAGAAAGGTGACATTCTCAGTAGATTGTCAGAATTCTCAAGTTTTATATAGAAAACCAGGCACTTCAATTGAATTCTACATTTTGTCTACATTTATTAAATTCTCAGAAATGTTTGTGTGTTGTCATGCTTTAGTTTGAGATTTTCTTTTTTAAGATTTGGGAAAACACTGCCCCCCCCCCCTTCTTTTCTCCTTTGACATTTGTAACAACCTAAAATTTATTTTTCTTTGTCAAATCACCAGCCAATTGCCTGAAGCAGTGTTAACTTTGGCCAATTTTCTAACTTTGAACATAGCATTTAATACCTTTCATTACCAGACTACTACATATTCCTCCAAGTGCAGCTCCTACCTCTCCTCTGAGGAATAAACATACCCCTGGTGAATAATAGATAATATTTGCACTTCCTAAAATATATAAGAATCTTAATCTTATACCCTAATATTTCAAACTTATGAAACATTAACTTCTGAGCTGTCCAAAACTGGTAAGTTGCCTGCCTTTATTGTGTTTCCAGGGAAATGCTTTTTATTTTGCAATATGGGAATTGTCTCTGTTGTTTCTCTCTTACATAAACATTTGAGTTAGTCTGTTGCAGACTTTGCACTTTTATTTACACTTAATACTTCTACTTTGTTAAAGTCAGGGCTAATTATAAGTCAACAGGTAATTAGTTGAAGGAATTAAAGGAGAGAGGAAGAATTTTCAAAAAGGGGCAGAGAGAAATGGTGGATATATGGCATCATTCATTTGTCAAATACCTATAATGTACAGCATAAAGAGTGAATAGTAATACAAACTATGGCCCTAGTAAATGTATCATTATTGGCTTATCAAATGTAATCAATTTACCACACTGATGCAAGAAGTTAAAAACAGAAGAAATGAGAGGGGGCTCATTGATTGAGGGTTGGTACAAGAACTTAGTATTTTTTTTTTTTTTTTAGATTTTATTTATTCATGAGACACACACACACACACACACACAGAGAGAGAGAGAAAGAGAGAGAGAGGCAGAGACACAGCAGAGGGAGAAGCACTCAGGGAGCCTGATGTGGGACTTGATCCCGGGACTCCAGGATCACACCCTGGGCCGAAGGCAGGCACTAAACTGCTGAGCCACCCAGTGATCCTGAACTCTGTATTTTCTGCTCATTTTTCTGTAAAGCTAAAACTGCCTTAAATATAAAGTCCATTAATTTTTAAAAAATGGAATGGGGATCCCTGGGTGGCGCAGCGGTTTAGCGCCTGCCTTTGGCCCAGGGGGTGATCCTGGAGACCCGGGATTGAATCCCACGTTGGGCTCCCGGTACATGGAGCTTGCTTCTCCATCTGCCTATGTCTCTGCCTCTCTCTCTCTGTGTGACTATCATAAATAAATAAAAATTTAAAAAAAATTAAAAAAAATTTAAAAATGGAATGAAGGAAGGAAAAAAGGAGGAAGAGAGGGCAAAGAGAAGGAAGGGAGGGAGGGAAGGAAGGAGGGAGGGAAGAAAGGGAGGGAGGGAGAAAGGGAGGGAGGGAGAAAGGGAATGAATGAATGACTACTACAAGATCATTTCCAAAGAGGCAATTATGGAAAAATTAAGTCCATTTTTTAAAAAGTGTGTTGCTATAATACATAATATCAGGACACCCCTGATTGATTAGAAAGAGCAGATATGCTTCTGGGAATGGCCCTGCATTCAACCACATCCAGCATGTACATAGAGGGCACCGACAGAAAGGCACAAGCAGAAGTGCTAGAAAAGAACAGGACTGGATGGGGAAACTCCTGTCCTGCCATTGCTGATCAAGTAACCAAAAATTTCCTGCAAGCCTTGGTGACTGAGGGCAACATACTCCTTTATGTCAAGGGACCAGAAACGGTTGGCATTAGAAAAAAGTGGCTTTAGCACTTAGGAGCTTTGAAACTGATAGCAAATGACCACAATCATGAAATCCCTGAAAGTAGTTAGGATCGTTAACTGTAAGGAATTAGCGCCCAGTGATACAAACTAATAATTCACATCACAGTATATTTCAGAAAGGGTGAGAGAATATCCTGTCAGTTCAAGGATCCAACCTTCTTCACATTTCCCTACTCTCCCATCACAAAATTATCTGAATTTCAACTTCATACCAGTTTCTACCTTGGCAGAGAGAAATAATAGGTCTCTGAAGAAACACAGTTAGCTCAGTCACCCAAGCAGAGACGAAGTTACTAAGAAGCTCTACTGGAGGGCAGTCCGGGTAGTTCAGTGGTTTAGCGCCACCTTCAGCCCAGGGCGTGATCCTGGAGACTCAGGATCGAGTCCCTCGTTGGACTCCCTGCATGGAGCCTGCTTCTCCCTCTGCCTGTGTCTGCCTTCCTCTCTGTCTTTCATGAATAAATGAATTTAAAAAGAAATCTTAAGAAAAAAGAAGCCCTACTGGATTATTGGATTAGCAAACATTTCTTAACTAGACAATTTTTCCCCCCACTACAAAGTGGATTTGGACTCACTGGGGACAAGAGATCAGATACAGATAAATATAGTCACTTCAATAGTGCAAGTAATTTTTACACTCATGGTGAATTAATATTTTGAAAATTTTTTGTTTAATTTTGTAATAAGATATGTCATACCCATACTAAAATACTACAGGCTTTAAACTCCCATATAGCTAGTGCTCTATATTTAAGCCTTTTTGTTTTTCTCTTCTAGTCATTTCAAGATGTGGGTATTGTAGAATACTACATGTGGAACACTTGAAGGCTTCATAAATGAAATATAATTTCTTCTGATGGAATTTATTTTTTTAAACATTTATGTATTTGAGAGAAAGAGAGCATGCAGGGGGTGGGGCAGAGGGAAAGAATCCCAAGCAGACTCCCTGCTGAGTGAGGAACCCAATGCAGGGCTTGATCTCACAATCTTGATATCAAGACCTGAGTTGAAATCAAGAATTGGATGCTTAACCTACTGAGCCACCCAAGTTCTATAAAAACATATTTCATAATAAATCTGGAAGTTAGACTAAATTTTCAAATTAATAAAATAATTATTGTTAGCTGATCTATCACCTGATAGATTTCAATTAAAAGAAGCCAACAAAACTTACAAACTAAAGCCACCATTCCTAAGCTTTAGTGCAGACTGATTTGAATAAAGAAATGAGAGAATGGGGCAGCCCGGTTGGCTCAGCGGTTTAGCACAGCCTTCAGCCCAGGGCATGATCCTGGAGAACCGGGATCAAGTCCCACATCGGGCTTCCTGCATGGAACCTGCTTCTCCCTCTGCCTGTGTCTCTGCCTTTCTTTCTCTCTCTGTGTCTCTCATGAATAAATAAATTAAGTCTTAAAAAAATAAGTAACACTTTAAAAAAAAAGAAATGAGAGAATGAGCAACAAATTTAGTGTTATAGTCCTTTTGTCTTTGCACTTTGAAGGCTCATGCTAGAAGGCATGAAATATCTGAGTCTGATAAAATGGCTTGAATAAATAGTGGAAATAAATTATTATGAGAAAGAACTAATCTCCCACAGACTAATATAACCTTAGATACAAATTATATTTCTTTTATTTATATGCAAATAAGATGTTCTACAAGAGTCTTAAGAATTTCTTAGATATCTAATTGGCATTTCTTATGCTACTGGTGATATCTGAACAAGCAAAGAGAAACATACTCTATTTACCTAATACTGATCAATATTTACATTCCTAATACAAAACATTCTTAGAATCAAAGCATATGTTTAACAAGCTTTCTCATTTTTTTTCTTCAACATATCAAAGTCCTGGCATTTTATTACTTTATTCATCTTAATCTTCCATTAAATAGTCTTAATATTGTCAAATGTTTTCCCTTACCAACTGTATTTCTCCTTTTAATGTTGTTAAAAGGAAACAGTCCGAAATGGAGTCACTTATATGCTAAACCCACCAAGATTTAAAAGCTATCTTAATTCCTAAAGGAAGATTACTTTATCCCCAATAGGCCCTTTTGTCTCTCAAAGAAAGGTAATCTCACCTCAAACAACGCTTTTTTTCATTAATGTCTTCCCATGCTTTAAAAACATTTTCCCTTTCTGCAGCCTTTTGAAGCTTTTTTCATATTTGTAGATGAATCACTCAATAAAACCGGTTAGATCTTTAAAATTTACTTGATTGAGGGCAGCCCGGGTGGCTCAGCGGTTTAGGGCTGCCTTCAGCCCAGGGCCTGATCCTGGAGATCTGGGATTGAGTCCCACGTCAGGCTCCCTGCATAGAGCCTGCTTCTCTCTTCTCTCTCTGCCTTTCTCTCTCTCTCCCTCTCTCTCTCTCTCTCTCTCTCTCTCTCTCTCATCTCTCCTCTCTGTGTATTCTAATGAGTACATAAATAAAATCTTAAAAAAAATTCTTTGGAGAAATTTGGTTATTTTCCTTGACTTGTACAGTTTACCAAACTCCAGGTTTTGATGATGAATAATCTTGGTGCAGTTCTACATGTATCTTTACACTCTGAATTTCCTGCAACTTGGCAACTATATGAAGAAACTCTAGTCTCTACTAGTTCAATCTCTCTGGCAAGACCACAGACGGTGTTGGTAAGTATATAAAGACACACAATGTCTAGTTGTCTCTCATTTAGATTTCCACAGCCATTGATGCTTAAATCCTATAAATTATTATTTTAGGGAATTAGCAAAAATGGTGAGATTCTAATTTTATCATTATTTTCATTATTGTTTGAAATGTCTTTATAAAAGGACGCAGACTTCATCTTTGATTTGGCAATCCAAGGTTAGAACGGACCTAGGGAAATTTGGAAAAATGCCTGATTCTTTCGCTTTATTTACCACATAATGAATGGTTTTCTATCACTCTCTGAAAATGGCATTTTCTATTTTATCTTTAGGAAATCATAAATATAACCAATATTGGTTGGCTTTGTTGCAATAAAAAAAATAGTTATTTGAAACTCAAATCACTCCATCTTATGACAGTGGAAGCCTGTTCATATTGAATCCTTAGTCTTTGACTCTCAGAGTCTTTAATAGTTTCATGCTAATCTGGTAAGAAAGATATTACAGAATAATATGTCTTCTGCCTCACATATTCAATCAGCCATTTCTTCAAGAAGCTATGGTTTCTGAAAATGAGAAATGGGATCTGGGTGTTAAGGATGCTAAATATTACTGGATTCATCATTATTTCTAGATATTTTTCAGATTTTTCTTTCTGAAGGATTTTCAGATCTTACAGGGAAAGCTAACAAACATTTACATTAATGTTTTATATATAATAAAGTACATGTGATGACATTTATTAGATATAAATACTAAGAGCTAATAAAAGTATACGTATGTAAAATACTGTATTAATATCACTACTTATACAATTGTTACAATTTCAGCGATTTTTTTTGAGATTTTTTTTCCATCTGCTTTCCATCCCTCCATTTATATAGCTGTAATATAGCTATACTGGCAAAATATATACTCATAATATGCTATATTGTCTCTTAATATACTGTCTTGGTTCTATAGAAAACTAAATTTAATGGTCATCATCACCTTATTTAGGTATCTTTCTGATCATGTTGGTTATCTGAACTCATTGTCTAGTATATTCTTCAGAAATGACACATGAGGAAATATTTACTAAGTTCTAGCACACTAACATTTTGTCTATGATTATATTTGATCATTGATTTTGCTGTATATAAAATACTTGGTTTAGTGCCGACTTCAGCCCAGGGCATGATCCTGGAGACCCGGGATCAAGTCCCACATTGGGCTCCCTGCCTGAGCCTGCTTCTCCCTCTGCCTGTGTCTCTGCCTCTCTCTCTCTCTCTCTCTCTCTCTCTCTCTCTGTCTCATGAATAAATAAAATCTTAAAAAAAAAAGAAAAATGGAAAAATGTACACATATAAAATAAAGTGTCCTGAACAGATTACATAATACTTAATAAATTTTGCTTTTAATACCTGTCTCCTTACATTATAAGCCTATTCACCTCAGTGATAGTCTATTCTTTATTTTTTTCATGCATTTAGCAATGTGTCAAATTCTCCTTATTTATATAACGTAAAATAAAAATAAAAAATTTAAATATAGCAGTTTAAACATGGGTTAAACAACAGCTTATAACAGCAGCAAAATATTTCTGAAAGAAACAAAACAAAACAAACAAACAAAAAAAACCCACAAGATGATAAAGGCAGGACAGGCTCCTTTACCCAATTTGGTTACTGAAAAAAGTTGAATTAATGAAGTCTGTTTCTCTGTTTATCTGTCTCTGTTTCATTCTCTTTTTCTCTCCATCTTTCTTTTGTTTAATCATCTGTATGAGATGATACTGACATATTATTAAAGTATAGTTAAGTAAAGTTTGATAGGTTTTGGCCTTGACATTAAGGTGAAATCATCAAAACCATCCCAATAACAAACCTATTCCTCATTCTGAGAGGCGTGTTGCCACTTTGTCAATCTCTCTTTCCCTCTCCTACCTGTGGCCTGGGCATAATGATTTGTTTCTAACAAAATATAATACAAGTAATATAGGTTTTAAAGAATTATAGTTGCATTCCCCAATGACAAGTTAGAACATATTTATCTATGTAAGATATTCTAAATTTACTACTAGTAATTTTTTATATGATCTTACATTTCATAGCTTCATTGGCTGAAATCCCTCTTTGGTTACGAAATGTTTCCCTGATGTTAGAAATGACATTTCTTGGAAATACAAAATATAATAATAGAGATGCTCTTAGTATATGATTAAAAGACTAATTTCAAGAAGATATTTGAGGCCAGTACTCAAATTCATATTCGATACACGATTCTATAAAAGATATTAAATGAATACAGAGAATGAAAAATTTCTTATCATAAACTTGAAGTGAAAAGTCCTCTCAGTCTAAATTTCCGTATTAGTATCACTTTAACAAAATCAGGTTAGACTGAAAGATACATATATATGGGTTACACATAAATAGAGTAAATCTTAAGTAAAGCACAAGTATATAATTTTTACTTATAAAGTTAAAAAAATTACAATACAGGAAGTAAATTAAACTATGTATTGTTTAAGAATTTGGCTGTTAGAAAATTATATGCATGTTAGTGCTTGATTTAGAATGCATTTTCCTTATTTGTTTTTCAGTAACTTTCCAATTCTATTAAAGGCAAGGGGAAGTTTCCTTGATGAGACACATAAATGTTGACATAAAATTTTTATTAGTTCTCTCAGTATTGGGGTTACATGATTTAATTCTTCATGTAAGCCTATAACATTTTCTTTCCATATGAGTCCCGTTTGTCTTAATGAACATGAAACATATAGCAAAACAAGTATTTCAAATATACTCGAAGCCTAGCATTGTCGAAAACATAAGTGATTCATTCCTACCTGCCTCAAAATGATGTTTCTGATGCCATTCTTATGGTTGTCTTGGCAAAATACTTTTTTTTACTTGATAATCTAGGACTTCAGTAAGAATTTGGGGGGGTCAAATCTTAATGTAGACCTCATCTTGATTTAGCTTTGGCAGATAAAACAAACACAGAAATCATACTTCTTGTTTGCACTTGCAATATTTATCATAGAAACCAAATTATTTTATTGATAAAAAATGTGCAATATGGAGAATATTACACCTTTCCCCACTATAAAAAGTTAGAAAATGTAGGGTTGCCAATTATGTAATTTTAAATAACATAATATAATTATGTCATTTAAATTCATATTCATATAAATTTCATATAAATTATTACTTCTCAATGAATTTAACAATGAATAAGTGAATTGTATATTTTAAGTGATTTGCTAGATATAAAAGACAGGCCTGGCTAATAGATAATTATACCTGGAATGATGGTCAATAGAATAATCTTTTTTTTTTTAGAATAATCTTAATAAGGAGAAATATTATTTGGTATTATCCAGGACTTTTTCTTTAACTTAGTATAGTTCAATATTCTTAAAATATTTTTTCTCTTAAAAATACAAAGTGTATATGCATATTAATAAAAATAACTAAGAGAATTAATAAATATGTTAAATGACAGAACTAGGATACAAAATATTTGATACCAGAAACAAACAGTATGAACTTAATAATGTGACATTTACTGTAGATCAAAAGCCATACCTTCAAAAATAATAATAAAATAGTCATAATTATAACTATAACAATTTGAGAAGGATTAGAAGCAAAGTTTGGCACAAAAGTAAAAATGGAATTGGAAAACTAAAGTTTTGAGCCTTAAGAGGGAGCTGGGCTATCATGGCGACTTTGAGAAGAACTTGAGTGATTATCTCTCTCTGTGGTTAAGCCTCTATTTGTCATGACTAAAACTAATATAATGATCTCTTTAAGTAGATGATTTTGTGGTTCTTCAGAAAGTATCTACAAAATTTAAATTACAAACTAAAATTTTAATAAGTATGATGAGAAACTAAAATCACTGATCTGACATTATATTCCAGATTTGCCCAATATGATGACAGAGCAGATAAACCTGCTAAAACCCTGAGAATTAAATGGCCCCCAAATCACTGGCTGTCAGCCAAGAGGACCTCATGACATAGATCTGGGTTACATAGAGTGTAAAGGGATAAAAATCTGTAAATGTGGAGGCAAGTGGAGTTTATAAAGAGGAAATTGAAAATATGGGTATGTTCCCAGTAGGATTCATTCATTCATTTATAACTAATTCTTTCATGTCTGTTACAGAAAGCCTGAATTTACAAATGACCATTATCAGTCCTAGGAGATACCACTTCTAGAAACTGTAGTTGTGCTTTCATTATCTTTAAACATAGAACCCCCAATTTTTGGCTTGCTGCAAGACCATCTGGTATAATCTTACACCTCTTAGTTTTCTTTAAAACTATGAATTTTGACTAAATTCTGGTTAATGGGATGTGAGTACAGTGGCCAAATGAAATGTAGGAATTTCATATAAGCAGCAAACATTTTTCCAGTATTTTAATATAAGTATATTTAAATAATGCATGATATCTATTTATATTAAATATGATGC
This sequence comes from Vulpes lagopus, assembly GCF_018345385.1. Lineage (NCBI taxonomy): Eukaryota > Metazoa > Chordata > Mammalia > Carnivora > Canidae > Vulpes > Vulpes lagopus. The sequence goes on from NC_054839.1 coordinate 26,744,229, forward strand.
ATAAAATTTCCATGCAGTTTTCATCAAGAGAATAACTCTCTCTCTCTCTCTCTCTCTCTCTCTCTCTCCCTCTTATCCAGGTTCCTGGAATATGGTTAGCATAGTTCTGTTTTGCAAAGTTGTAAAATGCAGATGTAGACATCACACTAAAAGCAAAACAGCATCAAGATAGGAGGAGGCAGAGTTCTAGATCACATTTTGCTATAGACATCTCTTACAAACTTTAAAAGGGCTATTACAGGTTAAATCCAGGATATTAAATTGGATAAAATAAATTCAATTCTGTTTAAGCCACAGAGTTTGTTCTCTATTATGTACTAAAATTATATCCTAATATATCACCATACTAACAAAAGGCATCCTGATTGTCATTAATTAGTCTTAGATTATTTTCTTTTCCCTCTTCTCTCTTTTTATATTTCACTTGATAATTTGAGGTAAATTTTACTGTTTGTCACAATTGCTAATAGCCTAATTATGATTAATTGCTTCCCTTCTATGGTCATTAATTGGTCTTAATAAATTGAAAGATATTTAAAATGTCTTACCCTGAAGACCCTTATCATAATTATGTAAGTACAAGAATGACTGAATATTTAGTAAAAGATTTCAGAAATGAGTAATGAAAAGGTTTTTTAAATTAGTATACTTTCTAAAATAACACTTTATTAGAGAAGTTTTAGATTCATAGCAAAATTGAAGAGAAACTACAACAATTCCTCATATACTCCCTACTCCCACACATAAATACTCTCTCCCATTTTCTCCATCCACCACTAGAATAGTACATTTGTTAGAACCTACAGGGTCTCATAATTATCACCAGAAGTCCATAGTTTAAATAATGGTTCACTCTGGTGTTGTACATTGCATGAGTTTGGAGAAATATATTGTATGTATCTATCATTATGCCAAAGTATTTTTACTGATCTAAAAATCATCTGTGGCCCACCTATTCATTTCTCCCTCCTCCCTAACCCTTGACAACCACTGATCTTTTAACTCTCCATAGTTCTGCCTTTTCCAGAAAGTCACACATTAATTTGAATCATATAGAATATAACCTTTTCATATTGGCTTTTTTCCACTCAGTATTTAAGGTTCATCTACGTCTTTTTATGGCCTGATAGCTCATTTCTTTTTAGCATAGAATATTATTCCATTATCTGGATGCACCAGTTTATCTGTTGTAAACAAGAACATCTTGGTTGCTTACAAACTTGGCCAATTAGGAATAAAGTTGCTATAAACATTTATGTGTAGGGCTTTTGAATGGATATAAGTTTCAACTCCTTTGAGTAAATACCAAGTAGTACAACTGCTGGATCATGTGATAAAAGTATGTTTAGCTTTGTGACAAACCACCTTAAGGTCTTCCAGAGTGACTGTACCACTTTGTATTCCTAACAGCCATGAATGAAAGTTCTTGTTGTTCCATATCTCTGTCAGCATCTGGTGTTGACAGTGTTCCAGATTTTGACCATTCTAATGTATGTAGTGTATTATTATATCTTATTGTTTTAATTTGCATTTCCCTGATAGCATATGATATTGAGCATCTTTTCATGAACTTATTTGCCATTTGGTTATGGGTCTGTCAAAGTTTTTGGTCAAAGTTTAATCAAGCTGTTTGTTTTCTTATTACTGAGTTTTAAGAGTTATTTGCATATTTTAATAAGTCTTTTACAAAATGTATCCTTAGCAAATATTATCTCCCAGTCTGTGGTTTCCATTTTTTTTTCACATTGTCTTTTGCAAAGGAAAACTTTTTAATTTTAGGTCCAGAGTATCCATTATTTCTTTCATGGATTGTAATGTGTCTAAATAGTCATCACCACACCCAAAATCATATAGATTTTTCTCTCTTGTCTTCTAAGAGTTTCATAGTTTGCACTTTACATTTAGGTCTATTTTGAGTTAACTTTTGCGAAGGATTTAAGTCTGTGCCTATATACAACATTTTCAATGTTTTAGTATTTCAGTGCCATTTGTTGAAGTGATCATCTTTTTCTCCAGGGAATTGCCTTTGCTCTTTTATCAGAGGTCAGCTGACTATAATCAAGTGAGTCTATTTCTGGAAATTCTACTGTGTCTTACTGATCTATTTGTCTATTCTTTCACCAATATCACACTGTCTTTGTAGTAAGTCTTAAAAATCTTGATGTTGGTAAGTTGATGTCAGTCCTTCAATTTTGTTATTCTCCTCTAATATTGTGTTGGCGATCCTGATTAAATTTTATAATCAGTTTGTCAATATCTCGAAGGTAAATTACTGGGATTGATTCAGAGTAAACTGAATTACAGATCACATTAGTGAGAACTGATGTCTTTATAATATTGGGACTACCTAACCATGAACATGGACTATTTCTCTATTTTTTGGTTACTCTTTGATTTAGTTCTTCAGAGTTTTGTGGTACTCATCATGTAGATCTTACATATATTTTGTTAGATATAAACTCACATGCTATTGTGTCTTTACCTTCAAATTCCACTTGCTGATTTCTTGTATATGGGAAATAAACAGACTTTTGTATATTAACCTTATATCTCATTACTATGTTATAATCACCAATGAACCCATTTTTTTTCCTGGTGCTGTCTTGGAAGATTTTTAATCACGGATTCAATTTCTTTAATAGATGTAGGCCTATTCAAATATCAGAAAGGGAGACAGAACATGGAAGACTCCTAACTCTGGGAAACGAACTAGGGGTGGTGGAAGGGGAGGAGGGCGGGACGTGGGGGGTGACTGGGTGGCGGGCACTGAGGGGGGCACTTGACGGGATGAGCACTGGGTGTTATTCTGTATGTTGGTAAATTGAACACCAATAAAAAATAAATTTATTTAAAAAACAAAACAAAAAAAAAAACAAATTGTCTGCTTGTGTGAGTTTTGGCAAGCTGTGCCTTTTAAGAAATCGATATATTTCGCCTACTTTATCAGATGTATAGGCATTGAGTTGCTCACAATATGTCTGTTATCTTTTTAATGTCAGTGAAATGTATAGTGATGTGCCCTCTTTCATTTGTGATATTAGTAATTTATATCATCTCTCTCTTTTTTGTTAGCCAGGGACTCCTGAGTAGAGGCTTTCCAACCCCTGGGCTGTGTCTTTGTTTTTCGACACTCAGCATGGGCTCCTCTGTGTGCATTCGTGTCTGGCCTGGAGAAGCCAGTTCTGACCCCCTCCTTCTTTACAGCTAGTGTTATTCTGGCATTTGGTTAAACTGGCTTAATCTGCTTAATGTTATCAGTGCATTTTAAATAGGGGCATTGAAGTTCACTCCCACCACCAGGGCTTTCTTTGGGGTGCCTGGGCCTTAAAACACTAGCCAAACACCCAATTCTCAAATCACAGCCAGGAGTTCTTGCTCCTGGCTGCGTCAAGATGGCAATGAAATTTTTTAGAAAGAAAAAAACCTTTTTTTTTTTTTTACTTTTTTGATATCTTCAAAGTGCCAATTTAGGGGACGCCTGGGTGGCTTAGACAGTTAAGCATCTGCCTCTGGCTCAGGTCATGATCCCAGGGTCCTGGGATGGAGGCCCTTACCAGGCTTCCTGGTCAATGGAGTGTGCTTTTCCCTCTACTTCTGCCTGTGTGCATTCTCTCCTGTGTTTTCTAATATACACATTTAATACTATAAATTTCCCTCCAAGTTCTGTTTTTCATGTATTACACACATTTTTATAAGTTGTATTTTCATTTTCATTTAGTTAAAACATACTTTAAATTTTGTCATGTTTAATGTTCTTCCTTTCTTAATTTGTGGTTTAGTGTCTGACATTAATTTGGGGAAATTGTTTCAAATAAGTCTTTTGTCCCTTTTTTTTTCTTTTCCTCTGCTATCCCATTAAGCATTTGTTATATACCTTTTGTAGTTGTCTAAATTTGCTGGATCTCCTGTTTCATTTTTTTCAGTCTTTGTTTTCTTTGCTTTTTGCATTTGAAGATTCTACCGATATATCCTCCAGATAAGATTTTTTTTCCTCAGCTGTATCCAGTCTACTGATGAGCCTGTGAAAGACATTCTTCATTTCTACTACAGTGTTTTTTTTTTATCTCTAGCATTTGTTTTTTTTCTTAGAATTTCCATCTTTCTGCTTATGTTGTCTACCTGTTCTTGCATGCTGTCTGCTTTAACCATGGTATTTTAAACAAATCATTCAATAATTGGTGTTTTAAATATTGAGTTTGATAATTTTAATATCTCTGCCATGTATGGTTGTCATGTTCATTCTGTCACTCCAAATTGTGTTTTGTTTTGTTTTTGCCTTTTGGTAAACCTTGTATTTATTTCCCCTGATAGTAGAGCATGATGTACTGAGTAAAAGGTGTTACTATATATGGACCTCTAACTGTGTTGGTAATGTGTCATAAGGGAATCATTCTATAACTCTATAGAATGGTCTCAGTCTTTTAGCCTATGCCTCTGGACTCAACTTCACGTGTTTCTCATTTTTTTTCTTCCCTCTTAGGTAGGGCAGGATGACTAAGGTAGCTTGGAGTTGGGTATTTCTCTTCCCTTAGATCAATTGGGGTATGATAACAATAACCCAGTAGATTAGGCTTCTATTAACTAGTTTCCCCTGGGGACAGGTATTGTTAAGAACAGTGATTACTTTTTATTGACACGGTTATACTCTTGATATTCTAAAACCATATATGTCAATCAGCAAATTTTTCTATTTCAACTTTCCATGATCAATGAAACTGTTTTAGAAGACACCCATTTGTTTGAAGAGATAAAAGAGGTAAGACTGAAAAGAGGAAGTAATTTACGCCATCTGAAAATCATTATAATATGATTTATCTAAGCGCTGTCCCTGTCTAATTAATTCCCATCTCTAGGTTAGACCTTACAATATTCATACAGACTCTAAGTTGGCCCAGATCTACAGTATTCTGGTCATGCAACACAGAAATTAGGTTTACTTCTTATATTCCCCATCTGTGTCTCCACTCATTCCCTCTTCCTCTCCCCCCACCTCCACTTCTTTCTGGTATGTGTGCACATGTCCACCAGTTTAGCTAAAGTATAATAGTACGTTCAGGTACCAGTATCCATTTCCCAGTAGCACTGGGTCCTTGGGTCCTAAAATAATAAAAATTAAGTAAGAGCATTAGGCTTTCCTAATTTTTATCTTATTGGCACATAGAATAACCTGTGCAATAAGAGAAAAAAATGTCTACTTCAAGCCTAAGGGAACAATATTGAATATCACACAGATTTAAAAGCAATATAATTTTCCTCCCAACAGAACATGTTGACTTCTAATATGCATGTAATGGAAGAGAAAGGATAGTTAAGAACCATGAAAGTAGTAGCAGAATAATTTAGCTTGTGATGGCCCTTTTATCATTTGTCCTAGAGGCCCTTCAGAATATTCTTTTGAAACTGTTATATTTTTTTTTGTTATATT